>NC_083363.1:9833273-10458273 GCF_030254825.1 Meriones unguiculatus
TCAAGAATTTTAGAAGAATTACATAAAATGACTCTGAAGATCCAAATAGATATTTTGTTTTATTTTTCTGGTGGTGGTATAGGATTAAACCTTGGACCCTGTGTATACTATACAGGTAAGAATCCTTCCACTGAGTTATATATGTAGCTCTTTAAATTTTTTTTTTTTTTTTACAGAGGTAGAATCTCACTAAGTTGCCCAGGTCAGCCTTGAACTTGCTGTGTAGCTTGGGCAGGCATTGAACTTGTAGTCCTCTTATACAGCTTCTTAGATAGTTGGTATTAAGGACACTGTCCATCTTTGCAATTCCGGTGGCATATCTGTATGTTTCCTTGGTCATCTTTATCTTTGTAATGTTTTTGACTTATGGTTTTACATACATCAGTTATTAAATTTATTCTTGGATTCATGATGGTATCTTTCAGTCCTAGGTTTTAGCTATTTAAATTCATAATCTTGCTTTTTAGTTAATTCATAAAATATATTGAACATGGTCTTTAAATTCTATGGTTTTTAGCTGTAGTTTACTACTGCCCTATATGCCTAGTTATTTCTAATCAAGTGCTAGACTCTGCGTCTGTGGTGTGGGTTTTTGCTTCTAGTTAATGTCATGTTCTCTCCAGAGTGGGCTTACTCTCACTTTGGCATGTGGGACGGGCACATGCAGGAAGATATCATTGTCTGCTCATGGATAAAGTGGGGTAGAGCTGGTACCAGAACTGTGAAAGCGCCTTTATTTTCTTTGTTTCCAAAGTAATCTCTGTCTCTGTCTGTCTGTCTGTCTGTCTGTCTCTGTGTGTGTGTGCACGCCTCTGTCTGTGTCTGAGCATGTGTGCTTATGTGTATATGCGGGTGTGCCATGGTAGAGTCAATGTATGTGGAGGTCAGGGTACAACGAGTAGAAATTCGCTTTCTTCTATTATTATGTGCGTTCCAGGGATCAAACTCAAGTCAGCAGGTCTGGTGGCAAGTGCTGTTACCCACTGACACATTTTGCTGGCTTGGATCCTCCACTTCCATTCATATCTGAAGTATAGATGATCAGCAGGGCTCCTTTTGTTGGGTGAGCTCAGAGCGTTGTGTGCGTCAGTTACAGTTTTGCTTAGCCCAGTGACCTGCTTTTTACTGATTCTTCCGCAGACTCTTAAAGCAGAAAATTAGCCTCTTCGCTTCTTTTCTAGTTTTATAATGTCTTCAGATTTAAAAAAATGTTTAAAAATGCGTCTCCAATTAGGGAGTTTTTTTAGGGTCCCGTAATTCTTCTGTTACCATAAGTGGAATTCTCCTGTGTGAATATTCAGTTTAGAGAATACATTTTCCATGCCTTTAAAAACTTTGAGATAAAAGAAGATACTTATTAAACTTAGCATGTACAAAGTCTGCTTTTAATAAAAAAAAAAAAAAAAGAATGAGATAGACCTGCAGACCCTTAAGAGGCATATTTAATACTCACTTTTTAATGTTGACTATAAATAACTTAAACTGTGCAGTAAGGTGGGTTTTATGACTTTATATTTAGAACTTTGTATTTGGAAAGAGCCCTCAGGCCACCCTTTTATGGTCATGTCCCCTAACCCTGAAGACCTGCAACTATGGATTCTTTCTTTCTTATCTTTTGTTTTTTAAGAGTCACAAAGATAGACCTTTTGAAAATAGCTTCTTTCATTTGGTGTGATGTCTTAGAGATTTATCCATATATATTTTTAGCTGTCTGTAATCCGTTCTTTGTATTGCTGAATAATTTTCTGTGGTGTAGTTACACTGAAGACATAATTACCAAACTCAGACGTGGAAGAGGCAGTGCTGCTGTGGGCCGAACAGGGTGTTCAGAGGATGATGAGAGAGCGAGTATACCAAAGAACTCTCGCACGTGCAGTAGCTCTGCTGAAACAGATTGACTTCTGACAACCAGTAACTGCTCAGACTCAGGGACTCGAAGCTAGGCCCATAGCTGTTAGAGAGATTGCATTTACAATTTAAATTATCTTCTGGGAAATAATTCTTCCAGACCATAAGGCCATAAGGTATTGCTGGCAGATCTCAGCAAGCAAGAAAAGATCTTCTTTCTTTCTTTCTTTCTTTCTTTCTTTCTTTCTTTCTTTCTTTCTTTCTTTCTTTCTCTTTCTTTCTTTCTCTCGTTCTCTCTCTCTTTCTCTCTGTCTCTGTCTCTCTAGAAAGAAGAACATGGGGCTGAAGAGATGGCTCAGTGGTTAAGAGCACTTTGCTGTGCTTGCAAAAGATCTGGGTTTGGTTCTCTGCAACCACATAGCAGCTAACAAATGTTTCTAACTCTAGTTCCAGAGGATATAATGCCCACTTCTGCAGGCATTAGCCACACACATGGCACAGATACAAACATGAAGGCAAACATTCATATACATAAAATCAAAGTAAAATAACAACACTAATTCTATACAGTTTTCCACAAATACTTTTAAACTTTTTATTTTGAAATGATTTTAAGTCTATAGAAGTTTCAGAAATAATAAATAGAATTGATTTCGTTTTCTTCAGTAACATCTAGTGTAACCAAAGCATTGCCAGCAACTCTGCCTCCCATTCTTACATACAAAAGGGCATGTGCTCTTTATGCTAAAGAATATGTTCAGAAGTGTAGAAACTAAAAATAGAAATCTGTCTCACACCCTACCTGAGGCCAAACAAACAGG
Organism: Meriones unguiculatus; assembly: GCF_030254825.1. Classification (NCBI taxonomy): domain Eukaryota; kingdom Metazoa; phylum Chordata; class Mammalia; order Rodentia; family Muridae; genus Meriones; species Meriones unguiculatus. The sequence continues at coordinate 9,835,943 of NC_083363.1, forward strand.
AGTAACGGTATGTTGTTCCTCCCTGAAATATATTCTGCACATGTAATGCATGTGTGTGTCTATGTATGTATGTATGTATATATGTTTGCTTACTTTTATCAGAGCAGGGTAATTCTATATTGTTGTTTGGTTTGCTCTTTTATTTGGTAGGAATTCTTGTATCATGTGATATCCATCCTCAGCATGTCAAGTGCCAGGATGTTTTTGCATAACTAACAGATTCTGTAGTAAAAATGTGTGACAGGAATTGATTTCTTTTTCTGATAGACAATTAAGCTGTCCAGTTATTTGCTATCACCCAGAGCATTTACTACCTACCTTTGTAGAATCAATGCTTTTGGCAGTACGTTTTTTAGAAATCGTGATTGGTGAGATAGTGCCTTAATGGACTTTGGAATCCTAAGCCTGTTTCTGTAGCAGTGGCCATCAGCTGCAGCTTCACGTTGTACCTCCCTGGATGTCTGGAAAAGCAGCTGCCTACCCTGAAACCACCAGAGAAGTCTGTCTAGTGGTAGTTGTGATTCTTTCCGAAGCCCATAGATGCCTGGATGTTCAGGCATAAGTAGCTCTATGTGTCTCCTATCAGAACCTCCCCAGTTCGTGCCATGGCTAGGGAACAAGGCTTTGTTGTTTGTCGCTTTGTTTGTGTTTTATTGTTCCCCATGAAAGAATTGATCTTGGGCTTAGAAAGCTTGGATTTGAGTCCCCTCTTCCCTAGCGTACCAGCTTTATGCCAGGACTCCATTATGGAATCCTATCATGGCTGTGCCATGGTGTGTGCATGGCACACCAATGCCCATCATGTTGGGCATGTAAAAATAATGGCTGCTGATTACATATGAAAGCAGAATACAGATTATCACTGACATAATGGTTTGACGTAACATCTTCAAGCTTTGGTTTGGAAGTAATATATTTAATAGTAACCAGACATCAAATTTTGCAGTTTGATCTCTTCCCATGCTAGTGATTGGCCATTCGTGACATTCATTTACAGTATCCCATTGAAAGCTACTTCTAGAGGAAATACTTGGTTGAGCACTCAACAGCAGTATTTTCTGGTACTCAGCAGCCTTCTACTTTTTTGTTTGGAAGAAAGTGGAAGATGAAGGAGGAAGATTTAGAGAACACTAACACACACACATAAATTCTAGTAGTGAAAACTGTTAATATGCATTTGCACTGAAAGCTAGTAATAAAATTGTTGCAAAATACATTTCTGCTCTAAAATTTTCATAGAAACATGGAGGATCCACTAGTAGCACTCCTAGTTTAGGAACCAGGTAGTATGTGAAGATGAAGACCAAGGAGAAAATGTGAAGTGCATTTCCTACCTCATTGCCGTGTGGACTTGGGTTTGGCTGTCTTCTTAATGATAATTTATGGGGACAGCAGGCCTTTTCCTGAGTCCTCGTCTAGGGCACTGTGGGTGGGGAAGGCTGGGCTTATGGCTCCCATTTACTGTTATTTCTGACACTTGAACCTGTATAGATGTCATTTAAGGGTCTGGTAAATATGGGTGTGGATTTGGCTGATGTGAGGTGTGACCTCAGAGTCTGCCTTTTGTAAGATTCAATACAAGCGTGTGTGTGTGTGTGTGTGTGTGTGTGTGTATTTGTCTGTATGAGTGTGTGTTAAGTGAGTGTGCCGTTGGAGGCCAGAAGAGGGTATTGGATCCCTTGGAGTAGGAGTTGCAGGCAGTTCTGAGCTACATAACATGGTTTCTGGGACCAAACTCAGGTCCTCAGGAAGGGCAGGAAGCACTCTTAACTGCTGAACCATCTCTCCATCCTCAGAATCTATTTTTTAACAGGTTTCTGGGAGACATTGATCACCTTTAAAAAAAAATTCAAGGAATTATTTACATAAGTAAGATTCTGCAGTTCTGTAAGCTTTTGACTGGGTGAAATACAGTTGTGTAATTACTGCTAGATTCAAGTCATGCAAGTCTTACACCATCCCGGACTCCTTGTTCCCTCAGTCCCCTCCCTGTCTTCTGGCAGCCATTGTCTGCTTTGGTTCTGTGGCTTTGTCTTTGCTGGAGTGTCATTGTGTAGACTAATGTATATGTAGTGTACGGCCTTTGAGTCAGGCTTCCTCCACTCTACCCGAGATCTGCCGAAACTGCTACGTGTCAGTAGTCTGCACCTTTTTGCTGCCTTCCGTGCTATGGGTTCATCCCAGCTCACTTGTCTAGCAACCCTCTTGAAAGCATTAATGTACAGTTTTTAGATTATAAATTTAAAAAATCTCGGTGTTTCAGGGAGTGGGGTACAGTGCATGTGTGGAGGTCTGAGGTCCATCCCATGTGTCAGTGCCCACATTTGCTCGTTGAGGCAGGGTCTCTTGTTGCTTACTGCTGCGTAGACCAGACTAGCTGGCCTGTGAGCTTCCAGGGTTATCTCTGATTCCCACTTCAATGAGCCATTTCTCTAGCCCAGCTTCCTGCCCAAGCATGAGTTTCAGAGTTTGATCTCTAGAACCCAGGACAAAAAGACAGGCGTGGTGGTGCATGCTTAAGAGTCCAGTGCTGGGGAGGCAAAGAAGAAAATATTCCCATGATCCCTGGGTTACTAGCCAGCCAACCAGCCCAGCCTTCTTGATTAGTCCCAGGCTGGTGAGAGACAGACCCTGTCTCAAAAACAAGGTGAATGTTTAGAAGTACCTCAGGTTGACCTCTGGCCTCCACATGTCCACACATGCGTGCACACTCACACACATATACACATGTGCACCCTCCCACATATACACAGATACCTTTGGAACTCCACAAGTAATGAAATTCTCTTTTCCTATTGTTATTTTAGGTGATATCACTCAGAAAGGGTATGAAAAGAAGAGGGCAAAGCTGCTGGCTCGCTACATCCCCCTCATTCAAGGTAAGGGCAGCACCTTCTGCTGTTGCCGCAACAAACGTGCCGTCTCAGAAAATGTGATTTCAGGATTGATTTTATTGGGGGAGGAATATGGCTCAGTGGTGGAACACTTGCCCGGCAGGTGCCAGGTCTTGGGTACAATCTCAACACTGCAAACAATAACTAATAATACTAAAATAACAAGAACTGATTTTGGATTTTTAAAATTGGTAGATGTTGCATATTTTATTAAGGGCTGAATACTATGTCTGTTATTAGATAATAAAATACAAGAGCAGGATTATAATTCATAGCTTTGGCGTGATACAGATCTCGCTCCCGAATAGGACATACTCTATTTTTATGGTCATAGAGTTGCCTGATACATTTCCTTACTAGGCAAGGACACACTGAAAAATTTTTAATTCTTTGCATATTCATTTGTAGATTTGGCATATTTATTATTTGGAATAATTTTTAATAGAACCTCACGACCTAATTCTAAAATTTATGTCTTAAGCAAAAAGGTCAAGAGATTCAAAATGTGATGGGAGGAGTTGTCTGGCTAGTTATTAAGAGTTATTATGTAAATAAATAAATTAGGCAATTAAAAACTATATATAGAGTTTGTGAAAGGCCATCATCACTGAGAATAGGTCACATTTCAAGGGCAGGTGGCCAGTAGGACAGAAAGGCCAGCCCAGATGCACACATAACGTATATATAGACTTGGTTAGGGAGAGACAGCATGTGGCTAGGGTGCTGGCATCACTCCCCATACCTGTGAAAAACATATAAAATGAGCCACCAGAATTAGCTTCAGGTGTGTTAGGCCGGAGAGTGAGAGGCAGAAACTGTAGAGCCTTTGGAAGATCTTAAAGGGACGTGCTGCCATCTCAAGGTAGAAAGGGTTTCTTAAGTCCTGGAGATACTGCTGCCATAACAGGAGCCATAAGAGAGAAGATTTACATATTAGGATACAATAAACTTAATAGATTTATTATTATTTTTAATCAAAAGGTACATCAAAGAGATTGACTGTCAAACTGCAGACTATGGGAAGATGGTTATAACACAAATGATGTAAGAAGTGGCCCCAGAATGTACAGACAGCACTGCCTCGTGGCTCTTTCTGAAGTAACCATGTTCTCCATCTGCATGGCCAGGGGCTAGCATGAGGCATGGGGACAACTGAGCACTAGGAGGCAGCCTGTGCCATCAAGAGCCTGAATTTCCTAATATGTTGAGAAAAATGGCGAAGACTTAAATAGGCGCATGTCTCCCTTTTCATAGGAGAAGATAGCCAGCAATAATAATAATGATGATAATAATACCTAACCTCTCAGATAATCAGAGAAGTGCAGATTAAAACCAAGCCTGACATGCCTGTATTGGAGTCGGTGTGGACCATCTGTGTCAGGTGATGCCACAGTTCTCCTTTTGGTACACGAGAATGTCCATCATGATCCCAAACTACCAAGTTCTCCAACCAGCTTGCTAGGAAGAACCCAGACCATAGAATGCCAGAGCATCTGGACATCCTCAGTGAGAAGCCTCAGATGGTTTTGAAGACATCAAAAAGCAGTGTGCCCAGCAACGGCTTTAAAAACAGACATTGGGGAGGAAGAGGCAGGTGGACAATTTTGTCTATGTAGCGAGTTATAGGTCAGCAAGGGCTATACATTGAGACCTTGTCTTAAAATGTAGTAATTATAATAATAAAATAAGTAAGTAAAATCATGAGAAAACATAACAGAGACCCTTATGAAGGTGTTAAAGAAAGAAAAGGAAATGAATTTCTAGAATGGAACACACCATTTCTGGGTTAAAATTGAACAGAATTTAAATTGGACATAGGCCACACATGACCTTCGGGCACCTGAAAGCTTTATTTCTTTTTTTTTTTTTTTGTTAAGGAAGAACTTTATAGCGTGTGTGTGTGTGTGTGTGTGTGTGTGTGTGTGTGTGCACAGTCTGAGTGTGCTCAAGCATGGTATGCATGTAATAGTCAGAGGAAAAGTCTCAGAGTGCCTTTTCCTTCCATTTTGTTGAAGTTGGGTCTCTAATTTCTGTACTCCAGAGAGTAGCTAGCTAGCCAGTGAACTTCTGGATGATTTTTCCCATTTTGGCTTCCTATCTCTTTATAGGAGTGAGTGCTGGGATTACAGATGTGGGCTACCACATTTGGCTTTTAGGTTCTGAGGATCAAATTCAGCTTCTTAGGCTGGTACAGTAAGGACCTTCACTTGCAGATCCATCTTGTTAGCCCATGCTTAAATAATACCATTTATTTAATATTACTACTACTACTATTACTATTGTTATTACTGTTACTGCTGCTGCTTCCCTAAAAGATTTATTTTTCTCTGTGTGTTTCGCTTATGTATGTGTATGTGTATGTGTGTCTGTGCCCACATACATCCCCATGGAGGCCAGAAGCAGTGTCACGTCTCCAAGAACTGGAGTTAGAGGTGCTTGTGAGATGTCACGTAGGTTCTGGAAACTAAACTCTGGTCCGCTGTAATAACAGCAAGAACTGGTAAACACTGAACCACCTCTCCAGCCCCCATGCTTTCCTTCTTAAACCTGCAGTGGCTACATTTTCCCCTGTGTGTTGCTTCTTAAACTGCACCTGCTTTATGCTACCTGTATTGCTAGATTTATAAACAACAGAAGAATGTCGAGGACGCTGGCTACATACTGCTATTTGTTCATTCAAAACAGAAACAGTAAAACTGAGGGTGTGGTGGCACATCCCTTAAATCCCAGCATTCAGGAGGCGGATGCAGATGGTTCTCTGTGAATTGGAGGCCAGTCTGGTCCACATAGTTCCAGGACAGCCACATCTGTATACTAGAGAGACAAACAAACAGTAAGAGCCACACTAAAATTTGAATTGAAGGAAACTTAAAACATCTTAAAGCCTATTTTTCAAAAAATTACTAACAGCCATTAAATAGAACAATCACATAGCTTAGCCGTTTTCATTGCCAGCAAGGGTATGACGGATGCTGGTTTCCCCTCACACCACACAGTTTTGTTGGTTACAGTTGTTATCATGAAGTGGGGAAACAAAACAGGAGAAATACTAGAGAATAAAAGGCAGGAATCTTTGTGTCCAGGGACATCACTGTGTGCTTGGAAGGCTGTTTGTTTAGATACCAGAATTAGTAAGAATTTTTGGTTTTATTGCTATTTTAACTTCAGAGAATATGTGATAATAAGTAGTGTTTATCTTTGAATAGTTCTGTTTTAAAATGGGAAAAATTGATTTTAAATGAAAATACATTGTCAAATACTTACACATTTACCAAGAAAAATACAGAACCTATATTGGGCTCATAAAATATCTTTGGAAGAAATGGCCAATTACCTAAACTATATGAAAAAAACATAAATTCCTTAAGTAGATGAAAGAAATTCAAAGAACAGGAGAGAGACATAAGTGGGCAGTAAACATGAAATCACGTTCAACCAGCAGATGTGGAAAGACAAATTAAAGTGAACTGTCCTCTTAGGTTGGAAGGATTCTCATGCTTTCTCTAAACTCTGCGCTGAGAAATGTGTGAGGATAGAGTACATACGTATATTGCTTGTAGGATTGTAACTGCAACCTTGCTGGAGGGTTATCTCTTGATATCTGCTAAGATGAAAAGTGGATCTTCTTGGGGCTGGAGAGATGGCTGAGGGAATAAGAGCATGCCCCGCTATCACAGAGGACCGGAGTGCAGTTTCCCACACTAGGGAGCCCACAACCACCTGGAACTCCAGCTCCAGGGAGATCTGACGCCCTCTTCTGGCTTCCATGGGCACCTGAACTCATGTGCACTCCCCGCCTCAACAATAATATAAAACAAAACACACTTAAGTGTAGTGTAGTGCCTAGTCTTCCGTCCTACTACTTGGGTGGCAGAGGCAGGGTAGATCTTTTTGAGTTCTGTGAGTTCAAGACCAGCCTTGTCTACATAGCAAGTTTCAGACTGGCTAGGGATACACTGTGACCCTGTCTCCAAACAAAACAAAAATCCAGCAAACGATAAAAGCTTCCCGCTTTCCAGTAAATTCCAGTCAGTCTTTGTTGTCTTTGTTGAATAATAATCTATCTAGAGAACAAAACGTGTTTTAGAATATACAAATACATCACTGTGCAATGTCCCACTTTATAATCCTCAATGTGTAACACTAAGTGTTCTTCAGTGAAACTCTGAGGTATTTTTTTTTTCGCTTAGTAAGGCCCCTGTTCAGATATTCTGTCATGTATCTGTGTTTGCGCATGTATGTATGCGTGTGTGCATGTGCTCAGGTTTCGGCAGTTAAGTGCAGATTTCTGGAGCAGCCTTTCTTAGGCTCCGGTGCTGTATAACCAGCCCTGCTAGACAGCACCACAACCTATTGTGCTCACAGACCTGCGGTTTGGGCCAGCTCAGAGCCGAGCACCTGTGGTTGAGAGGTTGAGTCTCAGCAGGTGTCCTCTGAGCGTCGCCTCTTTGGCTTCTGGGCTGGGAGGCTCCCGTCACCTGCCTCCCCTTCCTGTTTCTCATAAGGCTGTTTAGGTGCCTGGCATCAGCACATTGGCCTTTACAGGCATAGCTAAGCCAGGCAGAGAGATGCTGCTTTGTGAGACCAGCCTTAGACATCAGGTACTGCTACTTCTGTCACTGTGTTGCTGTGAGGGACACTGACCCAGGATGTCAGGATGGACTCTGCTTGTCCTGGGGGTGTGGTCAGGACTGGAGGAGCCAGAGAGACTGGATTCTCTGCTGGTTCATCTTACGAGGTATTTTCAAACAAAGTTGCTGCTATCAAGCTCATTCTCATTGAGTCTCAGCTGAAGGCTTTGCTCTGTGCTGTTCCAGGATAAGTATTGGAATTAGCACATTAGGAAGGAAACCAGAGGTGTCATTTAGTGACCATGCTATCTGCACCCTGCTATTTCTCACTATTGTGTGTCCTAGGGGTGGGTGCTATTCTATGTGAGGGTACTATCACTGTGAGCCAGTTGGCTGGCTGAGGATGTGTAGAGAGTAGGTGATGTGGTCTCTGTCTGTCTGTCTGTCCCAGATTTGAAGACAGAGCCCACAGTGGTGCTGCTGACTTGTCTAGGTTGCTTGCCTCTGAGCAGTCCATGCACTGAAGTTGTTCAGTATTATTCTTGGTGTTTTAGTCTCTGTCTCTCTGTTTGTTCTTTTATTTAATGGCTACCTAGTGATGGTTGGTGGGCTGTTCCTCACTTAGAGTCTGATGACCCTGTGGGCCATAATAGTAACAAGCAGCACAGCCAATCTATGGAGCAGCTGGAATGCATGCAGGAACCAGTTCTTGGAGATCTGTGACTGACACATCAGACTTAAACTGATGTACCATGTTGTCAAGCACACCATGAGGATGTAGTTATCTTTACAGTTGTCAGCCAGAGGCTAGACTAGGTTAGTGGTATGGGGAGAAGGTAGCCTGGACGTGGACGTTGCTCTGGCCCATGTTTGTGGCACATAATCCCAAGCCGGAGGCTCCTTTGTGCTACAGGAGCTATACCAGGAAGGAGTGCACTAGGCACTATGGCTGTATCAGAGAAACACACTGTTCTAACTGGAGCTCCTTATACTGGGAAAGCAAATGGTTTACACGAGGTGTAAAACTGTGTTTCAGGAGTAGACCCATGTCTGCAAACAGAGAATAGAATTCCGGGGCCCTTGCTGACCGCAGCTCCATCTAAACCACAGAAGCCTCGGGCTACCAACTCCAGGGATGAGCGCTTCCGGTCAGGTAGGTTCACAGCTCTGGAAGTGCGGGAGCAGGAGGTGGGGTAGCAGCAGGCAGGACACTGTTCTGACTGCTGAGGCTTTTGCTTGCCTTTTCTTTGCTAGAATGTCCACCAAAGAAGTAGTTATTTTTCACTTGACATTTATTGTATTGTTCAAGAAAGTGGAACTTTCAGATAGGTTTTGTTTTTTTTTTCAAGACAGGGTTTCTCTGTGTAACCTTGGCTGTCCTGGACTCGCTTTGTAGACCAGGCTTCTCTTGAACTCACAGTGATCCGCCTGCCTCTGCCTCCCCAAGTGCTGGGATTAAAGGCGTGCGCCACAAAGCACCGCCCGCCTAGTTTTTCTTAATGTCTCGCTTTTCTCAGAGGTTGCTTGCATGCAGAGTTGGTGTGTGTGCATGCGTGTACATGTATGTGCATGTATGCATGTGCACATGCTGTCTACGTCTTTTTCTTTTCCTTCCTTTTTAGCTTTGAACTGGCCAAGTAGGCTAGCCTGACAGGCCAGTGAGTCTAGCCATCTTGTCACCGCCTCCTAGCACTGGGACTCTAAGTGCACGCTGAGCCCCGGGTCCCTGTGCTTGCCATGCGGGCCATTTACTGACTAAGCCATCTCTCTAGTCGCTAGAGAGCTCTTTCCCTCCTGCCTCCCAGGACAGCATGCTTACTGTTTGTACCTACTTCTCCACCAAAAGCTCTAGGACAACTCAGGAACAGCTGTGTATATGGAAATGACTGTTTAACTAGCGTAATTTACATTTTCTTTTAATTAAAATTTCCCACTATTTGGCAGTGCCTTTTATAAGTATTTAAATATTATTTAAATTTACTTTATTTTGCTTTTATGTCCACTTTGTAGGTTCTAGGGATCAAACAAGTTGTCAGGCTTGGTGGTAATAAGTACTTTTACTTGCTAAGCCAGTGTACCCTTCTACCCCCTTTATTTTGAGACATGTTCTCAATCTCATTGTAGCTTGAGCTGGCCTGGAACTTACTATGTATTGGAGAATGTCTTAACTCCTGATCCTTTTGTTTCCATCTCTGGGACTAATGGCATGGTCCTATCAAAATGCCCGGCTTATGTGGTACTGGGGTTGGAAGCGGGGGAGTCATACATGCTGTGCAAGTATTCTACCGACTGAGCTATGCATGTGAGCCAGCTGACCTGTGCATCTATGTGTTCAGTGCACATGCCTGTGCAAGCATGTGGAGGCCAGAAGTTGATGCTGGATGTCTTTCTTAATCACAATATACTTAATTTTTTTAAACAATAGATGACTTGACTAATGCATATGTTGCATAAACATTGAAACATCCTTAGTGGGAACTTTCCAAAATGCTCAGGGTGCTGACATTGATTTTTAGGTCACTGTTTTCAAAATATGCCCACTTGATTACTTTCTCTGTGGTGAGCCTACTGGTTGACTTACTGATCAGCTAGGCTGGGGCTGGCCAGTGGACCTGTGGTGGTCCACAGCCTTTACAAAAAAGAAATAGCTGGAAGTATTTCTCCAGCTCAAAAGTTGAGTACTCAAACAAACTAATATTTAGGGAAAGTCTGAGGCCCAGGGGTGAGGAGGCAGGCAGAAGCTTTTCTCCTGCCCAGGGTAAACAAACATCAAAACGGGTTGTAACCGCTGTAGTAAAAGCACCTCCTGCTGCTATTCTCCCCGTGCAGATGCTCACACAGAAGCCGTGCAAGCAGCTCTGGCCAAATACAAAGAGAGGAAGGTGCCGATGCCCTCCAAGAGGCGCTCTGTCCTTGTGCACTCATCCGTGGAGACCTGCACTCCTCCAGGTAGCAACATATGTCACCAGGAGGGACGCCAACAAGTGTGTCACAGGCCTGGTAGTATAATATTTCTCTTCATTGAATTGGAGTATCCTTGTAGCCTGTAGTACAGGCTGGAGAAATTTAGAAATTAAGAATGTTTACACATGTGCATATTCCTTACCTAAGAACCTATAGCATACTTGGTGTTTTTCTTATCCAAGGGGATATTTGTATTGTAATGGGATTTTTGTATGGATTTTATTTAAAAAACTAACATGCTATTTATATCTTTTAGTAAGGAGATGGACTGAAAACAGGCACTTGGTAGGATGTGCAAAGTTCCTGAACTGAATTTTAAACTTATCCTAATTCATGCCCTTTATCTGTTCCACTGGCCTCCTCACCCCGTCTCCAGGTGCCCCATCTCCAGCAGGACCATTTATGGTGCCTATTTGGAGAGTTTGGGGATCTTTTTGTCATTCTTGTTACCACTAGAAATAAGAATGTATAGATGAAGTGTCTCTTCAGTGTCCTGTGAAACTGGGCTGAGGTGCTGAGGTCTGGTGGCTTCACACCCATGCATTTCTACAGCCACCCCTCATGTTACTAAGTTAAAAAAAAAAGTCAACAGTCATTTTTTACTGGATGTAGTTAGAATTATTAAAACGGTAAAAGACTGTAACACACACAATTTGCAAGGTAGCTTGGTAGTTTGGGTTGGGGAAAAGCTTATTGTTGAGGGAAGTCTTTAGAAATTATCATCACATTGTTTCTGTTAATAAAGCTGCAGTCACTAGCCAACAGTAAAAAAACAACTGTACACCCATAATAAAATGCAGGCATGCCGACTTGATGGGTCCTTAGCTCACAATAATTTTATGAGCTGAAGCTACTATGTTGAGGAAAGAATTCTTTCCAGAGTTCCCTCTGCTGTTTTCCCTATGCACACCGATGTAGACAGGGCTACAGTCTCCCACAACGGCAGCGCCGCTGCATTCACGCACAGGCTACGATAAATGGTGTGGGCTGTGGCTGGGCACCTGTAGGATGCTGCTCTGTGGATGTGGTATCAGGCTGTGTGGACGGACAGCAGTGAGTGCTGGGCACTCCAGAGCACACTCAGTTGGGGCTTCTAGGTCTAGGGGGCAGAGAGCTGTTTTCATTTCTTGCGTGTGATATCCTGAGGTCACAGCTTCTCTGGGGACCTTGGGATTCATGGGATCAATTCCCAGAAGTAGGACTTTAGTGCCCTTCTGAACTGGAGGTGACCTTTGAGGTGCCCACTTGTCATACAGAGGAGAGCTGTGCTCCAGGCCTGGAGACAAGTGAGAGGCCCTTTCCCTCTCTTGACCCATCTCTACATCATGCTTGTCATCGTTATTTTGATCACAGACACGTCATCTGCCTCAGAAGATGAGGGCTCTTTACGGCGACCTGGGAGACTCACCTCCACTCTGCTCCAGAGCCATTCCAGCATCGAGCCCTGGCTCGACAGGGTCATTCAGGGCTCGTCCACCTCATCCTCCGCATCCTCCACCTCATCCCACCCGGGAGGGAGACCTGCCGCTGCTCCTAGTGCCACCACTGCGCTTGCAGGCCTCACGGCCCACGCCCACATAGGTCAGTAACAGCTGCCTTAGCCCCGCCAACTGGGAAGGGTCAGAAGTGTCCGGGACAGAGGGCTACTGTCAAGTGACTGAGGTCATGAGCCAGATGTCCCATGATGCCTTGTCTGCCTGAGTTATCAGCTGAGTTTTAGCTCTTAATAATCACATTTGACACAATGGGGTCACCCTCGGAGAGCCTGGCACCCAGTGAAGTGGAACAGAAAGGCTCTGTTGCTAAATTTCCGTGTCCATCCAGATCCACCTCTTTCTTATCTGAAATGTGTCTTTTAGGGACAGAAGCGCTCCTGTAATTCTGTGGCCTGGCAGTTCCCGACTGGTGGGGTGTGCCCCAGTCCTCAGCAACATGCTGTTCTCTTGATGTCCTTTTGTCCTTTCCTGTTTTTCAGGTGGTTGTGACAGCCACCCTGAGCCTGGCTCTCTTGTCACTGTTTTTCTGTGGCTGCATATGTGCCTGATACGGGGGCTAAGGCTTTAGCTTTGGTCTGATCTTTCTTCCTATACATAGTCCTCTTCCTAAAAACAAAATGATAGTCAAAGCCGGTCTTAAAGATATAGCCCTCTTAGTCATAAAGCTCTTGGATGACAGTGTCTTAGAAACAAATGATACCTTGAACCATTCGGAACCCTGCATATAAGTAGTTGTGTGATCAGCTGTATGTGAAGACACTCATGTCCTCATATCTTAAAAGGCAGTTCACATCAAAGACTTATCTCATCCCTTGTTTTCCTAGATGAAGAAGGAAGACCAAAAAAAATCAAATGAGTGTAGCTTACCTGAGATCACACATTGCTGGGCTGGAGAGATGGCTCCTTGGTTAAGAGATCACACATTGCTTAGTGGGAAAGAGTGCTAGTACCAGTGTTCTTGTTGCCTCTTCATTTTCTCTTCTTAAAGCTGGGCGTGGGACAGTGTATCACGACTGATTGGTGGAACAGTAAAGGTTTCTGAAAGCCATGGTAGGTGGTGTTCAGTGGTATGCTAGCTGGATTAAGGGTGAATTGAATGGCAGTGTTTCTTCTGCTAGCCTGTGGTTTGTCTCAACATCCTCTGTGGAGCCTCTCTGTGGCTCTTTGATTTTTGTTTACTGAGTCCCTGTATAGTTTCTGATTACTTGTTGAACATCTGTTTTCCACTGCAATGTGTATCGTGGGGAAACTGTGGTTCCTCTGCCACATTGAGGCTCTTGCTCACAGGGCATCTGCGTGAATAGCTGGGCCACAAGAGTAGAGAGCCATTAAAACCGCTGTCTCCAGGGTGTCTGTGGCTTGCTTACTTCTCTGTGGCCGATGGCTGCAGCCTACCTTTCCTCAAGGAATCTTGACAGTCTGGAATAGGAAAGCAGCCATTACTTTGCTTTCCTGTTTATCTGGAGGCTTCTGTTTTGTTTTTGTCTTACAGTTATTTATTTATTTAGTGGTGTGTGTATGTGTGTTCAAGCACCCGTGTGTGGGCACGCACACAGACACCTCCATAGGTATATAGGAGGCCAGTTAAGAACACTGATTATCCTGCAGCTGTCTGCCCTTCACACTTGAAACAGGATCTCTCACTGATCCTGGAAATGACGCTGGTTGCCAGCAGCCCCACTGAACACCCAGTTCTGGGATTATATCCATACATTTTGTGTGGGTCCTGGGATCTGAACTCAGGCCTTCATGCTTGCCCAACATGCCCTCTTGCCCACTGAGTAATGCCCAGCTTCCTGTCTCTACTGTCTGAAGCTCTTTCTAAGGGGACAGGACTCAGGAGAACACAGCATTAGAGGCTTGTTCCTGCCAGGCTATTACTTCTTGGTCACGTTTAGCATGCCAGGCTAGTCATAGCCCACAGCATTCGGTCAGACAGCCCTCAGGGCTCCTGTTCTTATACTTATGGATACCTTAAGAACTCAGTCTGAGTATGGGAGTTAGGTGTGTTCATTCTCAGAAGAGGATGGGGCTATTGGTGTCTATAAGGATGGGGGGGTGATCCATCCTTTGTCCTGCAGCTGTGCTGTGAGGGCCCCTTTCCTTTTCACACATGCTTGGTGTAGCATAGATGCTCTGAGATTGATTCTACTCAGTTAAAAAAAAAATCTGAACTTGGATTCTAATACCTTACTGAAAATGTAGTTTTGATGTGCTGTTCAGTTACTGAAGAGCACAGGTAACAAATATGATTGAACCCAGATTGTCAGGCTTGGTGGAAATTGCCTTTACCGGTGACCCAGCTCACCAGTGTTTTGTTATTTTTTGTGCGTGTGCATGTGGAAGTCAGTTCTCTCCTCCTGTGTGTTCCAGGGATTGAACTCAGGTTAGAGTTCATGGCAAGTGCTTTTACCCACAGAGCCATCTCAGTGGCTCTTAACTTGATTTCTAAATATAGGTGTAGCTTCCTTAACCTCGAATCTGAAATTCAGAGCAGCGCATTAGAACACTTCAGACTTTCAGTTAGGAGTGCTTAACTAGTAAGTATGCAAATGTCCCAAATTCATGCTAGTCCGGTTTCTGAAACACAAAGCCCTTAGGTCATTGGTGCAGGGGACACTCAGGTTGTGTGCACCTTCCCTGTCCTCATTACAAAACCATCATTTGAGCTTCTCGCTCTAAATTGCTTTTCCTCACTGAACTAATGAAAAGTATAGAAAGAATAATATATAAGTAACAATTTTGAAGTGGAACTTACTAAGTAAAGAGTATTTTTAAGCATTAGTTTCCATTTTTGGATTAAGGAAATAAAATACATTCAATATTTTGACAAAGATATAAACATCATCTTCAAGTGTTTTGAAGAGCAAAATTTAGTTTTATGTAGCTGTTTTAAAAACTACTTTGTAATATATGTTATCATCTTTCCATATATGCTTTAAAAATCATTATTCGTTTTGCTAGGTTTGGAAGCGCAGGGATCTTTCTTTATAAACTGAAAGATCTTCCTGATAATCATACTTTAAAATGCTAGTTTGCTCATCACCAGGCCTTTTCAAGGATTGTGAGAAACACCGTTGAAGTTTTAGATTTTTTTTTCAAAAAGTATATTCTGTTATATAAATAGCAAGTTTATGTTTTTCTCTTATATGTTTTTCTTTCTTTCTATACATTCGTATCTTGATTTGAATTTTATCCAAGTTAATAAAATGATAGATGATCAGAATTGAAACCTCAGAGTCTTAAGAGTGCCGTAAAGAGATGAGCAGCACATGGATTTAAATACTGCAGATTACCCACCCTTGTCATATAGGCTCACTGCATTGACTGTTGGCATTCAATGTATGGTACAATGGCATATTCAGGTTGCTCCACTGACATTCCTTTTGTAGCATTAGGTCCAATAGTAATGAAAATTCCATAGCAAATTGTAGTCAGTATTTGGAACAGATCAAAGTACTGTTCCATGAAAATTAAACAAAAAATATGTTGGGAAAATGAAAAGACTAATTTAAATTAAAGTTTATGTAATTTGTCTTAAATGTAGCATTAATTGATTAAGTTGATTGTTTTTTCTTGATATTGAAAATATTTTGTTCATTTGAGATGGGTTGTGCTATAACTACACAGGTGGGTCTTGAACTTGAGACCCTTCTGTCTCTGCCTTACAAAAGTTGGACTTACAGGTATGCATCCCTTACAGGTGCATCTGGATCATTGCAGAAATTTTTAACTAGAATATAGGACAATTTTGGTTTTTGCATTCAATTTAAAAAAATCTTCTAGACACAGGGTCTCCCCAAGTAACTCTGACCGGCCTGGAACTTGCTATGTAGACCAGGCTTGCCTTGAACTTAGATCTGCCTGTCCCTGTCTCCTGAGGTACTGGTATTAAAGGCATGTTTAATGCCTGACCAGTTTCTGTACTTTTTAAAAAAGATTTTTTATTTTATGTGTATGATTTTTTTTTGCCTGCATATATGTATATCTCCTATGAGCACATGGTGTCCAAGGGGGCCAGAAGAAGGTGTTGGGTCTTCTGGAGCTGGAGTAATAGACAGTTGTGAGCTGTCCTGTGGGTGCTGGGAACTGAATTTGGGTCTTCTGCAGGAGCAACAACTGCTTTTTCGTGCTGAGCCATCTTTTCATCCCCTAGTTTTTGTAGTCTTATTCTTAGGCCTATAAAGATGATGTCTTCATAACATCCAGACTACTTTTTGAGAATCAGAAGGCTGGTTGTTTTTCATAATGTAGCAAAAAGCAATCGGTAGCATCTTATTTTAAATTAATTTTTGTTTTCTTGAGGGAAACTTTCCAACTAAGATCTTGTTAGGCAGTTGTATAAACAGGCAAGTTTTCTGTGCACTTTGTAATATGGTTGATGGTTCTAGCTCTGTATCATTGGAGGAGTTGAGTTGAGCTGCCTTCCAAGGGGTGCAGAAAGTCCTGAATGACTGTTTAGCCAGGAAAAGAGAACTGTCCAGGGTACCATAATCCAGTGCTTAGAGCTCAGACAATGAAACTTGAGCCTGACAGGTTCAAATAAAAACTTAATGCTTGTTGGATTAACCACTGTTATCTGGGTATGTTTTTCAAAAATCAGATCTGCACTCTGCCCCCCCGGATGTCACCACTGGTCTTGTGGAGCATGCACATTGTGAGCGTCCACAGGTGGCCTGTGTGAGAGGTATCCCTCGTGGGCACGGCAGGAATGTGCTGGAAACCGCAGACGGTAAGACACTTCTCTCTCCTTTCTAAAACATCAGAGCACAGGCCTCTATGGTATTTAACATGGCCTTTGTGTATTCCCTTTCTCTAATGAAGCCGAGTCATTTAGGATTCTTCTGTGCAAATAAACAGAAACCAGTGTGCAGTGAATGTTCCCATAGAAAACATCATATAGAAAAACACTTGGAAACATCTAGGCATCATGTCCCCTCCTAACTGGAGGAGAAGGAAATGAGCAGCTGTGGAAACGGTCTGTACTCACAGTCGGCAAGGCACCTGAGTGCTGTGCCTCATATCCTCGGCAGCCTTTGCAGTTGGTGTAGACTCAGAAAATGATGTCAGGTGATTTAGAGCTTCAAACACTAATACTAGAAAATAAAAAGTCCAAGCTCATGTTCTAAGGGTTTCCTTAAGTCGAAAAAGAACAAAGTAGGAGGAAAGAAAGAATAAATATAAGACTCAGTACACACTCTAAGCAATTTATAAATTCATCATGTAATCCCTATGAAAATCTTAGTGATTTTCAGAAATAAACTCATAAAAATTCATAGGAACCTTAAATAGCCATAATAATCTTAAAAATGAAGAGCAAAGCTGAGGGTGCTCGTGTTTCTGAACTCTGTCACAGGGTAGGAGCAAGCAGAGCAGTGGAAGACTGGCATGAAGACGGCTCTATACAGCCATGGAACAGAATAGGAACTCAGAAATAAGCCCCCATATATGTGATCAAATGACTTTTTGAAATCAGATTTCATCTCTCTGTTTATTTGCTGTGCATGAGTGCATACACATGTGTGTAGATTAGAGGACAGCTTGTGGAAGCCAGTGGAAGTTGTGGAAGGAGAGCTCTCAACTGTGTGAGTTCTGAGCACTGAACTCAGGCCACCAGGCTTAGAGGAAGCACCTTTCCCCACTGAGTCATTCTGCCACACCTCAGATGATTTTTAACAAAGGTACTAAGATCATTCAACAGGAAAAAGACAGTCCTCAGCAAATGGTTTTATATACACATATAAAACAATGAACTTAGACCTTTTTCTAACACTACATACAAAAATTAGATGGCCCAAAGGCCTAATACCATTAAAAGGAAACATTGGGCATTAACTTTATTACATTGCATTTTCTTGGATGTGACCAAAGACATAGGAAAACGAGAAGAAGAAAAACAATTTCATGAAAAGTTAAAAATGCCACTGAGTGTGTCTGTGAGGAATTATGTAGATTAGGTTAGTTGAAGTGGGAGAGGTGCTTCCTGTACGTGGGTGCCGCTGTCCCGTGAGCTGGGGTCCTGGACTGCATAAGGAGAAAGTGAGCTAAGTATATGCATCTCTCGCCCTCTGCTTCTAAACTGGGGGTACCGTGAAGCCAGTTGTTTCAAGCTCTTGCTGATAAGGCTTCCTCTCTAAAATGGAAAGTATCTCATTAAACTGTCAGTCAGACTAAAGCCCTTTTCCTGTGCGTTTCTTTTGCCAGGGTATCTTGTCACAGCAGTAGGGAGAGAAACGAACGCACCGGATGAATCCGTTTAGGAATTTTCTCTGGACATATTCCTCCAAAAATAAGGAAATGATATGCACCCAGCTACAAATTACAGCACTGGTTTTAATTATTTATATTAGAAACTACAAATTGTTCTGGCGTCACAAATTGGCTCAGGACAGCTAGTAGGTTCACGTTGCAGAGTACTTGTCAGAGAGAACGAGAAGGATCTTTGTGAACTATATTAAAGTGGTTTTCAAGATGTCGTTAAATGGAGAAGCAGAGTCAAAGGATATTCACAATCCTTCCACGTCTGTGTCAGAAAGGGGACGATACCAAACCATGACTATGTCTGTACTTTGCAGTAAAAAGTGTACAGGAAAGATGATCAGAAAGCAGTGAGAAGGTTATCTTTTAAGAAGAGGAGCAAGATGGAAGGGGTATAGTAGAGAGTGTTCTTTCTCAGTTTGTCTGTTACACAGTGTAGTGGTTTGAATGAGAATGGATCCCATCAGCTAGCATACTTGACTGCTTAGTCATAGGGGAGCGGAACTCTTTGAGAAGAGTTAGAAGGGATTAGGAGGTGTGGCTTTGTTGGAGTAGTTGTGGCCTTGTTGGAGGTTATTAGAGGTAGGCCTTGAGGTTTCAAAAGCCCAGTCAGAGTCTTTTTCTCTTTCCATCTCTCCCCCCTCTCTCTCTCCATCTCTCTTCCCCTCCCTCTCCCCCTCTCTCTCCATCTCTCTCCCTCTCCTCCTCCTCTCTCTCTCTCTCTCTCTCTCTCTCTCTTTCTCTCTCTCTGCTTCTGCCTGCTGCCTACATATCAGGATGTAGACTTTCGTTGATGTTCCATCTACTGGAACATAGCAGTGTTTCTGAATTACTGAGGATATCATGGAGCTTCTGGTTTATGATACTAGAAATTAAAACTTAAGTTTAAAAATTAATTCATTTAAATCTAATCATAAATGGAATTACCCTGTAGTGTGGGGGTGGGAGGATGGAGGGAGCAGTGCCTCTCTCAGACAACATGGGCTATTAAATAAAAAGTCCAAGTCTTACTGTGTAACCCTGGCTGGCTTGGAACTTTCTATGTAGATGAGGGTGGCCCCAACTCAGAAGGGTCCACCTGGCTCTGCCTTCCAGGTACTGGAAGCAAAGGTGTGTGCCACCATGCCCAGTGGTGTATCTATTTTTGAGTTGTTGTTCGGTAAAGATTACCAGATTACAGGCCTTTGTCGTTGCTTTATGTTTCCCTTGCAGAACTTGATGGTAAGACCTTATTGTTGAAGGCACATTATACTTTAGTTACACGACATAGAAAAATGTAGATATTACCAACCTGGAAATTTCAGTCCTACTGTCTATCTCTTATAGTGCCAGAAGGCACTATGCAATTTACTGGGGAGAAAGCTAATCAGCAGTCGTATCCATCTGTGAACCCTACAAAGCTAAAATAATTACTGGCCTGGCAAGACTTGCCCATTGGTGTAGTAGTGGCATGCATATTATTGGAGTAACCAACCACTTTGTGATTTGATTTAAGGTAGCTCAACAGGATAAAATCATTGGCACCATTAAGTAGGCCAAAAACCCGTGGCTGGGTACATCGTGCACCCCATGGGAGAACTTACTACCCTTCAGTACATGAACACAGTATTAAAACTGCTCCTAGTTACTTACTTACCTTTATATCCGTAGAGCAGTACATTCTCATTCCTCACCAGAGAAGCTTCTTTTTGTAACTGATACTTATTTAGAGAACCCTCAACTGGTCAAGGTGCAGAGAATAAGAAACTAAGGCGTGTTCAGCCATAAATGGGACATCTGTATTACATTCACTCCTCACAAAGCTCAGGGATCATCATGAAAGAGGGATCAGAAAGATTCTACAGCCAGAGGGGATAGAGGACTACAAGGAAACCATGTTTCCTGAACATAAGGGGGCAGTCGCACACATGAACTCACAGCAGCTGTGACTGCGTCCAGACATGCATTAATGAGGGTACCATGAAATTGCACTCCTAGCTGAGGAACTGTTGGCAATTGATGGCTGCTATGATAATAGCTGTGGTAATACCCCTGAGAGATTACCCATGCTCCAATATATAGCCCATACCTAGGTACATACTGGCAGCATTAATAGAAGGAAGGAAGGAAGGAGGGAGGGAGGGAGGGAGGGAGGGAGGGAGGGAGGGAGGGAGGGAGGGAAGGAAGGAAGGAAGGAAGGAAGGAAGGAAGGAAGGAAGGGAAGGCAGATGAAATTGGGAGTAAAACACAGTGATGGAGGGATAAGGAAGGTGTTGTAGGGAGATGGATAGATTTGATCATCTACATTTCTTTCTTTCTCACTCTTTTCTTTCTTTCTCTCTTTCTCTGTCTCTCTTCTCTTTTTCTTTCTCTTTTCTCTTTCTCTCTTTTTCTTTCTCTTTCTTTCTCTTTTTCTCTCTTTATTTCTCCTTTTTTCTCTTTCTTTTTTCTTTCTTTCTCTCTTTCTTTATTTTTCTTTCTCTCTCTCTCTCTTTCTCTTTCTTTCTTGTGTATGGATGTTTTGCTTGCATATATGTATGCACCATATGTGGGTCTGATGCCCACAGAGGCCAGAAGAGGGCATCACATCCCCTGGGACTGAATTGCAGGTGGTTATGAGCTGCCCATGTGGGTGCTAGGAATCGAACCAGGGTCCTAGAAGAACAGCCAGTGCTCTTAACTATGAAGCCATCTCTCCAGCCCCAATAATTTACTCCTTTAAAACAAAATTAAATTGAAATTCTCTTCTTTTCTTCTCTCTTCTCTCATTTCTTCCTCCCTCCCTCCCTCCTTTCCTTCAAGATAGGGTCTCACTATATAGCCACGGCTGACCTGGAAGCCTATGAAGTCCAGGCTGGCCTCAAATTCATAGAGATCCACATGCCTCTGCCTGCCAAGTACTGGCATTAAAGGCATGTGTCACCATACCTAACTTACACTGAATTATGTATTGTAAATTCATTGTATTAAATTCATTGCATGTTGACAGAAATCACATATACAGGAAAAGTTTCTGCCACAGTAGACATCATTGGCCTTAGCGTTGTATGCCTGACTGGCTGACAGAAACATTCAAGTTCCTATTGCTGTCACAGGGGTCTGCTGCTGTCAGACACATGTGGCCTCTGCAGAAGAGCAAGAAAAGTAGATTATATTCTCTTTTAGCAGTATTTTTTGAGATTTTGCTTTTTTGTGTATATTGATTGCTTGCATGTACTATGTGCACACAGTGCCCACAAGGCCAGAAGAGGGTACTGGATCCTCTGCAACTGGAGTTACATATGGTTTTGCGTCACCATGTAAGTGCTGGGACTTGAACCTGGGTCCTCGGGAAGAGCAGCCAGTGCTTTTAGCCACTGAGCCATTTCTCTAGTACCCACAGACTATGTTCTAATAAGACCATGCAATGAGTTTGATCTCCTTCTCTCAAAGGGCCATGGAGTTACCCTCCTCCCCACGGAAGTTCTGGATTACTTTGTAAACTGCTAGCTCAAAACAGATCCCGTTTCCTGAGAGGCACTCAGTAAATGCTTGTCCAGTGGATTAGTACAGTCTAAGATGGCTGATGGGGCCAGCACCTGGCTGGATGTGCAGGTCTGCTACACTTAACAGTGTGTAAAAAAAAACAAAACCAAACCCCCAGACAGTGTGTTATCAAACCTCACACCCAGTGCACGCCCCAGTGGGTGTGGCCTGGCACCGCTTCAGCCCTTCTCTGCTCTCCCTTGGCAGGCGTGCCTGTGAGCAGCAGAGTGTCCTCCAAAATCCAGCAGCTACTGAACACCCTGAAGAGGCCAAAGCGCCCTCCGCTGAAGGAGTTCTTTGTGGATGATTTTGAGGAATTACTGGAAGGTAGAGTTCTCTGACTTGATCCTCCATGTTTTCGTGGATAATGTGGCCACAAAGTCTGGAGGCAGGCAAGTGTGCATTTCCTGTGAGTCCCTACATGCTGTAACACACGTGGTGCAGCATGTAGTGGTCACCATGAGCAGTGGTGAGCGTGGAGCCACACTGATGCTCCCTGCACACAGCAGGTAGAACTTGCGGCTTATATTAAAGTGACTTAGAATTTCTCCGTGCATCCTGTAGTTAGCACCTCATGAAAGTGCTTTCTGCCTTTTGTTTCATTTAGATGATTTAAATTTTTTCTTTTTGGTTACTTAAATTTGATTTAAACTTTAAATCTGAACTACTTGTCATCCTGTGGCTTTAAAGCATTTGATTTTAGCCTCTCATTTATAAATGATATATGTTTAGAAAAGAAAGAATGTAGGTTTATTTTTTAAAAGGAAAACTAGCAAAAGTAAGAGGAAGCACATAGAGCTTGGAAATAAGCCACTGCTCGTATGTGTATATTTATGTATGTATGCATGTGTGAGTGCTTATGCATGTATGCATGTGTGTATGTATGTATGTGTGCATGCATGCAGACAACAGGCACCTCACAACTAGCCCTCACTACCTTGCCTCTGTGCCATGTTGCCATAATGGGCATCTCCTCTACATAGACCTGACTATGAGCTCTGTTTTTTTTTTAGGACCAGGTTGTCCTTGATAATTAGATAGTACCTTTTAAGTTCAGAGTTCATAGTATATATGTTTCTTAAAGCAAAATTTGTGGGCAGAGAATGTAAAATCACCCTGCATAGGCTGGCTATTTATTTATTTATTTATTTATTATGTGTACAATGTCCTGCTTGCATGTACACCTGCATGCTGGAAGAGGGCACTAGACCTCATTATAGATGCTTGTGAGCCACCATGTGGTTGCTGGGAACTGAACTCAGAACCTCTGGAAGAGCAGCCAGTGCTCTTAACCGCTGAGCCATCCCTCCAGCCCCCAAATAGGCTGGCTTTAAAGACGTAATCTTCCTACTCCAACCTTTTCAGAGCCAGGATTGCAGGTGGGTGCCACCATGCTCACCAGCGGTTTTTCTTTTCTGTTTACATCAGAGCTGTTGGAAAGAAAAGTCTCCTATCGCCATTCAGGGTTGAAAATTGAATCCAGGACCTCACACATGTAATTGAATACTCTACCACTGAGCTGTGCCCACAGCCTAGAGAGCAGTTTTATTGAACACTGGGGCAGAGCTGTTTACATAACCCCTAGAAGTAGACTTTTCCTCTCAAATAATGCCAGTGTGTTTTTGTAATTATTAAACTTACTCATTTTACTTTATGTGTGAGTGTTTTGCCTGCATATATGTACATGTGTGTTGTTGGTGCCTGTGGAGATCAGAAGAGGGCACTCGATTCCCTGATGCCTGACTGCAGAGGTGGTTCTGCTTACCCTAAGTGAGCCAGTCCCTAGGACCTGTTTTTCAAGCGCTAAAGCCTTCCTAGTTTGGAGCTGTGGAGTGCCACCATGCCACAGACATCCCCAAGGGAGGAAGGTAGAAATGCCCTGTACTCACCTTTGTTGTATGAGGCTGTGGTTAGCAGAATGGTGAGAATAAATACCAGTGGTAATTAGCATCTGTAACTGACTTCTTTTAGTCCTTTGATTAATTTGTCTGTGACTACAATGATAGAAAACAAAATCTGAGTAGATTATTGTAAATCTTTTATAATTTTGGTTACAAAGTGAAATCATAAAGTACAGTTATTAGTAAACCAATGTGTACATTGCACTGTGAAATGTTGGGTTTAAAATTTTGATGTTGCTTTACAGTTCAGCAACCAGATCCAAATCAGCCCAAGCCTGAGGGGGATCAGATGGCAGTGCTGAAGGGAGAGCCTCTGTCTGTGGGGACTTCCGGGCCGCCATCTCTGTTGGCTGCACTGCAACTGTGGGCCACAACACAGCCCAAAGCCCCCTGCCTGACTGCCTTGGATACAGCGGGGAAAGCCACCTGCACCCTCACCTATGGCGAGTATCAGCAGAAAGCATTGTGTGTCCTGTTTACATGATACTGTTACAACAGTCAGGACAGGAGGTGCACACTGTAAAGCAGGAAAATCTACCCAGATGGCACATTTTCTTGTTTGTCTGTTGTAGCTCTAGCTGACCTGGAAGTCTCTGAGGACCAGGCTGTCCCTGAACTCATAGTGATCCACCTGCCTCTGCCTCCCGAGTGCTAGAATGAAAAGGTGTGTGCCGCCACACCTGTCCTGACCACACTCTTGATATCATAGCTTTATATAACAAGTTTGACACATTAGAACATCTTCTCTTACCTCTGAGGGTGTCTTAGCTCTTTGTGCTCTGTATTTCAGGGTCTGTTCATGAAGTAGCTTGTTGAGTGTCTGAATCTGAGATTTTGATGGGCGTTGCTTTGAATCTGTTTGGGAATTAATAACTTTGCATTTTGGAGACTCTGTTGTCAATACTGTCGTATACTTTTTCTTTCTTTTTTAACGTGTGTGCATGTATGCACATGCTTATCACGGCACCCACATGGAGGTCAGAGGACAACTTGAGGAAGTCATTTCTTTCCACCATTTGGGTTGGCAGATTTTATGACAAGTGCCTTTATCCATTGAACCATTTTGCTGGCCCCCGATTTATAATTTTCTATGGAGAGCCTTTTATGTGACTCATAAATATATAAATAGTATTGTAGCTTTTAGGTTCTCTTAAAAAAAATCAAATGGTGGCCAAGCAGTGGTGGCACACGCCTGTAATCCCAGCACTCAGGGAGGCAGAGGCAGGTTGATCTCTATGAGTTTGAGGCCAGCCTGGTCTACAAAGTGAATCCAGAACACCCAAGGCTACACAGAGAAACCCTGTCTCGAAAAACCAAAAAAAAAAAAAAAAAAAAAAAAAATCAAAATGGTGTTTGTATGTTGATAAATCTGGCAGCCTTACTAAATTCACTTGTAAAGGATTCACCAAGTGCATAATCCTATCATCTGCACACAACAGTTTTATTTCCAACTATTTTACCCTCTGCCTTCTGACAGTCTGATGTTGAAGGCAGACGTCCCTGCCTTGCCCCTGCTCTCGTAGGAAGGTCTTTGATAGTTCCTGTTCAGGTTTTAATGTTACTCTATCACATTAAGGAAGTTTGTTTCCTCTCATTCTGAGTTTAAGGATTTAAATCTTTAATAGTCATTTTAAAACTGTTTATTTAATTTTCATCTACCTTTTGGGACTATCACCTTATTTTTTATTTTTGCTCTGTTAACATGGCAGACTATGCTGATAGTCTCAGAGTTTGTATTCTTGAGGTAAAACTGACTTGGTCAAGAGGCGTTACTGACGGCAGACAGCTAGATTCTGTTGGGAAATGCGGATGATCTTTTCAAGCAGGCTAACTAAAACCTGTTTGCAGTTTGATCTTTTTCTCATGGGTTTCTCGGGTCTCACAGTTCACACCGGCAGTGTAGCACCTGCTTTAGTGTTATTTACATACGAGTGTTTATTGAGAAGGAGGACATGGCTGCCAGACTGCACACAAGAAGTGTAAGGAGCCAAACTGGTGTCAGTGTTTCCTCTGACACAGCGCACTGAAGTTGAAGCTGCTGGGGGCTGTTAGTGGACTCCTGCCTTCCTACCCAGACACATGCTGTCCCCGTCACTTCTCCTTTACTGTGTCCTTTCTCAGGGAAGCTTTTGATTCTGGAGAGCTCACAAGGGACGGGTGTAAACATGGGAGCTGCTCTCTGTGATGCCGCACTCTAGTGTTGCGGGCTCTCCCAGCTAACTCATAGGGAGGGAGGTGTAACTCATCTCCTGAAAGTCCCACACTTAAATGACATCATTAATGAGCATTTAAAGTCATCAGAAAACATTCAGAGTGCAGTGTTATTTGGACAAGGCAGGGTGATATGTTGTCGTGTTCCTAGAAAATGATACATACATACTCTACATGTGTGTACACATGCATACACAGTGTGGCCTTTTGCTGGCTGATTATTGTAATATGATCTTATTTGTATAAGTGAAAGTAAATTTAGGTTGTTTCTTGAGAGAAAGCGGTGGTGTTCCTTGTGACATTGTAGGAAATAATTCAGTTGGAAGCCGAGGGAGGAATAGTATGGTATGGGATACATGTTCCCTGCAGTAAATGTTAACTACTAGCTTCTTACAACTTAACATTGCTTACCGCTTTTGTTTTGTTTTAGGCAAACTTTGGAGTCGGAGTTTAAAATTAGCTTATACTCTACTTAATAAACTGACCAGTAAGAATGAGCCACTGCTTAAACCCGGAGACAGAGTAAGTAATCTAGAATATAATCTTACAGGAGTGCGTCAAAATAGAGACCCAAATATGTATCCTACTGAAACTCAAGTGCTGTTGGTCGTTTAGAGTTATAGTGTTAATGCAGGAGGTTTAGAGTTAGCAATGGAAAAATACGTAATGTGGAAAAGCTCTGTGATAAGAGCTAACTGATGGCACAGCAGGGACTCGGCAGCTAACGTGGGTAACGGGCCGTGGAGTCGGGGTGGGCGAGCTCTGTCACCATAGGAAGCTCTGCTGGGTTGGACTGCTCCAGGTAGGCTGAACAAGAGTTTACCCCAGAGCCACTAGTTGGTTAGGGTGGAAGGTGACAGAGGTGATGAGAGTGAGGGGTCCTGGTAACAGGCGTCTGACAGGAAGGTGTCAGCTTTACTGGGAATTCCAAGGGGCTTCTCAGTGCTTTACTCCCTCATGTGATTCCATCCACAGGAAGCTTCCGTCTAAGGAAAACAGGTCAAAGACAAAACAAAGGGAAGAGAGGGTGAGTGAGAAAGGAAGGAGGAAAGTAGAAAAAACTAGGTGCAGAAGACAAGGTTTCTAAACAGCAATGTTCCTTGAGATCTGAAATTAAAATGCTTCACAAGTTAGGAAAAGGAGTCCACTTAGAAAGACCAAGAAGTGGAAAGTGAGCTGGGCACGGGGCATGTCTGCGATGCTAGCACTAAAGAAGCAGAAGGCTTTGAACTCCAGGCTGGCTTGGTTTACATAGTGATACTCTGCCTTAGGAAACCAAAAGTGCAGGACTCAAGAGATGATAGCTCAGTGATAAAGAGCACTTGCTCTTCCAGAGGACCAGGGTTTGGTTCCCAGCACCCACATAGTGGCTTATACTAGTCTGTAACTCCACTTCCAGGGCGCCCAGTGTCCTCTGTATGCATGTGGTGCACGTAGATATACATGCAAGCAAAACATTCATGCACATAAAATAAAACTAAATGAACCTTTCAACAAATGAAGGAGGGAGAGGTGGTAGCAGGAGAGAGCAACATACACAAGAAGAACAGAAAGAGAAGTGACAGCCCAGCACTGACGGATACCGTGATCAGAGAAGAGACAGGGCGGAAAGCAGAGTCACTTGACTAGTGGTGGCAGAATGAAGCTCTGTACCTGGAGAGTTTCCACACTGAAGGGGATTGCAGACCCACGCCAAAGCATGCAAGCCAACTGTGTAGCCCGGGCACAAAGAATCTTAGAGGTCTTTAGGGTGGGAATAGAGAATAATGTGTACACAGAACTAGCCATCACAGTGGCTTTGAAACTTCTTAGCAGTGAAACTGGAGGAAGTGGCCTCAATCTTGCAGTGGGAAGATGGTGTTTTACATGCACTTCCGTTTCCAAACAGGTTTGCAGAACATGTGTGCACATGCATGTAGAGGACAGAGTACAGCCTCAGGTGTTACCCTTCAGGAACTCTTTACCTTGATTTTTTTTAGGCAGGACCCCTCACTGTCTGTAAGCTTGCCAAATAGGGTAGACTGGACAGGCCATAGAGTGCTGGGGAGCTACTGTGCCCACCTCCCCACTGCTGGGATTACAGGCACATGACACCATACCTGGCCTTTTAAAATGCAGGTTCTGATCAAGCTCGGGTCCTCATGCTTGCACAGCGCACTCTTTACCAATGGAGGCATCTCCCCAGCCCCTAGTTTATTTATTTATTTATTTAGAAAAGCATTCTTATGGAGACAAATACTTCCAGATACTTTCTTGACTTGTGAGAGAATCTGTACAGAAAGTTATAACGAAAAGTTCAGCAAGCTCATAGTGACTGCTGGGAAAATCACGCTCCTGTGATAAAGTACCTTACAGAGTGCATAAACACACCTCAGCATAACCGATTCTCCAAAAGCACCTTCTCTGTAGCAGTGATCTTGTCTCACGCTTATAGCTGAGGCAACCACTATTTAATCATCTTTTGAAGGTTTTCTTTTCAATAAGCTTGTTAGAGATGCAGCTTGTAAACCTGAAGTACAGAATGAAGATAACTAGACGTAGCTTAAATTTTGTCTTGGAATTTGAGGGATAGAGTTAAGCCACTGTTTGTCTTTTCAGAGGCTCTCAGTTAAGTACTGTTCTGACTTACTACGATTACAAGACCAGTTACTGTATTTGGGTCATGTAAAATTTTATTCCATAAATAGTTATGACTTTGGCCATATAGTATTTTTTTAAAGGACAGTTGGGATTATGGTAGACCCAAATAAATATTCATATGGTTATAGGAAAGAAAACAGATACCTAAATTTTTTAAAAATGAAATGCAAGGAAATAAGTGTTTCTAAATAATGAATTGGGCTGGTATGATGGCTTAGTGGGTTAGACACTTGCCACCAAACCTGATGATAGCACTGTTCATTGACAGTGACAGTCTGTGGAGGGGTGGTAGATCCGGCTCTCAGTCTGCATGCCTCAGAAGGCCTTAGCCTGCAACTCTGAACACTTTTGTTCCATGTGTAGTCAAGGCTGTACCCTCAACTGTTTGCTCAAAGTTACATGAGTAAGGAAATTTGAGGGACAGGAATGAATTCCAACATTAGATTTTTTTTTTTTAGACAGGTCATCTCTATGTATCCTTGAACAAAATTAGATTTTCTGAACTAAATTGAAAAAATAAAAAAAATAAATTATCTAATCTTTATTTAATTAACAGAAATTCTAAAAGATGAAAAATAACAATGATTCCTGAGCTCTCACAGTTTTTGTTGTTGTTTTCCTCTTGTAGGTGGCACTTGTGTTTCCAAATAGTGACCCCGTTATGTTCATGGTTGCATTTTACGGGTGTCTTCTGGCGGAGCTGGTCCCTGTCCCTATAGAAGTACCACTAACAAGAAAGGTAACAGGATGTGGGTCAGGCCCCGGACTCGGCCTCTCTGCTGTTGTCTTTAGGTGCTGTGCGATTAGCTCCCTCTTCACAGTGGGATGTTGGCTTAAACAGGTTCCTGCAGAAGGCAAGCATCAAACAGCCTCCCGGGACCTTCGAGAGCAGCTGCATGGAGTTTGCCTTACAGACGGGTCTGCCCCTGGGTGGGGCAGAGTTCTCACTCATATCATCTGCCTGAATTTCCCAAAAGAGATCATGGGTATTTTTGTCTTCCTTTGTGACTCAGGCATTTTTGGTGTTTTAGTTATTAAATCAATTATAATGTCAAATAAACAGGACATGTATTCTCATGCATTTCTTGTTCACTCATGTGGCAGGCAGTTTTTTCAGTTGTTACTGTGAGGAACTTCGCTGATGTTGGATATGAGTATCAGCAGTCTGATTTTTGAAAATATTTGAGCAGAACACTGACGTGTTTTAGAAAATCAGGCTTTTCTGTGCTTCTTTTACTTGTGTTCATGCAGTTGGTAGCATGAGCATTATGAATAACAAGTGTTCAGGAACCCCAGAGTGTCTCAGGGATCTAACGGGAGAGCCATGAATCTGCAGACAGTGATTCTTAGAGAAAAACCTCAAGATTTCTTAAGATCATATGAAGGAAAAGAGGGAAGTCGCTGAGGGCCATGCACAAAAGAAGGTCTGAGCGAAGGGAAAGTGTTTCTGTGTATGGTGACAACTGTGGGGAGGGCAGACCTCCAGGGTCACTTGTGAATTTCACACTTGAGTCAGTATTGATTTCTGTTATGTTTAGAGTCAATGAAGAGGTGTTCAAGTCCCACTATCCAGACCTTGACATTTCACTGTAAATAAACAAAAACAAACAAAAAAACTCCTTCTAAATTTCAAATACTTGTCTTATTTTCATGAAAATAGAATAGTTTGCTGATAATAAGACTGAATTATTTTGGAAGTTTTACAAAGGGTGAAAGAACCACAGCCTGCGCTCTAGCAGTTGGGGTGCAGCTTTTGCTCCCCACCCCCACCCTTTCACTGCCCCCCCCCACAAGCACTCCATCTCTTCTGCCATTGCTCTGTCTTCTGCAGGATGCAGGCAGCCAGCAGGTTGGGTTTCTCCTGGGCAGCTGTGGGGTGACCCTGGCCCTGACCACAGATGCTTGTCAGAAGGGCCTGCCCAAGGCACCAACAGGAGAGGTGGCGACGTTCAAAGGTGAGGCTCCCGTGTCACAGGAGTCCGAGTTCTGGCCACACCTTCTAGGCATGCTATGCCAGAAACCAAACCCAAGGGCTGGGGTTTGGGGGCTTTAGCAAAAGTGATACCTTCTAGGCTTTTGTCGGATTCAGTTCACCTGTTATGCCCATGTTCATCTGTTTAATTAAAAGGAAATGAAAATAAAACTTACTCCCCCAGCTCCTGTGTGACTGGTGACTGCATGTTGGAAACAGGCTCCATATGTGTGGAGCAAAGCCTTCTGACTGCCTTCCACCCCTTATCCTGTTTGCTGTCACAGGTTGGCCCCCCCTCTCCTGGTTGGTAATTGATGGGAAGCATCTGACCAAGCCTCCCAAAGACTGGTACCCGCTGGCCCAGGATACAGGGTCCGGAACTGCCTACATTGAAGTAAGGACATGCTCATTGGTGTACAGACATCCCTCACAGGCTTGGTTGGGCCTGGTTTTTATAAAAAACAAAACAAAACAACTACTTAATGCTTTAGGGCTAAATGTTCCCCTTATTTTACCTCTACCCCAAATACATACTGTCCTATGTAAGTAAGGTATGGAACCTTACTTGGGTCATTTCAAGTTTTACTCTGACCCAATTCATTCCCAACTGTCCTTCCTAGGATGCAAGCAGTTAGGATGCAGCTGTGTGCACTGTTGTCCTCCAGCACTATTTCAGGTCCCCTAAGAGCTAGGGCATAAAGGTCTAAGGGAGAGATGGCTCTAGCTGCTACTTCTCAAGAGTCATCAGCCTTCTTCTGTCTGGTGTGGTTATAGAAATATACATCACTGTTTTTCTTCCTTGAAATTTTACAGTATAAAACCAGCAAAGAAGGCAGCACAGTAGGGGTCACCGTGTCCCACTCATCGCTGCTGGCGCAGTGCCAGGCTCTGACACAGGCTTGTGGGTACATGGAAGGTAAGGTCAGACATCCTGGATTGCAGCTCTTGCCGCCTGCATAGGTATCTGACACACCCTGTCTCCCCCTAGAGTCCGTTGCTGTGCATAGCTCACCCACCATGTGCATAGCATGTTAACTTTCAATGCAGCTGCACCAGGCTGAGGTGCAGCCATCTACCGGTACCCTTGGGAGAGGGAGGGTCTTGGCTTATTCAGGACCGGGGGGGGGGGAATAAGGTGCCCCTTTGCAGAGCCCATACTGCTCCATTAGGGCAGTTTCAATGAAGTCATACTAACACTGATTTTATGGCGTGTGAGACCTGTGCACCAGTGATTCGTATGCACAATGGCTGGATGGATTGTTGATGTGCTGAAGGGCAGTGCAGTTTGCATTATGAAAAGTAGAAAACTCTCATCCCAGGACATCATTTCCTGCACCTGTTTTCATTTTCAGTGAATGTGTTTGTGGCTTGAGCAGTCATGCATGTAAATGCTTAAGTATAATCTTTATGCTCAGATTATCTTTGTTAAAGTAGAAGCAGCCTCTAATTTGCTTTAATATTAATTTTAAATTAATATTATTTTATATTGCTAGGTAATAAATTGTACATACTTATAAGACCAATATGAAATACATTATTTTAAATGCTAAAATTAGACTCGTGGTAGTTTTCTTACATCGCAAAACTGGAATTGAACAAACTGGAAAGTAAAATTGAGAAGTATTTTTAAATACATAATGTATGGGTGTTTAGTCTCAAGAGTTAGTCTGTGGACATAGTCATAAATACCTTGTGTAGATTTGGAGGAGGATTTTCAGGTATTTCCAAGGACTTCAGTGATTTTTAAAAGTTAGTTCTATAAAACCAAGTCCTGTGAGTTCTTCCAGTCTAATGCTGATCATTTCATTCATTCCACCTTTAATTTGGCTCTGTAGCTAACAGGGACAGGGAGAGTGTCATTTACAGCGCAACAGTATTTCTGTCATGCATGTTATTGCTTCGTACAAGTAAAGATGCAAGGCTGTGGGTGTGAAAATTGGAGTCTGGTAGGAAGCTGAGAAATAAGAGTGTCGTGGCAGTTTGTCATCCTTCCTGAGAGGTGGCCCTCAGAATGGTGGGACCACGCAGTGACCTTTCTGCACTTCCTGCTGTGTGTGGTGCTCCTTGTGCTGTTGAGTTAAGATTGGCATGGACCTCTGCTCCCGTCGTCTGAGCAGGCAGTTTAGCTCGCTGTGAACTGGTGCATGGTGTTTGGAAGTGCCGTCTGTTTCCTGAAGCTCTGGTGTGCTGGTTACATACTCATGTCAGGATGTGCTCGACGCGTGCAGGACTTATGAAGAGCTGTTCATCAGTTTAACTTTCTGTGTCCGCTTTCAGCCGAAACATTAACGAATGTGCTGGACTTCAAAAGGGATGCTGGTTTGTGGCATGGAGTCTTAACAGTGAGTGTTGTTTGCTAGTGATCGGGGTGGGAACAAGAGATGAACCAAACCCGTGAAATATTGACATGCCACTTTGTTAGGTTTGGTTTGCTTGCTCTGGCATAGTTTATTCCTGCCTCCCCCTGATCTGGTCCATTTCTTTTCTTTTTTTTTCTTTTTTTCTTTTTTTGCAGAGTGTCATGAATAGGATGCATGTCATCAGCATCCCATATGCACTAATGAAGGTCAACCCGCTCTCCTGGATTCAGAAAGTGTGTTCCTATAAAGGTACTTCCCTTGTCTTTCTTTAAAGAATTCCCTGTGAGCTGGCGTTTTGTAATTAAGAAAACATGAAGGCAACATATAGAACTAGAGGTGTGGGCTGAAGAGCCATCCTGGTCTAGATCTGCTCAGTGCCTGGACAGTTACTTGCAGTGGAGTAACTGGGCTCTCTACTGGAGGACCAGGAATGCCTGGTTTTATTCTTTTAAAGTTTCTTTCACAATCACATCAGTATTCCTAATCATATTTTTTGAGATGGTTTAATTTGCAGTTGGATCTTTTAAAGCCACCAGTAACAAGGCTATTATTCAAATGATATGGTCTGTTGACAGGCAAGATGGGATGGATGAGATAGGCCAGTTGTGGAGCCTGTGCCATGTTCTTCTTACCTTCCGTAGGTTGAGGCATCTCTTGGTACCAGTCAGTCAGGAATCCCTGCTCATGTGACTGCACAGTTCCAGCATCCTTTTGTCCCTGTCCTGTAGAGCTCAGCAGCTTCTAAGACTGACTTACTGTACCCAGCCAATGCTGATGACAATATATACTTTGTAGGCATATCCCAGATCAGCATTCCTATTATGGAATGTCTTGCATCCTATTTTATGGTTAAGACAAAGCCTTGTTGAAGGCAGTGGGATTCACTGGCCTCTGCACACTCATTGAGGCTGACTCAGTCCGTTCAAATCCCAGTTCATTTCACCTCATGACCTGGAGGCTTCCAGAGCCCTGCAGCACAAAACAAGGGTCAGCATCTTGGGCAGAGACAACATGCAGCATGAGATGGAACAACCAGAGTAAGATAAAACTTCTAATTAAACAGAGAAGTCTGGGGGACTGGAGAGATGGCTCAGATGAGTGCTGCCTAGTCTCCAGGGGAGCTGGGTTCAATTTCCTGCACCTACTTGGTGGCTCCCAACTGTCTGTGAGTACAGTTCCAGGCACACACATGGTGCACAGGCATAAATGCAGGCAAAACACCCTTACCATAAAGTAATGAAATAATAAAAATTAATTTTTAAAAGGCTGAGGCTGGAGAAATGTCTCTGGTTAAGAACACTGGCTGCTTCTCCAGAGGACCCAGGTTCCATCTCCAGCAACCACATGGCAGCTAACAGCCATCTATAACTCCAGCTGCAGGGAGACTTATGCCACTTTTCTGCCCTCTGTGGGCACTGTTTGCACATGGTACACAGACATAGGAGCAGGCAAAACACCCACACATGTAAACTAAAAATAATAGGCTGGAAAACAAGCCTGTGATATCTAAAAATGTATCTCAGAATTAAGTTTTAAGGAGAAGAGGGAGTAGGTCAGGAAGCACACGAGATAACTGATAATAGATAGCAGACAAAAGTATGGTCCGTAGAGCAGGTCCTTCACCCTCTGTGTGGGCACCTCCGAATAGGGTGAAGTACAATAATATTTTGAAGTGAGGGGCTGGCTGCCCTTGAGACACAGACACCTATGCTCCCTTCTCTTTGTAGCCCGGGCTGCCCTGGTGAAGTCCCGTGATATGCACTGGTCTCTCCTGGCACAGCGAGGTCAGAGAGATGTCTGTCTCAGCTCTCTGCGCATGTTGATTGTGGCTGATGGCGCTAACCCATGTGAGTAGACCTGGCGCAGGACAGATTTGTGCTGCGTGCTCCCACTGTTCTTGACTTGCCAGCAGGACTAACACCCTGTTAAAATGGAACATGTTGAACAAAAGTAAAGCTTTACCCCTGCCTTGATAGGTGTCCTGTACTGTTATGTGACATGCTGCCTCTTGTTGGTGACTCACTGGTGAGTTGCGTAGTATTTACTAACATGCTAAGTTTATAAGAAGTTTTAATACAGTTAAGATTTTAAGATTTTTTTAATGCAAGCCCATTGTTTTTAAGAGGTCACTGGATTATGTCATAAATAGGGTCCCTGATTTGTTAGGGACCTCTTGATCCTCTTGCCCTTTAGTGTTAGGCTTCCCCTTGCTTGGTTCTCAACCCCAGCTTCCTTCACAGGACCCCAGCTATTCTTCCTCCATGTGTCTCTGGCTAACCCAAGCCCTCCTAGAGGAGAGCTTTGTGGCTGCTGCCTAAGCACTGAGGACCCTCCTGTGTATGACAGGAGTGTGACTGCTTTTGTGGTGCTGAGTGAGCTTCTTAGGGCCAGGACTGCCTAGGGCCTGGGTCAGGTGTCCTCTACGAGAGCCTCAGTGACACTTGTTGAGCAAGGTTCTTCTTTTGCAGCACCAGTTAGTTATCCCCATTCTTCTGTGTACCCCATCCTTCAGGTGAGCAGAGCAGGCACCTAGTACCCCCAAGAGCCTCTCATTCTCTTGGTGCACACCTGAGACAAGCCAGGCGTCTCCCACCCCATCCATAGTTTCTCATCCCTGCTCAAGTGCACAGCCGCAGCCAGTGGTCGGTTGAGCACATCACTTCCCTCCAGTATTTCTTTCTGGGGATAAGTGTTAGCCATAATAGCCGTGTCTTGTTTCACTCCATCCACATTCCTCTAGGTACCTCATAACGAGCTTCCCCTTCATAGGCCTTAGCATGCAGCTCATGTATTGGTCCGTTATAATGCTGTATCCAGTCTTGGTAACATGGAACAGTCTGTTGTCTTCCTTCCTTAGGAGATACCTCCCTCCCCAAAGAATGTGAAGCCTGGGGCCCCTGTGATGCCCCTTTACCTCCTAGGTACCCCTAGGGGAAGAGGTTTATAATGGAACCCTAGGGTCACCATGTAGGGCCATAGTTACTTGAGTCCTGAGCAGGCACAGCTCCTTGTTGCCAAGTTTTCACATCTCTATCACCCACTGTTAAGGCCTGCCACCCCTGAATGACAGGAGTCTACCCAAAGGAGAAGAGGCAGGACATCCTGGGGAGAGTGTCACCAAAGCTGCTGCCAGAAGCTGCATTTGCTGTGCTATCAGCCTTTAGTGCCAGGCCTGGCCTTGTGGGGTCCCAGATGTTCCTCAGTTTCTGGCAGGCTCCATGCTGGCTCTGAGCCACAGCACAGGAGTGGTTTCTACTAGTAGTCCAGGAAAAGGCTCGAGAGGGCAGTGCCTCAGTAACACACACAGGACTGAGAGACTCCTGTGAGAGACTGCCAGACTCTTGTTGGTGAGTTGGGAGTGATCAGCTGTGTTTTATGGTGATCACACCTGCCCTAAAAAGTGTTGCTGTGACAACTTGTAGCAGCGATCTTGTTAAGACAGCTTGTGTGCAGCCGGGACTCAGCCTGGTGAGCATGGTGCCTTAAAGACCTCGTGCTCTTGCCTCACTGGCCTTCCAGTTTGCTCTCATGCTCCACTTCCATTGCTTTACACAGGGTCTATATCTTCCTGTGACGCCTTCCTCAACGTCTTCCAGTCCAGAGGTCTGAGGCCAGAGGTCATCTGCCCTTGTGCCAGCTCTCCTGAAGCACTAACGGTAGCCATTCGCAGGTAACTGAAGTGCATGCTGTCTCCTGTGAACGCATTCAAATCTTCTGTCTATGATGGGGTTACCTATGGCCTCAAGTTTGGAATGTTCCTAGCTATTGGGAATCCTGAAGAAGGACTTAGTATCCATGTTCCAGTCTCCCTCAGGGAGCAGAGGTGCAGCCTGCAGTTCCACGTCCCTCACCAGTCTAGATCTGTGCTTGGAGCTGGGTAGCACATTCCTGGAGTACACTGGATTCTCTCAGTGTTGTTTTCCTTATGTTTCTTCCCAAATCGAGACCTTGCTATTTCATGCCTCATCTTATGTAAAAGTTATAACTAAGCAAGAGTTCCTTTATTCTGAGAGGGTCTGCTGGCTGTTGGTCTGCTGAAGAGGACCTTTAACTGCCAAGAAAAGCATCCAGTACCCTAACCTCTAAAGCCCAAGCTGTTTTCATGGATATTTCTGCAGGCATATTTTTTTTAAACTATTTCATTGGGTTCTTATATATCTACCTTCCTTCCAACCCTTATTCTACCCTAATCCCTTCCAGCCCCAACTCCAACATTAGGTAGGAAAGAAAGAAGGTTAGAGGGGGAAAGGGGACGTAGACCTCTGTAGGCTTCTTCCTGCTGATTAGAGACATTGGGTTCTTCGGGGGCAAGTCCAGTCTTAGCTGTCAGAATATCCAGCAGTCCAGTAAACCGGAAGTCCAGCAGCAAATGCAACAGCAAACAGAGCAGCAGGATGAACCAGCAATAGGGGGACCTGCAGCCACCACAGGCCCTCTTGGGGATCTCCCATTTATACCCTCCCCAGAGCCTCCAGAATTAAGCTCTCTGCAGCTGGCAAAGATCACGCCCTTGCTAGTGCATGAGGCAAATCATAATCACCTGCCATGAAACAGCCTCTTATCCCACACCCAGGTTTAAAACAGAAACATTCATGTCTCTTAACTGGGCTTTTAAACATTCTCACCAAATGTTTCCTTTATGTCACACCTTGCAACTTGGAGTAGGCTTGAGGCTGCCCCAAGAGACCCTACCCCTGTCTATCCTAGTATCCTAGTATCTGGGCCCTGGGTTCCTTCCTATATTTCTTGCACACAGCACATTGCTCCCAGAACATAGTTAGGCCCAAAGGCAATTTTCTCCCCTGATCATGAATCACCTGTTCTTGCTGATCCTGCCCTCAAGAACCACTCTGTGGGGCTTCAGGCCACATGGCCCATAGCAGAGGACATCTCTTTCAGCTTTGTACCCTCAGCCCATTGCTACAGAATTGCCTCATCCCTGGTCCTGTATGCATTATGCTCATAATTTTGAGAGAGTGTGTGGCTACAAACATGTAGGTTTTAAGTAGCTATTTTAATAATAGCGTTCAAAGCAACTTCTTCATCTTTCACAGACTATGAATGGGGCATGTCTTGGGAAGGGCTCTGTCAGGCCATCTGCTGTGGAAGGTAGTGTTTTATAGGTACCATGGGGCTGAGCCAGCTCTACACATGCACAGTATCACAGCCCATTGCAGCACTGTGGCCTCCGCCAGCTCATCTGCCCTCTCCCCTAGGGCTCTAAGTGAAGGTCATGAGATAGCCAGATAGAGAGTGAGTCACCTCTGATGACCCATCTCAGAGGTCACACAGTGTCACTTGCCCTGTAGTCATGGGCCTACTTCTGATGAGAAGAGTGTCAAGACCAACCTCAAAGAGGGACATGAGCTTTAGAACACACTGTCCTGACAAGTCCATACACAGAGCAGGTGCTTTAGTGAGGAACTGCACCTCAGACGAGGCTGGCCTTCAGTGTGTCTTCCTTGGAGTGATAGCCCTTGTCAACAGGCCTGCTGGTGCTCCTGTTCTCTAGGCCCCCAGATCTGGGAGGACCCCCTCCAAGAAAAGCTGTCCTGTCAATGAACGGCCTGAGCTACGGTGTGATCAGAGTTGACACCGAGGAGAAGCTGTCAGTCCTCACTGTTCAGGATGTTGGCCAGGTGATGCCTGGAGGTAAGAGGCAGCCAGAGTGCATCTACATCCTGCTCTGATTGACACCACAGAAAGAGCAAAATGCACCGGGTATGCCAGATTGCTCACTGTATGCCAGGCACGGTCCTTTAGCCTATGGCTTTTAGAGGCATTTAATGCCCTGCAGTCTCCATAGGGGAACTTAAGAAAAAGCAGATGCCATAAATGCCTGGATGATGATGTCACCTGAGTAATAGGTTGCAACACGCACCTGTGGTGACATGTGGGAACTTCCCAGAAATACCTGTGGGTAAAAAAAAAAAAGCCAGCTACAGCCTCCTATGGTAGTTGGCCTGAGCACTTTCCTGCCGCTTTGAGGCAGGGCGGCAAGAAGGGGTGTGGGGAATGGCCCCCTCAAAGGAACAAAGCATCACTGAGGAATAGTGGCAGAACCTGGTCAGGAGCCCTCGGTGACACTGTACAGAGCCCACAGTGACAGTGACCTCTTCCCCTTCCTGCCATGGGCAGTGTCCTGCTCCTCTGTCCTGGCTTTCTTTCTAATGCTGTGATAAAACATTTTGACCACAAGCAGCTTAGAGGAGGGAAGGATCCATTTGGCTTACACTTTGAGATTACTATCTGTCAGTGAGGGATGTTAAGGCAGGACCCTAGCAGGAGCTTGAAGCAGAAACCGTGGAGGACTCTGATTGCTGGCTCATGTTTAGCTAGTTTTTTTGTTGTTTTGTTTTGTTTTGTTTTGGTTTTGTTTTGTTTTGTTTTGTTTTGTACAGCTCAGGACCACCTGCTATAGGAACAGTACACAGTGCTTTGGGCCCTCCTATATCAGTTAATAATCAAGACAGTTTATCATAGGCAGGTCCACAGACCAGTCTGATTTAGGGATCTCCTCAACTGAGGCATCTCCTTTGAGAGGACTCTAGGCTGTGTCAAGTTGACAAGGCTAGTCTGGACACCTTGTTAGTGACTTTCAGAAGTAGGGTGCTATGTCTCATACTCAGTTATCCCCAACCTCAGTCCCCCCCCTCTTCCGCTGATGTGTAGGTCCCACTGGCTGCCTGGCACCCTGGCTTCAAGCTTCAGTCTGTTTCATAGGCAGCCTTGACGACAGGTGCTAGACTCCTGACGCAAAAGCTTCTGCCCCTGTGTGTAGGCAGAGTTCTGATTGGAATGAACATAGAAGCTTAAATTATAGTTTCCGGCTCTACCTTTTAATTCATGTGAATTATATTTCTTCCTGTACTTTGACTCCCTCATAGAAGCAGCCTTGTAGAATGCTTGAATTTGTAGTTTAAGCATTTTCAAAAGCATGGTGGGTGACATCAGTAATCTCAGTACTTAGGATGCTGAAGCAGAGGAATCCTGTGTCTGAGGCCTGCCTGTACTACATAGTAAGACCTTGTCTGAACAGCAACAAAATAATAAACAAAAACAGAATGGAGTAATAGTAAAGTGACAAACTGTGGGGAGAATTATAAGTGGGTACTTATTTGTATATATCTCTGTGTGTGGAGGGGGATGCATGTATGTGCTGGTAAGTGTGTGTGTGTGTGTGTGTGTGTGTGTGTGTGTGTGTGTGTGTGTGTGTGTTCGCATGCGTGTGCACACAGGGGCCTAAGGACAACCGCAGATGGTATTACTTAGCCATTCTAGACCTTATTTAGAGATAGGATCTCGCTGGCCTGGAGCTCTCTGATTAGGCCTGCCTGTCTCTGTCTCCCAGTGCTAGAACTTAAAAAAAATCTAATGTGGGCTCTGGGCTTCAGCTTAGGTCCCCATGCTTCCTGGCATGTGCTTTACTCACGGCTGTCTCCCCAGCCTTGCTGTTGATTTTGAATGCATCAAGAGTGCTCTGAGTTATGGTCGTTTTCCTTTGTTGCTGTAATGCAAGCAAACCTGCCTCGTGTGTTGTTCATTCCCATCATGTATCTATACACACACGCCCATACCTCTGTACACATGCTCCCAGCTGTTCGTTCGGCTGTGCATGTGTTTCCCAGGTGTGCTACACATTTGCTGTGTGACACTTTTCCTGAGGAAAAAAGATGAACAAATGTTTGCTCACCCCAGATAGGGCATCCCATAACAGACCAATCTAAGGACACCACCAACGTCCAACTTTGTGGACCAGTGCACTTGATTGGGTTATGCAGAGAGAGAGCTGTGCCACGGAAAGCCCAGCCCAGCACGGAAGTCAGCTCACAAGGCTGGAAATCTGGAACATTGTACGACCTGCGGGCAGCTCAACAGGTTGGAGAGCAGCTTCTTTGGGCAGCTCAAGCAGTCTGAGTCTTGTCTAGACAGCTTGTTCTGCCTGAGAGTTTCTGTCCTGATACACTGCAGGCTGTCTATGAGCTTTGGGAGAAGGGGCCCTAGTGAACCTGGTGAGTTTCCCTTCCCTTTAAACCATCCTATGTCTTAACAAGCTTCAGTCCAAGACAGATGCTTTACCCCTGAGAAATGGACACACAGTGAATGTTTGCGTGTGTGCTTCCTCGGCATTCTTCCTGGGGTCTGGACCCTCCCAGCACTTGGCCATTGCCTAGCTGGCTTGTGAGTGTAGTCAGATCTAAGTGTCTTCCCCCAGCACTGATGCTGCACTATGCTGGGCATCTAGCATGTGTCCTGAACACAATGTCAAGTGGATTTATAGTAATTTGTGCTATTTTTGTGACTTTTAACCCATCTCTGTGCACACCTGAGAGTGTTACTGTGGGGCTGAAAGTAAATGGCTCATCTCCCTGTGATTCTGTTGGTCAATGTATTATATAAACTTTTTAATCACCCTTGACCCACCCACCATTCTGTCCCCCCACCCTGTGTGTGTGTGTGTGTGTGTGTGTGTGTGTGTGTGTGTGTGTGTATGTATGTTCGTGTGTTCTAAGTCTGTCTGTCTAGTGCTAGCAGTGGACCCAGAACCCCTTATATTCTAGGCAAGCACTCTACCACTGAGTCATATCCATAGCCCTCACAGTTCTTATAACAATCCTGTCCATGCCATGACTCTCCTTATAACAATTTGCTGCACATGTAATATCTTGTTTTTAGAACTTCAGATAGAGCAGCAATGACAGGCGTATTGGTGCATACCTTTTATCCCATCACCTGGGAGGCAGAAGCAGTTAGATCTCTTTGAGTTCCAGGCTAGCTTGGTCTACATAGAGAGGTCTGAGCCAGAGACACAAGCTGTCTCAAAAACAAACAAACAAACAAATGTAAAACACCCCACGAATACATGAGCAAGTACATCTTTGTGAATGATCTATTTAAATGTATACCTTGATGATTTTAAATTGTTTTCTCTGTTTAGCAAGTGCATGTGTTGTGAAGGTAGATGGTGCCCCTTATCTTTGTAAAACCGATGAAATTGGAGAAATATGTGTCAATTCTGTTGCAACTGGGACAGCATACTATGGACTGCTTGGAATCACAAAGAATGTATTTGAGGTTCGTATTCTTTTCCTGATCTTTACCTTGAAATCAAATCCCTTGCATGTTGATGGGCCCAAAGGTACAGGGTGGAGTGGAGGCCTACAGGGAGCTGCTGGGACCCAGAGCAATTCACATGCTCCACAGGCTTAGATGGTTTTGGCCAGCAACAAGGTATTGACAGGACCTCAGCTGGGTTCTTATTATGATCCTTATTGTTCGTAGTAAGTCTTGTAATGCCATGAACTAGGCTTACAAATACATGAGGGTTGTCCAAGTCCTGCTGGGGCAGACACTCAGTATAATAGTCAGGATGAGGAAATGGGCTATGGAAGGCCAGGTGCCCTGAGAATCTCTTTCTGTGGAACACTAAACCCTGGGCTGCAGGTGGTTTGTGGTGTTTGAAGAGACTGAGGTAATGCCATCTTGTCCTAACTCTATTTTGTGTCTGGTGAGACAGTTCTCAGCCTTCCACGCCTCCCTTCCCAGTCACACCTGCTTTGGCAATGCTTTTGGGAATATCTGTGATCCAGACTGTGGTTCAAATGCATTAACCAAAGTAATACATTTATTTATGCAAGCTAAAACACAAAACTGAAATAACTAAGAGGAAATGTAAATAAAATGTAAATAACTTTGTAGTGTTTGAAAAATACTGCTAAGCTCTGCAAGAAGACGGACATTATCAGAATGCTTTAGCTTCCTTACTGATGTAATCGTAGGGTTTGTCTTTAAAAACCCTGCACCTCTCAGCTTCATCACCAGGAGACATCTTGAAGGCACAAGTCCACTTGGTCTGGCCATTATTAAGTTCTCCTGCTTGCCCACCCTGTGTTTCTAGTGGTCAGTGCATTATCTACTGCCTGATATCCTCTTCCCTATTTTGGCAGACTGTCCCGGTCACTGCAGATGGGGTCCCTGTCTCTGACCGGCCTTTCACCAGGACAGGTCTTCTGGGATTTATTGGGCCTGTGAGTATGACCTCCTGTACCCGTCCAGCAGCAGGGAGTATTGATGGATAAAAGGGACACTTCTTGGCAAACGTGCTCTTGTCCCTGATGCCCTTGGCTCAGTGTGGCCCGGCTCATTCATGCTGACCATCCTTGCCTGTTCCTTACTGTGTGTAGTATTTATCCAAGACCTGCAATGGGCCCTGAGTGGAAAACGAAGAGATGGGGATGTTTTCATTTCCGTCATTCTTTCCAGTTCTGATATTTAAAATCCATTAAAATGAATACATCTGTAGCATCGTGCCCACCTTTTCTCAGGTGGAGGACTTTATTTGTCCTTTCCCAGAAATGTCGGTTGTCACAGTCAGGGAGGGGCATGCTCCCTTAGTGGGTTGTCTGCAGGTGAGAACCGCCTAGTGTTAGCTGGCATGATATTCCGTGTCTGTAGCTCCATAGTGGGCTCATGGGCCACATGACATGCTGGCAGGCTTTGTTGCAGAGCCTCAGAGTCCTTCACATGTTCACCCACAACTCTGTAGCCCTTTTTTGCATTGACACCCGTTTTCCTACCCTTCAGTGCCACCCTTAACTCACATAGTCTCTCCCCTCTGACCTAGTACTGGAGGGCACAGTCACTTTTTTGACCCCATGTGAGGTGCTGGAATCTTCGTGCTATCAAGCTGTTCTCATGAGGCCTGACCGCACCCTTTTCTCAGGATAACCTGGTCTTCGTCGTGGGCAAGCTGGACGGGCTGATGGTCGTAGGAGTGCGCAGACATAATGCAGATGACATTGTAGCTACTGCCCTGGCTGTGGAGCCCATGAAGTTTGTCTACAGAGGCAGGTGATGCACTGGAGACCCTGCACCTGGCTTTCAGGTCCCCTCTCTACTCGAAATCTGGGAGTCAGTGTAGTACAAGGGAAGCTAGTACACCAGGGTTTGCAAATTTCAAACATTCTATGTATACAAAGAAAATAATGTTTGTATCAGTGACAGCACAGGTAAATGTCTTCATTTTTCAAGTTCCTTAAGAGAGGAAGGTCTGGCTCTGGAGAGGTGGCTCAGTGGTTAAAAGCTACTCTTCCGGAGGACCTATGTTCAGTTC
Source organism: Meriones unguiculatus (assembly GCF_030254825.1). Classification (NCBI taxonomy): domain Eukaryota; kingdom Metazoa; phylum Chordata; class Mammalia; order Rodentia; family Muridae; genus Meriones; species Meriones unguiculatus. The sequence continues at coordinate 9,879,827 of NC_083363.1, forward strand.
CAGACCCACATGGAAGATGTAACTCTAGTTCTAGGGTATCTACCAGTATCCTGGCCTCCTCAGGCACCGGGCACACACATGGACATATATGTAGGCAAAACATCCACATACATTAAATAAATAAATAAACAAATTTAATTAATTAAATTATACATTTAATTATAAAGTATATATTAATTAAATCATAATTAAAGTATACATAATTGGGCAAAAGGACTAGGGGATATTTGCCACTGGAGAGTGATTAGTTACCCGCTTCCTTGTTGTCTCATAAATGTTGATTAAAGGAACAGTACCACTCTGTGAACTACCAGAGGCAATTTTTTCTTTCTAGTAAGGTTACAGGAGACACAACATACTTCATTAGTCCTAGAATAAAAATGTCCTCAGCTTTTCTACATTTGTTAAGCAAGACTATAGACACTCATTCCTATTGAATAGATGACTGTACCTCTGGGCCTGTGACACAGAGGAAAAAGGGCTGAGAAGGGATTTTATCTAGCTCTGCTAACCCCCTGAGTTCTTTATCCTGAAGAAAGCTCTTCTCATTTTGGTCTATCTAGCCAAGAACATTTTTTTAACAATTTATTAATTGTATATTCTGATTGTAGCCCCTTCCTCAACTCCTCCCAGTCCCACCCTCCTTCCCTCTTCCTCTCATCCCCTTCTCCTAGTCCACTGAAAGGGGAGTTCTCCTCCCCTGCCATCTCCCCCTAGATTATCAAGTCTCATCAGGACTGTCTGGATCCTCTTCCTCTGTGGCCTGACAAGGCTGCATCACCCGAAGAAGTGACCAAAGAGCAGGCAACTGACAGAAGCAGCCCCAATCCCCTTACTTGAGAACCCACATGGAGACTGAGCTGCCTATTGGCTACATCTGAGCAGGGGTTTCTAGATCCTCTCCATGCATGGTCTTGGTTGGTGTATCAGCCTCTGCAGGCATCCTGAGTGAGGTAATTCAGAAACAGAAAGACACACACAGTATATACTCACTTATAAGTGGATATTAGCCATATAATATAGAATAACCATACTAAAATCTACAGACCTAAAGAAGCTAAACAACAAGGAATGGCAAACAGGATAGACACCAGAAGTGATAGAAGTCAAGGGAGCAGGATGGGAGTCTAATATAGAGGGTCCTCTGACAGGCTCCACATAACAGGGGGTCGAAGCAGATGCTGAGACTCACAGCCAAACTTTGGGTGGAGCACAGCGAGTCTTATGGAGGAACAGGGGTAGGTAGAAGGACACGGAGGGGACAGGAGCCCCACAAGGAGACCAATAAAGCTAAAAAGTCTGACCCCAGCCAACTACTTTTAAAGGTTTATTCTTCTCAAAAGTGTGTATGTGCCTTTGTTTACTTTAGTTAGTGTACCTGTGAGCCAGGCCAGTACCTGCCCTTGAACATGCATTAAAGAAAAAGTTAGGGAGTCAAACCAAGTAGGCACAATACCTTGCCAGTTTGTCCCTTGAAGCAGAAACTCAGATGCTGTAGGTGGAAATCTCTATGGGGATATGCTCATCAGGGAAATACACTCCCTGCTTTTGAATGAGGTGGGGACACTGTGCCTTCACATCCTTCTGTACCTGGGAAAGGTAAGCCAGCCCAAGTGGCTTACTGATGTGGGGTGATTTTGTTCTGCACACAGCGTAGCCTGCCTGTCCCTTCCAGGGACCTGAGGAATACAGGAACCTCAATGAATGAACATTATGAATAATGTAGAAAATCAGATTATGAAACTACTGTGGAAGAAAGAGACAATGTTGAAAGGAATTAGGAAAAGGGATAGGAGAGAGAGGAAGGGAATCTAGTTAGCAGCTTAGGAGGGGGGTGTGCATGGAACGGAAGAGCTGTCTGAGGAAGCAGGAGGCTGGCACACTCTAGGCCGGGGAGCCAGCTGTCCTTACATGGTAAGCCATGAGGATGCCGAACAGAATGTGACAGACTTCCAGCCACAGAGGAGCTGATCTGATAAGGTGGCAGAGAAATGATATTTTTCAGCTATAACCTAAATTTTATGCTGTGATCAACACCATGAACAAAAACAACTTGGGGAACAAATGGTTTATCTCATCTTACACCTCACAGTTCATCGAAGAGGAAAGCCAGGGCAGGAGCTCGAGACAGGAACCTGGGGGAAGGAGCTGAAGCACAGACCACAGGGGAACTTACTGCCTGCTGCCCTGTCTTGCTCAGCCTGCTTTCTTACAAAGCCAGGACCACATGCCCAGTGATGGTTCCACCCACGGTTGGAACCACCTCACAGCAATTATTAGTCAAGAAAATGTCCAACAGACTTGCCTTCCAGCCAATCTGTAGAGGCATTTTCTCCATTAAGGTTCCCTCTCCCCAGATAGCCCTAGATAACCCTGTGTCAAGCTGACGGAAACTAACCAGCACAGTGCCTGCTGTATTGCCCCTTAACTTTTGTGGAATCTCGGACATACACCGTCCAGAAGTTCTGTCGCGGTAATTTCCGCATTGAAAAACTTTTGGACATGGTATTAGAAAAGCAGATTTGGGAGTGCTACAGGGAGAATGACAGGAAGAGAACGCTGAGAAAGCTTGCGGGTAGAATAATGTGTGACTGAGCTGTCTCTGCTCTGATGCAGCATCTGTGGGCATACCAGCTGAAGGAAAACACATCTGCGCTGACTCAGAAGTAGAGTGGTAGAGGGGTTTGGGGGGGAAGCCCAGCTTCCTGACTGATGGGAGAAGACAGATACAGCTTTGATAGTACAGCAGTGTAGAGAAAGGTGTTCGTGCAGACACAGACAGATACACAAACAAGTTAAAGGTGCATGTGTGCACGCGCGCACACACACACACACACACACACACACACACACACACACACTCGGAAGCAAGGGTGGAGGAAGAAAAGAAAAGAGGAGACTTTCTTTGGTGAGATTGCTCAGCATATGAAGGTACTCACTACCCAGACTGGCGACTCGAGCTCACCCCTGGACCCTGCCTGGTGGAAGGAGAGAACTGGCTCCTCAGAGTTTTCCTCTGACCTCCACACATGGGCTGCCAGATGAATATGCTGCAGGAAAATGTAGAAAAACCCAGTTTCAAAAAAATCTGTAAATGTATTTCAATTTCGTGTGCATGGGTACTTTGTGCATGCACCCCGTGCCCCACATGTGTGCCTGCTGCCCACGGAGGCCCCGGAACTGCAGTTACGGATCATGAGCTACCATGTAGGTTCTTGGAATCAAACCCAGGCCTCCTGGAAGAGCAGCCATCTGAGCCACTTCTTCAGCCCTTAGAGTTGTTGTTGTTATTTGTTTGTTTTTTAATGGAAGAGGACTTGCTGAAATTAGTAAAGCTAGGTAGTAAACAAGTCCAAAAAGATCAGTCACAATTAGGGTTAATTAGCTAGTTATTGAAATATTTGATCTTTTGTTTGCAAAGTAAAACTTTAAAAGGGTTGTTCACAAAGAAATGTTACATTAACATAAGAATTAGGAATTTTTAAAATTGTGCTTGGTACTACAGTGCTTATTTTGTGAGTTTAGACTGTTCCAGCTATAGTACTAGAGATTAGAATGACTGGTTGCCCTGTTTTATCAGGTATCTTCAGGGCTGGCTGCAAAGTCCTCCTCTGTGGCCTAGCAGAACTGCTCCTCCCTTGGGGGGTGGGGAGTCAGAGCCTGCCATTGAGTACCTGTCAGAAGTAGTCCCTGTTCCCCTTACTGTGATACAGAGTTAATAAAATGTAACTAATAATAATAAACAATAAAAAAAAAGACTGGTTATCCTGTGCACTGACAGTAACCTGCTGACCACACAGAACTCTGCACTGCTGGTGCAGCCTGAGCTGGGGGAGGGGGAGCCGGCACTCTTCCTCCGGGTGGTCACTTGGCCTCTCTCTTGTCTCAGGATCGCCGTGTTCTCCGTGACCGTGCTGCATGATGACCGCATTGTCCTGGTGGCCGAGCAGCGGCCCGATGCTTCAGAGGAGGACAGCTTCCAGTGGATGAGCCGCGTGCTGCAGGTGGGCACGGGGGGACGGCCACAGTTTTTGGTATATTTGCCGTGAAAGTCAGAGGGGCCACACTGTGTGCTGTTACAGAGCGTGCAGGTATGTCAGGGACAGACTAAACAGTGTGGTAGCCTCACATTCCCCACCACTCTGCTTCATGTCCACTCTGTACCTCGGTGGAGACCGATAGCGTAGCTTTAAAATTAACACCAATTTATGTATATAATTAAGTGTCTAATCACTGTTCAAATTCCCTCACTATCTGGTGATTATTTAGTCTGACACAAACACAACAAGGTCATAAATGATGACTGATTGGTAGGACACATTCTTTTTAGCCTGTAACTGCCTCTGTCACTCTTGTGGCAATTTTGGGGAAAACAGGTCATAGAGTGGCATTTCTGCAGTCACTCGACCACACTCTTGTGTATCATGTTTTGTGGTTGTGGCTCCTGCACAGTGGGTCTGCAGGCTTGTTCGGACTAGGCCAGTTTTCTGGCGAGACTCCATTTGAAGATGGCTCAGGGAGCCAGGGGCTCTCCCTTTCCTGGCACCCTTCCGTCCTGTGCTTGTGATCTGTTGATTCTGTGGTAGTCACACTGAGTTTTCATCCATCCTTCAGCATTAACTAGAACATGCAGGAAAAAAAAGATGGTGACTCGATTTTAGATTAATGAATCCTTTGTGCATGACCCTGAGTTGGCTTGCTTGTTTCTTCGCGAACTAATGGGTTTAATTGTCTGTGTTTCAATGTGTTATAGCCATGACTTATCATTCAGAGGTCAGTGGGAGCCACTTGATAAAGCCTGTGGTCTCTGAGGCCATAGTAGAAACAGGTAGGCTAGACACAAGGGTATACCCATCCTGTGCAGCCCTGAGTGGGATATTGGAGGCCACTGTCTGTGAACTTGACCATAGTAGTTAATGATTGATCACCACTGGTTATCACTTAGTCATCACCCTGCGCCTCTTCTCAGAGGGCAGAGTAGAAAATGGTCTCTGCCCGCTTGTTCGTAAGATTCTCTGTATTATGAATTTATGCTGAGAATTCTTATTCAAACTCAAGACTATGGGGTTTCCACTTAACTCTTTGTCCTCCTGTTAATGCATTTGCCAACAGCCAGAGAGTGTTACTCATTGACTTTCCGCCACTGGGCCCCAGTGCCTCACAGTATGGTCTCCATGCTGACTCAGGCAGGAGAGTTGGGAGAAGCTCACATGATTCTGCAGTTTTCTTCCTTTGTGCATATCTCCTTGGGGACCAACTATCCATACTGTTTAAAGACACGTTCAATTGAGCCTCAGAACTGTGCTGCCAGCTGAATTCTGATTGAGTACATTTTTCTTACTTTCAGTTGTCAGAGATTGCTTGTAATTAAGTGAGTTGTATTCAAACATACAAATTCAGGACATCTAGCTTCTGTCATTTTTGGTTCACCTCTTCCCAGCTGGAGGCCTCAGCATGCTTTTGTGGTAGAAATAGGCACACTCTGCCCTCTTTGCTTGAGAAGAGGTTCTAGATGTCACTCACCTCCTGGACACCTGCACTTCAGCTTTCTGTTCTGTGTGTTGTCCCCCTCCAACTCTCCCCACGCTGGGCTCAGTAGAGTTCTTGCCTTCCAGGCCATCGACAGCATTCACCAAGTTGGCGTGTACTGTTTGGCCCTGGTTCCTGCCAACACCTTGCCCAAGGCTCCTCTTGGAGGAATTCACATTTCTGAAACCAAGCAGCGCTTTCTGGAAGGGACACTACACCCATGCAATGTGTTGATGTGCCCTCACACCTGTGTTACCAACCTCCCCAAGCCTCGCCAGAAGCAGCCAGGTTAGTTGTACCTAAGGACAAGGCTGTGTGGCCTTAATTGGTGTTAGCTGCAGTCCTGGCTGGATCTTGCAATAGTAAGTACCAACTTTCTTGGGCCTGAGGTTAAGGATTAGAGTAAGTGTATGCACCTGCTCCTGGTTCACAAAAGGGGACGATGCCAGTGCACCTGCTCCTGGCAACAAAAGAGGATGCTGCTGGTACAGCTGCCTGCTGGTGTCCATCTGCCTGTTAGGATCCAGTTTTAATGGTAAATTCAAGAGTGGCTTCTTGGAGGTAGAAATGATGTCTGTAAATAGACGTGGGCTCTGGAATCCAAGGAGCCTCTAGGTTTCAGGAACAGAAGTTTCTCAAGGGCTAGTTTCCTATTCCTGATGTAACACAAAAACTTAGTATAAAGTCCAGTTTAACTAGTATATTCAGTTTTTCATTGCTTTGGTAATGTATTGATAATGATATTTAGGAGAAGCTAAGTTTCTTTTACTTCTTATTGAACACATACCATATCACTAAGTATGACACACTTCAAGAATTTGTATTTATACATAAAATATAGTAAAGCAATAAAACAGTAATAATTTGATTAACATCCCAAGAATGTTATATAGCATAGTTTATATTTGAGAGTGATCTGAATGTCGTCATTTAAAGAAAAGAGTTAAATACCCAGGTATGTTTTAGAATAGCCAGTATTACATGTAAGTAAGTCATGTGACAGTTCCCAACTTGTAATGGAATCTGTTTGTAGAAGTTGGACCAGCCTCAATGATTGTTGGGAACCTGGTTGCTGGAAAAAGGATCGCACAGGCCTCTGGGAGAGAGCTGGCCCACCTGGAGGATAGTGACCAGGCTCGGAAGGTACTGGGCAGCTCCTGGGGGCGGGTGACATCCATGATTGCATAGGTGCAAGCCCTTTTCTCTTTGCACAGTTCCTGTTCCTGGCAGATGTGCTGCAGTGGCGGGCTCATACCACTCCTGATCACCCATTGTTCCTGCTGCTGAATGCCAAGGTGAGGACAAAACTTTGGGGCTCTTTCTCACTGTCTTCATTCTTTCTGTTGAGACAATGGAATGGTATTAGGCTCTGGTCCCTTCTATGGCATTGTTCTCTTGCCTGTTGCTTTTCTTGTAGACACCTCTGCCTATTGATTTGCATTTATCTGGAAAATTCTCATCAGCTCTGTTTTCTTACTAGGAAGTATGTCTGTGTAAATGCTCTTGGGTTTATGAGCTAAAAGGAAATGCTTATGTGGTAATTCTTACGCATTTTATTCTGTGTATATTTGCTTATACCTTTGAATCTTTGAAAATGACAAATACTATTTGCTGCTCCAACTGCTTCTTTTGTGTGACTGAGAAATTCTCTGTCACATTGTCTGAAATATCTGTTAATGCTCTACACCACACTAAGAATCGCCTTCAATCTAAAGGAGATTCACATTTCAAGATTACAGAAACAAACATTCTGAAAGCCTGTGTGACTCCTCTGCCAGCTATAACAAACATGCTCTAAGAGATCTTTATTTTTGTCATGTATAGGGCAGATACCATGATCTTAGAAAATGCAAATTAGATCCTGGTGCTCTTTGCTCATTCAGAGATTTACTTTTTATCTATTTTTATAAATAACAGGATCTCGTTATATATCCCAGGCTGGTTTTCAACTCTCCATCTTCCTTTCTCAGCCTCAAGGGCAGGTACAGGACTGTGCCTCCATGCTCAAGCTTTCAGAGATGCTAATTGATGCCCTCTGTGTTTGTGTGAGAGGCTATCTTGCTTCCTGGTGTATCTCAATAAATATCCATCTTATATTTGAATTCTAAGTCATGCTAATAGATAGTGATTAATTGTCAACAAAGATGTAGTCAACTTGTGGAGAGAGCCTCCAGATCAGTGGAGTGCAGAGAATTATAAGTGCCAGAGCACTGGTTCTGGGTAGGACAAGAGGACAATGCCCTGCAGGCTCATAGTGGGGAGGCCAGCAACATAGGTCTCAGGGGAAGGGTTCAGGATTCAGATGGGTTCCAGGCATGGGTATTTTACAGTGTTTGGCTCTGTCAGGTATGAGGAAAGTCTTTACCCTTCTAGGTTCAGGTTGGGCCACTCAGAGATGCTCAAACCCCTACTACTAGAATCTGGTAGGCCCAGGATTACCTAGCTCTGACCTCAGTTGATTCCTGACCACAGGGCCTGGTCAGGATGATGCACACAGGTTCCAGAGCAAGTACTCTTCTCTCTGAAAGCATCAGCACACTGATGAACTTGCTTCTTCTCTAGGGCACGGTCACCAGCACTGCAACCTGTATCCAGCTGCACAAAAGGGCTGAGAGAGTGGCTGCTGCGCTAATGGAGAAGGGGCGACTGGATGCTGGGGACCACGTGGCTTTGGTCTATCCCCCAGGTACATGCACACCCAAGACCCTCTCCTTACCCTCTGAAACTGAGCTCAGCCCCTCTCCGCTCTTGTGATCCTGGTGCTACCATGAGCCCTTTGGGTAGGACCTATGTTCCTAGTACTCTTGGTAGCATTTTTTGCTGCTAGGGTAGCAAGTGCTCATGCTCATCCTTCTTACTGTAGAGCTAGACTCTTATCCTTCCAGGCACAGCATCCCAGAACAAGGGGTGGAGAAGGGGCAGCGATTGCAGCTGGCTTCTGTGAGCAGAGCTAGAGATTGAAGTATAGTTGTGTTTCTTAGAGAGACCCTTGTTCATACTGTCCCTTCAACTCAAGTTCAGACTATAGAGATTTACTAAACCTAGTCTCTAAGATTGCTTTCTCACTATAAAGCCACTGATTCTTTAGGACAGTGGCTCTCAACCTTCCTAATGCTGTAAGCCTTTAATACAGTTCTTCATGTCGCAGTGACCCCCAACCGTAAAATTATTCCATTGCTCTACTTCATAACTGTAACTTTGCTACTGTTATGAATCGTGATGTAAATATCTGATATGAAGGATATCTGATATGTGACTCCTGTGAAGGGGTCATCCAACCCCAAAGGAGTTGGGGTTGAGAATCACTGCTTTAGGACATAGCTGGATTGGAATGTCCTGTTGCTCTACCTGTTTTGGTATCCCACATTACATGTAGCATTCTCAAAATAATTATGACAGTATCTCAACCACCTTGTGATAGTTTAAAGAAGGAGCTGAAGTTCTGGGTGCATGTTCCTGCATGCCCCACCCTCTCTCTTCATGGCACTGAGAAGTGAAGCCAGCCTTGCGCATGCTGGGCAAGGGCTCTGCCTCACCCTTTCCTTCAGGCTGCAGCAGATGCGAGTCCAACTTCATTCACCCTCCACACTGCCCTCACTTCACATGGAAGTCTGTCCTTTAATTCAAGAAGGTTTCTTGAATTACCATCTTCCCACTGTGCTTCCCTGGCTTTTCTTCATGTACCTCTGTTTCTTCCATTTCTGTGTATCTTCTTCCGTCTTTAGTAACTGACATTTCCTCTTTTAGCTCTTTTCCCACTCAAAGTTTTAAGTGTCATCCTTGTCTTTTATCCTAAGACTTTGTTGTCCTGTGTGCCTTCAGTCTGCATCTTTATCTTGAAATGAACTGTTCATGTCTGATATTTTAAAAATTATGGTTTCTGTTCATACCATTTTTGAATGCATTTTAATACATTCTGAGATAGACTGTCAAAGTTTTCATAGGTATCTGAAGAAATGGCCCCTCTTGGTGTGGAGGCTGGGGAGCCTGCACTGCAAGCAGTTTGTCACAGAGGTTGTCCTCTGAGGTCTGTGTATGCAAACTTGTCTAGCCCCTTTGGCTCCTGGGCCTGATGGGCCAGAGGTCTAGCGTACAGGGCAAGAACCTTCTCACTGCAGTGTGTGAGTGCCCGTGTGTCCACAGTCCCACATCCCCATGGCCCCTCCTGAGACTCCTCCCAGATGTAGGCGATGCCCTTACTTGCTGTCAGTGCTAGGCTTGGTAAGTACCTATCATTTGGAGTTAACCATGGCTGTCTTAAAAAGAAACCATGCCTGCTTGTCCCTTTTCTATATGTGGACAGATATTAGAGGTTGCCCCCATCAGGGCTGAAATTGTCCACCTACACTCTTGATCCCAGTGTTGACCATGTGCTCTATCTCCCCAGGGGTGGATCTAATTGCTGCATTCTATGGCTGCCTCTACTGTGGCTGTGTGCCTGTCACTGTGCGACCCCCACACCCCCAGAACCTTGGCACCACATTGCCCACTGTGAAGATGATTGTAGAGGTACGCTCACCCCACTGGCAGGCCAAGTCCTCCTCGGTAGGAAGTCGTGGCGCGTGGCACGCTTGGTCTCCTCTGCAGGGTGGTATGCGGGATGAATGACTGTCAGCTTACTTGGGCTCTTGCTTCCTATGTGATGCAGGTCAGCAAATCCGCATGTGTGCTTAGCACACAGGCAATTACACGGCTGCTCAAGTCCAAAGAGGCAGCTGCTGCTGTCGATGTCAGGACTTGGCCAACCATCCTAGATACAGGTAGGTGTCTCCAGCAGCTGCCCCTGCAAAGACAAGGCATTGCTTTCTTTCTTGTAGGCTTTCTGTTGTTGGAGTTATGTTGTTGACATGCAAAGAACAATCATTAAGGAGTTGGAGAGGTGACTCCGTGGTTAAGAGCACTTGTTGCTCTTGTGGAGGCCTGGGATGTGGTTCCTAGCACCCATTTGGAGGCTTGCAGTTGCCCTTAACTCCAGTACCAGGGTATCCAGTGCCCTCTTTTGACCTCTGCACATATATAATGCACATATATACACTCAGGCATATGTGTATACACATAAAATAATTACATTGAAAAACCAAATGTTCAAATAACTGGATCAAGTGTTCAAATAACTTGTGTAAATGGCAAGAGGCATTCTTGGTTTTGCCTGGTAGATAGAGCAGGCACAGTGGTAGTGGGTCATCAGGTTCCTTACGTGGGTGGCTGTTCTGTCCAGGATGTGCGGTCTTCTCAGCTCTGGGCCTGCCATCAGCAGTCCCCACACTCATGTGTTAGGAACTGAAATCTGTTCTCCACTGCTTCTTTGCCTGTGTAGTTGGCTGGCAGTTGTCTACATGTCTTTGCTGATTCCTTAGGGGGCACAGTTTTTACTGTGCACCCCCTAGAATCCTTGTCATTGTCATTGGTGAGTGCTGTCATGCCCTGAGATGCCTCTGCACCAGCTGGGAAGAAGCTTTGTCTTATGGTAGAGTCGGCATGCTGGGTTGAGAGCAGCTCTGCAGCTGTAGACTGCTGTGGCTAGCACAGTCCCAGAGCTCTGCTGGGAACCAAGTACTGGCTTCTGAGTGGCAGGAACCTCTCTCTCCTTTCCCATCGTACCCTTGAGTCCTGAAGTTGCATTTCATGTGGAAACCAGAGACAGATACGGCCATGTGCCTAACACTGCGGCAGGCATGAAGAGCTAGCACTGGGGCAGCTGACTGGGGTCAGGCTCTGTGCTCCAGCTGGGCAGAACCCCTCAGTCTCAAGCTCAGTCTGCCCGTGTTGAACCTGTGCCCATTTGTACAGCAGACAGCAGTAGGACTTACCGCATGAACTTGAAGCACACAGACCTGGGGCGTCTGTCTGCACAGCTCCTCCTGTGGCTCCACCTCAGCCTCTGCAGTGTTGGCATATCCTCAGCACTCTGGCCCTTCCTGTTTAGCAGTGAAGTGACCTTCCCTGTCCCTTCAGCATTCAGGCTCCACACCCGCAGAATAGACCTGGTGAGCCTGCAGCAGGGATCGCTCCTGAAGAGTGAACGTTCCCACATGCAAACAGTATACACATCCTGCTTGCTGGTAGCCCGAGTTTTGTGAGACAGATGGGTCTCTGGACACAAAAGTACACCTGTCTTGTCTGGAGAAGTTGATGCTTCTACCAGTGTGAGCTGCGTAACATTAGCCACTGTATCTTTTGTTTAACAGATGACATTCCAAAAAAGAAGGTAGCTAGCATTTTCAGACCGCCCTCCCCAGATGTGCTTGCATACTTGGACTTCAGTGTGTCGACGACAGGGATCTTAGCTGGAGTTAAGGTAGGACCTCATGGGAACACTGAGGGAACAAGTAGGAGCGAGGCTACAAATAGGAAGGGTGTGGCTTGTAGCTTTAGGCAGGTGCTTCTTGTTCAAGGCACAAAGCAACAATATATATATATATATATTTTTAATTTATGTTAAATGTTGATGAAGCCCAAAATTAGGCCCCTGAGAACATTGCATCTTTCACTGTTTATGGCAATGTCTGGTCTCTAGATTGAGGTGACTTTACTGAGTTTATTTAATGTGCATTAAGAGTTCACTTACAGGGGCTGGTATGAGAGCTCAGCATTAAGAACATTTGCTGAGCTTGCAGAGGACTCAGGTTCCTGCACCTATTTCAGGTGCCTCACAAACACATGTAATTCCAATTGCAGGGTATTTGACACCCTCTTCTGGCCTCTGTGGACACCAGCCATGCATGTGGTATGCATAAACTCATACACATCAATAACACAAATAAATCATTTTATAATAGTGCAGTTAGAATGCTTTGCTGCCATGAAGTCTCTCTTCAGAGATGTCTGTGTGTGATTTTCTTGGGTATTATTCAGTTCTATGGGGATATGAGCTAATCATCTTAAAAAGCAACTTGGTACGTGGTGATATGGAGCTGCATGTCCGGGCAACCACGCTGCATAGCAGATGTGGCCTCTGACCCCTTCTTCCTTCACAGCCCTGAGCAGACCTTTTCTTCTCTCCCGCAGATGTCACATGCAGCCACAAGTGCCTTGTGCCGCTCCATAAAGCTGCAGTGTGAGCTGTACCCCTCAAGGCAGATCGCCATCTGCCTGGACCCCTACTGTGGCCTCGGCTTTGCACTGTGGTGTCTGTGCAGGTGAGGGCATGTACCCATCATACCTGGGGCCTGTGTGGGCCGTGTGATTCCTCATAACATCAGACATTCCGATGGCTTTCTGAGTGTCTAGGAAGCTGAGAAGTGTGCATGTCTTTGTTTGGGGATTAGGTGGTTAGAATCTGGGCTTATAGTTTAATAAAAGAGTAAAAATAGCTGGGTGTGGGGGTGCATGCCTTCAGTCACAACACTTGGGGTTCAGAGGTAAGTAGACTTCTAAGTTTGAGGCCAGCCTGCTCTACATAGTAAGTTACAGGCCAGCCAGGCCTATGTAGTGAGAGCCTGATGAGAGAGAGAGAGAGAGAGAGAGAGAGAGAGAGAGAGGCTGACAAGATGGATCATCAGGTAAAGACATTTGCTATGCAAGTCTGGCAACTTGAGTGTAATCCCTTGAATCCACATAAAAGTAAAAGGAGAACAGACTCTATAAAGTTGCCCCCTGACCTATACACACACACATGCACACATGCATGAGTGCATACACACATGATAATTAAAAAAGGAAAAGAATATAAATATTTTTTCTTAAATATAAACACTTTCCATTATTAGTGATTAGAAAGAATCTTCTGGGTTTTTCAAATGCTAAGAGGTCTTGACCCACCTCTGTGTGGAGGAAGCCTTTTTCTGATGCTTCTGAGTGTTTGGGTGGAGGCCAGGACCGTACCCCACAGTGTCTCTCTGCTAACCTCCCACTGGATTTCTAAACAGACCTATGCCCGTCCAGGCTGGAGAAATGGAGTATGTGAGGAAGGAGCATGTGCTTGTGGCTTGGTACACTGGCTCCTTCCCAATGCTCTTTCTCCTCACAGCGTCTACTCTGGACACCAATCAGTCCTCGTTCCCCCACTGGAGTTGGAGAGCAACGTGTCCCTCTGGCTGTCTGCTGTCAGTCAGTACAAGGCCCGAGTCACTTTCTGCTCCTACTCAGTGATGGAGATGTGCACCAAGGGGCTTGGTGCACAGACAGGAGCCCTGAGGGTAAGTGCCCAGCTGGCCTGCACAGCCAGGAAGGTTCCTCCAAGTCCACATGCCTCTTCCAAGCTCTCTTCCCCAGCCAGAGGGAGGGCATGCCAGGAGGCCAGACAGAGAGTTGATCATAGACTCCTCAGGGCACTCACCAGTGCTTCTGTGCTTAGAATCCCTAAGGTGAAAGCAGAACTAGAGGAAATGGGAGTGTGTTCAGACTTGCCTTTATGTACTGAGATCCACAGCCAGACCCCATGGGCATCCCACAGAAATTCCTTCAGATGGCCTTTGCTGAGGGTCCCAGACTGTGCGAGTCTTAGAGTGACTTCTCGCTCTTCTGCAGATGAAGGGGGTGAACCTGTCCTGTGTGCGCACATGCATGGTGGTGGCTGAGGAACGGCCCCGGATCTCACTGACACAGTCATTTTCCAAGCTATTCAAAGACCTGGGCCTCCCCGCACGCGCTGTGAGCACCACCTTTGGGTGCAGGGTCAATGTGGCCATCTGCCTCCAGGTAAGTTGGCTGCACCCAGGGTCACTGGCACCTGCACCAGAGAATAACACGTTTGTAGGCTGACACCAGGATATAGCTCTGTCTATATCTCCACCTTAGAGCTGTGGATGTTACATGTACACAGAGCCACTCAGCTTTGAAGACTATGAGGGCTTTGTTTAGAAAGATATCCTGTTCTTTTCGATGAACAGCAATGTTCAGACAGAAAAAAGTTTGTTTTTGAGAGTGTACCTGTGAGCATTTCTAAGTTAAATGTACTGTGCAGGTAATTTTTAAAAGCAAGGTTGAACTTGCTTTCTTAAAAAATCTGTAGTAATCTGTGTATGGTGCCTGCCTTTAATACCAGCATTCAGGAGGCAGAGGCAGGTGGATCTCAGTTTGAGCCCAGCCATGTTTATATAGCAAGTTCCAGGCCAGCCAGGTCTACATAGAGAGACTCTGCCTTTAAAAATACATACGCGTACACACGTGTGCACGCATGCGCGCACACACACACACAGTCATGCATTTCTTGTATACATTTGAAATGTATACATTTCAAATTGGAGCACTAATAAAGATGGTAATTTGTATTGGCTGCTTTAGGACTGTTACTAAAGAAGTAATCTAAGTGAAGTTTTAGAATCGACATGAGTATCACAAGGCTCTTTCAGCAGCTATCCTTGTTTTCTGATTTATTTATTTATTGTTAATACAGTATACAGTATCTGCCTGCATGTATGCCTGCAGGCCAGAAGAGGGCAGCAGATCTCATTATAGATGGTTGTGAGCCACCATGTGGTTGCTGGTAATTGAACTCAGGACCTTTGGAAGAACAGCCAGTGTTGTTAACCTCTGAGCCATCTCTCCAACTGTTTTCTGATTTTTATACTAGTCTCTATTTCACTTCTTTCTGAGCATATCTTAAAGCCAAATACTGACTGGACATCTGATACATCCAGTGCTGTAAATATCCTTTCTGGGTCCCCAGAGCACATGTTCCTACATACCCTGTTCTCTGGGTGGCACTAGAGTCTACACCTGTCTAAAAGGTGTTAGTTACCCTGTTTCCCACCTTATTTGGCTAATGTCCCCTTGACCGTGAAAAGGCTGTGCTCTGGACTGCTTTAAGTCTCAGAAGAGACTAGGGGGCCCTGGCTTGATGTTCCCACCATGACTGACGTGCAAGTTTGTGACCATGAGTCAAGAAATACTGATTCTAGCTCTGGACGTGCCCCCAACCCCCATGTATGGGAGGGCCATGCGCAGTGGCAGAACTTGTAATGATAGATCTGTGTTTGCTCTTTAAGATACACTGATGTGTTCTCTCACGGTGTTTCTCATGTGGCCTGTGGCCTTCTGTTTGTTTTCCTGTGCTATTTCCTCCCTGTCTCCCTCTGCTGGCCGCCCTGGCCTCTGTCAGCCCAACAGGCTGGGAAAACTAGCTGAGCAGGTAGGACCTTGCCCTAGCCCTCAACCTTGCTAGTGTCTCCATGTCTGTCCCTGCCCCCCCTCTTCCCCACCCCGCTTCTAAAGTCCATGTGATCTTCTGGTGGATTCCAAAATACATGTTTCTTTTACTGTCTTAGTTTATTCACAATGAGAGTTATTTGACTTTACAAAAGTTCCTTTGTAACCAAGTGTAAAGGAAGTTTTTCAGAGGCTGGTGAGAGGCTATGCTTTCTAGAAGCTGCAGGAATGATGTTGACCAGGGTATCCATTTAATTTGATGTTCCTTGTCAATAAAATGCTAATGCTGGTCCAGTGGGACAGCTCAGCGGGTAAAAGTGCTTACTACCAAGCCTGATAACCCGACTTCAGTCCCTGGGACCATCACTGTAGACGAGAACTGACTCCCTCAAGTTGTTACCTGACCTCCACATATGTGCTGTCGCGTGTGGGTATGCACGCAAACACTGTAAAATCCGAAGAAACCCTGCTACGTGACAGCACTAATCCACCCTGCTGGGATGACGCTCGCACTGTCTGCTCATCTGCGCGTCTGCTGTGCTTCGTCCTGAGTAGAGTCAGTGAGATGCCAGGCCCTGACTGGATGCTGGGTGGAAATGTTCCCAGTCTCCTGTGTTTCAGCACAGCGGAAGCTAGTGGGGACAGAAATTTATCAGAACCAACATAAACATTCTCAGATTTGGTATTTCATTCACAGTTAGCTTTGCTCAGTGTCATCTAGCCAAGTAGATGTTTGGGTGGACAGCATCAACTCTGCCACAGGGGACCATGAGTCCTTGCTCAAACTGCTTGAAGATGCACAGCCTCTCTTCCGGGTGTTATAGACATCCTGGGAGGAGCTATCACATGGCCACACTTGTGAAATCAAGCAGACCATGAGAATTCTGAAGGAAGTTCCTCTATTGTTTTCCTTCCAGGGCACAGCAGGCCCAGATCCCACGACTGTCTACGTGGACATGCGGGCGCTGCGCCATGACAGGTACTGCTCTCCCCCCCCTCCCCCCTCCCCCCTCCCCCCTCTCCCCTCCCTCCCCCCCCCCCCCCGCCTTCCGCACGGCCTCATCCAAACCCTGTGACCTAGTGCTGCAGGCTGGGTTTGCCCAAACCAGGTATCTCCATATCCTGTGTGGTAATGATGCTGGCCAAGGCAGGGATGCTTGAGCCCAGGAAACGACATTGTGGACTCACTTGAACACATGTGATTTGCCTTTTTAGAAATGACCGTGTAGTAAGTTTTATTCTGAATTTCTTTCTTTGTCAATTTTTAGAGTTCGTTTGGTGGAACGAGGTTCTCCACATAGCCTGCCATTGATGGAGTCAGGAAAGGTAGTAGAAGTTGGACCATGAAAAACCTGTGGTGTGGACAGTGCTGGGATGCACACTTCTAGTGAATGTGATACTGTATGGGGAGTGGGATGGGCCACCAAAGCCTAGAAACATGAGATTACATCTGTGACTACTCAGAGCCCAGAGCCCATAACTGGAGTGCCCAGGTATAAAAGCAGAGAAGGGACTCCGTCTTTGCAGACACTGGCAGGGCTGGAGCAGGTAGGCTATAGATCAAGGGCCCTCATGCTTCTGTCACAAAGGGCAGCACTGAGCCTGGACTGGAGATGAGAACGATTGCTCTGACGCAGGGTGACAGTAGAGAACAGGACCACAGGACACAGGCCAGTTTTGACTGGCCGTCAAAACCAGTCTTGGCCTAGTGAGCCCCCCCCCCCCGCCCCCTTCCGAAACCTCCAGATGGCAGGGAGAGGCTAAATCTGCTGAGAATGCAGAAATGAGAGCCACTGTGAGGTCAGCAGAGCAAACCCTGGAAGACTGGCATCCTTGGGAGCAAGAAGAGGTCAAGGAAGGATGACTAGGCAGGGAGGAGTCATACAGATCAGAAGAGTGGGCACAGGCTGCCTGCCCAACTGCACAGTGACCTCTTTACATCAGGGTTATCAGAGGTCCCCGGGGGTGCCTCCTCATGGACCTTAGCCCCAGAGGTAGGAAATGGAGCTTCTCCACGCCAAACCCCACTGGCTCCTGCCCAGGCTACAGCTGTCTTTTAGGAGGCGAGGAGGTAATCAAAGACAGCCATCTGACATATTTTCCCTTCCTTGCTCTCTGTAGGAGTCCTGTACCCACCTTGTCCATATATGGCTGCACCACAACTATTTTATACACTGCTTTGCAGGAATACCGAGGGCCTGATGGAATTGTGTCCTGAGTCCTTTGGCCTCGGGATTCAGGGTGGCCACAGAGAGAAAGAGTAGAGGATCCATCAGTGTGTGAGGAGACAGAGCAACTCAGAGCAGAGCAAGGCTTCTAGTATCTGTGCTTGCCTGCACTTGCCTCCCACTTTTCAGAGGTCCACATTATCATCCTCTGCATCATTCATGGGGAGACTGGGGGCATAGCAGGTGGCCCAGCAGGGAGCATGGCACTTCTACACTGACAGGTGCCTGGTGAGAACAGACTGGGAAGCATACATTCGGCCTTCTGCAGGGAGAAGCGCCTACGGAGATGGGCAGAAGACCTTCCGAATGCCCTCCCAACAAAGCATTCAGGGCCCATTTTCAGGAGCTGTGCCGTGTCGTTCAGATTCACAGCATATTTCTGTTAGTGCCTTTTCTTTTAAAATTCAAATCAAATTTAGAACAGGTTCTAGCACCCCCATACCCGATCTGTAGTCAGCCCTGCTGATTGCCCTTCTTAGCTTCAGTGGCAGATAGGGAAGGATTTGTGAGAAATGGGACTTGCCAGTGCTGCTATGTCAGAAGTCTAGAGGTTTTCTTTTCTTTCATTGGGGCCTTTAACAGCTTTCCTCCTTCCAGATCCTCCCGGGAGTGAAGGTCATCATTGCACATACTGAGACCAAAGGGCCCCTTGGAGACTCGCATCTGGGTGAGGTGAGTGCTGCCTGAGGGTGGGTATCGGCCCAGAAGTGTATAGGCCTTTCAGACCCCTGGCTTCCTCTCTTTCTTTCGGAATTCCTTAGGCTTCAGGAGCTCTGAACCGTGGGACTCTATGTGCCTTTATAAAAAGATCTGCTTTCATTATTCTTTATTGTGTACGTGTGTGTTTATTGTGGCTGTGGGCACACAAGTGCAGGTGTGCACACAAGTACCAGAGGCTGGGATCTTCCTGGAGGGGGAGCTACAGGTGGTTGTGAGCCACCTGACCCAGGTGCTGAAAACCAAATACTGGTCCTCTGGAAGAGCAGCAAGCACTAAGTGCTTTCCCACTTTCGTATGTCTTTTAAGCATCCTAGAAATGGTCTCTTTCCTGCCTCTCTTGCACTCTCAGACCCTGCTAATATGCAGGGTTTCACAGTAAGTGGGGAAAGAGGCCACTCCCTGGGTCACCTCACCAGCAAAGTGATAAGGCATTGGGAAGCCAGGAGAGATGCAAGGGAACCATCAGCAGCCTATGGAACAGGAATACCTGCTTTGAGCAGAACTGGTCAGCCATTCCTTAAAAATTAGTTTTGCATCAGAGCCAAGGTCACAGACCCAGAGGCAATCAAACACTGGCCCCAGGTTCAAGGCCCCACAGGACTTTGTTCCAGGCTTAGATCCTTGGTGTCCCAAAGACATGACCATACGTGAAGCAGTTGCGGTACACAGAGCTTGTCATAGGCCTTAAGTAGATAGGGTGCCTTACTCACTGGACAGAAGAGCCCCTCACTTCCAGGTAAGAGGTAGGTGTACCATTCACTCATGGGCAGTGAGCAGCTATTGTCCCTCACTCACAAAGAGTGGGTAGGTGAAAGTGGGGTCCATTATTATTATTATTCATGAATAGGTGAAATAGTTCACTCATGGGGCAGGAAGGCCCCCCTCACAGGCAATGGGCAAGTAAGGACCTTCACTCACAGTAGTGATCAGGCTGCAGGGGGTCCCTCACCTGAGTACAGTGGGAAAACAGGGCTCCTCGCTTGTGGGCAGTGGGCAGGTAAGACCTGTTTATAGGCACCAGGCAGGTAAGGGCAAGGAGAACCTGCAAGGGAGTTCCCACAAGACGTGAGATCCAAGCTAATAGGGGGCCAAAACTCCTCCTGGCAGCTGCCTCCTTCCTGCTTCTCTTTTGGAAGCTGCTATTTGACATTGTTAGTGTGGGCAGCTTAGTGGGTTCTTGGTGGGTTCTTGGTGGGCTCTTTCTAAGAGGCCCCTCGACAGTATTGGGGACTATAGGCACACACCTATAGACTTTGGTCTATATATGGATGCATATCAACTCACGTGAGCTTCCTGCATGAATGCAGATGGCCGCAGGTGCGCAGGAGTGTCATGGACAGCAGTGTGCCATTTACATTGTTTAGGCATAAGTTAGTGAGCAACTGTGTGTTCTCCACACAGATTGTACTTTAACCTGCCTCTGTCGTGAACATCAGACTACCCCATTCTCCCTGTCACTGTCATTTGATAGATGGAAGTGGGAACATATCCAGAGAGGACAGACCATACAGATAACATTCCTGGAACAAAGGAACAGTTTATTTTAGAAGCGGTTATGCCAGGCATGGTTACATGCATACACACACACAATCCTGCTGAGATAGGAGGATTATAAATTGGAAGCCATCCTGAGCCACATAGCAAGACCTTGTCGAAAAGGAGGAGGAAGGGGGGAGGAAGAAGAAGGAAGAAGAAATAATGATAGCAGTTGCTCATACTTGTGTTGGCTCTCTATGCCTGTCGTATTTGGTTACAAAGTAAGACATTGGAAAGGCTGCCCTTCCCTTTTGGGTGCTGTCTTGAGGTCATCTTGGGCCATAGGCTGCAGCATAGAATCAGTACTCAATGGTCTGCCTGTCCCCTTGACCACCCGTGTCCACTAGATCTGGGTGAGCAGTCCCCACAATGCCACTGGGTACTACACGGTCTATGGGGAAGAGACACTTCATGCTGACCACTTCAGTGCCCGGCTGAGCTTTGGAGACACCCAGACCATTTGGGCCAGGACTGGCTACCTTGGCTTCCTTCGCAGGACAGAGCTGACTGATGCCAGTGGAGGTAAGAGCTCCTTGGTGAAGGGCCTGCCTCAGCAGTGCAGGGGCTGGGGGTTCTGTTGCTATAGCCTGTGAGCCTTGCCCTAGATTTTGGAAACCCTCAGTTACCTCCTACCTACTCCCCACAACCCCATGTCATGGTTCGTGCTGTTCACTGTGGGGTGAAGAACAGCCTCCAATAACACTTTTCTCTCTGTGTTGCTCTTCCTTCTCCCATTGCTGCCTCCACTTTTTTAGACTCTTAACCTCTGCAGAGGATATGGTGAGGGTAGTGGCAGCGGTTGGTCATAGGCTGTTAGGTCCTCCCAGTGACATAGCTGTCCTAGAAACTGTTTTTTGTTTGTTTGTTTGTTTGTTTTAATGAGCATAGTGTGCTCTGCATGGTTCTTCAGTTGCATGTGGTACCCATTTCACCCTAAGAAGGCCAAGCTGTGGTCATTACCCAGAGGTCTGGTCCCTGAAGGCCTAACAGCTCGAGTCACAACTTCTGTAGTACATGGCTGCTATACCATTCTATAGCTAAAGATTTAAAACCGTGTCAGCATACATTGTGTAACTGAGTTGTGGCATCTCTTAAAGCCCGCTTGGTGCACAAGTACAGTCATGACCTCCAACTGGTACCTGGTGGAGTTCCTGCACAGAGGGTGGGCAGACTCCTGTGTAACTTGCTTCCTGAGCATGCACATGCCCATGTTCACAGAGCGACATGATGCACTGTATGTTGTCGGGTCTCTGGACGAAACACTGGAGCTCAGAGGCATGCGGTACCACCCCATCGACATAGAAACCTCTGTGATCCGTGCACACAGGAGCATCGCTGAATGGTAAGAGCCGACAGAGGGCTTTCCTGTGCTGTCCGTCCAGCCTCTCCTTGGGCACGAGCGCTGCATACAAGGGCAGTCCCAGGTACCATTCTCCTGAGAGCACAGTCCCCACACACGCAGAGTCCCTGGTGAGCTGGATGGCCCTCACCTTTCTCCCAGGAGGACCTGACTGCACTTTGTACCTGCTCTTCTACATACATTGCTGTCTTCCTTTTTCTGATCATGTTTAAGTCACACAGCTGTCTTTGGCATAGAGGGAGAACGTGAGATTGCCACTCTTCTCATTCTGAAGTATTTCTAGCTTAAATGTGATTTTCTCATTTAAACAGTGGTGAGCCATAATCTCTTCACGCTGTGGGGATCTTGCCCTGGGACAAGCACAGCTTTCAGTATCGAGTGCTGAGAGTTCTTGATTCTCATCAAGAACGCTAGAGTAAGCCATTCCTGTAAGATATAGTCAGGCCAGCCTTAAAATTACAAATGGCATTAGATAGCAGCACTGTGCTACTGAGTGTAAGCGGCGGCCTTTGCCGTGCTGCCCCAGCATCTGCTTGCTCCCGAGCTGTGGGTCTCTGTGACTGTCTGTTCTCCTGCAGTGCCGTGTTCACCTGGACCAACCTGCTGGTGGTGGTGGTGGAACTGGACGGTCTGGAGCAGGATGCCCTGGACCTGGTGGCCCTGGTGACCAATGTTGTGCTGGAGGAGCACTACCTTGTGGTGGGGGTGGTGGTCATTGTGGATCCTGGAGTGATCCCCATCAACTCTCGGGGTGAGAAGCAACGCATGCACCTGCGAGACGGCTTCCTGGCTGACCAGCTGGACCCCATCTACGTGGCCTACAACATGTGAGCCCAGCTGGACAGCACTGGGTGTACGAACCAGCAGAGGTCTAAGGCGAAGAGGAGCTGCACTGTCTGCCCTGGGAGAAGGGCTTCGGGCTCTCTCCGGTCACCCCTGAGTGTGCTTGTCAGGTCCTCTCAACAGTATCCTGACTGTCACGTTGGAACGTTTTCTGAATCAACTAAGGAAGTGTTTTGGATCTGCCAAGTACATTTACTAAAACATGGGTGACCGGGAAGGGGAGGGAAGGCCCGGTGTCACACTTCGGACATTGTCGACACCACGGCTGTTCTCCGCTATGCTGCGAGCTTGCACTTTTTTTTTTAGCTAAATATACTCCTGATTTCTAAATATATAATTTCCTGATTATTTATTCCCATGTGTAATAACAAACATATGTGTAAAGTCTATGTCGGAGAGAACTTTTGAGCCAAGCCTGCCTCGGAAGGCTGACGAAAAGAGCAGCCCCATTCTCCACGCTCACAGACCGGACTCCACAGAACCACACAGCTTCCTTTTTCCAGTCTGATTATTGAAGCGGGTGTGCCTGGTTGTCTGTGTGTGTTGTCACTAATGCTCAGCAAGTGCCATTTTAGACTGTTTAGTTAGATCCTGTTTCAGAAAGAGAAACCAGCATTTAATTTAGAATCGCTTTCCTGACCTGTAATGTAGTGACATTTAAACTGCAAGTTCTCATGACATCACAACACTCACTCTTCTCATGAAGTACACTGACTTATTTTTATGAACACATCTGGAAGCATGAGTGGCAACCTAAGCTCTTTTTACCCATGTGCTGGCTGGGCCTCTGACACAGTTGAGTCACCATGGGAGCCTGTCTGTCTAGGATGGACATTAGCTGCAGCCTCTTGGCTTTGCATTTGAGTTATGTGCCTATAAAATTTGGCCAAACCATTTTTAGTTATTTTATCCAAACTTGAAATCCAAGTGATCTAATCTTGTACTTAAGTCAGAAAAGAGAATGTAAAATCCTTTAGCTACTTCTAAGAATTTGAAGTCAAGCATGAATCTAAGATTATTTTTATATAACTAATCAAAGATTAATGTTGTTGGGGTTTAGGGACTTTGAAGGGTGGAGAAGTTTATGAACGTATCTGCTTCACAGAAACAGTTGGACTTTCCAGGGTTGCCTGGATCTTGCTTCAGTGAGTCCGGCTAACTGGTCTACCCTCACATCTCACTCTCGGCAAGCACTGTGTGCAGCAGCGCTTTTTGCTCATGGTATCAAACTGTGGTGTAGTATGTTGAAGCATACTGGAATTCTAGTAATTCTGTTATAGTTATGTACAGAATCCATGTAACTTATTCTTGGCATCAGGTTTAGCAACAGACTGGTGAAGGTCCACAGTAGATGACGGAGAAGGAACAGAACTACCTAGCCACCATCTCAATGTTGTAGTTTTATAGCAGACAGCGCTTGTAAACTTTTTTGTATTAAAAACTCAGTGGCAGTAAGAACGTATCTGGTAAGTTAAGATTTTAAGAATTGTATTAAAATGTTTTAAAGTTACTCTCTGGGAATTCTGTATATCACACTAATTTTTTATATCATGTTAATAAAAGCTATTGACTTTGTAATTTTGCATTTTGAAATATGTGAAAGGGTTTTAAAAGTTTCCCCAAATAGGATGTATTTTATTATGCATTATTTCTTTCAGAAATATAACAACAATTATGCTTATCGTATAAAATCTAGAAAACACATTACAGTGTAAGAAAGGAAATTTAAAATCTTCTACAGTCCTGCTTACCAACAACAGCAGTCTCAGTTCTGCCATAAATCTCAGGGATTTCTAACATTTAAAACTTTTTTTTTTGTTTTTTTTTTACAAAATTAGGATCATATACTTATTTTATAATCTGCTTTTGTACTTAATAAATTACAGACTTTTGACTCTGTCACATACATTCTTTACATGTCTTAATGCCGACATTGTGTGGTGCACACGACGGCATGCAGCACGCCCTGATCTGCTGTACCAGCACCCCCATTGCGTAGTGAGTCACCTCCCTGATGCCCACTTTGATTTCCACAGCGCCATGTCCGCCTGGCCTCAGTTCTGCTGGTAGCATGGCTAGGTCAGAGTTTGTGATGGGTGCCTGGGTACCCATTACCCCCAGAAGGGCCATAGGGCAGAGGTCACAGTCCCAGCCACTTAGCAGTACTGGTTACCCCTCTGACACTGTCACTATCCTGGGGATTAGGCTCAGCTCTCATGTTTTGCTGTTCTTGGCTTCCTTAGTGGTCAAAGACTAGAGTTTCCTCCCTGAGCTGTAGCCCTGCTCTGCTTTGCCTCAGGCTGTTTGGAGAGGATCTCAGAACCCCTGCAGAGATCTGTCCATCTTAGAGCATCTCCCCAGGGCCAGGCCTTAGGGTGCAACTTCTCAGCAGCGTTGGCTCAGGTGCCTCTGCGAGTGTCGACCACTGCTCATCAGAGGGCAGCACCTCGTGCCCTGCCCACCCCCAGCAAGTAGAGCATCATTTAGTAGGGGCTGATAAATAGCATCGCAGCTTGCATTGACATGAGCTTCGTGGCCAAGTCTAGTCACGCGGGCGGTAGTCTCCTAGGAGGCTCTTGAAGAGGAAGTGGTCAATCACCACATCTGCCTTTGTAGAGGGATTCAGGGGGCTTGGCTAAGCAGAGCCTCCGGCCATGTGGGAAGGGTCATGTGAGGACTGTAGCATTTGGCTGGGACAAGAGGACCTCAGGAGTCCCTGTAGATAGCTCCTGGGCTTCTGTCATGGTAGCTCAGGTGTCCCAAATTACATACTGTGTGCTTCTTACAGTCTAGTCCAGCTCATTGCCAGTTCTCTGCCTCTGGACCCCAGTGCCCTCCTGCACCCACTTAGTATTTTCCATGTGTTCATGTGTCCGACCACCTGGTCTCCAGCAGGGGAGGCTAACTAGAAGAAACAGGTCACTGGGGCAGCCCTTGGAAGGCATCCTGTCCTTCCCACTTCCTGTCTGCCACAGGTGAGCTCCTCCGCCATGCCCTTCCCTTCACGATGAAACCTCTGAGAGCATCCGCTAAATAAATCTCTATTCTGTTTTTAGTTATGCCAGGCATTCTATCAAGTGGCAAGAAAGCTAAGTGTGAGCCAGCCAGGCCGGAAAATTGCATGCGGGAGCCACCTCATACCCTCTGGTCAAGGAGACTCTGGTTCTGTGCAGCCTTCCAATATCTAGGGCCTCCTCCAGCCCTAGCTGCCTCTCACCTCGCCTTGGGCTGTTCCTGAGGATGGGGTGAGGTCAAGGCAGTCCCACTCCAGGGACTTTAAGCCCTTGTCCTGGTCTTGTAAGAACTTTTTTATGTCTTGTTCAGTGAGGGCGGAGAATTTTTACAGTGCAGGGGCATTGTTTGGTTGACTTAGTGAATTTCTAAATCTCTTCTCTTAAAAAAAGTACAAACAAGGGATGTGCAAGAGTAATTAGAATTTTCTTAGAATGGCTTGTTAATATTTGAGATGTGTTTTTCATTTATTTGCAACTTGAATTATTTGAACCTTCAGCATTTGAACATGCAGGCTAAAAAGCATCAAGCTCAGCTTCCTCACAGTCCTTGACTCTCAGCCTCACTGAGTGGTAAGCAGGCCCTAGGCACCGGCAGGGTGAGACATGACATCCAGCACTAAAGGACACACCTCAGGGACCTTTCATTCCCCAGCAACACAGCCCACAAACCTCAGCCTTTATACAGAGCAGAGGGAGCCAGGGAGATACAACTAGCGAGAAAAAGACCTTAAGCTCTGCCATTCTCCTCCTAGGTACCTGTCCTACGGGGACAGCAGTGGCATACTGAACCGAATTTTTATTCTCAATCTTGGGTCAGAATGTTAATACTTAATTTGTGAGACCTATTTTTTTTTTCCAGTTAGAACTGTTGGCATTGAATATTTACTTGATAATCTCTGCTCACTGTAGAAGAAGGGGCTGAAGTGTGGCATTGCTCGTTTGGGCTGGGGGAGGATGCATGGGTTCAGACTGCTTTCGTGGGCGTCTCCATCACCGGTGAGCAGATGGAGGGAAGAGCAGCGTCTTCAGGAGACGGGGACCCAGCTGTGGACATGCAGGGGTGCTGGAAAGCATTGGGACTGCTGTTAATGGTCTGCTCTGAAACTTCCGAGAGATACTTGTGCCGCGACACAAGCCACTCGTGCTTTACTGCAGAGCATTGATTTTTGTCCCCTAAGGGATTCTAGCCAACAGCCAGCTCACAGGAATACCTGACATGGCAGAAATAAGGGTGTGCTAGTTTAAAGCAGGTTTCAGTTTTTCATGCCCAAAGCAAATCAAGCTTTTAATTAGTTCTGGGTGTCTAGAGAGCTCAGCTCTTTGGAGCCCGCAAGCCTTTGCTCTGCTTCCTCTTTGACCTTTCTGCCGCAGGAACAGCTTAGCTCTCTTCCCCCCTCCCCTCACTCATGTTCAAAGAATTCATGGCAGGCTGTAGTGATCATGGAGACAAAGGCCATGAATTCCTGGAAGTCGCATTCTCCATCTCCATCTTCATCCAGTGTTTCCATGACTTTGTCCACAACTTCCTGTTCTTTGATTTCCTTAGAGAGAGAGAGACAGAAAAGGAGGAGGTGGTTAAACTCTTTTTAGATGGTATTCAGGGCCATCAAAATGGTCTGAGAAGTACTAGGCTGATAGTTTGCATCAGAAACAATCCCAAGATAGGAAATGGAAGCTTTTGGCAGCCCAATGGGACTGTCAACCACAGGAAGAGGGGAGGGGTCTGTTCTCTTCCCTTTGGTCTGGTGGGACCCCGATACTTCAAAATGGGGTAACAATCAGGAAGAAATGTGTATTGCAGTCTGTCTCAGCCTAGGCCAGTGACTGGAAAGAAGAAAGCCAGGCGAAAGAAGAAAGCCAAGCACATGAGTGAACATGTGCTTGGGGGCCACATGGATTTTAACATTTACTAAAATAACACTCCGTGGTGGTGCACGCCTTTAATCCCAGCAGGGAGACAGAGGCAGGCTGATTGCTGTGAGTTCAAGGCCAGCCTGGTCTTCAAATCGAGTTCAGGATATCCAAGGGGAGAAACCCTGTCCCGAAAAACGAACAAAACTAAACAATAATAACACTGGGGAACATGTCAGAGCTGCTTTTCATCGTATTCTTTTTCTTCATGAGTAGCTTCCTAGGTGTCTTCGGCTTTTCCCTGACAGTTCTGATGCCGAAGCCCAGTGAGTGGTAAGGCCATTACTGCTCGGTGCACAAAGCAGGTGAATGGAAAGGCCACTAACTGATGCACCAACAGTGCAGGCCTGAAAACAGGTGGGAAGAATGCAGGCTGGAGCGCTGAAGATCCTTAGTACAGACTGTTTCAGTTAACACCTGTTGTGCCCGATTCGAAAGACCCCAAAAGACCACCACCAGGAGTCAAGTGCATTGCAGAACACATGAGGATCTTTTTATTACAAGCTACAACTCAGGCTCACACACCTGCACCGCAAAGCGGTGAGAGTCTCGTGCTCAGGATAGTTGGGTGATTTTTAAAGAGTCCGGTCCCTCCCAGCATGCCCAAAGCAGGGGAATTCCTGCCTGGTAAGCATCTATTGATCAAAACACAAAAGGGGATACTGCATTTTGAACTGATTGGCCATAGGAAGGCACCCAATCCATTAATTGTCTAGCTTCCCTTGTTTGGCTCCCCTCGTGGAGAGGGGCCGGTTTCCTAGCAACTGTATCTCTAGTGGGCAGGAAAGAATGCAGTAAGGCTAGTTCTTCCCACAGGTGGCTGAATGTGTCTCCACCTAGCTAACCTTAGTTCAGGCTTATGCTTTAAACTTTAAAACAATAGCCACTGATTTTTAATTCTTTGGTCTCTCACACCATCCCTCACCTCCCCAGGCAGGACAGCCCTGTGGAGAAGCCAAGGGCTTCCCTAAATACAGAAGATTTCATTGTAAAATATGGTGATTCTCCTGAGGGCTTTAAAACATCTCCCGAAAGATAAATGGGAATAGCGTGGTTCTTTGAGCCACACCACAGGTGCTATGGTTCTGATCCTACACGGCCTCCAAAGGCTCCTGTGTAGGAGGCCCAGTGCCATCCTGTGGCATCACAGGGAGATGGTAGAACCTTTGGGAGGTACGCATGCGGGGAGGAAGCTAGGCCACTGGGCCGTGCCCTTCCTTTCTTTGTTGCCCACACTCAGGTGAGCAGCTTTGCTCCTCCTCATGATGGTCAGCCTCATCAAAGGCCCAAACAGAGGAGCCTGAGAACTGTAGACTGAAACTGTGAACCAAAATAAACCTTTCCTGCTGGACCATGGTGGCACATGCCTTCAATCCCAGAACTTGAGAGACAGAGGCAGGTGGATCTCTGAGTTGGAGGCCAGCATGGTCTACAGCGTGAATTCCAGGGCAGCCAGAGCTACACAGAGAAACTCTGTCTTGAGAGACAAACGAACTAAATCCTGGTCTACAGAGTGAGTTTTAGTACAGCCAGGGCAATACAGAGAAATCCTGTCTCAAAAAAACCTAAATAAACAAAATAAATTTTCACTCCTTCAAGTTGATTTTCTCTGGTGCTTTCGTTAAACCAGGCCAGCAAACATGTATGATACCTTGATATCTTACATGAGTTATCGTTAATAAACGTTACATTACATGCTAAAGTTTTCTGTTCTAAAATTATGATACTGCACTTTCACTATATGTTAAGAGCTTGGCACATTCATCTCATCCCTGTGTACTCCCTCTCTAAAGCTGAAGAAATCAAAACTCTCCTGTTAAGTCAAAAGGTAGAATGGGTAGGTGGGACCGTGAAGCAGCTGTCGCCCGTGTATCTGAATGTCTGAGAAATTAGTTCCCAAAGCAGATTTGGAGATTTCTCCGGTAATCCCACAGGCCTGCTTCGTCTGTACCCAGCAAAGAAGTAATTTGGCCCGACTGGAGAAAGGAAAACCTCAGCGAGACATCCAGTCCATAAGAATCAACATATACCCAGTTAACGTGGATTGCAGCTTCCTGTTACCGTGTGACCGAGCTGTGTCCTAGAGCGATACCCAACCTTGGCACTTGAACTGACTGGTTTTCCTCTGTCTGTGTGGTTTGCTACTCCCACGCCCCAGGATGCTCCCTGTGACAGGACACATTGTATACCACCAGTATTTCCCTCTCGTTCAAGGTGTGCCGCGAGCGAGCCAGCTTTGGCTCAGGGGACCAAGAGAGCACTGGGTGGCAGACGGTTACGGTTCACTTCCAGGGCAGCTCTTGGTTTCCCGGCGGTAGAAACACTAGGAAGCAGAGGAAGCAGCGGGTAGGGAAGGGAGGGAGTGCTTCCACCACCGGAATCTTAAGTACCCAGAGAAGACCAGAGCTTGCCAGGAGCCCTTCTGCAGCGTCCTAAGTGAACTTATTATGCCTTGTCAATGTCATCTATTCAGGGGCGCCTCGGGCCTACCTCCAGGAAGTGGGAGAGCTCATTGTTGATAAGCTCCTTGAGCTCTGACTTCTTCAGCTTGTGCTTGTCACCCTCTCTTCCTGAATACTGATGGAAGACGCTAATGAGGACAACCATGGTCTTCTCCAGCTCGGACATTCCGGAGGCTGCAGGAGAAAGACACCTTTTCATGTTTTCTCCCCTGGTCTTTGGGGAGTTTAATACGCTGCTTTCAGACCTCAGCCCGGATGAGGGGTAGAGAGGCCTGGCCAGGAGAGGCACCCCACAAATCTGCACTGACCGCATTTCACCCTCTACCTTCCAGGCCCACCACCTCCCTTCTCTGTTCCCACGAAGCCACAGGGTTAAGTTTCCAAGACAGCTGGCTTCTGCTTGGGTTTGGTCAATGAGAAACTAGCAAAGATGCTGATGCAAAGCATCAGACAATTCCAGGTTTCCCTGCTGGCTGTCCCCAACCCTGGAAGTCTCCAGGCTATAGAATCAGCGGGTGGATTTAAGGACACCAAGATGACTTAGTAGCAAGTAAATATTAAAAAGCTCTATCAATGAACAATTTAAAAAACATGCTAAACAGTATCCTCATATAGCAATAATGTCAGGGGTTAGGAAGAAAAAATGCAGGCGCTTCCGAAAGATTCTGTGGAACAAGAGCAGGAGTGTCTTGGCTAGTTTTATATCAGTTTGACCCAAGCTACAGTCCTATCTAAGAGGAGGGAATCTCAATTGAGAAAATGTTGCCATAAGATCCATCTGTAAGGCATTTTCTTAAGCAGTGATTGATGCCGGAGAGCCCAGCCCACAGTGGGTGGGGTCATTCCTGGGTCCTGGGTTCTATTGGAAAGCAGGCTGAGCAAGCCAGTAAGCAGCACCCTTCCATGGCCTCTGCATAAGCTCCTGCCCTCAGGCTCCTGCTTTGCTTGAGTTCCTGTCCTGGCTTCCTGGGATAATGAACTGTGACGTGGAATCATAAGCTGGGTAAACCCTTCCCCAGCTTGCTTTTTGGTCATGGTGTTTCATTGCAGCAATAGTGACCCTACCTAAGACAAAGAGTTTAGTTTCATTTGAATTAATACGTAAGTTTAAGCCGTTTAAATAAAAATACGAGCAGGATAGTTTTTGGATGGGTAACAAACCAAAAACAAACAAACAAGCAAAACCTGTAAAATTTGTCTGGAAAAAAAAAAGTAACACTGCACCAACTTTTTGAAAAATAAAGTGAAACGACCTTCCAAAAATATGTACTCCAAGGGTCATCTGATTCTACTGGTGTCCCGACACAGGGAGGCAGAGGCAGAGGCAGAGGCAGAGCTGGGCGTTCTGGGCTTCCTCATTGGTCTGGCTTCAGAATACAGCGACTTCTTTGTGAGGGGGCATGCCATAAGAAGCAAACAGCCTTCGCAGTAAGCCCCTGATTCAGCAGCCACAGCGTGCAGGGAGGGCTGCTCCGTTCTCGGAGTGACTCAGTTAACAAAGGTGGCTTGTGGCTCATTTCAGAAATCAGCCACTTAGGCAGAGACATTTGACTGCTCTCGGCCTTGAGTTCTGATCCCTAAGTCAGAACTTGCACTGCACATAATTAAAAATCAACAACAACAAAAGGTTGAAAAGTCATTTCCACATTGAACATATTACATCTTAGAATAAAATTTTAGTAACTTTTTTAAAGTTTTATTAACGATCTCCCAAAGGAGACGAATAGAAGGTTTTTGTTGTGTTTTTTTTTTTTTGTTTTTTTTTTAACCTTGATTTGCTCTTTGGTACTTTGCTTTGCTCATATTCTCCAAAGACACACGAAATACCTCGTAAAGTAGACCAACCCAGACGGACTAAATGTGACACTCTATTCTCTTTTGGTTTCTTCACTTGAGTTTTCAGTTATTGTTGGTCTTTTAGTTAAAAAAAAAAAAAAAATCTCATGTGTATGGGTGTCTGCCTACATGTGTGTCTCTGTAATGTGTGCATGCCTGGTGCTTGCAGAGGCCAGAAGAGGGTGATCTATCCCCCGGAACTGGAAATACAGGCATTTGTGAGCTTTCATGTGGATACTGGGCTGAGCCATCTTGCTAGCCCCATTACTGTTTGTTTATGAAAGAAAATGTTTGTTGCTCCATGAAGAACAGTGGGAGGGCAGGAGCAATTGCCTGTTTCGTTCCTTTCTTTTTCAGGTTAAGATGAGGTCTTCCTGACCCCATCTCTTCTAAATCAGTGTCTCTCTTGCCGTTACTCCATAAGTGTTGGCTCATACCCAGCACAATTATTGATTTTTTTTTTTTTAATCTCGAGAAATTCTGTATCATGCGGACACTTCTCAAAGTCCTAATGGCCTGGGGGAGGGGAAGGTTAAATGATCTTTTTGTGGATAAAGACTAAGACTTAAAAATAAATGGTGTAACATGTATCCCATATGCTAAAAAACAAAAACAAAAACAAAACTCCATAAATTTTGTTTTTCACAACCATGGCACAAATTAAAAAACTTTCCCCTTTTCTCCTTTCAACTAAAGAAGCATTG
This sequence comes from Meriones unguiculatus, assembly GCF_030254825.1. Lineage (NCBI taxonomy): Eukaryota > Metazoa > Chordata > Mammalia > Rodentia > Muridae > Meriones > Meriones unguiculatus. Next base: position 9,912,059 of record NC_083363.1, read on the forward strand.
GCTGATAGTCTGTCTTCTAAGACAAATGGAAGCAAGTGCCCATGTGAACACTGGGTGTTAGTCGTTTATAAAGAAAGCTCAGGACTTGAGCTTCTTGAAGCTAAGGTCAGAGGTTAACTCACAGAGATAACTGGAAAACCAGAAGCCTCTCCTAACCCCGTTTATTTGTTCCAATTCATAATTACTTGAAAAGATTCAGCTACTCTACTTTTTTTTTTGACTGGTGACTGGAGCTATAGCTCTTGGCATTTCAAGTAGGTAAGCTAGAAAATCTCCCAGGGGCGCTGCAGGGCCCCAGGAAAAGCTGCCATGGGGGAGGGAGAGCCCTAGTTGAGGATTTGGGGTAACCTTGCAAGAAAACCCTTCCCCTAGGAGTCAGAAAAGAAGCACTCCGTGTGCCACCTCCGAGAACCTCAGCAGTCATTCTGAATCTTTAAAAATGGCCCCCGGCTTAATGAGAACAGAAACCAGAGACAGCACAGCTACGGCAGCTACGGCAGCATGGTCAGTGTCAAGAGCACCGGAAAGCCAGCCTCAAATCACAGAATGTCATCGGCAGGTTTGAAATGCTGCCAAATGTCTCCAAAGGGCATTTCAAACAAACAAACAAACAAACAAAAAACCCCAAAAAACAAAAACTTAAAAAAAATTTTTAAAGCTCAATTTCCATTCAAGCCCCCTTTACCCCTCACCCTCTGAAGAGTGAAAATGCAGTTTTTTTCTTGAGTCCTCTCCCAGTGGCTCTTTCTCACCTCCTGGTCACCTTTTTGCTGCTGCTGTCCTCTCTGGCTTCCGTGTCCAAGTGGCAGGAGTGTAGACAGAGCAGCTTCTTATTCCTCCTCCAGAGAAGACGGGGTGGGGCCTTGGCACAGTCCACCACTGCAGGCTAAGGCTGCCAATGGGGGCCGAGGGTAGGGAGGAGCTGGACAGGCAGGCCTGCAGACAGGGCCCCATTGACTGGGTGCCCTGGGGAGCTGCTGGGCAGCCACAGTTGGGCATGATCTAGAGAGCAAACCGGGGCCTGTTGGGCAGGAAGTGTGGAGTCAGCTTCTCTGTGCCTTTTGAATATTATCCCATTAATATTGATGGGACTCCAAAGGCAAAGGTTGGGGGTAGGAAGAGGAGTGAGACATGGATGATTTTTTTAATGAGTTTTTTTTATTAATTACAGTTTATTCATTTTGTATCCCACCTGTAGCTCCCTCCTTCTTCCCCTCCCATGCCCCTCTCCAGTCCATTGATAGGGGAGGTCCTCCTCCCCTTCCTTTTGATCCTAGTCTATCAGGTCTCATCAGGACTGGTTGCATTGTCTTCCTCTGTGGCTTGGTAAGGCTGCTCCCGGAGCTGATCAAAGAGCCAGCCATTGAGTTCATGTCATAGACAGTCCCTGTTCCCATTACTATGGAACCCACTTGGACACTGAGCTGCGATGGGCTACATGGGTGGAGGGGTTCTAGGTTATCTCCGTGAATGGTCCTTCGTTGGAGTATCAGTCTCAGAAAAGACCCCTGTGCCCAGATTTTTTGGTTCTGTTGCTCTCCTTGTGGAGCTCCTGTCCTCTCCACATCTTACTATTTCCCACTTCTTTCATAAGATTCCCTGCACTCTGCCAAACGTTTGGCTATAAGTCTCAGTATCTGCTCTGATACCCTGCTGGGTAGAGTCTTTCAGAGTCCCTCTGTGGTAGGCTCCTGTCCTATTCTCTGTTTTCTCCCTTTTCTGATGTCCATCCTCTTTGTCTTTCTGAGTGAGGATTGAGCATCTTACCCAGAATCCTCCTTCTTGGGACGGATTGATTTAAACAGCAAACATGCAGCCAAGAACTGGAGGCTTTTAGTGCTGTGTACAGGGCACTGTGTGGCCGAGGCTGGCTTCCAAGGAGGCCTCTTAAGTACTTTCCTTGCCTGCCAGCTTCCTGGCCCCTCCTGCAGCTATGGCGTGCTGTGGACGTTGGTGATGGCCAGTGGTTATGCCTGGGCTCCTCTTTGAGTCTAGTGTTTCGGGGAGCCAGCATGCAATAGATTGATTACTTGTTGGACTTAGAGAAAAATCCTTGCTAAGAATGAAGACGTGCCAGCTCTGTCTTGGCCTCTCTCTTCACCCTGGTAAAAGGTTATGAGTTGTTTGAGCCAGAAATGCTTTTTAAAGTAGCCTGTCCAATGCCTTTTTCACATAGGGAAAACCTGTTGTGTCTCTCGGCAAGGTATGGAATGAACCCAGAAAGCAGCCTGCGCTCCTGTTGTTCGTCTTCAGCAACGCCACACCTGAGCTTCTAAGGACATCTGCTGTGGGCTCTTGCCCAGAAGTAAGCAGTCCTGCTGACGAATCACAGGAGCATTAGGCCAAGCTCACTAAACAAGCAGAGGGCAGCAAAGCCACCTGTCCCTTTGCCCCGAATGTTCAGAGAGGCAGTGGGAGGAGCTCCCTGGCAAAAGTCATCCAAACATCATGGGGATCAAGAGGTTGACCAGACATGTGAAAGGTAGGCTAAAGCTTTCCTGCTGGGGAAATGTGCCCTTTCCTTGACGAAAGGCAATGTCTCTTAGCTTTGGGGCAGAGGTATAAACCCCTGCTCTAGTTCCTCTCTAATAGGGGGCAAATTGCCATTTATCTATAAGAGATCAAATCCTCTGGTTCCCAAAGATTGAATCCTTTCCTTTTCCTCCTCCTCCTCCTCCTTCTTTTTTTGAGATAGGGTTTCTCTGTGTAGCACTGGATTTCCCAGAATCACTCTGTAAACCAGGCTGGCCTGGAACTCACAGAGATCCATCTGCCTCTGCCTCCCCAGTACTGGGATTAAAGGCATGTGCCACTACTGCCAGGCCCTTACTCTTCTTAGTCTTCAACATAAAATAAAGGGGAGCTGACTAAGAGGGTTGGCCATAATAATTAGTCATGGCTGGGAAGATTCTCTCACTTTGTGAGGTTCTCCACGAGGGTGCCAGATGATTGAGGTATCTCTAAGCCATTTTCAGTCTGTTACACTGACTTTCAGTAGAGATCAGCAGATACTCGTGTGTGTGTGTGTGTGTGTGTGTGTGTGTGTGTGTGTTCTTCAAATCCCAGACAAGCCCCCATGAATATTACAGGAGTCTTGGATGAGGGGTGGTCATCTATGGGTACTGTGGAATGGCCAAAGAATTCTGCATCCTGGAAAGACGACCCACTCAGGACAGTGAAGTGACAGTTGGAGAGCAAGATTAGCCACGGACAGTACAGCAGCCAGAGATCTGAGGTAGGAGGCATGAAAGCAGACCCCCAATGAAAGTAGCAGAGATCCTGAGGGCCCCTGACAGAAAAGGGGCCAGTTGGAGATCATGAGAGCAGCTGACAGAGTGAGAAGTCACAGACTGTACTGATCACCAATGGAATTGGCCTTAACTTGTTTGTTTTTCGAGACAGGGTTTCTCTGTATAGCCTGTCTGTCCTGGAACTCACTCTGTAGACCAGGCTTGTTTGGAACTCATAGGGATCTGCCTGCCTCTGCCTCCCTGAGTGCTGGGATCAAAAGCATGCACCACCGTAACCAGGCTCTCCTTAACACTTTTTTATAAAGTTAGTTTTTGGACACTTGTGTGGTCTTAAGCACCCAGAAGGAAAGTATAACCAAATATTATACTTGATTGATGATAATACATAACAGACAACAAGGGACAACTAAACTAGATCTTAAAAAAAAATTACAAATGTGTTAGAAAGATAGCTCAGGCAATTTGAGTTTGTACTGTTTTAGAAGACCAGGTTTCAGTTCCCAGCACCCACACTGGGTGGCTCACAATTAACTGTAACTCCAGTTCCAGGGAATCCAGCTCCATAGGTAGTGTGACTGCACACACACACACACACACACACACACACACACTAAAGCCTTTCAAAAAAAAAAAAACAACAATCAAGAATTCAGATCTTATATAGTCCTTCCCATTACACCTTGAGTATGGATTACTGACATACTGGTGGTTCCCCACTACCCCAGGTGGACTTGGCCCCAACTTTTGGCATTGAAGAGTTTAAGTTAGCTTGGGTGACTCCATTTTGAAATGAGAAGCCATCTTGACCAGGAGCTGAACTCAGGTACCAGGGAATATCACAAAATGTGCACTTGGTAGAAAACAAAGTTAACCCTCTTAGCAACGGCATACAGGAAATACAGAGACAATTTTCCTGGCAACAGTCAATGAGAATAGGTTGGGAAAATTCTCCCCGACGTTCTAAATGTAGGTTAGAAGAATGGCAGTTGTGATTATGTGCCTCAGCTAGAGGGTCACCTGGCCCCTATGACTTTTATCCAATCCTGTAACACCTAGGCATGAAATCCCCTCCTTGCGGTTTTTCCCTTTAAAAACCCTGTTCACCTAGGGATCAGGGTCCCATTTCTCTACGGCTGCATCAGTGAAACTTGGGTCCTGAGTTCGACTGATCTTGTAATAAAGCTCTCTTGCTTTTGCATCAAATCGTCTCCTGGTGGTCTCTGAGGGTCTCATGATCCTGGCATAAAAGCATGACCTCCTCAAATTGCTCTCTGTCCATTTTCCTGTTCACTCATCTAGACCTGCCATCCACCTATCTGTTGGTTTATCTGGACCTGGTCCTGCCCCTTTGCCTCTGACTGTACAACATCAGAGGCTAGGCTTACCCACAGATTTCCAGCTGTTTTTTTTATCTTAACCCTTAGAGGATTCATTTCTTTCAATTTCCCAGCTTTAGCCTTTTATCTTCTTAGGCCTCTTTGAAATTTTTAACCCTTTGTAACCATATTAAATCTTTGTAGCCATATATATGATATATGGTACATGATATAATTATATCTATATAAATGTGTGTATATATATATATGTGAATCTATATGATGTGGTATGGAATATGTGATCAGACAGTTAATATTAGTAATTAAGACTAAAATTAAAGAACCTGTGTTTGCCTCAGTCAAGGCGATCAAGGAAAGCAAGAGTATCTGGCAAATTGCTGCCAATGAAAACTTGACATTGTGGCAAGACATTGAAAGGTCTTAGGTTTGGGGTACAGGGAAACACTGAGGTAGATTCTGATTTTGAGTAAGAGATTTATTAGCCTCGTTAGTAATGCTACAGGCAAGGGATTTTTAGAGTAATTATTAATGTTGTATACAGGAGATTTATTAGAAGAATTAATAAGGCTATAGACAGACAACAGCATGACAGGGCCTCTCAAAAGAGGTCAAGCCTCTATAGCAGAGAGGGGATCCCTTACCGGTTTCAGAGGAAAGGAGGCTTCATGCCAGGTGCACAGATCATAGCACAGGCCTGTAGCCAGATCCCCAGGTGGTGGAGATGGGTGTGCATGTCCTGAAATCCGGGGAAGAAAATGCTTGGCTCTGAGCATGTGGGGAGGAGAAGCACATTTAGTTGGGGATTGCCGCAGCACTGCTGGTAGCTCCTCTGACGTCTTCAAGTCTGATAGGCGGCACTCGTCCCTGGAAATGAGAATTATGGCACCTGTTCGTATCCTGGAATCTGGGAGCCTGGGGAGTCTGTGGGGGCTGAGGTGGAAGGGTTAGAGATTCACAAACAGAAAGAGGCTCTGGCCTGATTAGACCCTAGCCCCAAATCTAACATACAGACATGCTCACCCGTGTTCCTGGGCGTTGTGCTCTTACAACCATACCTTTGAGCTTTTGTCTCACAGGCTTTTCCACAGTGTGTTTCTAGGGGGTCATAGGTGGTGGTTCAGGCTTCCTTGTCCTGGCTTCCCAAATCTCCAACCAGGATGCTGTCTTCTGCAGCGCCTGTTCTTCCACAACCTCACTTCCCTGGTGGGTCTGGAGGAGCTGTGGTTTCTGGCTGTTCCGCCTCTCACTTGTGTGGATGGAGGGATGACGCCAAGGTTCTTGTGTGCCAGGCCTGCAGCCAGAAATGAAGTTGCTTTTTGAATATATAAAATTCCCAACAGGCACGGTGGCACACACCTTTCATCCAAGCACCCTCGAGGTCGAGGCAGGAGGGTCTCTGTGAGTTTGAGGCCAGCCTGGTCTACAAAGCAAGTCCAGGGAAGCGAAGGCTACACAGAGAAATGCTGTCTCAGAAAACCAAAATAAGACAGAATTCCCAACATGTATAATAAGATGTTGCAAACACACACAAACAAAAAGCCTATTTGTCAAGGAGAAGTATACTTTCACCCAACCAAATGCTGAAGAGCCTGAGTGCTAACCAGGAGCTAGTGGTCCAACCAAGCTCACCGTGGGTGTTGGCCAAGGAGTGGTGAAGTGATGGGCAGGAGGTGACTGGAGAGCATTGCTGTCTCAGCGAAGAGTCGTCCCATGGCTAGCTAGTGTGTGTGGACTGTTGAGAACTGACCCATATTTAGTCTATGTCACTTTGTTAGGGAGCTAGTGATGAAGGTTCAAACCCCACTTTGTATGTTTTACAACATGTCTGGATATGAAGGGAACCCATGCGGCCTCTGACTGAGTAGTGAGGCCATGATGACCCGGGGAATTGGGCAAGTTGGCTCTCTGGCACCCAGACTACAGAATCAAAGACTGACATGTTAGAAAAAGGATTTTTTTTTTCCTCCTAGGCCAGCATTTTCCATCCAGGTGGTTGACTTCGGTCAACAGGCAGCTTCCTTTGTATATCCAGAGCCTCTGCCATCATTGCCATCATCATTTCCTGTGCCTTAGAGCTCCCCTCCCTTTCTGCCCCATCCCTACACATTCAGTAGGATCTGCTCAGCGGGAGGAAGAGGTTACCCTGGCCTGATATTTGCAGCAGGGAAGGCAGCATTGTTCTCTCGTACAAAGGCCCCCCCGCCACCAAGCTGCTCATGGGGCTGGCTACAGTGCCTGATGACCAGGCGGGAGAATGGGGATCTGTGTTCTGAAGGAACTAGGGGAAAAGACAAAAGCTCCTATGTGCAGAACTGTCAGCGCAACAAAAGCCAACTGCCAACTACCCGGCAGGGTGCGGCAGTCCAGCCGGGGAGCCAGAGCATCTCAGAGGCAGGCCCAGACTTCTCGTGGCACCACTGGGGTTTTCTGGGTAGTAGATGAATTTACACATGGGTATGGAGTGGCAAGGATATATGTGTAGCATCAAGTACCTGGTGCACTCAGCTGGTGGTTATCAATATTACGAGAGCTAACGATCACCTCTACCAGGAGACCATGGAGCTATGAGCACCAAAAACTGCCCAGTCGGAGAAAGCAAGGGGCGGCAAATAGCAGTAGTGTCCTCCCGAGCCAGACACACTAGGATCCATCACGCAGGCTGAATCACTGGCCCAGTTTGAGTGTTTGGAGTCCAGGAACCCACCTCGTTTGGCAAATAGTCGTAGCATGCATGTGTACACATGTATCGCAGTTTATTATTTTTGTACCAAGCTCCACTAAAACATCTGTTTTCATTCGGAAGTCAGCAAAGCCTTCCAGAAGAACAAACCCAGCGAGGAGCTTGGAGCAGAAAGCTGCGTCCCGCCATCTCTTCGCTCTGAATCCCCAGAGCCAGGGCAACAAAAGGGCCCAGTGCAGGGAAAACAACAGGCCTATTGTTTTTGTATTTGCGCCCGAACCTTCTAGTTTTGGAAACAGCTGGGGTTGAGAGCCTGAGGCACAGCCACATGAAGCTACTTTGGGAGCCGCTGCTGTATCACGCGTAGTTGGTGCTCATAAAAATTTTCCAAATGTGAGAGAAATATTTGAACTAACGTTGGGGAAGATGTTCAAAGATAAACCGAATTCTGCCTCTGTGGAACTCTTCTGCATTTGTTGTAATTACACTTTTAAAACTTTTTTTTTTTTTTTTTTTTTTTGCTTTTGTTCTTAAAGAATCTGGGAGATGCCATTAAATCATGGCAAGTTTAAGGTTGAGAAAACTCAGGCTCAGTTATCTTTTTTTTTTTTTTTTCGCCATTCCTGCTGCCACATTTTGCATTTATTTTTATTTTTTATATTAATTACAGTTTATTTACTTTGTATCCCAGCTGTAGCTGCCTCCCTCATTTCCTCCCAATCCCACCCTCCTTCTCTCATCTCCTCCCTGCCCAATCCCACCCTCCTTTCCTCATGTCCTCCCTGCTCCTCTCTAAATCCACTGATAGGGAGAACCTCCTCCCCTTCCATCTGACCCTAGCTTATCAGGTCTCACCAGCACTGGCTGCAATGTCCTCCTCTGTGGCCTAGCTAGGCTGCTCCTCCCACAGGGGGCGAGGGAGGAGGTCAAAGAGCTAGCCACTGAGTTCATGTCAGAGACAGTCCCTGTTCCCCTTACGAGGGAAGCCACTTGGATACTGAGCTGCCATGGGGTATGTCCGAGCAGGGGTTCTAGGTTATGTCCATGCATGGTCCCTGGTTGGAGAATCAGTCTCAGACAAGCCCCTGTGCCCAGATATATTTGGTCCTTGTGGAGCTCCTGTCCTCTCCAGGTCTTTCTAACTCTCCCTTCTTTCATATGATTCCCTGCACTCCGCCGAAGGTTTGGCCATGAGTCTCAGCATCTGCTTTGATACACTGCTAGGTAGAGTCTTTCAGAGGCCCTCTTGGTAGGCGCCTATCCTGCTTCTCGTTTTTCTCCTGCTTCCAATGTCCATCCCATTTGTCTTTCTAAGTAAGGATTGATCTTATCCTGGGTCCTCCTTCTTGTTTAGTTTCTCTAAAGAAAATCTATACCTAAATCTGTACCTAAGTGTACAGATTTTAGTATGTTTATCCTATCTTATAGGTCTATACAAGTGAGTATATACCATATGTATCTTTCTGCTTCTGACTCACTCAGGATGATCTTTTCTAGTTCCCACCATTTGCCTGCAAATTTCATGATTTCCTTGTTTTTAATTGCTGAGTAGTATTCCATTGTGTAAATGTACCACAATTTCTGTATCTATTCCTCCATTGAGGGACATCTGGGCTGTTTCCAGTTTCTGGCTATTACAAATAAGGCTGCTACAAACATTGTTGAGCAAATGTCCTTGTTGTGTACTTGAGCATATTTTGGATATATGCCTAGGAGTGGTATAGCTGGATCTTGAGGAAGCGCTATTCCTAATTGTCTGAGATAGTACCAGATTGATTTCCAGAGTGGTTGTACAAGTTTACATTCCCACCAGCAGTGGAGGAGGGTTCCCCTTTCTCCACAACCTCTCCAGCATGTGTAGAGGCTCAGCTATCTTGTTTGTTGTTGTTTTTATAGATTTATTTATTTATTATTTATTTATACATTATTCTGCCTGCATGTGTGCCTGACCGCCAGAAGAGGGCACCAGATCTCATTATAGATGGTTATGAGCCACCTGTGGTTGCTGGGAGTTGAACTCAGGATCTCTGGAAGAACAATCCGTAATCTCTCTAGCCTGTTTGTTTTTTTAATTCAGTGGGAAACATTATTTTTTATACAGTATCGTGGTTCTGTGCATTTTTTAGGATGCTGTGGTCCCAGGACATCATACAGCATTCAGCTACATCATTCCAAGTGAACAAATGGTTGCTAGATCTATGAAAACTAAGGATTCCACAGCTTGATTTTTATACAGCTCCAGTAAGAATGGCAGGAAGTGGGAGATTTAATTGATTTCTTTAGAGTTTTAAATAAGGATGATTGGAACCTAATAGTGCAACTGAAAAAAATAGAAAACAGTCAAAGTTATAGGAAGGACAAAATATTTTTGGGATTAAAATTTGAAGAATCCAGCTGGGCCTGGTGGTATACGCTTCTAATCCCAGCACGAGGGAGGCAGAAGCAGGCAGATCTCTGAGTTCAGGGATAGCCTGGTCTACAAAGTGAATTCCAGCTCATTCACGGCTACTTAGGGAGACCCTGTCTTTAAAAAATAAGATAAATAAAATAAAATTTAAAGGAATAAAACTGAGCTTAAATTGGTATATTTTGTGACGGGTTAACATGCATAACATTTAAAGCGAATTATTATTGTGCTTCTGAATGTATCTTATATAATTTTTAGAACCTATATTAGCATATATGAATTACACGCAGTGGGTTTCATTGTGACATTTTTGTGCATGCACATAGTATATTTTAATTATATTTATATAATATTTTCATGTCACTTATTTAACTAATGCACTCTTTACCCATTAAAGCATTCTTAAAAATTTCTTATTTATTTATTTATTTTTAATTTTATGTACATTGGTATTTTACTGCAAGGATGTCTTTGTGAGGGTGTCAGATCCCCTAGAACAGGCATTACAGACAGTTGTGAACTGCTATGTGGGTGCTGGGAACTGAACCCAGGACCTCTGGAAGAACAGTCAGTGCTCTTAACCTCTGAGCCATCTCTTCAGGCCCCTCTGCAAGATTTCTTGAGCAGGATTTTTGCAACATGGTTTTGAATTCAGCCTGTGGCGTAGCCCTGGCTGGCACTGTTCCCCACTGGGCCAGTGCTGCTTGCCTGCTTCCTGTCTGTGTGAGGCTTCCTCCAGATGGGCCACTGCACACAAAGGCAGACAAAGACAGGTTTTACGTAATCAGAGCTTTTAAAACAAAAACTCATCCTCCAAAGATCAGAGTCACCGATCGCCTGTTGACTCTCCCAGGGAGAGGCCACCTGCTGTCTAATAACAAAGTTCACATGTTTGCTTAGCTCTTCCTTAAATAGCTTCACTTTCGGTCTGTGTCCTGGGTCATAGGTGGTGTGTGTGTGTGTGTGTGTGTGTGTGTGAGAGAGAGAGAGAGAGAGAGAGAGAGAAAGAGAGAGATATGTTTATGTCCTTGCATGTGTGTTGTGTTTATGTGTGTGTGTGTGTGTGTGTGTGTGTGTGTGTGTGTGTGTGGTGAATATCACCAGGCAGAGTAGTGGGGATACAGTGCTCGCATGTGTTGTGATTATGTGCATGTGTGGGTTGTTATTTTGTGTGTGTGTGTGTGTGTGTATCTATACACATGTGCATTCGTGGTGTTTGCGTGTCCGTGTGCGTCCTGTCTCTAGGCATTGTGGTGAAGATACAAGACAGACCACTGAACCCAGTGAGAAGTCGGGTGTCTTTCAAGGCCGACTTTGCAACGTAACAGCGATGTCCCCCTCCTCTGGCACAGTGACGTATGAGCACCAGCGTTCTGCACCTAGTGGGATGGCTAAGCGTCCAGACCAGGCAGGGAGCTCCAGCCGGGACCATGTGCTCAGCACTCAGGCCTGAGCACCCCAGTGGTAGCAGAGCTGATCCTGAGCGCAGAGCTCTAGGTTGTAGAGGTAGAAATGGTGACTGACATGCATGTCCCCAGGATTGAAGCTGCTTATGGGAGCTTTGAGTGCTTGGTTAAGAGGGAGGATCCACAGTGCTGCGAAAACAGTACAGCACATGAAAGAAACATGACATTTAATGGCCAGGGGAAGAAGGTCAGTCATTCTTAGGTTTGGCCTGTGCAGTGAAAAACATCTCTTAGTAGTCACGAGAGAACCTGAGGTTCATAGGAAGCTTACCCAGTTACATCACGGTCAAGTGTCAAAGCTAAGGTCTGAGCTTGGGACTTCCTTTACAGCCCAAGTTCCAACTCTGATGCCCACTGCAGAGCAGAAAGTGTTCCACCCTTTATGGGAATGGAAAGTATTCTTACGCTGGCTCTTTAGGCACAGGCTTGAAATTCAAGCAACTCAGGAATCTGAGGCAGGAGGATCATAAAATCAAGGCCAGTCTGGTCAAATGAGAAAGACCCTATTTCAAAGTAAAACAGAGCCCGTTTTACTATAAACAGAGTGTTGGAGAGCCTAGCCTACTTGGCAAGTTCCTGGCCAATGAGAAACCATGTCTCAAAGGGAAAAGAAAAAGTGAGTGCACCCGAGTGTGGAGTCTGATCTCCACATCCACAAGCACACACATGAACACACAACAGCAACAGCAAAAAGAAGGCTGGGATGTAGCTAATAGCTTGTCCTAGTGAGGTCTCTGTGCCATGACCAAAGGCAACTTGGGGAGGAAGTGGTTTGTCTCATCTAAGCTTCCAGGCAAAGCTTAGCGCTGAGGACAGGGACTCAGGGCCAGAATTTGGAGGTGGGAACTGAAGTGGAAACCATGGGGGAATACTTTTTTCTGGCTTGTTCCTCATGGCTTGCTCAGCCTGCTTACTTATACAACCCGGGACCACCTGCCCAAGCGTGGCACTGTCCACAGTGATGTGAGCCCACCTACACCATTAATAAAATGTCCCACGATACTTAAGAGCATTGGCTGCTCTTTTAGAGGATCCAGGTTTGATTTCCAGTGCTCACACCGTGGCTGGGATAAGACAACCCCTTCTGGCCACTGCAAGCATTGCATTCATGTGGTGCACACACACACACACACACACACACACACACACACACACAAATATATGCATAAAATGATATATTTTAAAAAAATTAATGACTTACCCACAGTCAAGATAATGGAGGCATTTTTCTCAATTGAGGATGACAATTTTGTGTCAAGTTGACACACACACACACACACAACCAGGACAACTGACCTTTTGTCAGTTTGACAAACCAATACATTACTATGAAATCATAACCCTTCCTTTTTTGTTTATCCTGAAATATCATATTAATACCACAACATAAAACCTAAACAACTTTAAAAATTCCACAGTCTTAATTTTTCAACACTTTCAAAAGTCCAAGTTTTAAAAAAATGTCTTTTGGAAAGTCTTTTCAAAAGTCCAAAGTCCCTCAACCGTGGGCTCCTGTAAAATAAAAGGTAAGTTAAATACTTTCTTCAAGAAGAAAGAACCAGGACACAGTCACAGTTAGATCAATGCAAAGCCAAAGTTCAACGGTATAAAAAGTTCTGTGCTTGTGTCTGGGTCGTACTCACATCTTCTGGGCTCCAAAGGGCCTGGGGTGAGATCCACTCTGCCCTCCAAGGAACATACATTATCTCACGGGTTCAGACTAGTTCCACTCTATGACTGCCCTGACCTTGGCAGTCATTCCATGGTCCTGGTTGGTATCTCCAATATCCTGGGGTCAGCTGTGGCTGTGGCTCACCCTTATCATTGGCCTCGCCTGGTCTCTCTTCAGAACCTCAAGGCCTGCCACGCAGGACCAAGCCTCAGCTGCTTGACATGATCCCTTCATGCCTTCAGAGCCAGCAGGACCAGAGTGATTCTTAGACATCACCAGATCAGCTACAGCATGGGACGTAGCCTCACCCATCCTGGACCACAGCTTCTGTGTGCTGACTCTGAGGAGATGCCTGCAGAAGGTTTCACTGTGATGATGCTGGCGTCTTAATCACTGCTAACTTCTCAGCTCCGGCTGGCCACCATCAACTGTCCCTGTAAAGCAAAGGTTTCACTACAGCGGTTCTGGCCTCTTGTTAATCTCAGTTGATTCTTTGGCTCCAGCCAACCAAACACAACAGACCGATTCTTCAACTCATTTTTCCTTCTTTATTTTTATTTTTGAGATTGTAATATAATGACAGTTCTTTCTTCCCTATCCTCCTAAACTGTCCCATATGCCCTTCCCATCTCTCTTTTACATACATACCTCTTTTTCTCACTAATTGGTACTGATGCTCATTTGTATATAACTGTACATTCTAAATATAACTTAGTCAGTCTCTAGAATGTTACTTGCCTATGAGTTTTCAGGGCTGATTATCTGGCACTAGACAAGCAGACAGTTTGCTCTTTCCTGGGGAAGCCCACCTCTCTCACTCCTAGCTTTCCTCAGTCGCCTATAGTTCTGTGCATAGGGTTTTAGTCTCCTGGGCTTCCCACACACACTATGGCATCTCCATGGGTGTCATCCTTGTTCATCTCATGCTTGGGCAGCCATATGGGTAAGATTTTAGGGGTGTAGCTCCTGACATTACTAGGGGATACAGTCTCACAGCAAACTCCCTTACAGTCTTACAGAACCCAAGATCACCTGCCCAGGAGCAGCGATCTGGGCCCTCCCATATTAAGAAAATGCCCACAGACTTGGGACAGGCAATCTGATGGAAGTGTCTTCTTAATTGATGGTCCTCTTCCAAATGACTCTTGTCTGTGTCAAGTTAACACAAGATCTTGCCAGAACCCAGCTGTTTTCCAGCATATGTGTGGCCTTAGGTACAGTCTCCAGTAGCACATACAAAAACTGTACTTTGTTTTTTGAGATAGGATTTTCGTACATAGCCCCACTTGGATGTCCTGGAACTCACTATGTACCAGGCTGCCTTCAAACTCAGAGATCTTCCACCTGCCTCTCCCTCCTGAGTGCTGGCATAAAAAACATGCACCACCGTGTCTGGCTTTTTTTTTTTTTTTCTTTTTATTTTTAAAGCTATAACTTTTTGGTGACAGTTCTTTTTGTAAATTATGTGTATGCATGGTTATTGAATTGCTTTCTGTATTTACTTATTTATTTAACTTTAGGCAGGGTTTTACGTAGCCAAGATGCTGCCCTTGAACTTTTAGTTCTTTTGGATCCATCTCCTCTGAGTGCTAGGATTAAGGTGTATGCCACGATACCTGTTTTATGCAGTTGCTGGGGAAAACAAGGGTTTCACGAATGCCAAGCAAACATTCTACCAACTGAACTACGTCCCTAGACCTTACCTCTGTCTGTATTTAAAGCAAATCTTGTAAGAAAGATAATGGCCATGGTTGGACTTGGAAGAGTGGCTGTGGTCGGAGGCGATGCCCTTATCACTGATATGTTTGTGTTGTCAGACTGGGTTTGTTATGAAACTGAATCCGGCTTTCTCTAGCTTTTTCTCCTGCTGCTGTGACACAGCAGGAGGGCTGCTGCCCTGCAGCCCTTGTTCTTGGCCTTGCCCACCTCCAGAACCACAAGCCAAACAAACTAATACTGTTTGCTAAAACAGCCAACTTGTGTTTGAATCCTCAGTCCTTGCCTTTTCTCGAAGCATCTTTACAATTTAGTAGGATGACTTCTGCATGGCAATTTGAATCCCTCACTGAACTTTTGTCGGGTCCCTCATAAATAACAGTCAACCATAAGTCTTCCGTTTAATAAGTTTCATGTAGTTCTCCTCACGGCTGTCAGAGATGATTAAAAACCTTAACAACTGGCTAGAACTCATCACCCATGACGGATACTGTTGAGTTGCACATGCACAGGAAAGATGCATTCTCGCTAACAGTTGCTATAGCTGCAAACTATCCCAAAATGACTGATGAATAAAGAGTGTGTGTGTGTGTGTGTGTGTTTGTAAACTACTAATTCATGAACCTCATGAATTCAGGGAGTTATGATTCAGGCTGGCTTCCTCTTTCTTCCACACAGTGTCAACTGAGGTCATTGCTAGTATTGAGCTGGTACTTGAGTTGGTCTGAAAGACACAGTTGGAAGGCTGAGAATGTGGCCTCAGCATGGTGGGGCGTTTTACACGGGGCCGCCTCACGTAGGATGAGAGGCATCGGAAGAAAACCAGGCACAAGTGTTGTGAGCTCTTGTAATTAAGCCCCAGAAGCCTGAGCTTAGTTAGCCACCATGCAAGGAAGTGCTACACTTTCATGGTGTCTTCTTCATGGGAAACTTTGTGGCAAAACCAAGCCTTTTTAGAAGTATTCCTGCTCGCCACCGTAACCTTAGAATACGTGGATGGTCCATGATCTCAGGCTAAGCACACCCAGACACTTGACTCCTGGCTTTCCTTGTACAGTGACCTTAAACGGTACACTCTCCGAAATGTGCCTCTGTCTCTGGAGGGATTTCCTATAAAAAGTTTATAAGCTTCTTGAGTAAAATCCCTACAGTTCCTCTGTTTGGGGAGGGCACTGCTTTGGGAAAAACTCCAGTGATCCCCTTACTTGCTGCAGTTAATACACCTCTCATCGGCTTTTTATCTCTTGGCTGTACTCTGTAGCTCTGCACCAACCAAGATGTAGATTACTCATTACATACGGTTACAGGTTTTGTTACCTTGCCTTTGTTAGCAGGCAGGTTGTTAAGGCCAACCAGGGATTAAAAGGAGGGTAGTCACATTAGAATTCGCTTTTAAAAAATTGTGGCTGTGCCTGCTTGTCTGTAAATGTACTACATGCATCATGGTGCTCATGGAAGCTGTAAGAAGGCGTCAGATCCCCTGGAACTGGAATTACAGATGCTTGTGAGTTGCCTAATATGGATGCTCTGAGTTTCATTCAGGTTCACTGTAAGAGCATCAAGTTCTACTGAGACATTTCTTTGGGCACTAGAATCCTTTCCCTTTCCCTTTCCTTCCTTTTCCTTTACCCTTTCCCTTTCCCTTTCCTTTCCTTTTCTTTCCTTCTTTCCTTTTTTTTCCCTTTCCTCTCCTTTCCTTTCCTTTTTCCTTTCCTTTCCTTTCCCTTCCCCTTCCTTCCTTCCTTCCTTCCTTCCTTCCTTCCTTCCTTCCTTCCTTCCTTCCTTCCTTCCTTCCTTCCTTCCTTCCTTTCCTTCTTTTTGACTTATTTATTTATCATGTATACAATGTTCTGCCTGCATGTACACCTGCAGGTCAGAAGAGGGCACCAGATCTCATTCTAGATGGTTGTGAGCCACCATGTGGTTGCTGGGAATTAAACTCAGGACTTTTGGAAGAGCACCCAGTGCTCTTAACATCTGCGTCATCTCTGTAGCCCCTAGAATCCACTTCTTAAAAAGAGAAGTTGTGTGTGTGTATGTTTTACTTTTCAGGACAGGGTTTCTCTGAGTAGCCCTGGCTGTCCAGGAACTTAACATTTTAGACCAGACTGGCCTTGAACTCTTGAGACCTGCCTGCCTCTGCCTCCCAAATGCTGGGATTAAAGGCATACACTGCCACACCTGGCTAAAAGGATTTAGTTTTCCTTTTTATGTATAGGTGTATGTGTTTGTGTGTGGTTATGTGCAAGTGAGTGCCGCTGCCCATGAGATCAGAGGCAGTGGACCCCCTGGAGCTGGAGTTCCAGGTGGTTTGTGAGACCCTGACATGGTGCTGGGAACCAAACCTGGGTCTTCCGTAAGAGCACTGAGTCTCTTGACTGCTAAGCCATCTCCAGGCCCCAGAATCCACTTCTTACAGAGTACTTGCAAGGCCACATTCCTCATTCAACCACTACAGGTACCACAGGTACCCTTTCCTATGTTAGGCTGTCAGGCTTTGATCCCAGTGCCCAGGGACTGAGCTGAGCGGTGCCAGGATCCTTCCAAGATTAGGTCTGTTCCGCTCCATGCCCGGCCTGCTGCTCTGGGGCCTCTGAGGACTGTTTCCTGAAAGACTGTGGGAACTCCATTTCAACCTGCGGCATCCTGGTGGATGAGAGCTTCTGCCCTCATCTGGTGGCACTGGAAAACTGGGGAGTCTTGAGAAAGGACCCCGCGTGCCCACACGGCGCCACATCCTTGGCAACGGCTGTAATCTCACTGTACTTTAGGCTCAATCTTACCCACTCCATTCCACACTCAGCCAGAACTTGGCCTCTTTTGGGGGCTTCTCCTTCACCCCAAGATGCACCAACCCAAAACTTCTTAAACTGTTCTGTAACTCAGTGTAGGAGTCACCAAAAATTGAGCAATGGTAAAAGGCTTCCAAATGCACCATGATCAAAATGATTTCCAACTCAAGTGTGTAACGAACCCAGGGTAACACCTGTGGTGCATTGCTCAACTCCACTGCCGCTTTGGTTCTGCAGGCACAACAGGCCCAGTTTACACTGCACACGCCTTGCAAACCGCCGAAGGCTGCCCGAGATGCCTCACGGCAGGTTTGAAATCACGTTACAAGCTGCAGTGTTTTCACTGCACATCCAGAAGCATCGTGGTTTAATTACAGAAAACAAAGAATTTTAATATTTTTCCCATCATCCCTCAGCGTGTATGAAATTATAGTATCTGTATGATATTGGACAAACACATGCAACTAATTAATATGGAAAATCTGCCTTTGTCTCTAGTAATTGCTCAGGGTCACCTGACATCAGTGTCACCCCCTGGGCACTCTCCCAGCACAGGATCTTCACGTCCTGGGGGCTCTGGTGTGTCCTGTACCTCAGGCTGCAGGCAAAACTTGGTCTCAGGTCCTGTAGGAGATCCCATCCCGCAGAAACCGATTCAGATCAAAACTAGGTTATTTGCCGTCCGGAGAAGACAGGAGGCCACCAAACACACCTGCAGCTCCAGGTGCACTCTTGCTTCTGCCTGCCCATCGCTGCCCTGGTTCGAATCCGCTGGGGGCGCGGTCTACACCACCTGTGGTCTCCCATCGAAAGTTCAGCTTTCCACAGCTCCTCCCAGTGAGCCGATCCTTACACTTCCTCACCTTCTTCCAGCTGCCTTGAGGCCCAGGGCGACCGGCCGGAGGCAGGGACATAAAGATGCGCCTGCGCTGAGTGACAAGCTCTTACAACCCCTACCTCAAAGGCTGTGTACACTGTGAGCACCGAGTTCATAAGGACTGCGCCTGCGCGGGACACCGAGGCCTGGGCGGGGCGTGCTCTGCGGCCAGCCCCAGCGCTCCACGCGTGCGCACATCTAGGGCGGCGGCTCAGGCATCGGGTTGGCATCCTCTGTCCCTTCCCGGTGCAGCCTAGAATTCAGCGGAGAAACGCGGCCGAGGTAGGTGTTTTAATGGGCAGCTGGACCGCAGGCGAGGCAGGACGTGCTAGGCAAAAGGTCTTCCGTGCATGTGCATCTCCAGCGTCCCGAGGCCTCCGCCCCCTATCGAGGCTTCAGAGAGTGCCCTCTCGAAGGTTCCATTCCAACCTCACCTGTTCTCAGCAGCGCCCGCCCTCTACCCTCTCCTTTTCGTGGTACCCCTCACTGCCCAAGAGTCCCCTCACTGGCTCCCAGAGCCACGCCCTTCCAGGACCACGCCCACCTGTCTTATGCCTCCCGAGCCACGCCCCCACGTCTCTCGACTCTTAGCCTCTTGAAAGTGGGTGCACTGGTCCTGAAGGACCCTCCCATTTATTGTCTTCCTCCAGGTACCCACCTTGTGCTCGCCGTTCCCAGGCTTTTCACCGGAATTGTAGTTGTAAATTATTTGTAATTCTATTTGTTGTTAGGAAGTGTGAAGTCCAGATCTAGAAGCCCAGCAGACATTTAAACAAATAATTGATGTCACTGAAGTCATTCCCAGAGCCAAGCGGATTACACAGCCCCTGAAAAAAAAAAAAAGAGTGTTAAAGAGTAGGAGGGTGTCTGGGCATGCGGATTTCAAGTGTGCCAGTGGATCAGGTCAAGTACCAGGGGTTTAACTTCGAGTTTAAGCTGTTAAGAGTTTCTAAAACAGAATTGATACTGAATTATTGTGAGTAAAAACAGACCCCAGGGGAACAAAATCGATACCTAGCAGACTAAAGAAGGAAGCACACAGTATTTGAAGATTTTAATTATTAAGACCCTCTGAAGAATTGTGAGGATAAACTTCATTTCTGTACCATTCTTTACACGTACAGGGAAGTGCAGAGCCGAGATGAATTTAATTATCAAGCAGTGTAACAGGTACTTTGTGTCTCTCTAGTCTCAAGTAGACGTGGAAGGGGAAATGAAATGACAGAGTGGCAGTTATGAGGCATGATCTTATTGAACAATGGAGACGCCAGCTGAATGTCCCGGAAATGAGTCACAGGTCACCCCCATTCTGGTACGTAAGAGCCCTGTGTAACGGTGGTACAGAGCGCCAGCTCACAGGTGTGATGCAGTTTTCCTTGTCTCCCAAGGTCATGGCCAACGGGAGGATGCTTGAATTTAAACAACGTTGAGGCAGGGGGATGAGCCTAATCATTCGGTGCCATGCTGAGTGGTGTCATGACATTTCGGGGAACTCTTTAGCGTGCCTCAGACACCACAATTCATTCTTACAATTGGTTGGTCTTAGGCAGAGGATCAGGAGAATGCTTGGTACTCGAGAAGATCCGTGTTTGCATGCTGTTTTTCTGCCTTGGGTATATACGTACATTTTGATTCTTGTTACCAGAGAAAATATCTCTGTCAGTGTTGATTATGTACAATTAATGAAATGAATATTCAAATAAAAATGCTTTTAAAAAAATCAAAAGATTTTCATGTCTGTGGTGTCAGCTTCAGGATTTTTTTATCCTAATTATTTTCCACCCAATGGGTTTAATTTATTTAATTATTTAATGTATTGATATAGGGTCTTACTGTGTATCCCTGGCTGGCCTAGAAGGGTTATGTAGACTGGTTTTAAATTCACAGAGCTCTGCCTGCCCCTGGCTCCTGAATGCTGGGATTAGAGGTGCCTCCATCTGTAGCTACTAGGTTGTATGTTTTGGACATTTTTATATGTAGGCATTTTATTTGTTTTGTTTTTGTTAATCATTTCCCATTTTCAGCCGCAAAATGTTTTAATTCCATGAATTCCCAGTTTTTCTTTAGAGAAATGTAAATATTAGGACAGTTACAAAGTAATATTGTAGACACTGTGTCTGTGTTACGCAGAGACGAACGAACACTTAATGTTCTCTCATCGTTTGCTCAAAGCACGCACAGACACGAGTCAGATTAACACCATAATCTGTCCTCAAACCCGCAACCATCCCTGCTGGCTGCAGAGGCAAACAATTGCTGGGTATGCTTCTTCACCGTCTGTACCTTGAGGAACTTAGAAGGGTCCCCAGACCAGCCAGAACTAAACAGTGAGCGCCTTTGTCAGTCGAACAGAGGAAACGAGGGATCCCTGAACAAAGCCTGACGCTGCAGTGTGTCTTCTGAGGCTCGAGCAGGCGGAATTGCGTCTCTGCAGCTCCGGGATGTCACTTTGGCGATTTGGCCCTGCACCGCCAGGCCTCCTGCATGGGCTCCGCCTGTGGACGTGCAGTGTCTGAGTTCTGTGTAGGGCTGCTGTGGTCCTAATGCTGTGCAGTAGGTTCACGTCCCGCTCTGTTTCCCTTTGGTGGGGTGCCGAGATGTAGTTCACCGATCTCCCCTCATGGTCCGCAGCGAGTACCTGTTGCCATTTCTGGTGCTTCAGGGTAGAGACCCAGGGATGTCATTGTGGAGCTCTGAGGGTGGAAGGGCCATGCGCTTTGGCTTTCCAGGTGATTTCCCAAGTTCATGTGTTGTCAGTAGCCCACAGCAGTGTCAGAGATAATACTTTACTTGGGGTCCGTTGGGTGGCTTAGAAATGGCTTCTTCTAATTGCTCCAGGGATGTGTGACTCTCAGTGTCTCAGCAGTTCTGTCACTACTGCCAGGGCCCTACTAGGGAAGACGTGCTGAGACTAAAAATTTATATTTTATTTTTTCCTTTTAATCAGTTTGACCTTGTTAAAGAATCAGTTTTTGTTGAATTTCTCGTTCGTTTTCCATTTGATTTCTGCTTTTATTTGTATTTTCTTATTCTTTTAAGATCTAATCCTCTCATTTTGTGACATCTTAAGGTAGATGGCTGTATCAATGACTTCAAATATTTCTTCTCCAGCTTTTGAGCTTTAAAGACAAACTTTTCCTTGAAATACTGCCTTATTGGCACCCCATCCATTTAAAATGTACTGTTTTCATCATCGTTAAAATATTTCTAACACGTCACGATGGAAATTGGAAAAATTTCCGGACTATTTGGAAGTATTTATCTTGCTTTCTAAATATTAGGGAATTATCTTTATTATTATTGATTTGTGTGCACTCACATGCGTGTGTGTGCATATACGCCATGGCACATATGTGGAGGTCAGAGTTCAGAGTTCAGCTTTCAGGAGTCTGTTCTTTCCTTCCACTTTTTCACAGGATCTGGGGCTTGATCTCAGGTTGTCTGGCTTGTGTGGGAAGCACCTTTCTCTGCTGAGCCACCTTGCTGGCCCCACCTTTGGGAGGTTCTCCTCACCGTGTTATTGCTGAGTTTTGGCTTGATTGCATTTGGCTGGCGTTTGTAACTTGCTGTCTATAGTAATAGCCTTGAAGTTCACCGCAGCCTGCTGTGGATCTAGTTGTTCTTCATGAGTGATGTGGACATCCTTCCAAAGACCGTGTGTTCTACATTGGGTGTAGTGTCCTGTCACTGTCACTAAGGTCAAATGATTTTTGATCATACATCTTTTTTATAAGTATACACACACACACACACACACACACACACACATACTTGTATGTGTATGTGCACATGCATGTGTGTTTGTGAGACCGGGGAACAAGCTTGGGTGTCGTCCTCAGGAACACCATCTACCTCCCTTGAGGCAGGGTCCCTCATTGGCCCTGAAGCTCAACAGTTATGGCAGGCCTGCTTGGCCAGAGAGCTTCAGGAATCCTCCTGTCTCCATAGCCTGAGTCCTGGGATGTACACATAGTGCCTGGCACCTTTGTGAGGTTTTTGTTCATCGTTTCTGCCCTTGTGATGCTGTTTTAGTTCATTAACATTGATGTTATACAGTTAATGCAGTTACTTCCAACACCTTTGCTATTTGTTTTCTGTTTGTTACAGTTCTTGCATATATATATATATATATATATTTTTTTTTTTTTTTTTCTGTTTCTGCCCAGTTTTGGGTTACTAAGACAACTGATGCAATCTTATGTATTGCTTTTATTGGTTTGCTAGCTACATTGCCTTAGCTCTCTAGAGAGCTGCCATGTACATTCCTGACCTGTTACAGACTTCCTACTTCACAGTATAAAAATCGTAAGAGTTAGTTTAATTTTCAAGTTTACAAGCCATTGTAACATGCATTAATTCACACGTGGTGTGAACTCCGGAAGAGGGAGTCACTTCTGGCTTTACACTGAGGAAAGGTTTTTAATGGAGTATGAGAAGAGGTTTCTCCTGTCTTTTCTTGCATCCCTAGTTTCCATGGAGGCTCGTCTTCTTCAGCCTCACAAACTTGTTTTTGTAGTTAGTAGCACGAGTTTATTATGATATGGCAAACTTGGTCTGAATGAAAATATGTTTTGCTTTAATTTTTTTTGACACAGGGACTCACAGTGTAGCCTGGCCTGGAACTTTCTATGTAGACCAGACTGAGTTCACATAGATCTGCCTGCTGCTGCCTCCTGAGTACTGGGATTAAATTTGTCTATCACAATGCCTAGCTTTTGCATTAATTTTTGAAGACGGTTTTAGGTTTTCTTCTTTTCCATAGAGGACTTTGTTGCTTTGTTTTCTGCCCATTATGTTGGCTATGTTCTATTATTCTCTGCCTTATTCCTTTAAGACAAGCTCTCTTGCTGAATTGTGAACTAGGCTGGCAGCCAGGAAGCAGCAGTGACCCACTTTTTCCTCTCCCTGCAATGCTGGGGTTACAGGTGCCTCTGATCAGACTGACTGTTTTATGTGGTTGTTGGTTTCCAAACCCACATCTTCATGTTTGCCCAGTAAGAGATCTTGCTCGCTGAGCCATTTCCCTTGCTCTCCACCTAGCTCTGAGTTTATGAATTCTAAACAAATAAGAAGTACAACATTTTTACAAAAACATTTGTTCAAGATCTCAGAGAAGATCTGTATTATAAAGAGTTCTTTCAATCTCATAGAGGTTTTATAGGGAAACAAAATATATAAAGATAAAGTAAGTAAACAGAATAAGTAAATATGCCTTTTGTAGAAGAGCAGATTCAAACAGCAGTCGGCATATGTAAACGAAACCCAGAAAACAAAAGCTCTGAGGACATGGTGGTGAAAGAATCGTAAGTAAATGGCTGAGGCACCCTTTATACCAGTTTCTGGCACAATTGAAAGCATTGGTGATGACGGTGTTTGCCAAGATTTGAGGCAGAGGGCACCCCATTGTTGGGAAAGTGGCAACAGTGGGCCCTAAGTTGGAAGAGTGTGACATATCTTTGAAAAAAGGTTTATCCATCGAGCCTATCAGTCTGTCCCCTGTAATAAAGTCTTTCTATAAGGATATACAAATGCACACATTTTTTTTTTGTGGCATTTTTTTTATGGTGGTAGCAAATGATACCAAGAGAAAAACCAGAATGGCTGAAGAATCAAATATAATTCGATATTTTATGAAAACATTGGTACTTTCTAAAAGACATTGTATAAGAGAAGGAAACTGTAAAAAAAAAAGGTGTGTATATGTAAGATATTATTCTTACATAAAAGCTATGTTGAAAGGGAAAATCTACTCAGAGAAAGAAGAGAGGGAGGGAAGGAAGGATGGGGAAAGGGAGAAAAAGAAGCAAGGAGGGAAGCAGGATGACACATGTGCTTGGGACCGAGCCGGGACCAGAGCTCTGGATTTACTTAATTGGGATCACTAGAGAGAGTGATATGATGGGTGGAGGGCAAGCCAAAGGAAAGCGTTATCTGCATTAAAATTGGGCCAGTAAGTGCTTAGAGAATCATGAATGGGCACACTAAGGCAGGCAAGTGAAAGTGCAAAACAGTAATGGTCCCCCATCATCCTGGCAGAGATAAAGTGATCAGTGTCTGTTGTTAATGAGGGGAATAGTCTCCCTGAGTCTTGGTACAGTCCTGTCAGCATTGGGTGATGGCACAAAAGCAGTAGAAGTGAAAATCTTGGGCAGGGTGTGTTGGTATACACCTCTAATCCTGTCACTTTGGAGGTAAAAGTCCAGCACTCGAGGCCAGCCTGGTCTACACAGTGAACCCCAGTCTCAAAACAACAGGAGACAAACAACCCCAGACAATAAGAAGACATGACCAGCTTTACACATCAGGAATTTATCCTAAGGGATTCCCTCAGCTGCATGCAGGATGATTTGTGTTTAAGAGAATTAATAATTGGTGATAGAAGAAACTGAATGCAGCCTGTACTTTCAAACCTAGGAGACACTGGATAAGTGGGTTCTGCCGGAAATGTGATGTTTCTGTTCTCCATTCTATCCACTCTGGTAAAGCTAGACTCTTGACTGATGCAGAAAAAACTTTTGGATGAACATTGGCGAGTTTACAGAACACACATAAGGGAGAGTACATGCTTTAGATGAAGCGCCGGCATTTTGAGAGAGGGGATGTGTGATTATCTGGGCTTTTGAAGTTGAATTGTTTAAAGGGTATAATTGACAAGGAAGTTTAAAGATTAAGCAGATTAATTTTAAAGATTAAGCTTAAAAAATAAGTGGAGTGTAAAAAAAAGGACATGAATTGGTTTACTTATTTTTCTTAAAAGAGTTTGTGTGTGTGTGTGTCTGTGTGTGTGTGTGTGTGTGTGTCTGTGTGACTGGAATCACAAGGTAGCTTTATGAGGCACGCTTTATAGCTAGGATTGACAGAAATGTAATGTGGCTAAATTCAAAGGCCTTGAACATTCATGTCCTAGGTAAGTATAGTTTGCCTCTTTTTTTTTTTAAAAAAAAAAAACATTATTATTTGAGATATTTTTGAGAAGACACACATCTCTTAGGTGGTTTTGATTTTGTTGGTTGTGTTGAAGTTCTTGCCTTTTTAAAAATTTTTCTTTATTTTTACTTTCTGTATATGGGAGTTTTGCCTGCATGTATGTGTGTGTACTGCATGCATGCAGTGTCTGCAGAGGCTAAAAGGTGTCAGGTCTCTTGGGACTGGAGTTACACCTGGTTGTGAGCTGCCATGTGGGTGCTGGGAATTAAGCAGCCAGTGCTCTTAACCACTGAGCCCTCTCTCCAGCCCTGTGTTGACCCTGTGTTGAAGTTTCTGACTCTCAGCCAGGTGTTGGAGTAAGAGGATTTTTTTTTTTTCCTTCCTGAGTCCTCTTAACTTCCCATGGTCCAATCCTGCTTCAGTGGGAAACATTTCCTGTGGCCTCAGCAGTGTGTGGTTTCAGCATGTTCTGTGTGCGACATGGTGATGGGCCCTTTCTAAGTCAGGGAGGGTAAATAGGAGCGTGTTCATTGTTATCTCTTATCTGGAATGAGGTTACAGGATGCTTTTTATTCTGTGTTTCGTGTTTTTATACATTGCGTAAGCAAATTGCTCCTTTGTCTGTGTTAGGGTATACATATTAATTGGGTCAAGGTTATATCATTAGGCTGGAAGGTATGGTTTGAGACTGTGCCACCTTCAGTCTCTGGTTTTTTTTTTTTTTAAGATTTATTTGCTTATGCATATGGTATTTTCTCTGCACACCAGAAGAGGACATCAGATCTCATGGAACTATGGTTATAGATGGTTGTGAGCCTCCGTATGGGTGCTGGGAATTGAACTCAGGACCTCTGGAAGAGAAGCTAGTGAGTGCTCTTAAGTGCTGAGCCATCTCTCCAGCCCCCTCCCCCAATCTGTCTTTGAGGCATGTTTACTTTGATAGAAGGTAGCAATAGGACAGAGGCCATGGACTTGCTGAGTCTTAGCCCATAGGTTTTAGCTGGGCTGCTTGAGCTCTTTTGGTGCGGTGGAGGTTTATACTGGTTTCTGGCACCTTCCACGGGCTCTCGCTATATCGCTATATCTGGTTAGTATCGTTGTTCTTAGGTCTGAAGAGGTCCCCGGAGTCCAACATGCAGTGGTATCTTCCTCACTAATTGAGTATCACTCTGCAGGAAGCAGAGCTGGTGACGTTGAAGACCGGCACCTGCTTCTTCCTGCTTCTGTTGACATTCTCTTTAAGTCACGCTGTCTTGGGGATACAAAGGTGGACCGAAGGGGAAAGCCCTCAGGTGGGCTAGTGAAGGGGACCCAGATTACTTGAATAATCAGTACTTGCTCACACGAATCTTTATTGGAGACAGTTTCAGTCACTTGGTAGGTAGAGAGAGACATACACAGCCAACAAAGCTCACGGTGCTGTCCTTGTGCCTCTCCTTGGCGGTGGTAGGAGGAAGACGCCGTGGACTATGGCAGTGAGATGCAGCTCCTGCAGGACGGGGCCCAGTTGCAGCTGCAGCTGCAGCCAGAGGAGTTCGTGGCCATTGCAGACTATACTGCCACTGACGAGACGCAGGTATCTGTGGTTGCTCACCGTACTGTGACTTAACGAATCTCAGCATACTTCACAGCGAAATCCATGTTCACGCCATTAAACAAGATCTGTATGTGACTGTTCACTTCTCAGCCTAATAAAGCACCCCAGCAGGATACAGGGATGCCCGCAGGAGGATGGGTAGGCACCTTCCTGCTTGGAGAACATGGTATAGACCCCTCCTGCTCACAGGTCAGCGGGGCTAGCGAGCCATCATGTTCTTGAGTCTGACAGACTCGAGGCATCTGTGGGTCTCCTGACCGAGTCCGCCAGCCACACACAGCTGTCCGCCTTTGTTCTTAAAAGTGTTAAGTAAGGGCTGGCAAGACAGCTCAGTGGGTAAAGGTGCTGGCTGGCAGCCTCCGTGGGGTCCCTGGAGCCTATATTCTCTGAACCCAGTACATAACACACACACACACACACACACACACACACACACACACACACACACACACACAAACTGTAAGAAAAAAAAATGTGGGTTAGGCTGTGTCCTTTCTGGTGGATGCCCCATACAAAATTTTTACTGTTGTTCTTTTCAGGTTGTCACTGAGGTCAGTGAGATTTGGTCACCAACAGTGGGGACTTATTACCCAGTTATCCCTGCCAGTCAACTGGACTCTCTCTCATACTGTAACTTCTGTCTGTTTTGGTGATTATTTTTCAGCTCAGTTTTCTGAGAGGAGAAAAAATCCTTATCCTGAGACAAACCACAGCTGACTGGTGGTGGGGCGAGCATGCAGGCCGCTGTGGGTACATCCCTGCAAACCACCTCGGGAAGCAGGTGGAGGACTATGACCCCGAGGACACCTGGCAAGACGAGGAGTACTTTGACAGCTATGGAACTCTGGTATTGCTTTCCAAATCCCCTGTGTGCGTGTTGTAGTTTTGTTTGGTTTTTGAGGCAGGGTTTCTCTGTGTAGCCTTGGCTGGCCTGGACTTGCTTTGTAGACCAGGCTGGCCTTGATCTCTCAGAGATCAGCCTGCCTCAGCCTCCCTGAGTGCTGGGATAACAGGCATGCACCGCCGCACCTGGCTAGATCTTGTTTTGTGTTGCAGAGTTTTAAGGCTCTTGCTGTGCAAGGTTTATACTTTTTGGCTAAGTTCATCCTAGGTTATGTTCGGTTCATGGCTACTATTGGGTGATGGCAGTCTTCATGACTGCCTGCCGTCCTGTCTGCCTTGGCCAGCTGGTGAGAGGAGGGCCTTAGAATCCCCAGCTATACTGCTTCTTCTGTTTCCTTCGGTTGTTCTGTGCATTTTGATGTTCTGTTGTTGTCTCTAGAAGTATTTAGAAGTTGATGCCTGTTTGATGAATGGACCCCCGTGTGGTTGTGTACCCACCTCAGCGTTCTTGGCACATTCTTCTCTCTGAAGTGTCTTGCGTGATGCCATTGCAGCCTCTGCAGCTCCACCTGGTTTGTTTTAGGATGTCGCATTCTCCATCTTTTTGTTTTTAGCCCAGTCTTTACATTTAGAGTGTGTTGCTTATAGGCAGGATAGGGTGTTTTGACTCTTTAACCCATGCGGACAGCCTCCTGAGGGAGGATAGACTAAGGTCTATCCCTTTGTTTTCATTTTATGGCCATATCGTTGGGAGGAGCCGTGGGGGTTCTGAAGGCCCCGTCAGACCTACCCTTTGTGTTGGTGCCACCTGGGCATTGTCTGGGTGACACCTGGGAGCTATCAGCTGCAGCTCCGTACTCATCCTGCCTCTTGTCTCCCTTCAGTGGGTACCTAGTGTTGGCTTTATAGTTTGGGGGTGCTACAGTGGTGTGGCCTTGCCTGCAGCCAGGGTTCCCCTGGTCTCTGAAGGGGCCTTTCTCTGCATCTTTGAGATCAGATGCTTTTCCACCTCCAAGTGTAGGAGGGTTGGCCAGAGCACTGCTAGCCCCACAGCCCTCTGCCCCACTATAGTTTTAGGTCTTGCAAGGAATTAAGGGCTAAGTTTGAGTGAAGAAGATTTTGCAGGGGAGGGCCCAGTGTTTCCTCTCGGTGGACACATGATGGGGAGGCAGGTCCTTCCAGCCTCGGGAAGTACGGGTGGGGTTATTTGCCTTTCTCCTCTGTGTGGCCCACATCAGCTTTCCGCTCATCCGACTGACTTGGGGAAGAGCAACTTGGGTTTCTCTCATGGGCCGCTGATACTTTTATCTCTTGGCATCTGATGTTTTGATTTCAAAGCCCATTTGTTGCTAACAATTTAGGAATAGGGATGGGTGCATGAGCTGTGGCCCTGTGTCTGTGGTTCAGGTCCAGGCCCTGGCAGCGATACTTGATGTGTTGTTTCCAGAAACTTCACCTGGAAATGTTGGCCGACCAGCCTCGGACAACGAAGTACCACAGTGTCATCCTACAGAACAAGGAGTCGCTGAAGGACAAGGTCATCCTGGACGTGGGCTGTGGCACCGGGATCATCAGCCTCTTCTGTGCACATCACGCACGGCCCAAGGCAGTAAGTGTGTCTGCCTCCATGTGGGCCCAGCTGTGGGCCAGAGTGGTGGCTGGTTTCACAGGTGGCCACATGTGGCGTGCTCTCAGGATGATCTTTCAGCCTTTACACACCTGTGTACTTTAGGCTCGTGGGAGGGAAGTAGGCAGCTGGTGCATCTGTGGCTCAGACTCACAGACTGAACTGGTCGTGACCAATGGGAGTGGAGCCAGACAGAGCAGCAGTGACAGTGATTCTTAGTAGGACATTTGTGAACTGTTACTTTGGCTCACTATAGAAAAAGGTGGGTGCTCAGGACTGTGCTGGGCCGTGCATAGTTATCTGCCCCAATATAGGCCTTTGGCTCCCTGATAGGTCTTTTTCTCCTCCCTTTTTGGGGCAGATTTGTGCTGAGCTGTGTGGTGGCCTCATGACAACCTGACAAATGGCCAAAGCCAGTTGACAGGGCAGTGAAGACTGTACCCAGACACTCTTCCAGTTCTCCTTTGAGCACCAGTTATGGCTGTCCCCAGGCCGTAGATTCTAGCATAGTCTTCTTTATTGTCCTGAGCTCTTGTTTTGTGGGTACAGGGTATGTGTGTCATATGTGGGAGGCAGCCAGCAGAGCTGAGGTCCTGGCTGCCTGCACTTGTGCTTGCGTTTTGTTGAGGAGGCTCTGGTAGGAGAATGAACAGTGATGGATTTTCCAGTAGCCTGGCCAGGCTGCCAGAGCGCTAACGGCTTGGCATACCGCAGGCCTCCATTCACAGCACAGCGTCCTCTGTCATCACGGTCCCGGTACTGGCTGTGACTTGAGAGGGTACTGGTCACCTCCCTGGGGGGCAGGGGTCATGTGCTGACGGGCGCCCTTACCGCTGCAGGTGTATGCTGTGGAGGCCAGTGAGATGGCCCAGCACACAGGCCAGCTGGTC
Source organism: Meriones unguiculatus (assembly GCF_030254825.1). Classification (NCBI taxonomy): domain Eukaryota; kingdom Metazoa; phylum Chordata; class Mammalia; order Rodentia; family Muridae; genus Meriones; species Meriones unguiculatus. The sequence continues at coordinate 9,942,141 of NC_083363.1, forward strand.
CTGCAGAACGGCTTTGCTGACACAATCACCGTGTTCCAGCAGAAGGTGGAGGATGTGGTGCTGCCTGAGAAGGTGGACGTGCTGGTGTCGGAATGGATGGGGACCTGCCTGTTGGTAAAGCCTGGCCTGTGGTGGTCTGTGGGTGGTGGTGGGCTTTCATTCTCCCGAACCCAGCACCCTGGGCCCATCTGAGAAAACTTTAAAAATTATGATTAACTGATTTTTTTTTTTGAAGTGAGATGTTTTTTAATTTATTGAATGGTATTGGCTCAGCGCCTGGAATCTTTAACTGATTAAAACAACAACAACAACAAAACACTCCGTGAGTGAATGAATGTGACTCTCTCCTGGGCTCTCCAAACCATCTACTCTTCCCTAAAGAATCTGCAGATCTTCAGGGCTTTTTCTTCAGTCAGTGGTGTTTCTATTCGTGGCTCCCTCTGCTGTAGGCTAGCCTTGTCACCATCTGTGCCACCCTCATGGAGCCTGTCATGTTCCCAAGATGCCATAGAAGGAATCAGATGGACCCGGTTACTTGCTCACAGATCTGCCACGACCCTCGTCATCCACACCACCAGCCTGAGTGCTATAGTCCTGTTACATCTTGTAGAGGAGTCTCAGGAGGAGGCAGGACCAGCAGTGCTGTATGTCTAGCCCTCTCCTGCTGGGCTTGGCATTGTGAAACCCAAAGCATTTTGTGTGGTGCCTCAGCCTGAAACGTAGCCTCTGTGTAAGAGTCCAGAGAAATAATCTCTGGATGGTAATTTATGCCTCCGACACGATCCTTTGAATAGTGAGTGTTTGTCAGGCGCTGCCCCCCGCTTACAGTTCAGGCTTACAGGAAGGCTAGCTGAGGGTGTTGGACCTGGGCCTGGTGGGATTGTTACGTCAGAAGCGTTTGGAAAGTTGATGATATGTGTTGACTTATTCATAACATTCATAGGTCTATAGGATGATGGGGAACAGAGGGATGGTGTTATTAGCCATGAAGCGGGCATCGGCCTTCACTTGAGACCTGGTTAATCCAGGAAACACATACTTATCTACCAGTTGTTGCCGTGCCAGCTGTGGGAGCAAGAAGAGGACTGAGCAAGCCTGTGGTGGGGAGGCTTCGTTTACACTCTAGCTCTCTCTGGGGTTGAGAGACGGGTGAAGAGGAGGAGCTTTGGAAGACCAGAGATATGGAGGCCAGTTCCCTACCAATGCTTGATCCAGAGACTTGGAACCGTGTCTCAAGTACCCTCGTGGAGGCTATGTTGGGGACCCGATGTACATTAACGGGCTGAGCGTCCTGAACACTAAAGGAATGTCGATTTCTTGGTGAGGGGATATCAGGGGATGTGAGTCAGGATCTCAGGGGATGTGGTGAGGAGGCCAAGCCTCGTAGCTAGCTGGAGACAGGAGGGCGTGTTGGGGTCAGGTTGAGTCCCAGGTGGGGCATTTCCAGGAACTTGGTGGAGAATGGAGAATGCTTTCTCAGGGTAGCAAGGTCGCAGCTGGAGGGGGCCGGTGGGTTTGGCAGCCACAGGCAGCAGCCATGCCTCAGGAAGTGTGGGATGGTCTCCGAGGAGTCAGATTGTGTGCTGTTCAGCACTGTAGACTGGTTCAGCTCTTTAAAAAGACTAAGCCAGGATATGTCAAGTTGTAAAGAGAAAAAAAAAAATCTTTAAATGAAAGTCTTGCAAAGTGGCTCAGCTGGTAAAGGTTCCTGCCATGGAGGCTGGAACTCCATACTCAAAGGAGAGAACCAACTCCTTCAGGCTGTCCTCTGCCTGTATCCACACACGATGCATGCATTAATTTAAAACTTCCGTAGACGGTATTATCAGAGAGAAATGGATGTGAACAGGAATCCATATTGAGAAATGTTGGTGACAGCTGGGTGTGGGGCACACATCTGTAATTACAGCACGTGGGGGCTGGAGGCTGATAATGTGAGGCTACACTGAGTAATATTCACCAAAGAATGTTCAGATGAAAAAAATTAGAAACAGTTATGATAATCCATATGAATGTTAATAAGTATGTTTTAGGATTTTTTTTTTAATATTAATCTTAGCTGAATAACATGACTTTAAGAAGAGAGACTGTGTGTAATATGCATTTGCCTTTGCTTCTTTGAAATGTTTGTAGCAGTGACCCAGGAGCCCGATGGCTCCCTTTTCACTATAGCTGCAGGTGTGTGCAGATGCTGGGGGTGGGATGGGGAGGGAGTACTCCAGACTGAGCTAAAGAGCTGCTGAGGTAGCCCTCGCTGAGTCTCCTCCTCCTCCTTTTGTTTTGTTTTTTAGTTTTGTTTTTTTCAAGACAGGGTTTCTCTTTGTAATTCCTGGTTGTCCCGGAACCTGCCTCGTAGACCAGGCTGGCCTCGAACTCATGTAGATCTGTCTGTCTCTGCCTCCTGAGTGCTAGGATTAGAGGCATGCACCACCATGGCTTTGAGTCCCCTCTGGGTACAGGGGTTCAGCAATTTAGGCGGCGGAGTGGACCTGTTCCTCTGAGAGGTGTGCTCTCCCATGGTGCACTGCGATGAAACAGATGACCTAAGTGGGCCTGGAGCAGTGCAAGCTGTGCTCACAGAAACACCGCTCTAGGCACGGCTGTCTGAGTTCTGGCTAGAATGAACGCAAACCGCAAACAGCCCAAAAGCCCTTCAGCAGATACGCTGGCCGATCCGCACAGGGGAGCCAGTCACCAAGCACGTGATCCTGTGGACAGCCCCAAAGACCTGTGGGGGACGAAGGAGGCCAAGCTCACTGGGTGACTCCGTTCAGAAGATGGAGGGTTTCCTGAGCCCTAGGGTGGGAGGGCGTGGCCACCAGTAGATGTTTGTGTGAATGGAGCTACTGCTTGTCCTGGCATGGCTGTAGGGACACATCTCGTGGGTGCCCAGATGGTGGCAGAGCAGGAGGAGCCTGTGGGAGTTGTCTTCAGCCCCTGCCCCGACTCTCTTATTCCTGAGTTTGAATTGAGTTTAGGTACAGAAGGAAGCCTGGGCTTGTTCACATTGGTCCTACTAAGTTTTAAAGATGTCAGGCTCCCCTGATACACTCGCTGAGGGCTTGAGGGGGAAGGTGCAGCACCGGCTCCTCTGAGGGACTCCCGGTTATGCACTTGACCAGAGGGTTGGGAAAATTCTGGGAATACTCCAGACAGACCAGTCTTGTGTGTTAGGTAGAGCCGTGTGGCACTTCGGGGCACTGTGAAATCTATCGGATTTTCTCCCAGTGCCGGTCTGGGACAAGTGCGAGAATTTCTGTTGTCTGTCAGCTCCCCTTGCATCCCAGTTCAATGGGAAGTGACAGCATTCCAAGCCAGGCTGTGATTCATATGTTTCACGAGAGTGGGGAATAAACCCAGGCTCTCCCGTGTGGTTCACTGACCTGGCTGGGATAGTTTTGGGGGTAAAACTGAAACTCCCAACACGGGCTACAGCCTCCTGGCTGTGGCGTCCGAGACCTCAGTGACACCCCTGCATCTTCGCCTTCCGGTGCAGTTTGAGTTCATGATCGAGTCCATCCTGTACGCCCGGGATACGTGGCTGAAGGAGGACGGCGTCATCTGGCCCACCACGGCTGCACTGCACTTGGTGCCCTGCAGCGCCGACAAAGACTACCACAGCAAGGTACTCTTCTGGGACAACGCCTACGAGTTCAACCTCTCTGCACTCAAGTAGGTGTGCGCGACCGCTTGCGGGGCTGACCGCCGTGTAGGCAGGCTCCTGGCAGGAGGGCAGGAGCTGGGTGGGCAGCTGCTCGATGAGGGACTTGGTGGGTGCCACCTCAGCTTCCCTGAGGTGGTCTTGGGAAGCTTCACGCTGTGGAGGGCATCCTCCAGTGGCCCAGATTGAACTCAGAGACGCTGCTGAGATCTGTCTTGTTTCCGGCTCCTCAGCTTTCCTTTGCCCACCCCACCTGATGCCTGGCATGGCTTTGTGTATGGGGAAGCTGTGGTAGCCGGGGAGACAGGCCTCCTCCTGCCTTCCCTCCAGCCTCAATTGTGGCAGTAATCGCAGTTCTTGTGTTCCTGGGGGAGAATTTGCATCAGGACACAGGCAGAGCGAGCAAGTAGCCAAGAGGCTGGGTATGGTGCTGCACACCTTTAGTCTCAGCGCTCAAGAGGCACAGTCAGGTGGAGTGCTGTGAGTTGGAGGCCAGCCTGCTCTCCACAGGAAATTCTAGGCTGGCCAGGGGTACGCAGTGAGTCACCGTACCTCCACTCCCACAGAGGTGTAAGCCACAAAGCCGAGACCTTTGCTAGAGGAAAGGGCAGTGGCGCCATTGCAAACGCTGGCCAAGAGCCTGCTTGGAATGGCTTTGTCTTTACTGTTGTTCCTCCTCTTCCCGGTCAGCCCGGCTTGTCTCACACTCAGCTGCTTTCACACTTTCTCAGGATTCTGTGCCGTTTGGACCCTGACGCTTGTTGTCACTGTATCGGAACTTAATGCAGCAACTCTTTACTATGGAGGGGAAATACGACCAAAGGAGCTCAGAGAGAAGCCCAGGCCCAAGAAGGAGGCTCTTCTCTAGAGCAGACCTTGACGTGGTGGGTGGGAGCGGGAAGAGCCCTCTGAGGGCATGAAACGCAGGAATAGGGACCTCCTGAGGCGAGGCTTCGCTGGAGGATGGACCCTGAAATGAAGAAAGTCTCCACTGAGAGTGAGACGCTGGTCTAGCATAGATCATAGAGACTGGCAGGCTCTGAGGGCCGGCTAGTGAGACTCAGGAAGGCTGGAGGGCAGGCGAGCTCAGCTAGGAGGGATAATTCTCCAGGCTAGACCTAGAATGATCATTTATTACCCCCAGTATATTTACAGCTAAATCCTTGCCAGTGCCCTGAGCCTGAGCCTTTTTTTGTTTTTTTGTACTTTTTTTTTTTTTTTACTTTCAACTTTTCCCCTAGGTCTTTAGCAATCAAGGAGTTTTTTTCGAAGCCAAAGTCTAATCATATCTTGAAGCCGGAAGACTGTCTCTCTGAGCCCTGTACCATATTACAGTTGGACATGAGAACCGTGCAGATCTCTGACCTGGAGGTGAGGGACCGACAGTGCTCTAGACATTAAACTGCTGCGGGAGACGTGTGTGTGTGTGTGTGTGTGTGTGTGTGTGTGTGTGTGTGTGGTGCCTCAGTGATGACTGAATTACACCAATAAATGAACTGTTACACTCCATTCGCTAGTATTTTCTTCCTTCTCATGTTCTATTTTGGTTTTTGTCTTCTGTGTTTTTTGTTTTCTTTATATTTAATCTCTTCACCGTCTTCAGATATTTTTACTCCCTGGTTGACGTTCGTGGCATCCTAGAAAACATACAAGTCATTCCATGTATGGTGGTCCAGTAATCGTGTAACAGATTCTTTCAGCTGTTGACAGCTGCTGTCGTTACACAGTTCTTGACGCCCTTTCCATGGTTAGTTAGGTCCAGCGACTGCTGTGTGGGCATAGGAGTTTGGGATGGATATGGTCAGTGGAGCCCAAGCCCTGTGAGACTCTCCACATGACCCAGAGTGGCTGGCAGGTTGAGGTTAGGGTTGGGCTGCTGGGATTGGCCCTGGCCTGTGGCACCGATGTGTTATCCTGTGTTTGGGCGCAGACCATGCGTGGTGAGCTGCGATTTGACATCCAGAAGGCGGGTACGCTGCATGGCTTCACAGCTTGGTTCAGCGTGCACTTCCAGAGCCTAGAGGAGGGCCAGCCCCAGCAGGTGCTCAGCACAGGCCCGCTGCACCCGTGAGTGACCGTGTAGGGGTATGCTTGGAGAAGGGGTACGGTGAGGCAGGGGGATAAGGAGTGGGTGGAAGCAGACGGGCTTACTGGGCCCCAGGTACCCTCGGCCAGACATGTGGGGTAAGAAGGGGGATGCTGTCCTCTACCAGGAGATTAGAGTCCCTGAGCAGTTTCCCTAGTATGAGAAACTTCTGGTTTCCTAGTGCATCACAGACTTAGGGCTCTGCTTCCCAGGCCTCAGCACACAAGGTTGGAGAAGTCCTCAGCTCGCACGCTGCTGTCCAGCCATGTTCTCTCCTGTAATGGTGGTATGTTGGTCAGTTGGCTGTGCCCTGGCCTCAGCCCTGTGGCCCAGACCAGGAAGGAGAGAATAAAGAGGGACATTTGAAGAGTGAATGGAACCAAAGAGCAGTGTGGGTGGGGATGCTCTGTGTTACTGGCACACGGGCTGACACGAGACCAAAAGAGCTAGAAACAGCACTGAAGCAGAGAAGTGAGAGTCCCTGAGCCAGGACACCCCGTCCGTGCTGCTACCGCCTGAGTACATCTCTTCCAGAAACGATAGGCCTGGCTCTGCTGCGTGTGCCACTTTACTGCGGTGACTCAAGCAGGCATCCGCAGCCTAGAGAGAGGGCACAGTGACCGAGTGGACTACTGTCCTCTGAGCCTGGGATTCAGCGCGCAATGTAGTCATTCCACCCCGTGCTTCCATTCGGCGGGCCCCCCAGGTCAACCTTCCTGACCTTCCGGAACCCCAGCCATCTCTGTCATGAGCAGGGTGTCAGCCCCCGTGTTGCGGTTTTGATCCCGTAAAGACTTCAGATCAAAGGGTTGGCCGTGGGAGGGTGGCACTGCGCCTTGCTTAACGTGAGACTAAGCTCCGTGTTGCTAGGTTCCTGGGCAGGACAGGCTGTCAGTGCTGACGACGGTCGGGACTGCCAGCTGAGACTTGTGGGTAACTGTGCCTGTCTTGCAGGACCACACACTGGAAGCAGACTTTGTTTATGATGGATGACCCGGTCCCGGTCCACACAGGAGATGTGGTCACAGGTTCTATTGTGCTACAAAGAAACCCGGTATGGAGAAGGCACATGTCCGTCTCCCTGAGCTGGGCCGTCACTTCCACCTTCGACCCCACATCTCAAAGAGTAAGATAGTTATTTGTGAAATCGTGTCCTGTAGGGGGCTGGATCTCAGGGAGACCACTCTGGGTGGTTAGTAAGAAGGGTGACGGATGTGTGTCCCCCGCCACAGTTGGCCCAGCCTTTCCTGTACATTACAATCTTCACACAGGAGAAAGGTGTTATTATTAGAGAGACAGAGTTCTCCTTTCATATAACTGCAGGTGGACAGTAAGAAGGTAAGTGTCTAATACTCACATGACACAGCTGGTCGAAGGAGTCCTGGACCTGCCTGGGGCGGCTCCTTGTACCTTTCCTGGAAGAGCCGAGCTTAAGGTGTGGAGGTGTGAAGGACTTATTTCACGTGTGGAGTGTCATGGGGTGCCCGGGGTCAGGTGGGGTGTCAGACCTCAAGTCTCAAAGTCTACTGGAAACTGGAGTTCTGTTTTTGGAGACAGGGTTAACATAGGAGAGAAAAGGAAAAAAAAAAAATCAAATGGTTCTCTTTCATTTTGTGGTAATTTTATATTCAGTATCAAAATGTTGGTCATTAAGAATGTGTACTCGGAATGCTGTTCCATCCAGTGTTAAATTGTTTGCAAGTTCTGTGTGTTAACCAATCAGAAACGGTGACTTGACTCTTTCTTCTGTCTTTTGCAGGTTGGAGAAAAGGTCTTTCCGATCTGGAGGTGATGGGCGAGCACTGCTTGGGAGTCATGGCCGTGGCGTGCATCTTGGTGGAATAAGATGCCACCTGCTGTGACATCCAGGTGCACCTGTCCCATGGTGACCCCTTTCCACGTAGCAGGTGACTTCGGGGCCCCTCACAGATAAGCCCTCGGGCTCGCCCCCAGGGTCATTTCTCCTGTAGGCTGTGTGTTTTGGTGTTCCTCCTGTGGCGCCCACCGGCCGCCAGCTGTGACACTGTGATCCCGGCTCCGAGTAGTTGTAGATTCCTCAGACATGCATTTCAGCCCGTGTGCCTGTGACCGTGACGTCCACGCCCTCTGTCAGTGGTGTCCTTGATGCCCTTGGCCAGCTGCTGCACCCGTGGCCCGCGGCCCGCAGAGCCCTGCTCTGGTGTGAGAGATGACCTGTGTCTCAGTGCAAGGACAGGTGGTGGCAGTGTAGGCAGTGGGCTCCGCACGGGTGGCAGCCTGTAACGTCTTATGTGTACATTATATGTGGGGCATAGTACATGCTCGATAAATATTTTTTAATGAACGAATGTTCTGTGTCTTGTTTCTGTGCATAGATACTGTTTCTCATGAGCGTGGTGCGATGGTTTATAAAATGGCAGCTCTAGGCCCACAGGGAGTGGCACTGTTAGGCGCTATGGCCTTGTTGAAGTAGGGGTGGCCTTACTGGAGGAAATTTGTCCCTGGGGGTGGACTCTGAGGTTTCAGAGGCTCAGGCGAGGCCCAATGTCACTCTTCCTGCTCTCTGCCAATCCAGATGTAGAATTCTCAGATAGCCCTTCAGCACCATGTCTGCCTTCATTCCGCCATGCTTCCCATAATGCTGATAATGGACCAAACCTCCGAACTATAAGCCAGCCCCACTTAAATGCTTTCCTTTTAAGAGTTGCTGTGGTCATGGTTTTTTATTACAGCGAATAGAACCCTAAGACGCACAGGAATATACACTGCCTATTGCTTTGTAACCTTTCTCAGTATTATTGTTCTGGTGTTTAGTAAAATTCTCTTATAAAGTTTACTGCTGAAAGTACAACAAATCTCAGTGTCCATACAGATGGAGCCTCATGCTAGCATGGGGTTACACACCTTTCCTCCCAGCACTCAGGAGGCAGAGGCAGGTGGCTCTTAGTTAGAGGCCAGCCTGCTCTACTTTCCCAGTTCCAGGCCAGCCAGAGCTGTAATAGTGAGATCCTAAAAAATAAACAAAGACAAAAACATGCCCACAGGACATACACCAGATGGAGACACAGAGGCTTCATGTTCTCTAATACCTTTCTGGCATCTCAGTAGAACCACATGCAATTTTTTCTCAATTTGTTGGGTCATTCTGTGATCAAGCAGTTTTAGAAACAAAACAAAAACAAAACCGGCTTTCAACTTCTGAGGATCACAGTTGTTCCTGATTCTTCAGGGTGCGTCCTAAGAAGGGGATTGTAAGCTGGCAGTGGTGGCACATGCCTTTAATCCTAGCACTTGGGAGGCAGGGGTAGGCGGATCTCTACGAGTTTGAGGCCAGCCTGGTCTACAGATTGAATTTCAGGACAGCCACAACTATACAGAGAAACCCTGTTTTGAAACAAACAAACAACAAATAACAACAATAACAACAAAACCCCCCCAAAACAAGAAAAAAATAGGGAGATCATGGTGGTAGACACTCAGCTTTTCATTAGACGACAGCACGCTTGGTTTCATCCAAGGCTACATAGGAGGTATTTCCATGACTGTTCCTTGAAGTGGAAGTTTTACCTTGGTCATGTGATAGTTTGCTGCAAGCTGGGCATATGATGTTTTTCCCAGGTTGGCTTGTGAGTGGGCACGTGATGTTTTACGCTCTCATGCGGGGGCCATGACTTTGCCAGCTGAGAACATCTGTGGGTGGGTTTTGAGGAGAGAACGTTTATAGTGGCCCAGGCAGAGTGAGACGTCGCTTTCTGGACCCACATCACTGCACCGATCTTTATGCTTAAACAATTGGCTTCACAGAGAGAAATGTTCCAGAGAGCTTCTCTGGACGATCCAACAGTCAGCTTTCGCTGCTTCTTTGTGTTGGTCTTTGGACTGGACTGCTGGTATCCTGACCACCGAGTCTGGTAATCCCCTAATGACCCACCGACCCTGATCAGCAGGAAGTAGATAAAAGCGGACTACAGCCCCTTTCCCTATTAATCTTCTACCTAAGGTTGTGGGGCCAGTGGAAGAGAGGTAAAGGTGCCTAAGAAACCTAAATAAGGTAGGTTTGGTGAAAAATCTCAGCCTGCAGTTCCTGGTAGACTTCTTACTTTCTATGTACTGTTTCTCGCGAGCATGGTGTGATGGTTTCATCAAAGTACTTGGCATGGTGCACATTCCAAGTCTCTCCTCTTTCAGAATCACTTTGGTATCTTGTGGAGGAAGCCTTCAGAAGAATGCATCCTGCTGGGCGACAGACAGGGACCCTGCATGTGGCAGTTAGGTTTGCAGGTCATTACCCAAATGTTGGCTCAGAAGGGGTAAAGCGGTTCAGGAAGCGGCTCTTTCATGTAGAGCTGGAATTACCCAGAAGCAGAACAAATACAAAACAAAGTCTGGTGAGTGTGTGCCGGGGAGCGCCTCTTCACTCCATGGTTAGATGATGCTTCGACGTATTGGGATGCATGAGGAGTGTCACCTTTGTCATCCTCAGAGGGATCCTACCTTGCTTCCCCAGTGCTGGGATTGCAAGACACCACACATGGCCCGACAAAACATTATTTCAACATTTAAAGAATTATGTGCTGAGGAACACAGGCAGGCAGCATGCAGAATTCTACTTCCCCATTAGTTCTTCACCCCTGCAGTTCGCTGACACAGGTCTTCCCCCGCCAAAGCAACAGGAAGCTCCTATAGGGCAGGGCCCGGTGCCACATTCGGCTTTGTATGCTCCACAGGGCTGGGCTTTGTAACACACTGTATACCAAATGCGTGGTAGGGAGGAGACGAGGAGTGAAGGTGGGGGATTTAGAGATCTACTTAGGAGAACATCCACGTGCTTCTGAGTCATTTGAAAAACCTCCAACTCCTAATCCTCCCAAACAGGTCAGAGGATATATAGTTTCATGGCCACAGTTTCTAATGGCATATGTACTACCTTTCAATAACCAGTTTGTGGTCCATTTGAAAGATCTGAACAAAGGGATAGGCTAGAGGGAATCTTTTTGAGAGTAGGGAGATCTTTTTTTGGGGACCCCTCTTCCTAGTTTGGGGAAATTTTTCTGAGAGAAGCTCTTCTGTTAGTCCTCCCTCCCAAATTGGGATGCTGTTGGGGGACCCCGTATCATGGTCCTTCCTCTCCCAAGAGATGTGATTTCAGTTTTACTTGAATGAATGGCCAGCCAACTGTGTGAATGATTGAACTTTTGACTGGCCCAGGGTGTTATTTGATTTCTTGATTTTTGTTGCTAGTATTTCAGTTTAGTTTTGTCATTTGGGTCCCTCCTGGTTGGTCCCCCCTGGTCCAACCCCGGTCTCTTCCCCTTCAAAGGGGAGCCGATTGAAATTCTGCTGTTTTTTCCTACTTCTGCCAGTAGGTGGCACCCTCTATATTCTGTTGTTAGCTGGCTTTTTATAAGGAAAGTCCCCTTTCCTCTCCAGGATAGGAAATGTCCAGCTTCCTCTTGCTTTGGTGGGGAAGACCTGTGTCAGTTAACAGCAGGGATTAAGACCGTTGACTGTCACCAGGGTTAACTTCCAGAGTAGGCACGGGACCACTGGAATTACAGGAAGTAGGGACAGTAATGACTTAAGGTTGCCATGTAAAAGCTGGTCCAAAACAGTGTGTGTGTTTGTGTGTGTGTGAGCACACGCATGCGCAAGTAATAAGATGTATGTAGTAAGGCTGTTGGGGAGATGAAATTCCACATGCTCCTTGCCTTTATTCCTTGGCATGTAATTATTTAAATGTTTAAACAATATTTTGTTGGGCCATGTGTGGTGGCTTAAACTTGTAATCCCAGCACTGAGGAGACAAGGTAGGATCCTTCTGAGGATGACAAAGGTGGCACCCCTGATAAAGGCTTATTACTCTATTGGCTGCAGGACTCAGGACCACGCATCCAAATACATAGAGTCAAGAGATGCTCCTGGGCACGCACACACACACACACACACACACACACACACGCCTTTGCTTTGCTCTGTTTTGCCTCTGGGTAATTCCAGCTCTAGATGGAAGAGGCGCTTCCTGAATTGTTTTGCTTCTTATGGCCCAACATTCTGACAATGACCTTTAACGCATGGAGGGCTCAATGCACATAAGTCAATAAATTTAATCCACCACATAAACAGATTTAGAACACAAAAGTCACATTATCATCTCATTAGATGCAGAAAAGGCCTGTAACAAAACCCAGTATCCATTTGTAACAGAAGTTCTGAAGAAACTAGGGATACAGAAGGCATAGTTCAACATAACAGCAGCATTGAACACCGAGCCCAAAGGCAACATCAACTTAAATGAAGAGAATCTCAAAACCTTTTCTCGAAAAGCAGGAACAAGACAAGGTGTCCTCTCTCTCCATACCTAGTTAATGTAGTACTTGAAGTTTTAGCTAGAGCAATAAGACAGCTGAAGGAGATCAAGGAACTAGGAAAAGAAATCAATGTATTCTTACCTGCAGGTGGTATTTTTTTATGTGCATTGGTGTTTTGCCCACGCCTGTGTGAGGAGTGATAAGAGAAGGAAAATGAATACGATAGTTATTTCCATTTATAGATGACATATATGACATTCCAAAAACTTCATCAGAAAACTAGAATTGATCAATACTTCCAACAAAAATCTGTAGCATTTCTGTAAATAAATAAGAAACTTGTTGAGAAAGATCACAGAAACACGCCCATTCATTTAAAGCCTCAATGAGAAAACATTTACAAATAAACCTAACCAAAGAGGTAACAAATCTCCACAGTGAAAACTTTAAATCTCTGAAGAAAGAGGTTAAGGAAGGCTCTACAAGATGGAAAGACAAAACAAAACAAAACAAAACAAAACAAAACAAAAAAAAACAAACAAAAAAGCACAGAAAGACAACCCCACCCCCATCATACTCACAGACTGATAGAATTAAAATTTGTGAAAATGACCATCAAACCAAAGTCAGTTTATGGATACTATGAAATTCCAATAAAAATCTCTATTCCTTTCTTCAGAGAAATAAGAGAAAAAAACATCCTAAAATTTATACGAAATCATGAGAGACCCCAGAGAGCCAAAGTGATTCTGAGCAAAAATAACAATGCTGGGGGGGATTACACTAAATTTCAAGGAATCTTATAGAGACATAGTAATAAAAACAGCCCGGTAGCAGGTGCAGTAGAACACAACTGTGATCCCAGCACTCAGGAAGGCAGAGGCAAGTGGATCTCTGTGAGTTCGAGTCCAGTCTGGTCTACAAAGTGAGTCCAGGACAGCCAAGACTACACAAAGAAACCCTGTCTCAAAAAACCAAAACAGACAGACAGACAAACAGACAGACAGCCTAGTAGTGGCACAACAACAGCATGCAGATCAGTGGAACAAAACATAAGAGCCAGTCTTAACTGTACATAACTAGAACCACCTGATACCTGACAACGATACCAAGAAACAAAAACAAGCCTCCTTGGAGAAAAGACGTCATTTTCAACAAACTGGTGTCCACGTGAAGAAATAAAACTAGATCTGTATCTGTCACCCCGCACAGAAATCAACTGCAAATGTACCAAATACATAATTTTGAAACGTCAGAGGCTAAAAGCGATAGAAGTGAACGCAAGCAGTAGGCTACAGGTTGTAGTTGTGGGAAAGGGCTCTCTGAATTGGGACTCGATTTACTTGGGAGTTCAGGTCAATTGATAGATGGGACCTCAAATACCTAAAACAAACAAACAAAAACCCGAAAGCAAGACTTCTGTACAGAAAAGAAAACACTAAGCCAAATCAAGAACAAACCCACAGAGTAGGAGGGGAGCTTTGACAGCTATAAAACTGATACAGGACTAATATCTAGAATATGTAAAGAACTCAAAAAACAAGGGGTCAAGAAAACAAGCAAGCCAAGTTTTCAAACGAGTTTTGGATCTAAACAGAGTTCTTGAAAAATATTATAAAAACGGCTCAGAAACATCCTTAAAAGTGTTCAACATGCGTGGTGGTTTTAACGAGAACTTTATGGTAAGATCCTACTGCTGAAGATGTCCATGTACTTGAGTTACAGAACACGAGGTAATCCAACTGTACTCACTTGGAAACTTCCTCCCTCTTGGCTAGTGCTCAAGGTGGTGGAAGGTGGTGTTTGTTGTACTTGGAGATGTAATGCTCAGTGTTATTCAGCCTGAACCCCGAACACTGTAACAATTACTGACTGGACAAGATATGCCCACTGATGCCACGGTGGCATAAATGTTACTGAAGTAATCACTCTCTGACTAGATTTGAGACTTACTCCATACGATGGAACCTATAGATGTTTCTTAATGACTTCTTGCTAGTTTGGGGAACTCTCTCTATGCAGGCTACATCTGCTGGCAGGTGGGCCACACACCAGGACAGGCCTTACTTCCAAGGCTATCTGGGTAACACAAACTGGACTCAATGGAGAAAAAATAAAAATAAACAAATAAATGAATTAAAAATAGTTTGGAAGGGATGGGTGGGCAGAGAGGGTGATAATTGGGATGAGGAATTGGGGATGAGGGCAGATAGATTCAAACTACATTTTATGAAAGTCTCAAAGAAGTATTAAAGTAATGCTTTAAAACCATCTTTAAAAGTGTTCAACATCTGTGGTAGCTCCAGTGAAAAATATCCCCCACAAAGCCAGGCATTTGAGTATTTGGTCCCTGGTTGGTGTTACCCTCTGAGGAGGTTCACCAGATGTGCCTTGCAGGAGGAAGCGTGTCACTGGGAGCAGGCTTTGAGAGTTCGTAGCCTTGCCCTAGTTCAGTTCTTTCTCTCTTCCTTAGTCTTAATAGTAAGATGTGTTATCTCTCAGCTTCTTATCTTATCTTCACGCTCCTTCTGCCAAGCTGGCCTACTGTCCCACTGTGATGGACTTTTATCCCTCAGCAAACATAAGCAAATAAGCCTCTTCCTTCTACAAGTCGCCTTGGTCACAGTGTTTCATCACAGCAACGGAAACATTTGTTCTGAGACTTGGGTGAGGAAACTGACTTTTAATTTTGAAGACCATAGAGGATATTGGAAATTTATTCTAGAAAAGCAGTTGGATGCTGTAATCAGAGCTAAACAGCTCATCCTAGTAGAAGCCCAGAAGAAAATAGTGTTAAGAATAAAGGGGATAGAAAGTGGAGGTGGGGAGGGACTGTCTTTGACATGGAATCTGTTGCCTGCTTTTGGATCAGTTTTCCCTAGCTGGGCTGCCTTGTCTGGTCTCAGGGGAAGAGGATGCATTTAGTCCTGATGCAATTTGCTGTGCTGGGGTGGCTTGCTCCAGTGGTTGGGGGGGCTCCCTTTTTCTGAGGAGAAGGGGAGGGGGTAGGAGTAGGGGGAAAAGGGTAGAAGTGTGGAACTGGGAGGAGAGGAGAGAGGAGGCTGCCGCCATGATCCCCTGCATCTGCTGCAATGGAGCAGCACTGTTGGAAATCCCTGCTTCCTGTCTGGATCACTTAGATGCAACAGATAACAAGGTGCTCCTCCATTGAAATTACAGCTGGAGAAAGTAAGGAAAGTCTCGTCTGTCTGTTTTAAATCTATGTATTTACATGTTTATTTCTGACTGGGCTTACATGTATTAAGTTTACTATGCTCTGTATGTCTTGGTCATAGACTAAAGGTTAGCTTAAAGCAAGTAACTCAGTGTTGGAGTCATTCTGGGCACGAGAGGACAGAGAAACTGGTCTCTAATGATGTTCTAAATTGAGATAAGAGTTTTGTGTAATTTCTGTCCTTTGTTAAAAACTAGACTTAAAAAGATGATGTTTAAAATTTAAGTTCAAATTCTTCTTTAGAACATGTATGTGTTTATATATGTTTGTAACATCTGGGGGAATAAAAACATGTGCTTTTAAATAAGCATGTGGAGCACACGGCTTACAGCCTGCCATTGAGATAGCAGCCTACCATCTTGAGATAGCCACACGGTATAGGACAACAACAACAGAACCTCTTAGTTAGAATACATTTTCTGTTTATTATCCTATCTCCTTTTGGACTAGGAAAGCAACAAGTCTCATTTTAAATTGGTATGGATTTTTATATATATGTAAATTCAAAGTTACAGTCTTACAACATGCTGTATATATGATGGTAAAATTTTAAGGTTAGAAAGGTTGATTCAGCTGACTTTGGAAATGGCTACATGTTCCGTAGTGCTGTACCATAAAAGGCGGCAGCAGCAGCAGCAGCAGCACCTAATGGCTCTGTTTTTAAATTGCCCGCCGTGGCCTGTAACATGTGGCTGGCTGCCATGTTGATACAGGAATAAAGAGGGTGGAGACGTGGTCTCATTGCTGTCCTGACTAAGGGCACTTACATGACTGGCAGCCATCTTGGTTGTGGGAGAGTCGTGGTCTGCAGCCATCTTTGTTGAGGGCTGCCAGGTGCATTCAGTACCCTGTTTAGCTCCAGGCGCAGCTTCTGTCATTTAAACTTGGTTGTTCTGTCGTAATAACGCAATGTGGTAGGATCAGCAAGATTTGCCAGTCCCTCCATGAACTGTATCTGTGATTGAAAGTTTTGCTTTCATATTAGGTCAGAAATGTATTTAAGTTATGCTAAGAACTGATGCAGGTGATTACAAGATTGAGCTTTACCTAGTCTTTTCTTTGTTTTCAAGGTTAAGCCTAGGATGGGTAGCTACAAAGTCTGCCTACAAAATCTACTTGAAATAGATGTGGTCCTAAAACACTTATCTACCGAAGATGCCATAATTATAGATTATAATACTCTGTTTTATGTTGACAGGACCCAGTCTAAAGCAGATGACTAAAGACAGACAAAGATTAGCTCAGATATGCCGGCTATTTCTGCTGAAAATGGCTTTTAGCATGTGTAAGCTTATTGTGACAGACAGAGTCCAAATCCTTCCAAGTAGCTCCCCAAAGTCTCCGAGAAGATTTGGGCAGAACAACAGATGACTTCAACTCTGGATTGTGGGATGCTAACCACTGGAAAAGACTTCCCCAACTGGCCTGCTGCTAAGGGCCAGCCTAAACTGTGGACGAAACACCTAGAGAGTTATTGTCTTACATTGCTGAAAATTAGATGAGCTCAGTCTCTCATGTTCTTCCACAGAAACAGCCTCTCATCTTCTGTGCCTGATGGCCAGACTGCCTCTGTCCATGATGCCATGAAACCCCAGGAGCTGGAGACAACTGTCTCGATGGTGGACTGACTAGTCATCTCTGTCATTTTGGTTGATATATAGATTCATCTAGGTTACAATTTCTCCTTCTCAGGTTTCTGATCACGTTGATGGCTAGGCTAATGGTAGTTTGACAGTCAGAACAGACCGTTAGGTCCACTGTTAGTTTATTAGTCAGTTCATTGGCTAGTTAAAACTACTAGGAACTAGATGTCTTGTTTAAAAAGGCAAACGGGGTTGCCTTGCTCACAGGCTTCATGGTAAAAGGTAAACAGATTTCAGTGTAACTTTTTGCTACTCATTCATTTAAATGACAGCTCCATATAATCAACAGCCTGTGTCTTGAGATGAATAATAATAAAAATTATAAAGTTTATATAAGATCCAAGGATACAAATGTTCAAGTTATGAGGATCTAAAAAAAATGTCTGAGGGTCTAAGAAAGTATTTTAAGATTGGTAAATGCAAGTTGTAATGCTATAAGGAAGTAATTTAAGGCCTATAAAAATGAAAAATGTTTCAGATTTCTCTGGACCTCAATACAATGGTGATGCTAATATACTTCCTTTTGCAAACCAAGATTCACATAAGCTTCAGGGAATCAAAAAGTCATAAGACCTAGATCCACCTGACACAGATCAAAGAGACTCCATATAAGTATACCCACCTGATCTTAAAATGGGATTTTTTTTTTCCCCTTGGTCTTGTGATTCCTCACTTTCCCAATTACTAGGCAATTTTAACTTCTGTCTCTAGTTTATATTTTCTCAGCAGATTTTCACCTGGCTGACAGACTCCATTCAGGGATCACCTGTGAATTTTGAGCTCCTGAGATCTGGACTTGCTGAAGGCTGATGTAAACCAGTCCAGCCGATGTGATTGCTCCTTGTCTCTTCAACTGGATCACTAATCAGATGCTTCTGATAAGTGCCCTATTGCCTAGTCTTTGGCCTTTTAGCTTTTCTGGGCCCCAATAACATTGACCTAATGTTACAGAAGTTATAGAAGAAAATACGTCACCATTGTCCCACCTAACAGGCTAAAATGCTAAGTCAAAAGAAACTGTGGCATAAGGGACAAATGTCTACCAGAAAATAGGCCCTTAGTTATATTTCTCCTGGTCATGCTTTGTGCATGATTTTACCTAGCATTAAGAAAAATAAATAGTTAAAAATCAGGTCTCCATGGTCTGACTCATGGTGTTAAAGCCTCAATACCAGTCCTTGGAGCTATCTCAAAGATTCGAGGTGGAATCCTATTCGAGGGGGCATTGAGAAGACTTAATTCCAAGGAGCCAGCCAGTCCCAATCAGAGTTACATAGCCTCCATAAACACCAGCCAATCTCAATTAAGGTCAGAATGTCACAGTAGGAATTCCCCTTTCTGGCTTTAAAAGGGGCCTGTGAGCTCCCTCAGGGAGCTCGCCATTTTGTGAAGGTGGTCACTCCTGCATGCTGGACTTCTGCAGAAATAAACACTCTTTGCTGTTTGCATGCTGAGTCTGGGGTCTTTCCTTCAGTTTTAGACCCTAACAAAGGAGTTAAGTATTCTTCCTCTGCAGTTTCCTAGTCTCTAAGAGCAGATACAATAGAATACGAAAAATCCCTTTGTGAAGGCTTTGTAAAGATATATGCTGCAGGCAACTGAACAAAAATCTTTGAAGGAAGGTGTTTCTGCCTGTGAACAAGAAGCTCCTTGTTCTGTGTCTGTGTCAACAGAGATTGATGGACAGATCAGAATCTCGGTACTGTGGAGAGAATGGGATTTTGTAGGTTCAGAGGTTAATGACTTTATCTTGGACTAGTTTTAGCCTTCTGAAACAGTCATTCTTTACCCTGCTCTTTCTGAGTTAATACCTTGTGATAATAAATAAAAACTTCATAGAAGCTATTAATTTAGAACCAAAATCTTGTGATAATAAATTTTGAAAACCCTTAGAAGCTATTAACTTAGCAGAACTTAGCTTTTACCAATCCAACGGCTACGAATGTCATGAGTTAGCATTTTGGGTCTAGAAAATAGTTTCCCCATTTCCTATTTCTAGAAAATAGTTCCAATGTATCAGGTGAGCCTGTCAGGTTCAAATGAAATTCCATTCCCCCGAATTCTGGCACTGGTTTCCCTCTACCAAAGGAGCCATTCCTCACTGCTGACAGAAGGGACAAATCTCTGTTTGTGGTGCCTGTTAGCATACCAAAGCACATGCTGGCCTCTAGGATCACTCTATAACTATAGTTCTTCTTAGCTCGCCTCACCCTTCCCTTACCCTAAACTTCTCCAGGTCATGGGCTTGCCTTCCCCCAGTGTCCCATTCCCATAGAACCTTGCCGTTTCAGCCATGCACTGTCTTTTTGTCTCCCTCTCTTGCCGCCCACCTTGTCTCTCTCTGGTCTCCTCCTGCTCTTCACTACCTCCCCTCCTCTTACCCTCCTAACCCCCCAACCCTCGGCTCACAGCCAAGTCCAATCTGTTGGTCATGTTCAGTCTGTTACTCTGCTCTAGGTGCTTTTAGATGTGTCTGGCTATACTCTCTCTCATATCTACAATAAAAACCTTCTCCTCAACGATACCTTGCAGCAGCCATGTCCTCACTTTATACATCTGTTTGCCATAACATCTGGGTGGGCCATGAATGGACCCCTTTCCAAGAGGCCCAGCCTCTCCTAACCAAGCTACTCTTTTGACTCTTCTGAGGTATGTATGGATTATTTGTTTCTGCTGCCTTCTGCCACACACAATATTTGACTCCAATTTCTAGAGTCTGCCTCTTCAGTAGTGTCTTCCCTCCACCTACTATGCTTCTCCACTGCAATTCTGGGAATCTCTAGGTCTCTCTGGCTCCCGGAGTCTGCAATGACCTCCTGGGAACCCATCACTTGGAAAGGCTCTGTTGCCTCTCTCTGCCTGATCTCTCCTCCTCTGGGTAAGTGCCACCATGAAGCTCCTGCTTTCTCTTTGTTGGCTCCCTAGAGCCTATAAAAGCCACAGGCCAGTGTGCCAGGACTCCTCTAGCCCTCCTGAGCCCTGGAAAGGAATGCCTGGCCTCTGAGATTTGGGACATTTCTCTCTGACTAGTCTTTCAGTCTGCTTGGGGATGCTCTGGATTGAAATTCTTGTCACCAGGACACTGATCTTTCTCTCCTCCACCCTTGCCCCTCCTGTCTGCTCCCTCCAGCAGCTTATTGGAATCCTCTCTCTGGCAGAGTTCCCCTTTTGCAACCATTTCCCTCCTTCTCTAATCTCTTTTCCTCCTCGGACTCAGAGATTTCATTAAAGCCTTGCTGTCTTACTGCAATGGCTTGGCCTCAGTGCAGCTCAATCAATGGTCAAAATGGCGCATTAGATTTTTGAACTCTCGCAGACTGTAACAGCTGCTGCCACTGTACAAGCAAAAGTGTCTTATCTCTAAGCCTTTTCTATTTTCCACCTTTGAAAACTTTTATTTTCTCTCTGATCTAAAAAAAAAATGAATCTCCTAAAACTATTGTGTAAATTCTTTATTCCAAGTTTGTAAATTTATTGGGTCTGGTTAAAAATCTGCAAAATCCATAGCAAAAAAGTTAGTTTAAAACTTGTAACAAAAGATTGATATTTCAAAACCCTATACATAGGTAATCTTAATTTGCTGCAGCATATTGTACATGTAATTTAACTATTATTTGGAAAAATAGGTATGTTACAGAATACTGTATATGTGATGCATATTCAACTCTTATTTAGGAAAATATGTTTTGTTTGTTTGTTTGTTTGTTTGTTTTTCTGAGAAAGGGTTTCTGTGTGTAATAGAGCCCTGGCTCTCCTGAACTCTGTGTAGACCAGGCTGGCCTTGCACTGACAGAGATGCAACTTGTCTTGGTTGGATTAAAGAGCACTGGGATTGAAGGTGTGTGCCACCTTCTTCAGCTGGAAAATATAGGTTTTTAAATAGCAAACGGGATTTACCTCCATCTTGGCTGATGACCTCATCAGAATGATGACCTCATCAGGATGGAAGCAATCAGGTGGCTGGCAGCCATGTTTACTAAGGTTAAAAGAGAATTCACGCCGTATAACTTCACTACCACCTGATTAGGATGGTATATTTATACCAAGTGGAATAAACTAACTAAGGCAGCATTCATAAAACTTTATATTCTCACTCTGCTTATAATTGTGTCTCCTTTTTAGGCTAAAGAGGGTTCCAGGATATTTTGGATTAGGATTTTTTTGTGTGTGATGATTTTTGTGATATTTGATCAATAAAGGTTGATCAATTCCCAAGGCTACAAAAGTCTGCTCAGATTAACCAAAGCTGACTTAGAGACGAATGTTTAACCACCTATGCCTTTGCTATCTATGTTCAAAACCAGGCTTCTAGGAAATCTTAGATAAGAAACAACATATGTCTGATTAATGAGGTTTGTGTGATAAACAAGGCCTATAAATTACTAAGGTTGTAAAGGTCCACTCAGATTAGCAAAAGCTGACTTAGAGATATATATCTAACCACTGATGTCTTTGATAACTGTGTACAATACTAGGCTTCTAGAAAAATCTTTGACAAGGAACAATGTATGTTTGATAAATAAAGTTCATAAATTCCTAATGTCTACTCAGGTTAACAATAACTGACTTGAAGATGTATGTCTATCCTCTTCATTTTTGAGAACATTGGTAAACTTTAAATATTTGGATAAATGGAATCATACAAGAAACCTCAATATTCTATAATGGTGCTCTGTGAAAGGATCAGGAAAGTAAAGTTCCCAGTCTCTCTGTGGACTGCATTTATGACTTAAAGTTTTAGTTTGATACTAAAGGATCTTCAGTTAAATCTTCAGTCTAAATATTTTAAGGCTCAAACTTAACAGGGATAAAACTGTAAAATCCTAAAGCTACTAATTTTTTTGTAAGCTATTCAAGATAATTTAGACATGCAAGTTAATGGTCAGTTACCTATAAATGATCACATCCTTTAATGTGCTCAGAACTATGTTTGTAGTCATGCCAATTTTAGATATAATTCAATATACAGGGGCAAACTTATTTTAGCCTTCTGTATATATATTTTCAAGGTTAAGCCTGAAATAAAGTAAACTGTATTTAAAATCAAATTTATTTAATAGATGATGACACTCAAGATTCTCAGAGATCTCCATTTAAAATGTTGAATAAAAAAAGCTTCTCCTTGTAGATAGAAATGCCAGATCCTAGAGGTGCTGTTAATTCTGAGATTCAACAGAGAAAAACCAGTTCCACCATTCTGAGCCAGATTTGGAGCAAGCTTTATTAAATGTTAAATACTGACCAAGAGGTGGATTTTGGTCAGGGCCATTCCTGGAATTTCCCAGCTGACTAGCCCCGAAATACATGCTGTAGGCGCTTTTATGGACAAAACTCATAGGCTACCATACTTTTCCATGAGGCCTTTTTAAACTACAACTCCCAGAAATTCAGGAAGTTACCTGGTGTTGGGCAGGTGGGGATTATAAGTTAATTTTGAGTATGACAATGACCCTAAGATTCCCTCTAAAAGAAGATGATGGGGCATAAATGACTTCACCTAGGTGGTGATAATGTTAACCAGTGGGCAAAGAACTGCCCCATGCCTTGTCCACTGCCAGGACCCTGCCTGGGCATTGCCAGGACACTGTGGACACTGTTGGGTTGACTGTCCTACTGTACCTTGCCATGGTAGGTCACTGTCTCAGTCAGTGTTCTCTTGCTATGAAGAGACATTGTGACCACAGCAACTCTTATACAGGAAAGTATTCAGTGGTGACTTGCTTACAGTTTCAGAGGTTTGGTCCATTGTCATTATGGAGGGCAGCATGGCAGCATGCAGGAAGACATGTTGCTGGAGAAGTAGGTGAGAGTTCTACATCCAGATCAGCAGGAAGACTGGGCCTGGCATGGGCTTTTGAAATCTCAAAGCCTCACCCCCCAGTAACTCACTACCTCCAACAAAGCCACAACTCCTTACCTTTCAAAGAAGTCTCTCTCGAGTGACCAAGCATTCGAATCTTTGAGTCTCTGGGGGCCATTCTTATTCAAACCACTACAGGAAGTTTTCCCAAGTTCCCCCTGTATGAAGGAAGAACATGATTTCTCAAAGGTATGGTTGAGGGGGAAGGTTTTTATTGTAGATATGAGAGAGAGTACAGGTAGACACATTTGGAAGCATCCAAAGCAGAGAGAGAGCATGCACTAGACTAAACATGCTCTCAGGATATTGAACCAGGTCACGAGAGAAAAGGCTTAGAGCAGTGAGTGAGGAAGGGAAGAGAGGGAGGGCAAAGAGGAGAGGGCCAAGAGAGCACAGAAAGTGCATGGCCAAAATGGCAGGGTTCTATGGGAATGGGAAGCTTGGGGAAGGGAAGCCCATGAGAAGTTTAGAGTAGGGGGTAGTGTGAACTGAGAAGAGCTGCAGGTGCTGAGTGAGCCTGGAGGCTTGCCTGTGCTTTGGTGTGCTAACAGGCACCATAGGTAGCCTTTAGTTCTGAGTTTCTTTTGGAGCTGACACCTCTCTACACAGGCAAACCTCTGAGACCTTCTGGGTCTGGCAGGCTGCTGCTGTGGAGCTGCGGAAGACTTAGTGCTGTCCTGTGTGACAGCTGAAGACCAAAGACCTCTGTCTCAACAAAACCAACAAGGAGCCAAGGGTAGCCATCTGGGCAGCAGCTACGCCTCTGTTTTCATCGACATGGGGGCCATTTGGATATTTCCTGCTCAGATTTATCTTTCTCAGATCTCTCTGAATGTTGGTGACTGGATATAGATTGATCATTTTGATACTAGCAAGCAATCAGCCCTTCCCTCAGCTGCAGCAACCTGGTCAGTCCTTTTCACATGTAAAATTAAACCTTTTTGTGGTTTTTCTGGACTCCCAGTTTTTCTTGCTGATAGGCTTCACACTGAAAGAGGGAAACTCCCAAAACAGGTTTCATTGTACCTTTTTTTAAACTGTTATTTTATTTAAAGGAAGTTGCTTTGCAATGGCTGCTCTCAGTAACCAACCACTTGTGTCTCTGGTGGTAAATGACTGGATGGGGGAGAAAAAATGTGAAGTTTGTGTGAGTTGTGATGCTCTAAGAAAGTGAGTTGCGATAAGTAAATACAAGTTGTAAAGCTCTGAGAATGTGAAAGCTTAAGTAAATTGTATGGACCTAAGAAAGGGATTTAAGGTTTGTAAATGCAAGTTAGAAAGGTCTGGGGAAGTGATTTAAGGTATGTGAAAAATGGAAAGTGGTTCAGCATTCTCTCCCTCTCACTATGCTATTGTTATATTAAGACTTCAAAAATTCAGAGTTTTAACAACCAATGCAGTTCTGATAAGCTGTTACTGTAGCCCTGGCATCATAATCATAAGTGTTAGGACCAATTAATGAATGATGATGATGAGGCACACAACAGATTTTATATGAAAGAGCTTTATTAGATGGTGATGAAGAGAGAGGGAGAGAGGGAGATATGATAGGGGAAGAAAGGGGTGGTGCCCTGACAAAGAAAGGCAAGAGGGCAAGAAGGCCAAGAGAGGCCAAGAGAGGGACAAGAGAGGCCAAGAGAGCAAGGGAGGGGCAATGTGGTGAGTTGGTCCCTTTAAGGAGCAAGGTAATCTGAGGAGGCACAGTTTACCTAGCCCTAGGATTTTCATAGGCGATCGTGAGGGGAAGAAACTGTGCATGTAGAGGGAAAAACTCTCTCCCAAGGGAAAGAGGAAGTCCTAAATGGAGGTCAGCAGAAAGGGTCAACCATAGCCAGTGAAGACTGTGGCTGAGGGGAGGTCCCTCCTTCTCTAAAGACAGTAGGAAGTTGCTGGAGCTCAGCAGTCAAGCTTCCGCTACCAAGAGAGGCATTTTATGCAGATAAACGAGGAGAATTCACCAATCCAGCCATTGTTGCATGCAGCAGATAGCAATCTGGTAGCCAGGAAAGGGACGTCCAAAACCAGGGAAAGGGGAGGAAGCCCACCTTTTGAGATAGGCAATACGTGCAGTATGTATCTGGAGCCCAATTGACCTGAGAAATGGATTCAGGTGGATTTTCTGCCGCTCACAAGAATTACTTTTAAGTTTTACAAAGGAGATAAAACTTTAGACATGTTAGCATCACAATTGTAATCTGCACTGAAGTATACACTGTAGAAAAGGCAGTGGACATACACATTTGTGTTAACAGCATGAGCATTTTTTAATGTGAGCTTTTAAAAGGCAGAAGGGAAAAAAAGGCAGAAGTAGAAGGGACAAAAGCTCACTTGATCTTAACCTTTAGTATAAGCACACATTATGGAGATTTAAAATCTTGAGCTTAGAACCATGATAGTGGGCAGTATAGTGTGGCCACCTGGCCGGCAACACATGATGACATCATAGGATTCGAGGCAACACAGAAGCAGGTGCCTAAATACTTACATTCCCCCCCTTTTTCTATAATTAAAAAATGAGGAACTTGGGCTGCTTCTCATGTAAGGTAGATTAAAGTATATAAATTTAGGTTCATTGGAAGAGGCTCTTGGATAGTTAAGAGAGAGAGAAGAAATAATAGCAACAAAATGGCCAGATTACATGGTCAAGAGGAGGAAGGGAAGCCTCTGCCCTGGAAAATTTAAGGTAGAGGGCTGCCAGTAGAGAGTTGTCAGCCATGCAAGGCAGCAGGTAGGGTCTGAGGAACGCTGGGAGAACCTGGAGCTGCTTGTCCTGGTCCTGAAGCACACCATTCCAGCCTTTTGTTGATAATAAGTGAATAACGGGCTTAGATTGTCTTCTGGCTACTTCCTGCTGACACTGGGGGTGCTGTAGGGAGGTCAAAAGGCTGAAATGCTGGCCAAATCCAGGAAGAAGAGGCTGCTTTGATGCTGTCCAGGGTCTACAAGAGCATCCATGGCTGTGAGGGAAAGTGCAGGTCCAGCTTGATGGGAGTCTGTGAGGTCAGACTTGAACACTTGTGGTAGCTGCTTTGGGACTGTTGTGGATATAGGAAACACCTGGGGCTGGCAGGATGCTGAAAAAAATATATATATATGCAGAAGATAAAGTTAAGTAGGTTATGGAGAAAATCCTTTAGGTGTATATTTAAAGCATTTGGGAGAGTGAACAGAGGTGGAAGGTTTGGATTAAAGAGACTTGAACACGGGAACCTCCGTTGACCTGAGGGAACCTTCATTTACCCAATCATTGGCAGTAATTAAAAGGCTTTGCTTTGGATCTGTCACATTAGGAAATTGAGGTCAAGTTTGGTTACAGAAGTGTGTAAACTTAGGGTCCCTTAAAGCAGGCAGTAGGTATGGAAACTTGAAATTCTCCAGAAGACATCCCAGAGGATAATCTGGAGGAACGGGTGAATGGACTATTCCCATTGGGAGGGTAGGATTCAGTGACCTGTCAAGACATCCCAAGAGAAAGGTTTAACCCAGTAGAAATGGTCCTACCTGATCCAATAGCTTGTCAGCTTTGGTCAGAGACCAGGGGCACAGCTGCCTGAGGAGGCACAGTTTACCTAGCCCTAGGATTTTCATAGGCGATCGTGAGGGGAAGAAACTGTGCATGTAGAGGGAAAAACTCTCTCCCAAGGGAAAGAGGAAGTCCTAAATGGAGGTCAGCAGAAAGGGTCAACCATAGCCAGTGAAGACTGTGGCTGAGGGGAGGTCCCTCCTTCTCTAAAGACAGTAGGAAGTTGCTGGAGCTCAGCAGTCAAGCTTCCGCTACCAAGAGAGGCATTTTATGCAGATAAACGAGGAGAATTCACCAATCCAGCCATTGTTGCATGCAGCAGATAGCAATCTGGTAGCCAGGAAAGGGACGTCCAAAACCAGGGAAAGGGGAGGAAGCCCACCTTTTGAGATAGGCAATACGTGCAGTATGTATCTGGAGCCCAATTGACCTGAGAAATGGATTCAGGTGGATTTTCTGCCGCTCACAAGAATTACTTTTAAGTTTTACAAAGGAGATAAAACTTTAGACATGTTAGCATCACAATTGTAATCTGCACTGAAGTATACACTGTAGAAAAGGCAGTGGACATACACATTTGTGTTAACAGCATAAGCATTTTTTAATGTGAGCTTTTAAAAGGCAGAAGGGAAAAAAAAGCAGAAGTAGAAGAGACAAAAGCTCACTTGATCTTAACCTTTAGTATAAGCACACATTATGGAGATTTAAAATCTTGAGCTTAGAACCATGATAGTGGGCAGTATAGTAGAACGTTTTGTATTAGAGTTAGATTAATAAACCAGAACTCTATTGATAAAGGTCAAAGCTCTGGACAGTTAATATAACAGTAGCACAGCAACAGGAGGGACTACTAAGCTGTTTTACTTATTTAGGATACCTTAAATCAACTTAGACCTTGCAACCTTTAAAACTTGCATTTACCAACGTTAAAACATTATCTTAGACCCTCACACATGTATAACTTGCATTTGCCAACTTTAATATGCTTTTAGACTCTCCAACATATATAACTTGCATTTACCAATCTTAAGATGCTTTTTTTAGATCCTCAAACAACATTTTTTTGGCCTTTGTATCTAGTTATTTACCATGAGACATAGGTAAGACTGCTATGAACATTTATTGTCCTTTAGCTAAATAAAGAGATGGTAAAAGGTTTTATTCAGGCCTGTTTCTTGAGTCTGGCAACAAGGCATATTGTATCTAGGCCTGAAATAGCAGCTCTAGGATTTAGGCTTAAGTCCTGGTCTCCTGCATATGAAGAGAACTGAGAAGGCATCTGGAGTCTCCCAAGACAGAAGTTGGCAACTTGTCTGTGGGAAGCCAGTGTGAGGCAAAAACAGACCTGGGATGTTACCCTGGGCTGGACAAGGGTGGTGGAGGTTGCTGAATCAAGGAGCCATTTGTCCTCTGCCAGGCCAAGGAGCTGGAAGGCTGGAAGTATCTTTGGCTCTTGTGCTGGTTGAGCCTCCATGCCTGGGCACAGAGGACAAACCTACATGGGAGCATTTTGACTTTTAGAGGCCAGTCTGCCGTCAGGCAGCTTTGGCTTGTTGAGACAGCAATAGGACCAGCATCTCCTTTGGCTGCACTTGAAACAGTCACCTGGCAGGATGGGGCATTGCAGACCTCTTGTTTTCTCTACAGGAATGCCAATAGCCTCAGAGCAGCAGCCAAGGTCTGGAGCATAGTTTTTGCTATAGATGAGCCTGTCAGGAAGGCTCTTCTCTTATTATTTTTACCACAACTCCTGTATGGGTACTCAAGGACCATCCTCAGCTGTTTATTAAAGATGGCGGTGAGACCATGTTTGCATCTGTAGGACTCTAAATATATATTTGGACATCTATGAGATGACTAACTATTAACTTGTATTTGTTAACCATTAAATATTAGGACTTTAGGTTTTGTCCTTGTTAAGTTGGAGCCTTAAAAGTCAGAAATATAGTCCATTAAAGTGAGAGCATAACAGTTTTTAGTATGATTTAGTATATAAAAAGCTTATAGCTTATAAAAGTCTAAGGCCATACTATAGATTGATAATAATACCATTTTTGGAAAATAAGACAAAGTATATTTTAACTTTTTGATAGTAAAGATACAGCATAATGACCAAGTTTTAACATAAATACCTCTAAAATTAACAGATCTTAATTTAGAATATTGGTAAAAACCTGTACATAGTAACCTGAGTTATGAGTTTTAAAACCAACAATATAGTAGAACAGTACAAAGCAATTTAAAAATTACATTTGTATTTATTATAGCAAATCTATTAGCCAGAAAGCCTAGTGGTGAATCTGAACCATAGGCAGCATATGGCAGAAGAAAGCGCATTTATTAATTTAGGAATTGAAAAAGACATAGAGAGTTAGATGTACATTTTAAATCAACTTAATTTGAATAGCTCTTTATAACTTTGAAATTTTAACATTATTGAACTAGAGTTGAATTATATATATATTAAAACGTAACTTTGAATTTTTATAAAAATCCGTACCAATTTAAAATGAGGCTTGTTGTTGTCCTAGTCTAAAAAGGAGGTAAAATAAATAGTTATGATTAAGGAAATCTTATAAATGTAAACCCAATGAAAAAATTATATAAATCATTAGATAAGAATTTAAAGCATTTAAACATCTATCTATCTATCTATCTATCTATCTATCTATCTATCTATCTATCTGTGCAGAGTGTACAGAAATCAGAAAGATTTTTTTTAAAAGCTTGGAAATAGCACTTTAGAGGTCAGAATATTGAGAGCCAGTGTATAGAGCGCACGCAGCTTGGAGCTTTTAGGAGTGTGGGAGGGCAAGCACATGGCTCAGCTTCTCTATTTAAAACCAACATGGCACCTCCCCATGTGCATGCACGACTGTGGCTGTACAGAGAGACCGGGTGCTTGCTCGTGGGATGGCTGTACCGGCCTGGTTTAAAACTCTCTCCATGCACGTGGAATGGTTGCATGCTTGTGGCATGGAAGTCTGCACAACGGAAAACCCTATCTGCAAGCCAGCCTCTGGTACAGGAATTCCGCAGGAAATTTAAAATCTCACCCATGGAGCCTCAGGCAGCGGTGTAATCTAAAGCCATTGGTGTATGCATAGGGTCCCCAGTAACTGCTTACCTAGAAACAGGCTGTGTCTGTCTGAAGCTGAATTTACAGGCAGCATGAGTCCCCGGGGCTCAGAGCACCAGCAGGGAGCAAGTCCCAATGGTGGTGAGAAGCTGCCCTGGGCAGCAGTGGGCTGCTGAAGTGGACCTCCATCACAGGCAGTGGGAGAGATGTGTGGTAAGACAGTTGAGGAAAAGTAAAGATTTTTAGGCATAGATGGTTAAGGGTAGATAGAGTGGGAAAAATCTGTTTCAGCCATCCATTGTCCGATTTAAAGGGCTCCTGGTGTATCAGGAGAGCCATTCTCCTGGCCAATGCACCAAATATTAGGACCACTTATGAATGATGATGATGAGGTGCATAACAGATTTTATATGAAAGAGGTTTGTTTGATGGAGATGAAGAGAGAGGGAGAGAAGGAGAAAGGGAGACATGATGGGGGGGGTGACCCAACAGAGAAAGGCAAGAGGGCAAGAAGGC
Organism: Meriones unguiculatus; assembly: GCF_030254825.1. Taxonomy (NCBI): domain Eukaryota; kingdom Metazoa; phylum Chordata; class Mammalia; order Rodentia; family Muridae; genus Meriones; species Meriones unguiculatus. The sequence continues at coordinate 9,972,031 of NC_083363.1, forward strand.
CAAGAGAGGCTAAGAGAGGCACAATGTGGCGAGTTGGTCCCTTTAAGGAGCAAGGTAACCACGCCTTCCAGGTGTGACCTCCTGGCTGGCAACACATGAAGACATCATAAGTTGCTAGGCAACCCAGAAGCAGGTGCCTAAATACTTACAACAAGCTCATATGTTTTAATTTCCTTTGTTTGCTTTCTAAATATAGACTTAAATGTGCTTCTTATTATGTTGAAAACATCTATGGTTTGTTTGTATATCTGGCACTCTATACAGAGGAAAGAATGTTCATGCTTTTAACCCATAATAAGTTCTTTGGGTCCCCACCCTTTTGCTATGACTCAAAGATGTTTGTCTACTCCTTCTGTTTACAAACACTTGCTAACTACTTTTTTCTACAGTGAAGATTGCAGTTCAGGCTACAAACAGTGGTGATACTGATACATTTAAAACTTCTATCTCTTTTTGTAAGCTTAAAAGGTTCATGCAAGCTTGAAGGATTAACAATTTAGGTCCGCCTGTCACAGGTTAAACAGACACCAGATGACTACTCAGTCAGTAGCTTAAGCTTTCCCACTTGGGACTTCTCCCTTCCCACTCACTCCAGGAGGCCTGGAGGTTTCAAGTGTCCACTCGAATAAATACAGAGTCCACCCAACCCCAAACTCCTTAATTTTACCTTCTGTCCCGAGTCTACATCTGGCCCAGCAGATTTCTAGTGAACTGCAGACTGCAAATTGCTTCAAACACAGCTGCCCTGGACTAAAACCTGAATGATGGCTTCTGGTGAATTTCCTACCTGCCTGAGCCCCTGCTTTGACCAACATTCCAGACAGCTCCAAAGCATCCTGCACTTTGCTAGCTTCATGTGGTTCTGTAGAACCTGGGCAGCAAGTAAAACCAACTTCCCAGCTGTGCTCCTTTTCCCCTCTTCTGGCCTTTGACCAACATCCCAGCCTTCCTGGACCCTGACAAGTTGCCTTAATTTCAGTTAAGAAGCATTTACAGAAGAGATTATACCCTCCCTCATCAGCAACAAAAGGCTGGAATGTCAGCTCCAAAGAAAAATCCACTCCCTGAAATGATGACACTCCTTCCCCCTACCAAAGGAGCCACTGTCGGAAGGGACAACTGGCTGTCTGTGGTGCCTATTTGCATAGCAAACACGCCTTGGCTTTCTGCCTCCCTCAGCAGTTGTGGCTCTTCTCACCCCGCCCCCTACCCTAAACTTCTCCAGCGCGTGGCCTTCCCTTCCCCCAGCTTCCCATTCCCATAGAACCCTGCCATTTTGGCCATGCACTCTGTTTTGTCTTCCCCTCTTGTCCCCCTCTCTTCTCATGGCCAAGTCCATTCTGCTGGCATGTTCAGTTTACTACATTTTTTTTTCTTCTCTGGACTCTTCTAAGTGCTTCTGACTGTATCCTCCCTCATATCTACAATAAAAACCTTCTTAATGTACCATTCTTGCCAAACTACATCCAAGCCCTTCATCTAGGACCTTCTCTCTTGGATGAGATTTTCCCTGTACCAGCATGGTGTCATTCCCTTCTCTCATTCCTCTACAAAATCCTAGCTAAACTGTGTCTGCTATGGGCAACTGTGAGCTTGGTCTCTGGCCAATGCTGATGAGCTGTTTGAACAGACTGTACCATACTAATCTACTTACTGAGTCAAACCTTGCTCTTGGGACACCTTGACAGATCACTGACTCCTATCTGCCCAGTGGGAACGGTCCATTCATCCATTCCTCCAGATTCTCCTCTGGGATGTCTTGTGGAGAATTACAGATTTCTACACCTAGTGCCTACTTTAAGAGCCTCAAAGTTTACACACTTCTGCAACCAAACTTGGCCTCAAGTTCCCTTAGATGACAGTTCCAAAATAAAACCTTTTTAACTACTGCCAGTGATTGGGTAAATGAACATTTGCTGGAGCCCGCAGGTAGAGTCAAACAGTTCCTGACTGGGGAGTGAGGACTGAAGGAAAAAAAAAAATTCTACACAGGGGATCAGTTCAAGAGGGCTGTCAGTAGAAACTGTCGCACTTGGTTTATTCCACAATACCTTTTCTTCAGTCAGAGCAAAGCACCTCAATACAATGAAGGGGTTCATTGAGAAGTCAAACCTGTTTACCCCCACCACCTGTCTGTGTGATTCTTACACAAACAAAAGGAAGGAACTTGGCAAAACATCCTGCTTATCTCTGTCTCCAGGTGAAGTTTTTCACTGTAAACTCAGTAACAAAGCAACCTGACAGATAAGCAGTTCTTCCCAGAGGTTCCCTCAGGTAAATGGAGGTTGCCATGTTCAAGTCTCTTCTTTGATTCAAGCTATCCACCTCTGTTTGCTCTCCCGAAAGTTCTAACTGTACACGTACAGAAAATTTCTCCTTAACCTACTTAACTTTGTCTTTTGCCTATATATATGTTCCAGCATTCTGCCAGACCCAGGTGTTTCGTACATCCATGACCATGCCAAAGCCAACTACCTACAGGTGTTCCAGTCTGACCTTGCAGACTTCATCAAGCTGGACCTTCACTTTTCCCTTCCAGTCATGGATGTTCTTACAGACCCCGGACAGCATCAAAATAGCCTATTCTTCCTGGACTTGGCCAGCATTTCAGCCTTTTGATCTCCCTACAGCTGCCCCGGTGTCAGCAGAAAGTAGCAAGAAGAGAATCTCCACCCATTATTCACTTATTAACAAAAGACTGGAAAGGTGTGCTTCATGTCCAGGACAAGTAGCTCCAGGTTCTCCCAGCATTCCTCAGTTCCCATCTGCTGCAGTGTGTGGCTGTCAAACTCCACCCTCTACCCTGAACTTTTCAGGGCAGGGGCTTTCACTCTCTTCACCATGTAATCTGTACATTTTGTTGCTATTACTTTTCTCTCTCTCTCTTGCCCCCTTGCATGGCAATCAAGAACTGCTTCCAATGACCAACATTTATGTACTTTAACTTGCTTTACATGAAAATCACCCATTTTTTTTTTTAATTATAGAAAAAGGGAGGGATGTTAGTATTTAGGCAGCCTGCTTCTGGGTTGCCTAGGAACCTATGATGTTATCATGCGTCACTGCCAGGTAGATGCACCCAGAAGGTGTGGTTCAGCTGCACAGAAGCTATAAATGGACCCCTGCCTCTTACTTCTCCCTCTTGCTCTTGTGCTCTTTTTCTACTTCTCTTGCTCTCTCTCCTTTCTCTGTTGGGGCACCTCCTTCCTTCCCCCTATCATCTCTCTCCCTCCATTTCCATCTAATAAACCTCTTTTATATAATATCTGTTGTGCACATCATCATTTCAATGGTCACCTCCAGGATATAAGTGCCACTATTGTGCCTTTAAGAATAACCTGGCAGACCAGTCATTGTTGTGGTTTGTTGACATTATAGCCAGATAGGACTACTTATGCTTTTTTTTTTTCTTGGCTGCTTGCATGGCTCCTTCCCAAACCATGAGAATTCATCCTCAGTGAGGAGGATTCCAAGTCGGATCCAAAATGATTCCTCCAAATTTTGTGTCTGTGTGTGTCTTCCACAATTGAGTCTTTCCTGCTTTTTCTGGAAGGCACCAAGGCAATAAAAATAGTCTGTATTCTTCTGGTGGTCTCTTGGACTTCCCTGACTATATGTATGTACGCACATACATACATACATATGTGTGTATATGTATGTATATGTTAAACATACATATGTACATATGTATATACACGTATGTGTTGTGGCATCCCTTCAACATACCCTCCTACAGCACAGCACAAACACTAGCTCATGAGGTTAGAGAACACATGAAACTGATACCCCTGGTCCTATTTCCAATACTTCACTGACTCTAGTTTATGAGGTCAGGAGCATGCAAACTCCCTCACACCTATGTGGCAAGGTGCATCAAAATGATCTCACCTACCCAATCCACAAATAAGTGCACAATGTTTCATAACAGAACAAGCACTACTGAGCCAAGTTAATGCTCACCAATCAGATGTAAGATCGAGCATCAAAGGAAAAGCACTCAACCTAGCCATTCCAGTAGACTTTACCAACACACCAATTCCTCATGAACATACCCTGATATCTAAACATGAGTGACATTAAAAAAATATTAACTATCTCCTCCAAAAATTACTAGTATTTGGGGGCTTGTTGGTTCAGCTGTTAAAAGCTCTTGTCATTCTTGCAGAGGACAAGGACCTCTGCAAGTTTCAAGCACCCACACAGAGGCTCACAACTACCGGTAACTCCAGTTGTAGAGGATCTGATGCCCTCTCCTGACTTCCCTGGGCACCAGACATGCCCACTGATACACATACATGCATGCTGTCATTCATACATACACATAAATAAAAATAAATATATCTCTTTAAAAACTACCAATCCCGGAGGAATCCATACCTTCTCCCTAACCACAGTTCTAGCCTAGATCCCACACCCAGTGCCGATGCCTACTCTGGCCTCCCATACTTGCACCAAAACTTATCTCTAGTATTTCCAGGCTTCTGTCAGGAAACTCACTACTTATCTTCCAACAAAAAGACCCTTCTTACTTAACATTCAACCTTTTCATCATGCCAGATTTATCCCCACACTCTTAGACCAGAAAGCAAATCCTGTAGAGCAGCCCAGTTCCCTCTGTCCACCTGACTTCATTTCCACCCATGTGATTTCCAATATCTGCACAAGGCCAGCTTGCATATCTTTTATTCTGCCCCAACCTGCTGTGTCCATATCAGCCTTGTAAATAACAACAGAAGTCCACATGCTCAGATATCATCACAAAAATACCAACAAAATGAAAGATCAATCCTGTGTCTTCTCTAAAAAACAAACAAACAAACAAACAAACAAACAACACCCTACCAGTCATTTAGAAATGTTTGCCAATGAGAATTATCTAGATGAAATCAACTCCATCAAAGACTCCAAGGAGTTTAATAAAGACACAAAGAAACAGCTAACTGGAATTAAGAAGAAAGAGCTTGAGAAGAAATGCCAAGTGATGCCCAGGAAAGCACAAACAGAGGCTGATATAAATGATGGAGACAATCCAGGGCTAAAGAACAAGGTTCAGTACGGAGGGAGAAGCACTGAAGGAGACTCATGCTGAAGTAAAGATGGAACTGAGAAACCCAACAGCTCAACTGTAAATCTCAAAGGCAAGCCCCAGAAGTAGAATGAATCAAGCCAAAGATAGACTATCCAGACTCAAAGATAAAGTAGGCAGGACCTAGACGAAACACACAGGAAATGTGGTAAACTAAATTAAAAAACACACACACACACACACACACACACACACAGGAAAGGAATTTACAGGAAGTGGAGGAAACCATGAAAACTCAAATCTTTGAATTATAGGTGTAGATCAGGGAGAAGAACCCCAACATGAACCAGATCTTCATGACAGCGCACACCACACCTGCACAGGTCAAACCAGACAAAATCCGGCACTGAAAAGGGAGGGGAGACAGACGGTGCTACTCCTAACCCCAAAACCTGCTGGGAAAGAAAGGGAGTTTCTCCAATGGAGCGTCACTGGGCATGCCAGCCTTGTCTCAGGGCAGGCTCCATGCCCACAAGTAGATGGTCAAAACAAAACGGGCTCCTTTGTTTGTTTGTTGGTTTTAGTTTTTGGTTTTTGTTGTTTTCTGATTTTTTGAGGAATATGAGAGAGAGAGAGAGAGAGAGAGAGAGAGAGAGAGAGAGAGAGAGAGAGAGAGAAAGAATATGAAGTTGGCTGGGTAGAGGTGTGGCTAAGCTGTGACATGTTGGGGAGGGGCAGAATAAGATCTAAACGTACTATATGAAAAAGAAAAGTGCTACTAAATTTTTAAAATGGTGCTGGGGAAACTGAATATCCACATGTGGAAGAATGAAACTAGGTCCTCATCTCTCTTGCCCTGCACAAAATCAACTCTAGATGGATCAAAGACCTTAACCTAAGACATGAAACTCTGAAACTGTTAGAGGATAATACAGGAGAGATGCTTTAAGGTCCAAGCACAGGTGAAGACCTTCTGAATAGGACTCTACTCAGTGAGCAAACAATGTGACAACAGGAAAGTGAAAATACACACACACACACACAATAATAATTAAAGAGCATCTGCATAGCAAAAGAACAGGGGAGAAATCTTTGTCAGCTCTGCATTTGACAGGGATAAGGTTTACCATGTATTTTAAATATGAGATCATGGAGGCACATGCTCTGAGGTCCTACTTCTAACACCAAGCAGGCGTCTTCAATGTAGCCTGGAACCTGAGCCATGAGGGTCAGTAGCACATGGTTGTAGGTTCATTTCACTCTTCAAAGCCTCTGACTCTTCTCTTTCCTCCCACTATGCTCTAAGACTCCCTACCCATCGGCCACTGTTTGGCTGTGAGTCTCAGCATCTGTTTTGAGGCGCTTCTGGGTAGAGCCTCTCAGAGGACAACTCTGACAGGCTCCTGTCTGCAAGCTTAGCGGAGTATCATTCATAGTGTCTGGGGTTGGTACTCTCTAATAGAGTGGGTGTTTGCTGGGCCAGGCATCGGTTGGGCATTCCCTCAATCTTTGCTCTATCTGCTCTGTCTTTGTCCCTGTACATCTCGTAGGCAGGGTAAATTTTGGGTCAACGTTTTGGTAGGCTGGTGTTCCCCGCCCTTTGCTAGATGACCCCAAAGTGATAGGAGTTCCACAAGAAAAACAACAGGGCCAACTAACCAGGGCCCAGAGGCATTTGCTGAGACTGAAGCATCAACCAAGAACCATGTATGAACTGGAGCTAGGCTCCCTACAAAGATGTAGCAGATGGTCAGCTTGGGCTTCAAATGGGTCCTTCAGTAAGGAAAGTGGGGGCTGCAGTGGACATGGACTCACTTGCTAGTTTTTAGATCACTTTTCCCCGGAGGGACTGCCTTGACAGGCCACAGGGGAAGAGGACCCATTCAGTCCTGATGAAACTTGATCAGCTGGGAGCTCCCCTTTGGAAGAAGGGAGGGAGAGAGGGTGAGATTAGGGAGGAGGTAAGGGGCTATAAGAATATAAAAGTGAATAAAAAATAAATGAGGGAAAAAAAAAACCCTTTGACTTACCCACCACACAGCCCCACCCACACCCTTTTATATGTAGTATGGTGAAGAGGCTTGCCCTTTTTGCACAGGCTGTGGGGGTCTAGATGGAGCCTATGACTTAGATCCTATTCTGGGTGACCTCAGTTTCAAGGGATGAGTTTAGCCAGGAATTTCATCTGCCTGATAAGGGACCTCTATCATGATCCTACCTGTCTCTCTCCTGTCCTCCTCACTTCTCTATTCCCTTACTTCCTTTTATCTTCCCTTTGTGTGCCCTTGTACTGGACAGCTGTCTTAAATACTTTTTCTTTGCATGGTCACATCACTACCCACCTTCAGTGCTCATCCTCGGCTCTGGCTTCTCTCCTTGATTTTCCAGTTCCACTGAAGCTGGTACTAGGTGAGAGCCTGAACGTACGGGAGAGGTTTAAAGGTCTCCTGTGGACAGATGCTGCTGACCTCCTTCTCCACCTACCTGAGGCTTATCATTAACTTAATATTTATATATAAAAAGTATCAGTCCTCGCAATGGGGACAGCACTGCCTGCAGCCATGGCCAGCACAGCAAGCGTCATTACCAGCACTGGAAGCTCAGAGCTGTCCTCACTGTCAGAGAACATCAATAATGCTGCTGACATCTCTGTCATTGTCATCTATTTCGTGGTGGTGATGGCTGTTGGAGTGTGGGTATGTGGGATGCTGTGGGATTTCTGGCTGGGCACTGAGATTGCAGGGGGAACCGTGTCATGGTAGGTGTGTGAATCACCGGTGAACTGAGACAATGATTTTCCAAGCAGCGTTGTCTTTCTGTCAGGATAATTTGCTTGTGTGTGACATAAATAATGTTTGCACTGAACAAATTTATTCTCCAAAGAAGACCATCATTTGAACACAGCCAGGGCTGGGTTCTTGCCCTGCTTAGCATGCTCAGAACCTCACATCAAAGACACAAATGGGACTTCCTTTATCTCATTTTGATTACTTCCCTTTGCTGAGTGAGAAGTTCAGGCCATTTGTATTTTGTTCACTCTTTCTTTTCAGTATCGAGTTTGAGTCTCCAAATTTTCTTCCAAAGGCAGCTTTCGAGGCACTGTTTTCATGTGCTAAAACAAATACCGGGTTTTCAGGTATAATTTCTGGAGGTCCCTCAGCCGAGTCATTACAAAACCAGGATCTGTATGTCTATTATTAACGGAGGCTGTGTCATTCTATCTAAAAAGGCACATCTCTCCGGGGGAGGGCAGATCTATCAATGTCACATGCTGTGTGGAGCAGCTGGAGGGTCTCTTTGATCCGGGGTGCACCTGTGGTTTCTGACCTTCCAGTGGCTTCCTTCCTGTTCAGGCGATGCTGAAGACGAACAGAGGCACCGTTGGAGGCTTCTTCCTGGCGGGACGAGCTATGACTTGGTGGCCAGTAAGTGGGTGAGAGGTTTCTGGAGATATGCCTCGATTGATAAGTCATGGTGGCAGCAGAGGGACCTGCCAACTTGCTTTTTTTTTTTCTTTTTCTTTTTTTTTTTTTAAATAAATCCTCCACTTTAAGACCACAACCTGGGATTGCAGAAAGATTACACCGTACAACCGACTGAGAAAAGCCTTGGTCTGGGAGCCCTGCCACTCCAGTTCTAGTTCATTTGTCCTCACAAAAAAAAAAAAAAAAAAAAAAAAAAAAATCCTTCTTAGTATTTATTAGCTCCCTGAATTCCTTTTCTGCTTCCAATCCGGAGCTAATCCTGCTCCTCTCTGGGAGATTATCTTTTCTCTGACCTCCCAGTTCAGGGTCCGCTCCCTCTCTCCCTTTGAACGACGTGTTCTTCTGTTCTGCATGCTTACTGGCTGACTGATTGCAGGCTGTGTTCACCGTGATGATGTTACAGTGATTCTCCTGGCCTGTTGCCCACCAGATATATATATTTTTTCTGAGTTTTGGTATATGGCTTCTTCAGCCAGGTTTTATTGCAGGACAGGCAATATATTCCTAGAGAGTGTCAGGGTTAGGTCCAATATACAGTGAGTGTTCAGAAAATGCTCCCGTCAACAGATACTCTGTCTTATCTAGATACCATAAAAGGAAAGTGAATTAAAACTGTCTGGTGGGGATGGTGGGAACAGATTTACTTGAGGCACATAATCCAACTACGTGTTGCCTTCTTGCTACTTTTTGTGAATCCTATGATTCTCAACTAATCCTAGAGTCACAAACCAGCTCTATCCCTCCCTGACTCCTAACACCCTCATACAAAGAGTGAGCGTGAAGAGGAATATAAAAGATAGCAAAGACTTAGCTCTGCAGGATCTCACAGTCCTGCTCTGTTCTCTGTACTAGTGCTGGTCTGTGTCCGTTGCAGAGCACTCTCTTCATCTCCGAACTTTAAGAGCAGGAGGCAGCACGATGGAAAATGGAATTAATGAGCACAGGATGCTGTGCCGGTGAGGGTAGAAGTTCCCTCTGATGGAACTTTGGAGTCTGTCACTGACTCAAGCGTCAAGTGCTGGTAGGAGATCTAAAAGCCTGAAGGTCCACTCAGAACAAGGGATACACTGATGTTCCCCTAAGGCAGGCACATCAGGGTTTGCTTTTGTAAAAGGCCTAATTGAAAGTCTCTTGCACTTTAGAGGTCAGAGTCTGCTGTGAACACATAACAATGCCACCACAACACAAAGCCCCTGTAGTCAGTGTGCTGTGGCATATGAAACAAGAGATAGAGATGCTGGATTTTAAATCCCACCTAGCTGCAACTCTGCACATCTCACCCTTCAGATTAAAAAACAAGCAAAACATTTTTAACTCTTTATAGTGTGAAAAGTGTTTGTGGCTCCTGGGCCACAGAATAACTGGGAACAGGCAAGTTTTTGTCCATGCACGATCGTTTGTTGCTTTTGCTCCAAGAAGCAGAGACTGAAACATCTTAACACCTGTTTCCCAGCGGTCTTATTTCAGTCTCTTGACTCTAACTTTAGTCTGATTGCTTGCCTTGCAGATGGGCGCCTCTCTGTTTGCCAGCAACGTTGGCAGTGGCCACTTTGTGGGCCTGGCTGGGACAGGTGCAGCTTCAGGAATTGCTGTTACAGCATTTGAATCACATGTAAGTGACAGAAAATTATTATTTTTTTAAGTGAAACCCATGTCTGGGTATTTTCAAGCTTATGTTTTCCTGGAGTCTGTATTGGATGTCCTCTTTTGGTTCTGGTTTTTATTTCCCCCTCAACTAGTCCAATTTTTGTCTTTGAGAGCTTCTGTAGCCTCATTCTTTTCCTATGTGGCTATTCCTACCAGGATGTCATTTTTGTATAGTCCAAGCCCCACTTTCACTTGGTCCCTGTTTGAGCTCTTTAGTCTCCTTTCAGAGATGCCACACTGTATGCCCATTCTTGAACCAAAAGCAAGGATTAAAAATGTAAAAAAAAAAAAAATGCTGGGGAGAGGTCTCAAGTTTGCTACACTTGCCATAGAATCAAGAGGACAGATTTCAGATTCCCAGAATCCACATGGACACTGAAGACACATGGCAGCCCACTGTAATTCCAGCCTCAGTGGTAGGGACAAGGGATTAGGCAAATTAGTGAGACTTTCCATACTTGAGAGCTTTTGGGTTGATTGAGAGCCCCTGCCTCAAAGAATAAAGGTAAGAGCAATGGGAGATTCCTAACATCAGCCTTGGGCCACTAAACACACCTGTGTATACTATATGCACATTGAAAGATAAATAAGTAGGTCAGGCATTTGGGCCTTTAATCCCAGCACTCACAGGGGCGGGGGCAGGGGCAGGGGAGGCAGGCAGCTTTCTGTGATTTCAAGATCAATCTGGTCTACTTAGTGAGTTCCAGGCTAGCCAGGGTACAGAGCGAGACATCATATTGTGTAAATACGTTTCCCTGTAGCTTCCCCCCCCCGTAGGCTAAACAATACCAAGTGGTCAGCATTAAATACATATACATTTGAGCAATACTAAATTGACTGAGCAGGTTGTATGAGTGTGTGCGTATCAAACCTTTGGGACTTTAGCAAGGACCTTCTAACTTTCTATCGCCATTTTATAGTGGCTGTGTCCCTTCACTAGACCCTAAAATCTTGAGAATGGAATACGTGTCTTCTTTCACCGACACCACTCTAGTGCACAGCTGGGCATGTGGTGAAAGTATCATATAGCTCATGAGGAGCTCATGAGGAGCCTGCATCTTTACTGTTCTCCACGGTGCACATGTGGAGGAGAGCAGAACATACATCTCAGGAGTCTGCTTTTTTTTTGGAGGGGGGGTGTTTTGTTTTGTTTTGTTTTCACCATGGGAGTTAAACTTTGGTTCTCGGGCTTGTATAGCTGGTATTTTTTTCCAACTAAGCTACCACACAGGTCCCTTCTATATATCTTCTTACATTTTTTTTTGTATATGTGTGTGTACACTAGCAGGATAGACAAAGTTGGAATGTGGTGCAACTTTAAACAAACCACCTTAGATGGACTCAGAAAGTGGCCTTGGACAATGCCTCTGCCTTCTCAATGCTAAAAGTTGTTTTGTTTTTGTCCATTTTAACCTCAGAAATATCAAGACATACCCAGACTTTGGCCAGATATGGCTTGTGGCCTGGGATTTGATTTCATAATGCCATAGAGCATACAATGAAGACTGCCTCCATTGGCATGAAGAAAGTGACCTCTAACCCAATGTATATCACTCCCAGGCTATAGACATCTAGGCTTTTATAGCTTTGACCATGAATTTCTTGAATCTCAAAGCTCACATCATTCCTATATATGACAATGATGATAACTACTCGTTATACCTGCTTCTCTAGTTGTGGAAGGACATCGGTGCTTTGTGCTATTTTATGACATGCATAAAACCTGCACTTTAATACCAGGTTATATTAATAGCGCTACTACATTTGGCAAGACTTAAAGGGACCTGAAGATGTTATTCCCTTCTCAAAGTTTTTATTTTTTATCCTCAATGCTTTGGCACTCATGTATAATTCTCCCATTCAAGTTCATTGCTTTTGTCTGAGGATGTACAATCTTTATTTAGTCCAGTGAACTCAAAACTCTTTATCTCCTGCTTGCCCAATGTCAGATATTATAGTATGAAAATACTATGTTAGACAGGTGCTAAGAGAAGTAGTTGGGTGTTTTTGTTTGTCTTGAGATTCAGAGGCCAGAGGTCATAACATAAGGTCACAAGCCAAACTCTTAACGCTGCTCTTGGTTTGTTACAGTCGTTTGCCTTGTTGCTGCTCCTGGGGTGGTTTTTGTCCCCATTTATATCAAGGCAGGGGTGAGTATCTGATGTCTCTGTCATACACTTATTTATCTACTTGTTCTCTAGGTTAAATCATGAAGCCTGGGTATTTGGGCCTCATTGGTCCTATCGCTAATAATATACAGAAGAAAAAAAAATCAAATTGCTTGCCCATAGGGTCCTCCAGTATAGACTGTGTCTGTCACCAGGTGAGCAGTCAGTGGTGGCCCTGCCTAAAGATCACCATGGTAGATGTAAGCCTGAGCCAGGAGCCAAGCTGGGGTCACAGGCATGTTTTAAGAGAAGAGGTAATCTGGCTTAAGTCTTGGGAGATAAGACTGAGTTCTTCAGGTAGGAAGATTGGATGATTGGATGATGAAAATCTTTCTTGGAGTATTTGGAGGTCAGTTAGAAATTAAGGCTAAAATAGAGAATTCTGTGGGAGAATACTGGTGAGAAATAGAGGTGTCTGTAGGCACAGTGGGGGTCAGTTATGAGTTTTATGTGTTTCCTTTCTTGGGAAGAGGAATGAGAGCCATGGAGGATGGGATGGGGACAGGGAAGGTAATAGAGGAAGAGAGCCAAAATATACTGTGTACATATGCAAAAATATCACGGTGAAGTCCACTGTTCTACAAAATTAAAATACGATAATATAAACACAGTGACATAGGGGCTAGAGAGAGGGCTTGATGGTTAAGAGCACTGGCTGCTCTTGCAGAGACCCCAGCTTTGATGCTCAGCATCTACAAGGTGGCTTACAACTATCTATAACTCCAGTCCCAGTGACTCCAATACTCTTTTCTAACCTGCTCAGGCACTGCACATAGAGTACACAGACGTGTATGTAGGCAAACACTCATACACATAAAATAAAAAAATATAATAAAATAAAGTTAATATATACTTAGTGTAATGGCTAAAATTCGAAAACAATGATGCCATTTTAACTAGATGCTGTAGGGTAAGAGAGATGTCTCAGCTGGTAAAGGCACTCGCTGCCAAGCCTGATCACCTGAGTGCAGTCCCAAGGATCCATGTGACAGAAGCAGAGAATCAACTTCTGCAAGTGTTTCTCTGACCACCACATACACACCTTAAAAATTTGGAGAATTATATGTCCTCTTGGAAATGGGAGGTGCAGGGCCTTCAAGGATTCCAGGGTCGTGATTAGATTCCCATTTTACGAAGTTAAACTTGGGCATCTGCGTGGACAATGGACTTGAGCAAAAGTTCATGCAATCTGGGGCTGGGATGATAGCAGTAAAGTGCTTGCCACGCAAACCCAAGAATGTGAGTTTGATCCTCAGCACCTACGTGAAAATGCTGTGCATGATCGTGTGTGCTTGTAACCTAGCACCGAGGAAGCAGACACAGGCTGATCCTGAGGACTTCCTGGACAGATGGTCTATCCTAATCACCAAGCTCCAGCCTGGTAAGCGACCCTGTCTCATAAAGACAAGGTGGATGGTGCCTTGGGGACAACACCCAAGGCTGTCCCCTGGCCTACACACACACACACACACACACGCACACACACACACACACACACTCAAATGTTCATTAAGTCTTAGCTAGAAATGGTAGCACAGGCCTGTAATACCAGAACTTAGGAGGAGACATGGGCAGAAAGACGAGGAGTTCGACATCCTGCTTGGTTACAATCAAGTTTGAGGCTAGCCTGGGCCACATGAGACAAATAATGATTAAAAAATAATGACTAAAAAGTTCATTCATTCCCGTGTGAGGCTCAAGAAAGGAAACAGGGAGAAAAGGAAGCCACTTTTTTGGATACTTGTGACGTGTGTGTTAGCAGATCAGAAGTAAAGGCAGCATGAACAATTTGAAGGCAGCATGGACAATTTGAAGGCTTGAAGTTTTAGCAACCAGCATGCATGAGTCCTCCATAAATGGGGCAAGAACCACAGAGGGGAGCCATGCAGAGATGGGCAGGTTGGTCAGGAGGGAGATCTGTGTAAGAACAATAAGTGCATCTTGCTCTCTGGAGACATTGGTTATGAGCCTTGGCTAGCTCCGAGAACGACACACTGAACAAACACCAGGGGCCAGATGGCCTTTCTTCAGGATGGTTGTCTGAAAAATCTCACTAGATGAGGAGCTCCTCCTTTGCACTTCTGCAGAAGGTGGCACATTTATTTGTCCCCGAACACCTGTGTGGGTTTGGCTGTAGCTTGCCATCTCTCCAGGGATTCTCTCGGTTGGAGGTCTGCTAAGAATTCCTCTTCTTGTTTTTTTTTTATAACAGGGGATGTGTGTGTATATTTGTTAACATGTTTCATAATGGAAGATACTAAATAATGAGCACGATCACTCTGATAAACAGAGAAAGGTGAATTTCTTATTCTAAATGTGTCATGAGCAATTTTGTACTTCAGTAAAGAAAGTTACAGGTATCTCTCTAACTTAGGACTTAATGTAACTCTTATTTTCTTTTTTAAAATTTTTTTATATTAATTACAGTGTATTCACTTTGTATCCCAGCTGTAGCCTCCTCCCCCATCCTCTTCCATTCCCACCCACTCTCCCTTTCTTCTCCTATGCTCCTCCCCCAGTCCAATGATGGGGAAGGTCCTCCTCCCCTTCCATCTGACCCTAGTCCATCATGTCTCATCAGGACTGGCTTCTTTGTCTTCCTCTGTGGCCTGGTAAAGATGCTCTCTCCTCAGGTGGAAGTGATCAAAGAGCCAGCCCATGAGTTCATGTCAGAGACAGTCGCTGTTCCTTTATTGGGGAACCCTCTTAGACACTGAGCTGCCATGGGCTACTTCTGTGCAGGGGTTCTAGGTTATCTCCATGCTTGGTCCTTCTTTGGAGTATCAGTAACAGAAAAGACCACTGGGCCCAGATTTCTTGGTTCTGTTGCTCTCCTTGTGGAGCTCCTGTTCCCTCCAGGTCTTTCTATCTCCCCCTTCTTTTATTTTCAATAAAGGGAATCATATAAATGCATACTCAAGTATGTACTTACAATATCAGCAATCAATTTATTTTATAATTATATTACAATTTATTATTTTACAAATATTATTTTTGCTGTACTGCAGCATCACTAGTAAAAAGAATAAAACTTAGGTGTAGAGTGTCATCTACTGAGTGATGTGGCAGGCACTTCATTCATACTTTTATACTAAACCTCTATTTTAAGAAAAGGGAAATTCAGAGACTCATTTGCAAAAAGTCATAATATGTGGTAAACATCAGAGCCTGGAAGAAATTGTCATTTTGTCTTTAGTGTCTGAATTCATTCCAGAATTATCACTCTACTAAGGAATTGTGTCTTCCTCCCTTCTGAATCCCCAAGTGGTTGTGCTTAGTGCTTAACTCTCTGATGTCATTTAGCAAATGTCAAATCATCTGATTGCACTAGGCATGGAGGTGAATTTCTGTTGCCCTCTCTGTCTGCAGGTGATGACCATGCCAGAATATCTCAAGAAGTGGTTTGGTGGGAAAGGACTCCAGATCTATCTCTCTGTCCTTTCCCTCTTCAACTGTGTGGTGCTGTCAGTCTTGGTGAGTTTCCTGCCTCCTGGCATTGGAGAGTCCACAGTTTGCTTGTTGGGGCCGGCTGCTAAAATCAGAGACTGGTGTGCATAGACTGCCGTTAGCACCAGCAGGGTCAGAAACTCCAGTTGGGAAAATGCTCAGGCCATCCATGTGCCTGGCGCAGCAGCCTTTCATGTCATGAGAGCAAGAGTGTAGGTCCACCCCTGAGAACATGCTAGTGTGAAAATGCAGGTGTGGCCAAAGAGCAAATATCACTCACACAAGTAATAATGGCTGCTTCCTGCAGGGGCCTCTTGCTTCTCCATTGCCCAGTGCATGGTAAGTTGCCTAAATTTTCTCTGAGCTTGCTCTGGCTTGCATTTTCCTTTCCAGTTTAGTTATCAAATACTTGACCCAGAAGGGAAGTACTTTGTATCATTAAACTGACTTGAGTTTGCCTTATCAAAGACTGCCCTTGCAAAACCTGAATCATAAATGGGTCCCTAAAATGATTATTCCCTGGAAATCATCTCTAATGAAAGGTGTCAGGCATTTGACCTTTGAGCACCACCTGAAGAAAGAAAGGGCAGCTTATATATCCTTACATATCAATACCTAATAAAACATCAGAGTTCATAGCCCAGGCACACATGTCGATGTTAGGAAAGAAAAGTTGCTTTTCCTGTTCCTTTTCTGTTGGGTGGTTACTGTTCTGAGTAAGCCAGCTCTGGGCCTAGATGCCACAGGCTTTCCTCATGCCCTGTGAGCACATTTGCCCTTTATTGAGCTGAGATTCCCAAGCAACAGGAGTTACCACACCCCAAGGAGATGAGGATTTGTATCTTAATACCTGGCTACTTACAAAGACAGAAGCAGAAAAGGTGTGCCCCGCACAACCAGAAGAGGTTAGTACCTGCCAGGTGGGATTGCAAATGGCCTTTTGCTTACACAGTCCCTTAGGTGGGAATGTTAGCAGAAGCAGAAGACCCCCCCACTTGGTGCCAGGGACATTGTGTTTGCGTGTTCTCCAAATGGGTGGGACTTGCTAATCTCCCAGGTCCTCCCTGACACCTGCAGCTCTATGGTTCCAAAGGCCATGAGCGTGTGCCAAAGCAGAAGGGCAGCAGTCAAAGGCTCTCTTGAGGGATGTGGCCTTCTGGAGTGCATGGTTCTGGGTTGTAAATAAGAGATGGGATATAGGTAAGCTGAGTGGGGTTGCAAGGAATTAGCGCACACGGGCTGTCCATGAGTGTCTGTGATCAGCCGATGGTACAGCAGCAGTCCCTTTATGCCTACAGGGCTATGTCTTGAGTGAGACCAATGATGGTTGACCTGAGGACACTTTGTTTATATACACACACACCCCGATAGCCAGTTCTATCCTGGCTACTTATTAAGAAATCATTACAAGAACTTAAGATGGAGGAGTTTTCAGAATCTCGCCTGCCAGGATTGAGAAAAGGTGGATCCCGGGCTCTCAGCCTCCAGGGACCTGTACATGAAGACTCAGTGGTAGGCACCATGACCTGTAATCCCCGAGTATTTCAGTTCACACTCCCTGAAAATGCTGCTGCTCTTCTGGAAAACAATGAAACTTAGAAATTAACATGTCTACACACACTAAGATTTTACTAAGATATTACCAATGGTTCCAAAATAATCTCTTTTAGCAAAAGAAAATCATACGTCATTAAAATTCCTCTTTATTTCAAAGGTTTCTTTTTTCTTTTTTTAAATACTTTTTCCTACTTTAATTTTTAAATAGTTAATTTTCCCACCCATAAATTTATTATTTTTATTGAAATAGATCTTTTCACACAATGTATTTTATTATGGTTCTCCTCCCCAAGCTCCTCCTAGATGCTTCCACTTTTCCACCTACCCAAATCCACACCCTTTATTTTCTCTCTCATTAGAATAAAACAGGCATCCATAATATTAATAATAAAAAATAAAATAAAACTAAGAAATCATAATAGGACAAAACAAACAGAAAAAAAGAGCAAAGGAAGATACACAAGAAAGACATACAGATGCTGAATCACACACATTTGCACACACAGAAAAACCCATAAAACCGAAATCAGGAACATAATATACAAGGAGAAGGTCTATAAAGTTAAAAAAAAAATAATGCTTGGATGAAGCACTGTGAGACAAAATCCCAAACAAAACAAAGCAAAAACCTCCAAAAATACCACTGAGTTTGTATTCTTTTGGTCATTTACTGCTGGTCATGGGGCCTGCCCTTAGATGTGATTTGTATAGTCAGTGGGACTCCATTGGTGAAACCTAACTTTTCCTTTGTGAATGGTTACCAATTTGAGGTAGATGATTGGGTTAGGGATGGGGTTATTTGTACACTTCCCCCATCAGTGCTGGGACCCTAACTGGCCAAAGCCTGTGCAGGTCTTGTGCATGCACCCACAGTCTCTAAGTTCATATCTGTGTCAGTCCTGTTGTATCCAGAAGTCTTTTTTTTCTTGGTGTCCTCCATCCATCTGGCTTTTACAATCTTTCCTCCTCCTCTTCAGAGTTCTCTGAGGTCTGAAGGGAGGGATTTGATGGAGACATTCCATTCAGGATGAAATGTTCCAAAGTCTTGTGTTCTCTGACTATGGTCCAGTTGTGGTCTCTGAATTTGTCCCCATCACCTGCAGTAGGAAGCGTCTCTGATGCTGGCTGAGTGAGACCCTGATCTATGAGTAGAGCAGGATGCTGTTAGGACTCACTTTATTGGCGTGTTCCTTTAAAATAATATTAGTATTTGGTTTTCCCCTAGGACCTTGGAATATCTCAGGTTCTTGGACACCCAAGTAATGTTAGGCATGGGTTCCATCTCATGGACCGGCCCCTAATTCCAATCAGATAGTGGCTGGTTGCTCCCACAACCTTCCTGCCTCTATTGTACCAGCATATCTTGTAAGCAGGTCACCATTGCACATCGCTGGGTCTGTAGCTGGGTGGGTATTTACATTCCTTTTCTGGTAGTGTACATCAAACACTTCCAGAATACTACTATAAACACTAGCCAGTGGGAGTAAAGGCTCTAGGAAGGCACCAGCTCAACTTTTCTCTGTTCAGTGAGGTGTATAGATGCTGTCTTCAGCAACAGGGCCTTACTATCAGTTTGTGAAGAACAATCAATAGCCTTGGCAATAGCATGTGTTGTTTAGGGGTTTATATGGTGCCCATTTGGCTAACACCTCAATTAGTTGTAACTATTCCTGGAACTAAGGCTTCATTTGGTGGTAAGAGATGTTTAACTGTGGCTTTGTCTTCTCCATTATTTGGTGAGCCCAATTTAGATTTCTTTCATGCATGTATATATTTTAAGAAGCTTCTATTGGATTATGTTTCCATATGACCCTTCAAACAGCTCTTGTTTTTAATCTGTCTTTCTCCATTTTCTTTCCCTTAGTCCTCTATTTTCTTCCCCCTCCCAATTTGAACCTCTCGTTTGAGTCTTCCCTAATCATCCATAGAAATATATTCTATTTCCTCTTCTCCGGGATATCCATCCTTCCTTCCTAGCCTAACCTCTGTGATTATACATACCTCCCTACCTAACCTCTGTGATTATACAGACTGTGGCCTGCTTACTGAGGACTTATCCACAAGTAAGTGAATACACACCGTCTTTGTCATTTTTGGTCTTAATCACTCCATTCAGAATTTTTTTCTAGCTCCATCCATTTACTTGCAAATGCCATGATTTTATTTTTTTAATGGCTGAGAAATATCCCATTGTGTGAATGTATCACATTTCCTGTATCCGTTCATCTGTTGATGGACATCTAGTTTGTTTCCAATTTTTGGCTACTATGAATAGAGCAACAACAAACATGGTTGAGCAAGTGTCTCTGTAGTAGGATGCAGAGTCCTTTAGGTATATGCCCAAGAGTGGTATAGCTAGATCTTGAAGTAGAGCTATTCCCAGCCTCTTGAGGAGGCACCACACTGATTACCATAGTGGCCATACAAGTTTACAGTCTCACTAGCAATGGCTGAGCTGCCATTTGTTTTATTGATCTTGGCCATTCTGACTCACGTAAGATCAAATCTCAATGTTTTGATTTGCATTTCCTAATGACTAAGGATGCTGAACATTTCTTTAAATGTTACTCAGCCATTTGTATTTCAAATTTTGACAGCTCTCTGTTTAGATCTGTATGCAATTTATAATTTATAATTTAATTTATATTAAATTGTGTTGTTTCCTTGATGTCCGATATTTTGAGTACATTAGAGTATATTTATATACATTAGATATTGGCCCTCTATCAAATGAATAGCTGCTAAAAATCTTTTCCTATTCTTTAGGCTGACACTTTCTCTGAATGATGATGTCCTTTGACATACAGAAGCTTTTCAATTTCATGAGGTGTCATGTATTAATTGCTCTTAGTCCCTGTGTTATCAGTGTTCTGTTCACAAAGTTTTTTTTTTTCCTGTGCCAATGAGTTCAAGTGTATTCCCCTCTTTCTCATCTATTGGATTCAGTGCATCTGGCCTTATCTTGAGATCCTTGATCCATTTGGAGTTAAATTTTGTGCAGGGTGATAATTCTGTGCATGACCTATTTGCATTATCTTATATTCAGAGGTCCAGTTTGATTGTACCATGGTCAGATAGGATGCATGGAGTTATTTCAGTCTATGTAAGCTTGTGAAGATTTGCTTTGTGCCCCAGGATGTGGTCTATTTTAGAAAAACTTCCATATACTGCAGAGTAAAATGTGTTTGGTGTTTGTGTAGAACATTCTGTGGAAATCTTTTAAGTTTATTTGATGTGTGATATCAATTTATTCTGATGTTTCTTGATCTATTTTTCTGTATAAACTGTCTATTGGAGAAAGTGGGTTACTGAAATTTTATACTATTAATGGATTGGTGTTAATCTGTGTCTTTAAATCCAGCAGTACATTTTTTATATATATAATTGGATGCACCAGTTTATGATAGTATGATAGTTTGTCTTCTTCGTTAACTCTCCCTTTGGGTTCTTCAGATTAGTACAGTTTGTACTCTATTTTGTCAGATACTAAGATATTGGTGCTTGTTTGCTTCCCTTTTCCATTTGATTGTAGTGATTTTATCCCTACATTTACTCTAAGGCAGTCTCTGTCTTTAAAGCTAAGATGTATTTCCTGTAGACAACAGATAGATGGATTTTATTTCTTGATCAGGCTGTGTCTTTTGATTGGAGAATTGAGGCCATCGAGTTTTAAATTCATTGCTAAAATATGAGTTAACAGTAGTAGCCATTGTGTTGTTGAATTTTTGGTGTTGTTTGTCCTCAATGGCACTTTATAATTTAATAATTACAGCCCTGTATTTCTTTTCACAGTCTCTTTGCTATATTCATTCCTCTATGTGACCCAAATTATTGCTTCCTGTATTTTCTTTAGCTTTATTTTTTGGATATAAAATGTTTTAGGCTATTTATTTCATGATAAGCTTTTACTTATGCTTCAAATATGGCATATAGTTTTGCTGAAAATATTACCTTAGGTTGGTCGCCACAGTTTTTCAGGACTTGGAAAGCATTGTCCAAGGCTCTTTTGTCTCTCAAAGTTTTCATTTAGAAATCAACTTATTCTGATAGGTTTTCCTTTATTTGTGACTTTCTTTGTATCTTTTCCATTTCCAGCTTTCACATATTTCTTCAACTAACAAACCTCCCGCAAATCAGGATTTATTTGCAATTCTTCTTCTTCACATCAACACTAACAGAGACTGCCAAATATGGTATTACTAGATTTGGGTTTTACTTCTAAAAGTTTCTCTTCACTGGGCAACTCTTTTCTGAAAGATAATTTTGTCAGTAACCTGTGAGAAGTCATTCCACTTTTATTCATCTCCTTGCAGAACCTAACAAGAGGGGTGGAGATACTGGCTCAGTGAGCAAAGGTGCTTGCTGCCAAGACTAACAGCGTGAGTTTGAAACCTGGGACCTGCACAATGGAAGGAGAGCATCAACTCTCCCAATCCATCAGTCAAGCAGCACACACATTCACACACACATATACACAAATACACGCATAATAAATGTAATATTAAAAAGGCCCAGTGATTGAACACACCTGTATTTTTGGCTTCCACTTGGGAGGCTGAGGAAAGAGGAAGATATGAGTCCAGGAGTTTAAGGTTAGCCTGGGCAAGATGAACAGACACTGCCCAAGGAAAAGAGAGGAAGAGGAAGTGTTTACTCTCATCTAATATTCACTAGATCAAAATTTCCACCAGTTTCAGATCTAAAACAGTCCTTGTAAGTGAATGCCTGCTGCGTTTTGATTCTATATAATTCCAAGGCCCTCAGTTAAGTTTTGTTTCTCTTTGCTTCCTCTCTAATCCTCATGTCTTCCAGATCTTGTGGCTGAGGTTGATTCTCCCCCAAGTCTTCTATCAAGGGCCCCATGGACATATCCTGACACAGTATTTTGTCTGGTATTTACTAGCTAGCTCTCTTTGATGTAAAGATGCAGAGAGGTTCACAAACTATCCTGGTAACCCCACTGTCTTCCCAGAGGGATTTCACTATATTTTCAGCTATTCTAGATTTATATCACTAAGTAAAATCCCATGAGAGCTGTATAACAAAGTGTCTAACGGTGCAGCCTTTGGACATATAGAACAAATAAGCCCCCAAATTAACACTTACTGCCGTGTGATGTCAAACCAACCCCCTAAGCCTCACTGTTTTCCTGACATTTGACATGATTATAATAACAGTAGCTAAAATGCACGTATTTTTCAATGGTTTAAAAATACAGTTAACTCTTTGGCAGCTAAAGGATTTCCAGATTGAACAAAAAAAATATTATCCCATTTATCTCTTGAAATAGACCAATCCCTTGTGATTTTAATAAGAAAAGTATGTGTGTGTAAATTTTTTAAAAATTGGTAAACGAATACTAACACTAATTTGAAGCCTGGGTATGGTGGTATATACCTTTAATCTCATTGCTTGGGAGGCGGAGGCAGGTGGATCTCTGAGTTGGAGATAAGCCAGGCTACACAGTGAGATTTTGTGCCACTCCCACCCTCAGTCCCCAACAAAAAAGGAATTCCAACTTAAGGATATATGTTGAGAGATGGGGAAATGGCTCCACGGGTAACAATGTTTCCTGTGCCAGCATGAGGAGCAGAGTCTCAATACCTTGCACCAAAGCAACACTCTAGACATGGTATAGATGTTACTTTTTAACATCTATTTTATTTGGATTTCCTAAAGCCTTTATCTCCCTTCCACTCTCCAGTCCTAGGTAGGAGAGAAAGATGGTTAGAAGGGAAAGGGACGTAGACCTCTTTAGACTTAGTTCTGGCTGTTTAGGGTCTTCGGGTTCTTCGGGAAACTCAGTTGTCACGATATCTAGTAGTCCAGAAAACCTCCAATGGCAGCAGCGGAAAAAACCAGCAGCCTTCTTTCTCCTCTGTCTGTTCCTTTGAAGCCCTCCTTCTCTCTCTCTTTGGGCTCTTGTATTTATACTCTCCCAGAGTCCTCAGAATTCCACTAACTTCAGCAAAGACCATGCCATGCCCCTCTCTGAGCTGCATGAGGCAGTTATCAGCTGTGGACAAACTAAAAGCAACTCCATATCCTATACTTGGGATTAAAAAAAAATGCTTGCCTAACATAATTGCATTTTAAAAGAAACCAGAACTTCTGCTACAGTCATGTGCTTACTCCAGAGCTGGAAAGAGGCAAGGGAAACAGGAGGATCGGTGAGACTATCTTCCTATGGGAATATTTATGTAGTGTCTTCAGGTATGGCTAGGAGTTCACCAGGAAGAGGGTGGGGCATGTGAGCCTTGAATAAAGAAACCAGAGCCGAAATGCATGCTTCTTTCCATCTTCACTGTTCTCTTTCTAGGCGAACATATTTTCTGGAGCCATATTCATAAAGCTGGCTTTTGGGTTGGACTTTTACCTGGCAATCTTCATCCTTTTGGCCATAACAGCTGTTTTCACAATCACAGGTAAGTCTTGTGTGTTCTTGTCCTTTATTGAGTTGGGCCACCTTCTACTGATCACACACATGTATGTTCATATGTGTTCGTGCCTATATTATATTGTAGAAAACAAAGCTATTAAATAATATATCCAATTAAGAAAACAGTGATATATTCCCATACTTGAACAAAAATGGTTTTGCTCCATGGCTTTGTGCAGGGAGAAATCAGAGGATTATTAAGGAAAACTTGTGTGGTATTAAACTTCTGCCTTTTCTCCTACTTAATATTTGTAAATAAGCATAGCAGTGAAACTACACTGTAAGAGAAACTTTGACTCGGACAGATACAAGATAAGGCCATGTATGGCGTCATGTCCCATAATCCCAGAGCTAAGGAGGCTGAGACAGGAGGATTGAAAGTTCAAGGCCAACCTGGGCCACAGAGCAAAGCCTTGCAAAGAAAGAGACAAAGGGTAGTTGCAGAACTGGAGAAAGAGTGGGGGAGGGGAGTGAAGAGAAAAGACAGGAGGGGAAAAGGGAAGAGGAAACAGAATAAAAGAACAAGAAAAAGAGTACAATGCTGAAGGCCAGCTTTGACAGGTACACCAAGAAAGGGCAGAGTGTGTGATTAATCACTCAGCAGACTTTTCTCTGAAGGAGCAAAGCTCGTAAAACTCTCTGGGGTCCATGAAAAAGGGGAAAAAATCACCCACTCACACACACACACACACACACACACACACATATGCATATATGTACATAAACATACACACACACTCTTGCTATGAAGCAAAGCATCAATAATTTAATATTTTCCTCTAGAGCTTATATATCCAACAAAATCTTTCAAGCAATATAAAATTTATAATGTGATTACATCTATTTTTCTCCAAGTGAATGATTACAGTGAGTACAAGTTAAAAAAAAAAAACCTCCAGCATGTTCCCTAGTACCTTTACATCATTAAAGGTTTTACTTATCACCGTTGAGAAAATCAGAATAGTTTCTGAGAACTCATATGCATTTGCATTCAAGCACCTTATTAGAGATTATTAAAGTGTAAGCAAGTAAGATATTATTCTAAGTCAATTTTCTTACTGGCAGGCTGCAATTTGCCGTTGCAAAGAAAGGATCAACAATCTTATTATTTATCTTAAGAAGTAATTTTGTAAAAAAATCTAAAGAGAATCTCAAATCTAAATTTTTAAAAATTTATTTATTATTTATATAGTATTCTGCCTGCATGTGTGCCTGCAGGCCAGAAGAGGGCACCAGACCTCATTATAGATGGTTGTGAACTACCATGTGGTTGGCTGGGAATAGAACTCAGGACCTTTGGAAGAACAGCCAGTGCTCTTAACCTCTGAGCCATCTCTTCAGCCCCCTAAATTTATATACATATATAAAACACCATCATTCCTACTTTAAATCCTCAGAGTGCACACTATTCATTAATGTTTTTATTAATTTATATCAGGAAGCAAATCAGGAGGGCAAAAATAGATATAAGAAATTAATCATCATCTTGACCATCAGCTCGGCTTTAGTAAGCAAGGCACATCAGCTACTACTCGTGGGGCTGCCATCGTTCTTGTTCTCTGACTTCAATTATCTTGTTCCCTTGCTCAGTTATCAAGGGAGTGCCTTTCTGAACTTCAAATCATTCCCCAGGGTTTTCTATGTCAAAGCCTCTAACAAAACATCTTAACCTAACTTTACTAACAATCTACATCTCTAAACCCTTTCTAATGGGGTAGTTGAATCATTGATCTGTTCCATCGGAAATGCTTGGAAAAGGTCAGTCACTGATATTGCAAGTGCCAGTGACACTGCCACTGCCCAGTGAGGGGCTGGAAACCCCCTTTGAGCTTTCACACAACTCATGGATTAGGAGGGATGTAACGACTCTGAGGGCAACAAGCAGAGTGAGACTTCACATTAGCATGAAGTCCTAGAACACGTAATACTCTTGGCTTTGCCTTTCCGAGTGAGGCACACCAGTCATGGTTGTGCTAACTGGTGGGCTGCGCTCCATGAGTTCTAAAACTGTTTGTGGTTTTTCTCACATGGCTCTCAACAGTAGCACTAACGAAAGACGCGAGAACTAGGAATATAGCGGTGTGAAATGGCTTATTTATGGCGGCTCACACTTCTTATGTCAGGAATTGGAAACTGAGGCAGAATGATTGCCATGAGCTCAAGACCAGCATGGCCAACACAGAGATTGCAGGCTGACCTCAGCTGAAGAATAGGACCTCGTCCCAAACAACACAAAACTGAAAGTCAAGACTGTGACTCAGCCAGGAGCTTTTTCATTTTCTTGCCTTATTTTTGATTACAAAATCGAAGTTACCCTGTCTGTCCTTGAACTCACTCTGGGCCTAAGATGACCTTGAGGCTTACAATCAGTTTTTTCAACCTCCCAGATAGCTGGAATAATAAGATCACTTCCTGCATTTAAAGAAAAAAAATGATTTGGGCTGGAGGAGACGTCAGCTATGAGGGCAAACACATCAGTGCATGTGAGTGAAACTCTGGTGTTTCCCTTATCTCCACAGGGGGCTTGGCATCTGTGATTTACACAGACACCCTCCAGGCCATCATTATGCTCATTGGATCTTTCATTCTCATGGTATTTGGTAAGCCAGGACTGTGTGCACAGATCCCTAGATTCTTGTTTCTGTCTATCTGCTCATTATTGCTTCCTTCAAATTCTGCTGGGGCATGTTTTCCTGTCATTTATATGATTACCATTGTGGAAGTATTTGCCTACCTTATTTCTTGCTTTATTATATTAAAAAGAGGAAATGAGGGAGAGTTTTATTTCCTTTTAAAATATTGCTTAGGTTAACTATTTTATTTAATCCCCCCCCCCCCTTTTTGCGTGCTCAGAATGGATGAAAGCCCTTGATTCATAACTTTAGAGGAGTATTGGGCATTGGATTAAAAGCACAAAAACCTTTGATATATGTTGTATTTTATCAGTAGGGTAACAACTATTAAAGTAAAGGGGGCCATTGTAAGTGAGTACAGAAAAACTCCTGAACTAAACCACTCTATGGGCAGAAAAGCAGTTTATTGGAGAACTATCGCCTGACTGTCTCAGACCCACTAGCTCCCGAAAATGACACGGAGACTATGATCATGTATTATAAACTTATTCACAACTAGCTCATCTGATTAAATTAACTCATTTATATGAGTCTACATCTGCCACGTGGCCCTTTACCTCTTACTCTTTCAGTCACGGCAGTGTTCCTTCCTTGTCTCTCCAGCAAATCCCATACCTCTTAATTCTTCCCACAGTTGTTATCTCTGCCTGGGACTCCTGCATATCCTCTCCTGCTTAGCTGTTGGCCCTAAGATTTAGCCAATCAAAAGATAAAAGAGGGAGTGTTTACAAAAGGTGATGCTGCCGTAAGAATACCAAAATCCAGACAGTACCCAGCTATCTGCCGGTACAGAATTAACAGTCGAATAATACAAAGACAACCTTTACACAGTGAACAAAACAATCCCCGATGGAGAACAAACTGCCAGGCTATCTCACAGGAATCAAGGGCAGCAGTTTGGCAGGAAGGCAAGTGGGTTTTATATGGTAGGATTGAGCTTGTGCGGTCTCTCCTAGATAATAGAGAATTCTATGCACTTTGCCCCCGTCAGCTGACTGTTAGGAGCATAGAAGGGAAGTAGTGGCTTTCCTGACAAATAGAAACCTGAATTATAAAGTTTGGTGGGGAATGCTGAGTTTCTGTTTATTTGGTAGGAATCCTTATGTTTGTCCAGTAAGAACCAGATTGGTTTGAGCCCAATGTCATCTTAGGACATTGTCAGCGCTGCTATTTTGGGGCTCACTTTGTGACCTAAAAGCTATGAATTTGAGAAAGAGCATTGAGGGGTACAGGAGAAGGACAGGAGAGGAAAAAAAAAGAGAAGAGGGGAAATGATGTTTCAATTTCAAAAAAACAAAAAAAAATTACTCAAATAAACCTTTTGATTTAGCTAGAACTTTCACTAAATAGAGAATTAGGCATTGAGAAATTTCAGATAACTATTCACTAGTTGTATGTATTTTATATAACAGTCTATTAAAAGGGGGTGTGTCTGACTCTTTTGCCTGC
Organism: Meriones unguiculatus; assembly: GCF_030254825.1. Lineage (NCBI taxonomy): Eukaryota > Metazoa > Chordata > Mammalia > Rodentia > Muridae > Meriones > Meriones unguiculatus. Next base: position 9,999,882 of record NC_083363.1, read on the forward strand.
TCTTGGAAACCTTTTCTTCCCTCTGAGTTGATATGAAGGTTTGTACCTAGTCTTATTGCATCTTATTATGCTGTGTTCAGTTGCTATCCCTGGAAAGCCTGCCCTTTTCTGAAGGAAAACAGAGGAACAATTAATCTGGGGCAGAGGAGAAATGGGAGGAGAAGACTGGGAGGAATGAAGGGAGGGGAGACTGCACTGGGATGTATATTATGAGAGAAAACCCCACTTTATTCAGCACATTGTTAGAACGTGCAAGCATGGCTGGGATTTTTTTTTTCTGGTGATTCTCACTGTATCATCAGTTAGTTCTTTTATCTTGATGGCAGGCAGCAGTAACAGTGTGCTAATCTTAACTTTCTTCTACATTGAGGTGGCTTAGGAAAGGTCAGATTACCCTGACCCCACTTTCTTCACACTGAAGCTTCATCTGGCATGTAAATAAGTGGTATTTCCTATCTTCCAAAAAAGAGGGAAAAGCTTCCTCCTTCCATGCTGGAAGAGAATTTTTATGTAGACTAAAGGTTTCTCCCAAGAAAGAACCCCTGGTATGATGTTGCATAGATTAAAGGGGTCTTTTTCTTCCCCAATGTGGAAAGGTACATTGCAAACAAACAAACAAACCAACAAACCAAACCCAAAAAAGTCTCAGCTTGCACATGGTGTCATGTGATTGCAGCCTTTTGCCTTTTTTTTTTTTTTTTTTTTTTTTGGCTGCCAAGAGCTTTTCTGAGGTTCTGTTCCATTCTTTGTCTGCGGGCCAAGCAAAAGACCCACTGTACTCTTAGTTGGTTTAATAAGCAGGCTGATTTGTACCCTTCTTATATAGATTATTTTAAAACTATACTTTGCCTAGATAATCTATGAATGTAGCAAAAAAGACAAGATGAGAACAATTGTCTTTCCCCTGACCTCAAGTCACCGGGTTCCAACCAATAAACATTATCTGCTCACATAGCTAGAAGCACTTGAAGCAAAAACTGGAAAAAAAAAAAAACCCCAAACCCAACAAATCCATACTTGTATGGTGACCTCAGCAAATCTGGATACTCCATGTCCAATATGGCCATCAGATTAAATTCAGTTCAGCTGTATTTCAAATGTCTCATCAATACTAGTGGCTACCCATCTTGGACAACAGGAATTCAAACAATCCCATCATGCATGGGAAATGTTTTCCATTGCACACTGCTCTCCTGGAGACAAGTGTTAGAAACAGTTCTCTGTGTACATTATGTATCGTTATCCAAAATTTCTGTTCTCTTCTTGTTCCTTGCTTGGCCTTTGTATAATGAACTTAGTGATGTGATGCAAGAATAGTTTCTCCAGGCCTCACTATTCTGATAAATTTTGCATCATCTGAACTTATACTCAGTATCCCCAGGTGTATTGGCTCATCTTTCTCATATCAACTGTTCTTGACTCCTGACTAGCCATTCCAGACCCACGATGGTCTCTCTCACCATTTCTCCTCCTCATCTAACTTGCTGCTTCTGATTTCCCTTCTTCTCTTCCCATTGTTTTCTTTCTTTTTTTTTTTTTTTAATATCATAGTTGAATGTAGTGTGGCACCAGAAAACTAGACTGGTTGGAGGGCCATTGCTATCTGCTCCTTTCAAAAGAGTAGAGATTCCTGGTGGCTGATTCCCCTGGAGTTGCTCTCAAAACCTACCATCAGGTTTGTTTCTGTTCTGCATGGTTTGTGAGGCACCAACATCGGCCTGTTGCTTAGCACTTTTGATTTTTACCACAGTGCTGGATAATCAAAAAAGTTGAAGACTATCATAATAAAAAGTGTAATAATTATTCGCTCTATAAGCTTTGTGAAATTTGACCTGTTACCAGTGGAGAAAGCAGAAAGGTGTGGACCGAGACAAAAGGTCCCTGAAAGTTTGAGTGGACTCCACTTCAGGGGATAATCAGAAACAGCAGCTGTCTGCGGTGTGCAGGAGACATTTTATTTCTCTGATGCTTTTGCAGCATTTGTTGAAGTTGGAGGGTATGAAAATTTTACAGAGAAGTACATGAATGCCATTCCATCTGTGGTGGAGGGGGACAACCTGACCATCAACCCCAGGTGCTACACTCCTCAGGCAGACTCCTTCCATATTTTCAGAGATGCTGTCACCGGAGACATTCCCTGGCCAGGAACCGCATTTGGAATGGTTATTACAGCTATATATTACTGGTGCACAGACCAGGTGAGTAAGAGTGCATGTATGCATGCATTCATGAGAGAGAGAGAACTTATGTTGCTCCTTTTCATCTCATTAAAAAAGCACTAGGTTTTAGTTTGTACACACAAACACCATTTTCAAATCCAAACATTTCTACAAGACTCATGAGGAACAGCTGCCTGGGACCACACCCTGCCCTGTATCATGTCCCTCAGAAACAAGCACAGCAGGTTCCTGGAACTAAGTGCTTTGCTATTTATCACCATTCCTGCACAGAAAGAGTGGTCTGTGAACCATAAGCACAGACACGACCTTAGACCTCACGAGAAATAAATGCTTGCACACCCCACCTTTGTTCAGTCCAGTTTTAGAACGAAAGCAGGCTGAGCAAGCCAGTAAGAAGTCCTTCATGGCCTCTGCTTCAGTTCCTGCTTCCAGGAGCCCCGAGTTCCTGCTCTGGAATCCTCCAGTGATGGACTTAAAAGTTATAAGATAAAACAAACCTTTCCTCCCCGAGTTGCTTTTGGTCATGGTGCTTTATCATGGCAATAGAAACCCTAACTAAGACAGAAATTGGTGCTGGATCATGGTGTGTTGCTGTGACAGACCTGACCATTGTTTTGGGGAGGAATGTGTTGTATTTGAACCATGGGCTGGAAAGCACACTGAATGCTCAGGCTCTGTGGACTGGTCTGTGGGAGCTGAGAAGATAATGTGGTGAGAAAGGCAGACAATGGAGGCTTGCCTTATGAGGGAAGTTTGAGAGTCCTTTAAGGACTCTGTCAGAGCCATTAGTTATATTTATTTTAGAACCATTGAAATGAAAGCTTTGCATTACTAGGACAATAGGTGCTGGTCAGCTGGGGCTGAGAAATCAGCTGTGTTAAGGAGCAACCAGCATTAATGAGGTGAAATCTTCCAGGAAGTCTTTCTTTAGGGTCAGCCCACAGAAGCTGCGGACCAAAGGCAATCAAGGCTGTACACTGGCAGCCAAATTTAGTAATGTGTAATAGTTTTCCAAGTAACACTGATTTTGAAGGCATAAAAGGGTCATGGAGAGACACTGAAGCTTGCTGTGTGAGTCTAGGAGAGGCTATTGGTAAAAGTGCAGCCTTAGTTACACTAGAAGCCTCTGGATTCAGAGGGGCATGGGAAGAAGTGGAGGCTTGATATGATGTGGCAAAGTAAGAGTCCCCTAATGGGGGCCAGGACATGACACTGGTGTGTGGCAGTAAATAAAAATGAGTATCAGATTGTATAATGTTTACTATTATTATTAACCATATAGTTACTGTGGAAGTATTATTCGACCTGTTATCCCAAATAATAAAACATGGACACCTCTTAGATTTTATAATTGCCTTCTTAGCTTGGTCCAGGAAGATATTTCTACCTATGCTGTCTCAATAACCTCACCATCCATCTCACAGTCCCCAACCAATGTCATCTGTCTTCACCATCTTCATCTGGGCTACCTTTCATCCATAACTTTATGAATACTTGCTTTTATTCCTCACCTGGGCCTTTTCATGCTGTTCTTGGAGTCCTTTCTCCTGGCCCACGTGGTTCTTTCTCTATGCTAACCCATCCTGGTGACCTCCTTCCTTCTCACTTCCCAACCGAGTCTTTCCAGTGATCTCCTGTCCTCAAAAGCCTGGGAATATTAGGCACCCCATTCTGCCCTGCCCAGGTACAGGTCTTTAGTCAACCCATCAGGTATAATGCCTTAGGCAGATTTACACAAGGATAGGTTTATCCAGTCAGTAACCAGATCTTGAGGGCCAGTAATTAGTGTCAGATCAAAGTCCAACACTGTGAAAATGCACCTCCATCGCAATGGAGAAGCCAGCATTCTGGAGATGCCAGGACCATGAGATGATCAGCAAGGGCAGAAGCAGGAGTGGGATGGAACCTGCCTGAGCCGAGGAGACAAGCTACATGTGCTTCCAATGGCTGGTCCAGTGATGAGCTGCTGCCAAAGCCATTTGGAGCTCAGAGAATGAGGAATGGATCCCAGGCATCAAGAACTGACCTGGTTGTACTCCTGACTCTTAGTTTTGCTTTGGTTTGATTGTGACTTCAATTATTCCCACTTCTGATAAGAACTACATATTTACTTTTGAATTTTCAAGATCCCATAGTCCAGAGACTATGGATATTTTAGAGAGACTTTCAATTTTAAAGAAGACTTAGGGGAGGATCTAGGAAGAGCTGGAGGAGCGAAAAATGAAAAAAAAAATCCATTTTCAATTAAAAAAAATAGAAGAAAGAGACTTTGAAATTTTTAAGAAACCAAACATTAAAGATGTTTGAAATTTTAAGACTGAGGAAATTTCAAAAGCTTTAATTTTTTATATTGTGCTATTACTATTAATATGAGATCTTGGCTTCCCTGGCGATGAGCTTATAAACTGTAAGGTGAAATAAATAGTTTCCTCTCCAAATTGCTTTTGCTTGTGTTGTTTTATCAAGCAAGAGAAACCCTAACTAAAGGCAACAGAAAAGAGCATTCCTATTTTGTGAAAATGTTTTAGAAGAAAAATATCAAGAAGTCATGATTCTATGAAGATCTTGAGATATAGGTCAGTAGTAGAGCACCTGAGTAGCATGTACAAGCTCTTGGATTCGAAACCCCAGCACTGAAAAGGAGGGGGTTGGGGTAGAAAAAAAGAAGTATACAAAACATTATGGAATTGTTTCATAGATCCTGCTTTTCTACATAATTAAAAGATTTGCCTAATTCAAGTATGTAGGCTTCCAGTTTTTCAAACACCTATTTTATTTAAGGTTCTTAAATGCCTCTACCTCCCCTCCCACACCCCAACCTTAGATAGGAGATTTGTAGGGAAAGGGGCTATAGACCTCTTTTAGCTACTTCTTGCTGATTAGGGTCATTGGGTTCTTTGGGGATATACCAGTCTCATTCGTTAGGATACCAGCAGTCCAGTCAAACAGCAAAGCAACAAACCACATCATCATCATCATCGTCATCATCATCATCATCATCATCATCATCATCATCAGCAGCAGCAGCAGCAGCAGCAGCTGCACGAGCAAACAACAGCAAAAGCGGTGGTACCACTCAGCAAAAGTGGCAAGATTCTGCCCAAATGGCATGAGTCTACTGCAAACATCACCAAAAGTTGTCTGGATTGTTTCTCTCTGCCAAAACTAGCAAAGCGATGCAAACTCTTATCAAACATAGAGATGCAAACAGTGTTATTGCACTGTCTGTGGGCTTTTATATATCCCTTCTCAGAGTCCACAAAGGATGTTTCCCAGCTCTCAAAACCCACTCCCCTCTCAGAAGGTAGTTTTCAGCTGACAAACATCATGAGCCTTTTCATGGGGCTGTTTTCCATGGGGATGGGTATGCCCACATCCCACACTTGGGACCGGAACCAAAAAACATATTCACATGACACAACTGAGTTCCCAAAGAAACCAGAAACTTCCACTTAAGGAGTAGGAATTCACAATTATATGTATTCTTCTCTGAGGAACATCATTCCTAAATATGATTCACAGCTATGTGTTCTCAGAACATTCCGAAAATAATCTCCATGAGTGTCTCAGTGATCTAATCACTCCCTGACTATTGTGTTTCCATAGCAACAGGTGTGACTAGTCAAAGAGGCAATTACCTCTTAACGGCAGGAAGGTCCTGATGGCGCCCACAGTATTAAACCCACAGCTCAAAACACAACATACAGCAGTATTATTACTAATAGGGCCTGCCACTGTTATTTTATGGCCTGGATACTCTGTGCATTCCTGTGGATATGGGTCATCCTTGTCACAGGGCACCCGTAGAGGTCAGAGGACAACCACAGGTGTCAGACCTCACATTCCATCTTGTTTGAAGCCGGACCTTGTGGTCACTGCCCAGCAGGTTTCCAAGATGTTACCATCTCTGTCCTCCGTTAGCCATGAGCGTGCTGGGATTATAGACACAAGTCACCCTGCCCAGGTCGGCATGGGTTCCATGGACCCAAACTTGGGTCCTTGGGATTTCACAGCAAGCTTTTAAACATATTTTAACTATAGCTAATATCTATTTGCTTCCTTATACCAGAAGTCTTAATACATTGGTAATATTTAGACTATTATGAAAGGAATAACCCTGCTTAAGGAATGAGGCCACAGAATATACAACCTAAACAACAGGTCAAATCATAGTCTTCCTCCAGAGCCTATTAGTTTCCGCCAACACCATTGTTTCTTATTGCAGTTTTAAACCCCGAAAGATGGCTCGGACATCATTTTCTGGTTGTCTCACTACTCTGCTGTGTTTTCCCGGCAGGTCATTGTACAGCGCTGCTTGTGTGGCAAGAACATGTCTCATGTGAAGGCGGCCTGCATAGTGTGTGGCTACCTGAAGCTGCTGCCCTTATTCTTCATGGTGATGCCAGGGATGATCAGCTGCATTCTGTACAAAGGCAAGCCACAGGCACAGTAATCTTCATTTATGCTTGAATTCTTATGAGTGTTTTAAAGAATTCTTATTTTTTTTAAAAAAGTTTTTTTTGTGTGTTTGGATATTTTGCCTACATGTATGTCTGTGTATCACATGCAAGCCTGGTGCCTACAGAGGTCGGAAGATGGCATCAGGGCCTCTGCAACTTGAGGTATGGGTGGCTGTGAGCTGCCATATGGATGCTGGGAACCAAACCCAAGTCCTCCCAAGAACAGCAAGTGCTCTTTCTTGACTGCTGAGCCATTTCTCCAATCCCAAGTAGTTTTAAGCTATAGCAAAACCTTAATAAAACAGAAAACCTATTCCAGGGAGAAATCCAGGTTGGGAAAATAGCTTTTACAGGGGTGTCACATACATGAAAATCAGTTTGGCATACTTGATGCTGTTTTCTTTAGTCCTTTATAGCCTGCTTATGTCTTTGGAGACATTTGAAACAGTGAGTCCTGTTTTCAGAGGTTTAGAGACTATGGTAGAAGGGCACTGTGGGGTGTGGTAGGGTTTCTCAGGGATGAACTGGTGAGATGCTGGTGTTGAGTGTGGGAAAGTACACAAATGGACCTGCTTCTTGGATCTCTGAAGCAGATAGGTTTGAATCCATTTCCTCTGCTCTGGAATCAGGTGTTGGTGAATACATTAATTGCTGAGTCAGCTGATTTTTACAAAAATTATTGAAAATAGACTTTTTCATACAATATATTTTGACTATTATTTCTCCTCCTGAAACTCCTCCCAGTCCCTCCCCTCTTCCCCTTCTATTTGGATCCACATCCTTTTCTGTCTCTTGTTAGAAAGTCAACAGGCATCTACGGAATAAAATCAAATAAGACAAAACAAAAACAAACAAATTGGAATGGGACAAAACAAATAACAGAGAATAAAGAGCAAGATAAAAACCAGAAGAAACACAAATAGACACAGAGATACACAATATTTCACAGAGGAATCCCACAACACACACACATGCATGCATGCACATACAGTCATTTATTTACCCACTCACATACACACAAGTGGAAGCCATACTATGTGCCCAAAGGACCTCGAAGGTAAAGAGTGTCCCTTCAAGCTCAGTGAAGAACTGTGTTGGTACTTTAGCTGGGATTGCCTGAACCTGTAGGCTGCTCTTGGTAGGACGGCCCTTTTTACTACATTAATCCTATCCATCCATGAGCATGGGAGGTCTTTCCATATTCTGATATCTTCTTCAATTTCTTTCTCCAGCATCTTCAAGTTTTTATCATGCAAGTCTTTCACTTGCTGGGTTAGAGTTACCCCAAGGTATTTTATCTATTTTGAGTCTGTTGTGGAAGATTTTGTTTCCTTGATTTTGTTCTTCGTCCATTTGTCACTTGTATGTAGGAAGGCTACTGGTTTTTGTGAGCTAATTTTGTATCCAGATGCTTTGCTGAAAGTGTTTAGCTGATATGTGAGTTTCTGATGAAATATTCAGGATCATTTATGCAGACACTATCATACCATCTGCAAAAAAGATACTTTGACTTCCTCCCTTCTCATTTATATCCCCTTGATTTTTTCATTTGCTTTATTTCTCAATCTAAAACTAAAGTATTAGATTGAATATGTATGGAGAGAGTGCATAAGCTTGTCTTGTTTCTGATTTTAGTAAAAATACTTTGAGTGTCCCTCCATGTAAGTTGATGTAGGCTATGGGCTTGCTGTAAATTGCCATTATTATATTGAGGTATGCCATTTGTATCCCTAGTCTTTTTAGGGCTTTTTTTTTTTTTTTAATCATGAAAGGGTGTTGGATTTTATTAAAAGCCTTTCCTACATCTAATGAAATGATAATGTGGTTTATGTCTTTCAGGATGTTTATTTGGTGGTTTAATTTTTAAATTTATATATGTTGAATCATCTCTACAACTCAGGAATGAAGTCTGCTTTATTATGGTGGATGATATTTTTTTATGGTGTTGTTTTCTTGTATTTGGTTTGCAACTATCTCATTGAGAATTCTTGCATCTATGTTCATAAGAGAAATTAGTCTTCAACTATCTTTCTTTGTTAGATCTTTATGTGGTTTTGGTATTGGGTAACTGTGGCCTCATGAACAGAATCGGGCAGTGATCCTTCTGTTTCTATAGTGTGGAACAGTTTGAGAAGTATTTGTGTTAATTCTTCTTTGAAGTGCTGGTAGAAATCTGTTCTAAAACCATCTGGCCCTGAATTTTTTTTTTTTAACTTGTAAAACTCAATTACTGCTTCTATTGCACTAGGAGTTATATGTCTATTTAAATTGCTTATCTGGTCTTGATTTAACTTTGCTTGTTGCCATATATTGAAAAAATAATTCATTTCTTTTATATTTTCCAATGTGGTTATATTGTGTTTTTATTTTCTTCCTCTTTTGATTTGCTGGCTGATGTTGTTTATTCCTTGCGTTTTCTTAGGTTTTCTTAACCCCTTCAATTTTAACCCTTTGTACTTTTCCTTCTAGGACATTCTATAGGGCCTGATTTTTAGATAGCTACTGCTTAAACTTGATTTTATTATGAAATCTCTTTCTTTCTCCATCTGTCGTAATTGGAGTAGAGTAGTTTGGGCTGGCATCTATGGTCTTTTAGAGTTTGTAGAAGATTTTTCCAGGCCATTCTAGCTTTGAGAGTCTCCATTGGAAAGTCAGGTGTTTTTCTAATAGGTCTGCTTTATATTAAAAGCTTTTCCTCTTGCAGCTTTTAATATTTTTTTGTTCTGTACATTTAGGGGTCTGATTGTATGTTGTGCTGATTTACTTTTCTGGTCCACTCTATTTGGTATTCTGTATTCTTGTACCTTGATAGTCATTTCTTTCTTTAGATTGGAAATTTTTTTTTCTCTAACTTTGCTGAAAATATCTTCTGTGATTTTGGCCCGGGTGCCTTTTCCTTTCACTGTTCCTATTAGTAGCAGATTTTTTCTTTTCATAGTGTCTTAGTTAGGGTCACTATTGCTGTGATGAAACACTGTGATCAAAGCAACTTGGGGAGGAAAGTGTTTATTTGGCTTCTGGTCTTCATATCAGAGGTTTTTTTTAATCAAAGGAAGTCAGAATAGAAATTCAAGCAGGGAAGAAATCTGGAGCCAGGAGCTGATGAAGAGACCATGGAGGAACACTGCTTACTGTCTTGCTTCCCTGGCTTGCTCAACTTGCTTGCTTATAAAACCTAGGACCACCAGCCCAGGGACGGCACCCCCCACAATGGCCTGAGCCCTTCCCCATCAATCACTAATTAAGAAAATGCCATACAGGCTTGCCTACAGCTTGATCTCATGGAGGAATGTTCTCACTTGAGGTTCCCTCCTCTCAGATGACTGTAGCCTGTGTCAAGTTGACATAAACTATCCACTACATGTATTTTTCTGGATTTCCTGCAGTTTTGTGCCAGAGTTTTAAGAAAAGACTTAACAAGTTTCCTTACCAATGTGTATACTTCTTCTTTCTTGTCTTCAATGACTGAGAGTCTCTTCTATCCTTTGTATTCTGTCAGTGAGGCTTGCCTCTGAGGGTCATGTTCAAGTTCCTAAACTTCACTTCCAGAGTTCCCTCAGTTTGGGTTTTCTTGTTGATTCTATTTCCATTATAATGTCTTGAACTGTTTTCTTCCACTGGGTGTGCACACATATGTATGTTTTTATAGATTTTATTATTTCACTTATTAATATACTTTTAAAGGACTCATAACATATTCATGAAGGATATCTTGAAGTCATTTTCTTGTGCTTCTGCTATATTGCTTTTCCAGGGCCTACTATCGTAGAGTTTCTGGTCTCTAGTGAAGACATAATGCCTTGGCTCTTACTGTGTTTTCATGCTGGTATCTAGTCAACTGAATTTTAAATTATTACAATTCTTGATGCTAATATCTGTTCCCGTCTTTGTTAGGTGGGTGTTTTGTTCCTTGGTTTCTGTCACCATCACTTCTTTTTAGGGAAATGTGGTGGCTGTGGGTTGCCTGGTAGGGGGTGCTTCTGAGATCCTGACAGGTGTGGCCACTGGGGCTCTGGGCAGAATGGAACATGACAGAGAATGAAAATGCACTGGAAGGGGAGGCTGAGGGGGTCTACCAGAGGGAGGATAGCAGAATGTGCCCCCAGGATCTATGTATTCCCCTGAGAATGAGGGGAGAGAGAGAAGCCAGACTGGAACAGTTGGTCTACTATAGAGTTAAGGATGGGAGGGGAGATTAGACATGGAGCAGAGGAGGGGGAGTGAAGATTGTCCATGACTCATTGGCCTTCATGGCCAGCAGGTTTCCAGCCTCCAGATTTGGTGGCTGAGACAGAGGGATGGGGTAGTAAGGAAGGCATTAAGATCCACCAGAGTTGGGGAGAGAGGAAGGGAAGACCATGGAAGGTCGAACACTATAGGGCTGGGGTAAGATTTGGAGGGCTAGATTTGGAGCAGAGGAGAGAGTAAAAGCTCGAAAGGTTCTTCCCTGGCAGTGGATCTCCATGGAATGCTGGAGGGTGATCAGCTCCTTCCGCATGCTCTAAAGCTCTAGCTGGGTCATAGCTAAAGGACAGTCCTGCCTGTTGGGTCAGTCCCTCTGGATCTATGAAAATGATACAGTGACAGTTTCATATTTTGGGTAAAGAGGTACCATTTCTTTGACATAGAAATCAAAAATGTATCTCTATTTCCAAGCAAGTGTCTTTCCTCCCACCCATGGGCTCACCTCTTTGTCCAATGGTTGCAAACTGTGCCTGCTTGAGTCTTGCTCACTGAACTCCCGTCTGAATATCTCCCCAGATATGGTGGCCTGCGTTGTGCCATCTGAGTGTTTAAAGCAGTGTGGTGTTGATGTTGGCTGCACTAACTATGCCTACCTGATGCTGGTGCTGAAACTGATGCCCATGGGTAAGTAAATGCCTGAGCTCACACAGCCTCCATAGACATTTTTTAGGCAGCTCTCATATGTTGCCAAACCATATTCTGAGCCTAGACATTCCAGAGATGGACCAGGTGTTTTCTGTTAGAAGAATCTTAACTCTTTAGGATCAAGACTCTTTAAAGAAAATTAAGAATGTTTGCATTGTCTTTTTGCTAATAAAATGCATTGTTTAACCACAAACCTATATATCCAATGGAGTAGAGGTTAATTTTAGACAAATGACACCCAGATATTCTATCTCAATCTATCCAATTTGTAATCACTTATTGAGTGTATTAGATCCCGGACACTGGCTTGGGTGCCCAGAAACATTGATGAAGATATAAATCCCCCTACCATTTAGAATTCACATTTCAGTTTCCTGAGACATAAAATAGTTGTGCATGTGAAGAAGGTAAATGATTAAGATGCTGGGGAGTGACTGTGGTGAACAGAAGCAGATCAAGGGAGAGAGCTCCGGTAACACTTGGTTAACACTTGATGGCTTTGCATCCTGACACACACGAGCATTTTCAGAATGAAGGGAACAGAGCCCACAGATCTGACACCACATTCCCACACCCTCTGTTCTAGCAGTTGTGGGGCCAAAGGGAACTAGAGCATCAGGCTCCTATTAAAATTTAAAACTCTTGGCTTTTCCTCTGTTAAATGTGTATTATTGATCTCAGCTGACATAGTCAATGTTCCAGACAAACCCATTGTCTTGGGGAAACTCCCTACTTTTAGTCTGGCACTCAGAGACTAGGACATCCAGTCTAACCAGAGATTGTGCCCTCTCCTGATCCCAGGACTTCGAGGCCTGATGCTGTCGGTCATGGTGGCCTCTCTCATGAGCTCCCTGACCTCCATCTTCTATAGTGCCAGTACACTCTTTACCATAGACCTCTACACCAAGATTCAGAAGAAGGCATCAGAGAGAGAGCTCCTGATAGCTAGACGGTAAGGGAACCTGGTCTCTACCTAGAATTCCCTTCAGGAAGGGAAAATGTAGAGATGAGCTAGAGTTTTAATATGTTTGACTTTAGTGAAAATAATCATCAATCTACTGAGGAAGAAGGAACACTAGGAATGATTTAATTCAACTCATCTCTTTATGTAGTCAAAAATTGGGGCCATTTAAATCTAATGTTTGGGTTTTTTCCCCATATTTTAAGTGTTTCAAGTAGTTCCTGTGGGATTTTGTTTTGTTCCTCCCATAACCCCTTCCAATCAAATCTTCATAAATTACCACCTACTCTTGGGGCTTCATCTTTCAATGTCTCCAAGTATATAACATGCAAGGAATGATAAATTATCACCTTCACATTAATTAAGGATTAGGTATTAGAAAGGGACAGACTCAAGCAAGCGACTAGGTCAATAAGTTGCTTAGAGGGTTATGTCAACCTCAGAATCCCTGAGTGGTCTGGGAGCCCTGCCGACAAATGAAATCAAAATGAATAATCAGGAAGAAAGAAAGACCCCCATTTTCCCCTTCATCATTTTCAGGTAGACTCAACATTGTCCTAGCATTTTGTAACACGAGTTAGAGGTTAAAGTATGACATACATAAAGCAGACACGGAGAACATAATTACACAGTTCAGGCATGTGTCTCCAAAGGAGCCCACATGAAGTTACTGCACACATTTCTCATAGAAGTTATGATCACCCAGAACTCCTCCTCACTTTCTGTCTTTCCAAAGCTAACCTTTCTCACTTCTAATGCTACTAATTAAGTTACCTACTTCATATTATAAATACAGCATCACAGCATATATTTCCTAATACATGGCTTCTTTGGCTCACATTATTTTTGTAACATTCAGCCATGTTTTCATGTACAGTCTGTTTCAGTTCCTTGCTGTGTGGTATTCCATTATCTTAATGCCTCACCATTTATCTGCTGTATTGTTCACGGCCCTACTGCTTTGGTTTAACTCTCTCGGTGCACATGCTCTTCTATTGCGGTCAGTTATATTACTATGAAACAGCTTTCATTCTTGGCCTTTTCAAATTTATGGTTCTGTGGAATGAAGGGGAGGGTCATAAAGAAAAAAACCTGATTATGACTTAGGAAAAATAGACTGATGGTATTAATTCTAAATGTGGATATGGTGGTAAGAGAATAGATCAGTCATTTTCCTTTTGTAGTTATAAATTTTGAGTAATATACTTAGAGAATGTTTCCGTAATGAAAACAAGTGATCATTTACCTGTGGAGAACCACTTCAAGTTCATCCCAGGACTTCCCAGCTAGTTAGAAGAGAAACTGGAGCCCTCATCTTGTCCCTTGTGTGGCATTTGCCCTGTCCCTGTGGCTTTCTCACTGGGGTTTGGGACAGAAATGCTCTCATATAGTACTGAGAAGGAAGGGCAGTGTTTGTACAGACCAGTCTTGGAAGGACACTGCCCACTTTGTGAAGTTTCTATCAAGAGAACTTACCACCCATTTTTATACATTTTTCTTTGCTTTACAATAGCTTTACTAAATCAAGTATTTGAAATGAAAACCTGATAATCCATATCTTGACTAGATAAAGGCTGAAGGAGAAGAGAATGGAAAGCATAGTTTTTCGTTTGCTTGTTTGTTTTGTTTTTCTAGGCTGGTATTCAAAATACAGTGATCCTACCAGTCAATACAGAATTTTGGACACAAATCTCTTTAAGTCACAACCACAAAGAAATATCTGTTCTGTTCTTATCACATGTCTGTGTCCCAATATGGAAAATGCACATTACAAAAATCCTTGCCTCATGTAAGCAAGCCGTGCCTCTGTAGAGAAGGCAGATAAACACAGCTCTAACAGGTGAGATCACAATCAGAATATATGGTATGAAAGAAATCTCTTTTCAATAAAAGAAAAAATAGGAAAACAAAGGAGATAAAATTAAGCCAGAATGAAAAGATGGCCAGTACCTAATGCAAAATATCAGGAAATCTTCCTGATGTGGCTCTTGAGCAAAGTCCTGAAGTGGGGGCAGGGGAGTCCATGGCTCTGTGGGGCAAGAACAGTGAGACCATGATAGAAGTCATGTGTGTGGCAATTTTGATAACAACAAGGGATAAGGCTGTCCCCAGGGAGCATGTGAGAAAATAAAAAGAATGCAGTTTACCAAGGTGTCCAGGAGCCAGGTCAGGCCAGGCCACTTGAGTGTGTGACAGAAACAATCGAAGTGGCTGGTAAGCAGTGGGTTATCTTTCCAGAGCAGACATGGGAATAATAATGTTGTGGCTTACTGAACCTTTACCGTGTTCTGGGCTTCATGATTGTCACATCTAAGCTGTGTGACATTAGGGTCTCAGTCTTCCATGCAAAGACTTACTCCTCTGTTCACCCCACAACCATGTCCATATTTCAGATGAATATGGAGATGAGGAGATTTCATGCATCATCTTGTTAATTATATTTGCTCATTTATTCACACACAAAGCAAACTCTGGGTTTAGAAAACCAGATAGTTTATCTTTATGGATCCCAGGATCTTGTAGTCAACATTTTAGCCAGGCTTTTCTGTGAGTATGAACTAGTATTTCTTGTCAATACATCAAGTATTTCTTCTCAGTGCATCTAGCATTCTGGGAAAGAAAAGGCTGTGTTAATTCTTACTTATAGAAACTCACTTATTTTCTCTAACTAAGAAAAGATAAAAATTGGGTTCTACTTTATTATACAAATAACTACTGATTAAGGAAACTAATACAGTATTTCTGAGATCTATCTTATATTAAAGAATTATTAACCAACAGCTGACATTCGTTTTCATGAGGAACCATTCATCTTAGATGAAGCCTTTACGACACATTTAGATAAGTATGGTTGCTATTGAATTAACAGATAATCAGCATAGCGTGGGTTCACATCAGGCCAAGAAGTGTAGTTTTGTTTTGAAAATGAATGGATGGGACGAGGATAGATTCAGGAACTCAGCAAACATGTCTGTCATGCTGTTGTTTATGCTCTGATGTTTCTTACAGGCTGTTTGTCTCTGTGCTAATTGTCACCAGCATCTTGTGGGTCCCCATAGTGGAAGTATCTCAGGGTGGACAGCTGATCCATTACACAGAAGCAATCTCCAGCTACCTCGGGCCTCCGATTGCAGCTGTCTTCCTGCTCGCCATCTTCTGTAAGAGGGTCAATGAACAAGTAAGTGAAAAACAGGGAGGATTTTCCCTGCTGCTCTCAGAAAAGTTTGCTCCTCTCCCTGGCATCCCAGGACACATTCTTGCTAGTCCACGTGTATGCTCAAGGCCTGTCTCCGTTTCCACTGTGCTCTCTGTAATGTCTGACCCTGAATAAACTGTGAAGGGCCTTGACATGGTGCTCCCTGCTGGGTGCATCTGCATGTATTATAAAATGTCATGTGCTCGGGACGGTGCTGGGGAACAGGAACTCAGGAGATGGCTTTTCAGTGTACCAGCAGGACTCTAATATCATGATCTGACACAAAAAACTCCACTCTGCACAATGAAGATGACGATAGTATAGGGGTTGCTATGTAGGTTAAATGAGATAATATACTAAACACTATTTGAAACACTAGAAAAAATTAAATATATTCATTGTTATTGTCATGCAAATAGTTGATTTTTTACTTTCATGTCTAATCCCTTATATGCTCTCCCTGTTTACTATATTACGTGATTTTTCAGGAAAGTGACAGGCTAATGGATCTCAGTGTCTAGTGATTTTTCAGCTCTTCAAATTGTGTTACATGAATCATAATTCTATTTGTCCTACACAACAAAGCACAAGGTTTTATTCTACATGGACAAGAAAAGTCAGGACATTTTCAGTTTGGGTCATTGCTGACAGCAGAGTCCTGGGATTGGACACTCAGCACTGTGGTGGTATTTCAGAGCCACAGAGGACAACTTCCCACTGGCAGCTTGTGTTTGCAATTGTCCCTGTTTGTCGGTGTTCTCCTAAGAGAGCAGTAGGAATGAATTATGACGTACTTGAACAAGTGTCTCGTGTTCCTAAGCACTCTGTTCTTGGCCTGTTTCTCGCAGGGAGCGTTCTGGGGTCTGATGGCTGGCCTCGTGATGGGCCTCATCCGCATGATCGCAGAGTTTTCTTATGGGACAGGGAGCTGCCTGGCTGCCAGTAGCTGTCCCCAGCTCATCTGTGGAGTGCATTATCTGTACTATGCCATCATTCTCTTCTCCGTGTCTGTACTGGTCACCCTGGGAGTTTCTTTCTTAACAAAGCCCATCCCCGATGTACATGTAAGTGATGCACTAATGAGGAGCCATTGGCTTTCAAAGTATGGCATAGCGGGCACTTGAGCTAGCACCAGGCTAGTGGAATTGTTGGACTATTGGGTTTAGAAGGAACCTAAGAGATACTCCACTATCCAACTGAACACTTTGGTCGAGTGTGTGTGAAGCATCAGCCTATTACTTAGAGGCTAAGAAACGGGCCTACATTTCAAAGACCAGTGAGGTGTTGCTATGGGTAAAGGGGCTTCCTGAGCGAGTCTGGAAACCTGAGTTCAACCCCTGGGACCCACAGTGACTGGAGGGCACTAACTCCAAAAAATCATCCTCTCACGGCCACGCATGTCTGTGAATGCACCCACAAACACACATCGCTCAGAAATGGTACGAAAACAAAGAGCATGCTGTTCAAAAGCTCCATCACGTTGTTGAAGACAACACCTGCGCCGTTGTTATGAGTACCGGGAAGGGAATCATCAGTCTTGTCCAATAGACCAAGAAAGATCTTACAACAGACCTGTCCATCTGAGCTGGGCCTCTCTGCTGTTGAGTAGAAATTCAGATCTATTATAAAGACTGATATAGAGCCGGGCACGGTGGTGCACACCTGTAAGCCCAGCACTCAGGGAGGCAGAGGAAGATGGATCTCTGTGAGCTCAAAGCCAGCCTGGTCTACAAACTGAGTCCAGGACAGCCAGGGCTACACAGTAAGACCTCGTCTAGAGAAACAATCAAACAAACAAAAGGCTGATATGGATATGTTTTTTAAAATCAAAGTTAACAGTGATCAAAGAAAGAAAAAAAAACAATGAGGTGCATTTTTGTCTTTCAGGATGAAAAAAAAATGCTTAATAACACTAATATAAAATGGTAAAGATTTAGTAAACTTTCAGCATCCAAAATTATTAGTAAGTGTGGGATACTATGCTTGGTAAGAATGCAATCATGAGGTATCTAGTTAGCTTTAAGTCTCACAGTTTATTAGTCCTTAATCTCAGGTTCAAGAGCTTACATAGACACTTGTATAAGTAGAAAAATTATATATGAATCACCATTTTCCATGCAAATATCATTGACAAAAAAAATCTGGAAAAGTTGGAGTCATTATCACTAAGAAGATGGCACTATCATAAGAGTGCGCTAAATATGACGCAGGTGTTTGAAGGTAGCTTCTGACTCCCTTTGAGAAATTATTCAGTGAAAAGAATGCATACAGAATATCATGGGACCTTATACTATCACTTGTAGAATATGATTTAAATAGACGCACAGATACGTGTGTGTGTGTGTGCATGTATGTGTGTCTACATGAAGACAAAATCATATTGATAAACAACTGAAATTTTCAGCACCATTATCTTTGGGACACAAGCAGACACTATGAAAGCCATGCAAATGTTTATCATTTTTTGCTCTCTATATAATAAACAATATTAGTATGTAAACAATATATTATACTTATGTTTTATACATTACACAATAGATTTACATACTAATGCTGTTATTACATACAGTCTATATGTATACTATATTACACATAGTTTATTATGTATAGTGTATAATCTGTACATATAACACATTTACATATTAATATTGCTTATTAGTAAAATATTTATGCACCATATACCCTTTAATGTATTTTTTTGCTCATTGCTCAATCTTGAAGCAATACATGTTTGCATTTTTTATTTAATGGGGGCCAATAGGTGATGTGTGAAGCTGAAACTCAATACCTAGAGTGGTGAAATGACTTTACCAATGACATGTCCCCAGAATTCATAACTGAATGTTTGCACTGAGTGTTGGATATTGACAGAATGAGCAACAGGAAACTCGTCATCATTTCCAAACCAATAAACATAACAATGAATTCTTGTCTGCTATCACAAATAATCATAATTTATTACCGAGTTTTCTTTACAAAACTTTTGTCTAGAGTTCCAGTGGACTATTTAATTTGTGTTTTATGTTTATGCCACAAGGTGAACTTTGGAAGCAGGTGCATAAGTGTCAACAGATGTTCCATAGAGAGTCATGTGAACTGTTGTGGTCCTCACCTAGTAAAACAATAATGAGATATCCTGGGACAGAAGCTTTGAGGAAGTCCATGGTAGATCAGGGCAGGATTCAAGAAGTCTCAAGAAGATAGCCTTCATGAAAAGGTAGAGGGCATGGTGTTACCATAATCCCAGCACCGAGGAGGCATAGAGAGATGGGTCTCTGTGAGTTCAGGGCACGCTGGTCTACACAGTGGGTTCCACACAAGCTAAAGGTATATAGTGAGAGCCTGTCTCAAAAATGCACAAACTATGGCTGAAACTCCTGGAGCTCTGGCAAGATGTCCCCGCACTGATGGGAAAGCATGTGCCTGCAAGTAAGAGCCAATAGCAAACCTCAGAGAGCTGCATAGGGTCCCTGTAAAACTAGAGTGTAGGGTGACTGAGGGTATGTGGGTTGTAAACCTATCGACATTTGGACCAGTTTCCTCAGTATAGCCCTGGGGTGTGTCCATTGTGTCCAATCACACTTCTTGCATGTATGGTAAAATAATTACAGGACAACACATATTCCGTACATTTTCAACAGTGGTAATCAGTACACAAAGCAGGAGAATCTTGATCATACAAATGAGAGTCAAAATTCTATAAAGCTTAAAAATTTACAATAACTGGAGGCAGGAAAGGGATGTGTGATTGCATTTGAGATTCAAGAACTGAACACAGATAGCTGTCTCAACACAATAGATCCAGAAATACAACTCATGCTATGCCCAGGGACAATGAAAACCCCAGTCATTACAGCATAGGAAGGGGAACAAGGAGCAGACTGTGTCAGGGAAATGGCTTCTTGCATTCTGCAGAACAGGGAAGCACTGATCCTTCACGACAATCTGTTGTGTATTTTATAAGGAAACAGAGGGAAGGAGTTCAAAGGCTTTCTACACACTCACAAAAGTAAAGGTTTAAGAAGACGGAAGGGCTAATTTCCTTGATTTTCTAACTATATGTTGCATACATGTATCAGTCTAGTGCTCTGTGACACACACACACACATAATTATGTGTTGAGTAAAACTTCCAAGCTAGGAACGATGGTGCATCCACACTGGGGAGGTGGAGGCAGGAAGATCAGAAGTTCAAGGACATCCTCGGCTACGTAGGAGGTACAAGTTCTCATGTGTCCGTGCTACATGAGACGCTATGTAAAATAATTAAATAAACAGATGGAGAAGTAAGTAAATATAAAAAACAAAAACAAAACAAAAGAAACAAAAAAAAACCCAATCTCTAGCTAGACTGAAAATAACAATGAAGTTACTATTTACAGTTAGACAGTACAGAAAATGAAATTATTATTAACAGACAGAAAGGACAACGAACTGACAAGGAAGTTGCTACTAACGGTTAGACAGGAAGCACACTGAGTGAAGCCGTGGTGTAATTCAGGCTAGACTGATCCCTACTGTTCTGAAAGGAAGAGGTTTAGGAATCTTGAGCTTTTAAAAGTTTCCCAAAGAAATTAAATTCAGAAATGATTTTAAATGATTCATGTGTTTTTGGAGAGTGTGGTGTGTGGTATGGCAGGAGGATCTTTCTTTACAATCTAGAACACTCTTTTTAGTAGCCCATGTTTTTTTTTTTTTTTTTTTTTATCATACAAAAATGAGAGTAATATTTGCTGTATTCTAACATGTGCCTTTTGCTAATGCTCCCTGTGGTCTCTGCTCAGCTGTATCGCTTGTGCTGGACTCTTCGGAACAGTAAGGAGGAAAGAATTGACTTAAATGCAGAAGAAAAGGAGGAGGAAGGAGCCGATGATGAGACTGAAGAAGGTAACACCTCACTTACATATTGGCTTAGTGAGATTTTTATGTATACTTTTAATTAAAATATAATTACATTCCTTCCCCTTCCCTTTCCTCTCTGTAACTCCCAGAATCCTTTTCCATCCAACCTTCCCCATGAATTATAGCCTCTTTTTTCTTTAATTACTACTGTTACATATATGTGTATATGAATTCCCAATTCATCAATACAGCCTACTGAGTCTGTTTATGTTGTGTGCATATGGTTTCAGGGCTGACAGCTGTGTGTTGCATAACCAATTAGGCAGCTCATCCCCAAGAGAGGTTAATTCTCTGATTCTTAACAGGCGTTAGTTGCCTATAGTATTTTTGTCTAGGAGTGGGATGAGGTCGGATATTTCCCCCTTCCATGTTAACAAATCTATTAATATTGCCACTGCCCTTGTCTTGTTTATATAGACTTTGCTGGTTAATTTGACACAAACTAGAGTCATCATGGAAGAGGGAGCCCCAACTGAGAAAAAGCCTCCATAAAACAGGGCTGGAGGCAAGCCTGTAGCACATTCCCCTAACTAGTGATTGATGGGGGAGGGCCAAGCCCACTGTGGGTGGGGCCATGATTAGACTGGTGGTCCTGGGTTTTAGAAGGAAGCAGGCTGAACCAGCCATGAGGAGCAAGCCATGAGCAGCACCCCTCCATGCTTCTGCATCAGGTCCTGCCTCCAGGTTCCTGCCCTGCTTGAGTTCCTGCTCTGACTTTCTTCAATCATGGACTGTTACCTGGAAGTGGAAGCCAAATCCTCCCCCTTTCCTCACCCATGAACTTGCTTTTTGGTCATGGGATTTCATCTCAGCACTAGAAACCCTAACTATGAATGCAGGCGTTTGATTTTACAGCTGGCTTCCTGTTATTTTCCTGGCATTCTGGCTCTTAGAATCTTTGTGATTCCTCTTCCAAGATGTTCCCTGAGCCATAGACACAGGAGCTGTGATGCAGATGTAGCCATTGGGGCTTGGCTTTGCACTGCACCATGTCAGGCTGTGGTTTTCAGTAATGACTTCATGGACTGTGGAGATGAGCTTCTTTGATGAGGGATGACGTCTGCAGTTATCCAGTTCTCAAGAAGCTGTTACTTTTATAATAAAGTAAAACATTCAGATCTCAATGGCCCAATAATGAAGAGAGCCTGTAGAGAGGAAATCCACCCATCCAGTCAGCTACATGAGCATCCTCTGTCCATCCATGTTACTTACCACATGCCAGGTGCTGAGAGGACATTCAGTGACCTGCTGACTTCTCCATCTTCATACCTCATGATTAAGTGTCTAACCCAACTCTTCTCCAGCCTCATTTCTTCCTATTCTTTCCAACACACCGAGAACAGGAAGGATGATGCATCAGTTTTCTCTACATACACCAAGATCCTAGGATACTGTCACAAAGATTCTCTAGGATATTTTTTTTAATAATTTTATTTTTCTCATTAGTTACATTTTGTTAATTCTGTATCCCAGCTGTATCCCTCATTCCCTCCCCAATCCCACCCTCCCTCCCTCATCTCCTCCCTGCCCCTTTCCAAGTCCACTGATAGGGGAGGACCTCCCCCCCTTTCATATGACTCCCTTTTGTCAGGTATTTTCAGGACTGGCTGCAAAGTCCTCCTCTGTGGCCTAACAGTACTGCTCTTCCCTTGGGAGGTGGGGAGGTCAAAGAGCCAGTCATTGAGTTCCTGTTAGAAATAGTCCTTGTTCCCCTTACTATGGGAAACCAATTGATTACTGAGCTATCACGGGTCACATCCGAGCAGAGGTTCTAGGTTTTATCCTCTCATGGACTTTGGTTGAGTGTCCATCTCAGAAAAGACCCTGTGCCCAGATACGTTTGGTCCTTATGGAGCTCCTATCCTTTCCACATCAAACTCCCCTTCTTTCATATGATTCTCTGCACTCTGCTGAAGGTTTGGTTATGAGTCTTAGTATCTTTTTACAAAGCACATTATGAAAAGATTTGCCATCAATTGTGACAACTGGTATCACAATATAATTTTAATTTTTCAGGTGAGCTTAAAATCATGTTTTTTTTCTTTTGTGCTGTCTACTAACTCTGTGCTATGTTTAAATGTATCTCTAGATGTATTCATTCATTTATTTATTTTTATTGTATATGCATTGGTGTTTTGCCTACATATATATGTCTCTGTGAGAGTGTCAGATCTTAGAGTTACAGACAGTTGTGAACTACTATGAAGGTGCTGGGAATTGAACCCAGGCCCCCTGGAAGAGCAGTCAGTGCTCTTAACTGCTGAGCCATCTCTCCAGCCCCTTTTTTCAGCTTCTGCATAGTCAGATTTATCATGATTTTCTCAGGATTCTTCTGGTTCTTATAAAAATTGTTTACTCATGTCTGTACAGCATCTACCCATCTTTGGTGATAGTTTACTTTTCTTTCTTTGTTCCAGACCAAACTGAAAAGCCTCATGGATGTACCAAGAGGACTTGTGACTTATTCTATGGTTTGCAAAATGCAGAACCCAAGCTGACAAAAGAGGAGGAGGAAATCCTGAAGAAGAAGCTGGAAGACACATCAGAGGAGCCCTTCTGGAGGACGGTTGTGAATGTCAATGTCATTGTCCTCTTGGCTGTGGCAGTTTTCTTTTATGGCTACTTTGCCTGAAAACTCTTTCTCAGCCACAAAGAGGCTGGTTCATCAAAGAATCATTTTATGCATTTTCCTTTTATACTTTATTACCTTACATCAGCAATTGGTAATGTTATCTAATGAGGTGATGTTAGCCTTGTTTTTTTATAAAAAAAAAATTTATGAAACCAGTGAAGTGACTCCATGTGAGTATGTGAAGTAATCAAAGAGCCCCAAATCCTTTTCTACTTTCATGCAGTATAATTAACCCTTGAAATTTTATAGATTCAAGAAATATAACGTCATGATTTCATATATGTGTTGTGAAAGTTTTACCACAACCAAGTCAACTGGTACATCCATAGCCTAGCATAGCCACTCTTTTATGATATACAGGCAGAAAACTCTTATTCTGTTCTCAGCAAATTTGAAATACACAGTACATCATTCTCATCCATAGGTACATAGGTCTAATATTTTATTAGATATCTATAAGATGTTTACCTATAAGATGTATTCATCCTACAGGTAAACACATATACACTTTAAGTGACATCCCTCCTATCTCTCATCCCAGAGCTCCTGGAAAGCACCACTGCTCTAGTGTATTTTGTGCTGCAGCAACAAACACAAAATACTCAGAATTGTGAGGAGTGGGGATTTGTTTTTTGTAGTTCATCAGATGAGAAGTGGCAATATTTAAGAGCCAGATCTGGAGGGGACATGCAGCTACATCATTCCATGGTAGAAGGTGGGTAGCCAAGACCATCTGGGACAGAGGGGAAGAAAGGGACCAAAATATTCTTTTAATCAGGAACCTGCTCCTGCAATAATACTAACTGACTCCTGAGGGAAGAACCCTCATGAGCTGGTCACTTTGTTGAGGTCTCTCTCTTTGTTGACACTCGGAATTGGGCTTTCAACATATGAACATACGAGGATCTTTTCAACTCTAGAATTCTACTCCATTCCTACATTCAAATTGTATCCATTTCATTCTGGTGACACCAAAGGTCTTAATTCGTTTGCAGAACAACTCAAAAGTAAAGAAAGAAATCATGTGAATCAGATATGAATGAGACTCAAGGCACAACCCATTCTAAAACAACTCCATGCTGCCTTCCTGGGAAAACAAGCATGCTGCTTTCAAAGCTCAGTGGTGGAGTGAGCATGGGATAGACACTCCCATTCTGAAAGGGAGACCAAGACAAGAAGAAAGGAGTCACTGGTCACCCAGTTAGTTCTAAGCCTATGAAGCAATTGACCTTCAATTCATGCCCTGATTCTGAGGTACCCTGGGGCCAGAGGCTGGGCCATCCAAGGCCTCAGGCAACCTTGCCTGACTCAACTATGTCTGTATCCCCTAGAAACACAGCCATCCATGGTCATCTATGTATGAAGATTATCATTGTGTCATTTCTATTGGTGTCCTAAGATACTTGTTATTGTCTTTCCTTTGGAAACAAATCACTTAGTCCAACCCACATTAAGAGAAGGGATTACACTTGGGCATAAGGAAAAAGGAGAGCAGACTGTTGGGATCTTTCTTAGAGACTGTGAATGACAGCACCAACAGTCTAAATAGCCTATGAAGAAAACAGGACAGAACTAAATAGTTCTCAGGAAGTGGTTGGATGAACAGAGTACAGCACATACCTAGAGGGAAATAAATCAAACCAGTGTGGATGGATTCCAAGCATCATGTAAAAGAAAAAAAAATATACATTTGTTTCAATGATGCTATAGATGGGTCAAAACTAACCAATGACAACAGTGATCAGAAGGCCTGGCCTTGGAACATTGACAGAATCAGTCTGAAGATCTGGGGGTGTGGTAAATGTTGACTGGGCTGCAGGCCATGGGAGAACAGGCTTCTGTAAAGATTCTTTAATCTGTACAGTTAAGGTATGTGAAATCCACTGCTTATAGTGTGTCATTAAAATAGAAAAGCAAGAAATAACAAAAATTGATATTACTACAAACAAACAAACAACAGCAGCAAAAAAAATGACAGATTTTTTTTTCTATCAGTGTCCTGGTACAAAAAATAATAAAGATTGCTCTTTGAGAAGGTAAAAAACTGTCCATCAGTAAGCTATCAGCAAGAAATACACAGTGAGGGAAATGGGGAGCTGTAAGTAAATACATAAATTAAAAGATAAAATAAGAACGACAGCAATGTCCGCTGATGTTTAAACAATGCTCTATGAGCTCAGTTAGCAGTCAACCTCTTGCTGCTCTTGCAGACAATGTGAGTTTGGTTCCCAGCATCCACACAGGGGTGCTCACAAGTGCCTGTAACTCCATGTTCAGGGGATGTGCCATAACCCATGCATACACTCACACACAGAGTCACACACACAGGAAAAGGTATCTTTAAACAATGTCATACTTGTGTGTGTGTGCGTGTGCACATCTGTGGACCATGCAGGCAGATCGTTTTGAGCGAATAGTTGCAGCTGAAGATCAAAGTACAAAAGCCTCTCGAACAGGTTCACCAGCTCCTTGAGCAGAGGAAAATGTGTAGACACGATTCCTTGCAACACATGAGGAACTGGGCCTGATCCCACACTGCTGGCAGGAAGGAGGTTGCACAGGCAGCAGCCAGAAAGGATGCTAGAGAACAGAGATGGAGAACTGAGCAGGAGTGTGGCCTCCAAATCCCCAGGAGCCAAGCCAGCAGAGGGGCAATGGAGGTCGGTGAGCAGGTGAAGCAGAAAAGGACCACCCACACACCGGAGGTCATTTTCTTCCCTGCTTTCTACTAGGACTTTGATTTTTAGATATCATTGCTTCTCAAACTCTTTTCCAAACTAATTTTTTCAATAGCTACCACATAATATTATATGCATTATAATTTATTTAATAAACATCATTTTTTTCAGTTTTTTCCAGTTTTATCTTTTATAAATAATGTTATGGTCATTGACTATACATCCATTTTTGTTTAGTTCTTTTCTTACACAATACATCCTGCCCACAGTTTCCCCTCCCTTTGCTCCTCCCACCTACCTTCCCTTCCCTCTCTTCCAGACCCACTCCTCCTCCATTCCCCTTCAGAAAAGAGCAGGCCTCCCCGGGATATCAACCAAACATGGATATCGTAGTTAGGGTTTTATTGCTACAGTGAAGCACCATGACCAAAAGTCAGGTTGGGGAGGAAAGGGTTTATTTGTCTTACACTTCCCATCACTGTTCATCACTGAAGGAATTCAGGACAGCAACCCAAGCAGGGCAGGAACCTGGAGGCAGGAGCTGATGCAGAGGCCGTGGAGGGGTGCTGCTTCCTGGCTTGCTTCCCATTCAAGCCACTTTGGACACTTAATGGGAAGAGTTCATTGCTGTAAACTTTGTGTTAGTGGCTCCTCCTCCTGGAGATTAAGTCAAAAGAAGAAAAGAATTGTTTAGTGAAAACCCCACTCCCTCCTGGAGATTAATTCAAAAGAAGAAAAGAACTGTTTGGTGCAAACTTCATTTTGTTAAGTAAAACATAAGCTTGAGGGGCTGCCAGGATTGTTGAATGTCATCATTTGTCAAAGGCTCAGATGGAAACAAAACTCTCGAAGCAAGAAGCGAGCTCACCCTCTGGTGGTTATGGCTTAGAAGTGATGTCTTCGTGTGTCAAGTTGACAAAGGGGTCATTTGTGCTGGCTTGCTAGACTTGTGTCAACTTGACACACATATTAAAGGTATCCGAAAGGGGGGAACCTTACTTGAGACGATGCCTCCAAAAAAATCCAGCTGTTGCCCATTTCTTAATTAGTCATTAATGGGGAAGAACCCAGCCCATTGTGGACGGTGCCATTTCTGGGCAGCAGTAGAAACTCTAAGATAAGTTGGTACCAGCATAGTGGGGTGTTGCTGGGACACACCTGACCACGTTTGGGGTAGAATTTGGATCTTTGGGACTTTGGGCTGGGAGAACCATTGAGAGTTAAGAAGAGTTCAGTGCTATTCTGTAGGAGTTTGGAAAATGAGATTGTGGAGAGCAGAGCAGAAGATGGGGCCTGGCTTCTGAGGTTTTAGAGGGAAATTTAAAGACTCTTATCAGGGCTGTTTGCTATTTTGAATTAAGATTCTGTTATTCTGGTCAGCTGGGGCTGAAGAGTTAGCCACGATTAACAAGAGGCCAGCACTAGTAAAGTGAAAACAGCGTTACTGGGACAATTGATGCTGATTAGCTGGAGCTAGGAAATTAGCGGTGATTAAGAAGCATCATTGAGGTGAAATCTTTTAGGCAGTGTTTCCTGAGAGCACGGAGAATCTGTGTTTGAGAGGCAGCCACCATTGTACCTTGTGTTGGCAGCCGGATGGTTATGTATAAGAGTCACCCAGGTTGTACTGGTTTTGAAGACATGAAGGGGTCATGGAGAGCAACGGAGGCTTGGTGCTGGGAGAGGCTGGGGGAGGCTGGGAGAGGCCACTGGTGAAGATGCAGCCTCAGTGGCAGTTAAAGGCCCAGGACTGAAGGGGTCATGCAGAGAAGTTGAGGCTTGGTACCGTGAAGAGAGCCCAGGAGAGGCTGTTGGTGAAAGTGCAGCCCGGTTGCAGCAGAAGACCCCAGGGTTTTGGAGGTGCCAGTACCATGGGACGGCCACCAAGAACACCAGCAACAGTGGAGTGGAGCCAGGCAGAGCCTAGAAGATCAACTGTGTGCCGCAGAGGGCGGAGCCAGGGAAGTGACCCAAGCCCCTTGGAGGAGCCCAGAAAATTGTGAGTGAATCCCAGATATTGGGCATTGAGTTCTTTGTACCTTTAGAGTTTGGTTTTGCTTTGTTCAGATTGTGACTGTGCCCTGGTTCTTTCATCTTAATTTAATTTTGATTTTTATAGGAGCTCACAGCTGAAAGACTGTGAACTTTTAAAAGAGGTTTTGGATTTTTAGAGATATTGGATATTTGAAAGAGACTCAAATTTTAATGTGCTTAAATTTGTAAAGACTGCAGGACTTTTAAAGTTACATTTTTAACGTGGGATCTTGGGAATGAATAAGAACATGGGTTATGGCTTAGTAGTGAAGTGTTTGTGTGTCAAGTTGACAAAGGGGTCATTTGTGCTGGCAAGGATTGTGTCAGCTTTACACACAAATTAGAGGTATTTGAAAGGAGGGAACCTTAATTGAGAAAATGCCCCCATAAAATCCAGCTGTTGGGCATTTTCTTAATTAGTTATTGTTGGAGAAGAACTCGGCCCATTGTGGATAGAGTGGTTCACAATGGTGCTATAAGAAAGCAGGCTGAGTGCCAGAGCCCGCCAGCAGAGTCGAACTGTTCTTGAGTCGGGAGTGAGGATTAAAATGCACAAACCAACACACAACACATGGGACCTTTCCAAAAGGCTCTAGTGGAAACTAGACACCTTGCTTTATTCCAGACTCCTTTTAAGCCAGAGCAAAAGCACTTCAGCAGGATGAGTAAATTCACAAGGAAGTCAAACAGAGGTTTGATTTTGATAAGGTATCCTACCTGCTGTCTCAAACAAAAGGAGATAGACTTGGAAATTTATTACTGACTCCAGTGAAGGCCATGGTGAAAGCAGTCTTTCCGTTGAGATCTAAATATCAAAGCAAGCTGGTAGACCAGCGGCTCCCAACAGCTGAGCAAGCCAAGGGTAGCAAGCCAGGAAGCAACACCCCTCCATGGCCTCTGCATCAACTCCTGCCTCCAGGTTCCTGCCTGTTTGAGTTCCTGTCCTGACTTCCTTCAGTGATGAACAGCAATGTGGAAGTATAAAACAAATAAACCCTTTCTTCCCCAACCTGATTTTTGGTCATGGTGTTTCACTGTAGCAATAAAACCCTAACTACGATATCCATGTTTGGTTGATATCCTGGGGAGGCCTGCTCTTTTCTGAAGGGGAATGGAGGAGGAGTGGGTCTGGAAGAGAGGGAAGGGGAGGTAGGCTGGGAGGAGCGAAGGGAGGGGAAACTGTGGGCAGGATGTATTGTGTAAGAGAAGAATTAAACAAAAATGGGTGTATGGTCAATGTGCATAATGTTCTTTATAAAACCTAAACTGGGAAAAACTGAAAAAAATGATATTTGTTAAATAAATTATAATGCATATATTATGTGGTAGCTATTGAAAAAATTATTTTGGAAAAGAGTTTGAAAAGCAATGATATCTAAAAATCAAAGTCCTAGTAGAAAGCAGGGAAGAAAATGACCTCTGGTGTGTGGGTGGTCCTTTTCTGCTTCACCTGCTCACAGAGCTTCATTGCCCCTCTGCTGGCTTGCTCCATCTCTGTTCTCTAGCATCCTTTCTGGCTGCTGCCTGTGCAACCCCCTCCTGCCAGCAGTGTGGAATCATGCCCAGTTCCTTGTGTGTTACACGGAATCATGTCTACACATTTTCTTCTGCTCAAGGAGCTGGTGAACCTGTTCAAAAGGCTCTTGTACTTTTATCTTCAGCTGCAACTACTTGCTCAAAATGATCTGCTTGCATGTTCCACACATGTTCCACACACACACACACACACACACACACACACACACACACAGGTATGACATTGTTTAAAGATATCTTTTCCTGTGTGTGTGACTGTGTGTGTGAGCGTATGCATGGGTCATGGCACATTCCCTGAACATGGAGTTACAGGCACTTGTGAGCACCCCTGTGTGGATGCTGGGAACCAAACTCACATTGTCTGCAAGAGCAGCAAGAGGTTAACTGCTGACTGGTCTCCTGAGCTCATAGAGCATTGTTTAAACATCAGCGGACATTGTTGTCATTCTTATTTTATCTTTTAATTTATGTATTTTCCTACAGCTCCCCATTTCCCTCACTGTGTATTCCTTGCTGATAGTTTACTGATGCACAGTTTTTTACCTTCTCAAAGAGCAATCTTTATTATTATTATTTTGTACCAGGACACTGATAGAAAAAAAATCTGTGATTTTTTGCTGCTGCTGTTGTTTGTTTGTTTGGAGGAATAACATCAATTTTTGTTATTTCTTGCTTTTCTATTTTATTGACACACTATAAACAGTGGATTTCACATACCTTAACTGTACAGATTAAAGAATCTTTACAGAAACATGTCCTCCCATGGCCTGCAGCTCTATTAACATTTACCACAACCCCAGCTCTTCAGACTGATTTTCTGTCAATGTCCCAAGGGCAGGCCTTCTGATCACTGTCATTTTGGTTAGTTTTGACCCATCTATAGCATCATTGAAACAAATGTATATTTTTTTCTTTTACATAATGCTTGGAATCCATCCACACTGGTTTGATTTATTTCCCTCTAGGTATGTGCTGTACTCTCTTCATCCAACCACTTCCTGAGAACTATTTAGCTCTGTTCTGTTTTCCTCATAGGCTATTTAGAGTGTTGGTGCTGTTATTCACAGTCACTAAGAAAGATCCCAACAGTCTGCTCTCCTTTTCCTTTATGGCCATGAGTTAGACTCAGTGATTTGTCTTCCAAAGGGAAAGCAATGGCAAGTATCTTAGGACACTACAAGCAATGCTGCAATGATCATCTTTATACACAAATGGCCATGGATGGCTATATTTGTAGGGGATACAGACATAGTTGAGTCATTGAGGCAAGGTTGCCTGAGGCCCTCAGTGGCCCAGACTCTGGCCTTAGTGTTCCTGAGGAGCAGGACATAAAGTGAAGGTCAATTGCTTCATAGGCTTAGAACTAACTGGGTGACCAGTGACTCCTTTCTTCTTGTCTTGGTCTCCCTTTCAGAATGGGAATGTCTATCCCATGCTCACTCCACCACTGAGCTTTGAAAGCAGCCTGTTTAGTTTCCCAGAAAGGCAGCATGGAGTTGTTTTAGAATGGGTTGTGCCTTGAGTCTCATTCACATCTGATTCACATGATTTTTTTTTCTTTACTTTTGAGTTGTTCTGCAAACGAATTAAGACCTTTGGTGTCACCAGAATGAAATGGATACAATTTGAATGTAGGGATGAAGTAGAATTCTATAGTTGAAAAGATCCTTGTATGTTCATATGCTGAAAGCCCAATTCCCAGTGTTAACACAAAGAGAGAGACCTCAACAAAGTGACCAGCTCATGAGGGTTCTTCCCTCAGGAGTCAGTTAGTATTATTGCAGGAGCAGGTTCCTGATTAAAAGAATATTTTGGTCCCTTTCTTCCCCTCTGTCCCAGATGGTCTTGGCCACCCACCTTCTACCATGGCATGATGTAGCTGCATGTCCCCTCCAGATCTGGCTCTTAAATATTGCCACTTCTCATCTGATGAACTACAAAAAACAAATCCCCACTCCTCACAATTCTGAGTATTTTGTGTTTGTTACAACAGCACAAAATACACTAGAGCAGTGGTGCTTTCCAGGAGCTCAGGTGAGAGGCCAGAGGGTTAAAAATTGGTTTCTTGGGTTACTGAGCTAAAAAGTTTAAAACATATCAAGCCAGTTGACCTTTCTGCTTTTAGGCATATCCAGCCAACTGCAGAGAAGAACAGACCTTGCTGCCATTAGAGATATTGTTGCCAGGAAACTGGCCAGGATGGCCCCAACTCATTCCAACTCTAATTTTGCTTCTGAAAATATCACAGACCACTCATGGCCATTCTCTTCCCACCCCCGACAAGAAAGAGAATAAAGTCAGAACTGTTTCTGAAATGTAGCCTATCCTTTTCTGTTTTAACCACTAGAAGCTTGCTTGGCTGGAATCCCCCTGCTTTGGGTGCGGTGGGACCTATAAATCACCCACAATCCAGAGCTGGGGGCTCTCTGTTGGATACCAATGCTTTGGTGTTTGTGAGAGCCCCAGCTCGAGCTGTGAATAAAGATCCTCATGTGTTTTGCAACGGAACTGACTCCTGGTGGTCTTTTGGGGGTCTTGCGAATCGGGCATAACACAGGGATGGGATAGACACAAGAGATGGAGGGCTGGAGAGATGGCTCAGAGGTTAAGAACACTTACTGTTCTTCCAGAGGTCCTGAATTTAATTCCCAGCAACCACATGGTGGCTCCCAAACACCTTTAATGATACCTGGTGCCCTCTTCTAGTGTGGAGACATGAGAGATGTCACTTAAAGAGTGTAAATGTTTGCCTGTAAGATGAGAATATTATGGGTATCTAAGAAGATATTAGACCTATGCACCTATGGGTAACAATGATGTATTGCGTATTTCAAATTTGCTAAGAGCACATTAAGAGTGTTCTCTGTGTATGTAAAAAAAGAGCGGCTATGGATGTGCCAGTTGACTTGGTTGTGGTAAAACTTTCACAACACATATATGAAATCATGACAGTGTATTTCTTGAATCTATAAAATTTCAGGGGTTAATTATACTGCATGAGAGTAGAAAAGGATTTGGGGCTCTTTGCCTATTTCACATGTTCACATGGAGTCACTTTTCTGGTTTTATAAATTACAAACAAAAAAATTTATAAATTTTTTGTCATAAAAATTCAAGGCTGACATCACCTCATTAGATAACATTACCAATTGCTGATGTAAGATAACAAAGTATAAAATAGAAATGCACGAAATGATTCTTTGATGAACCAGCCTCTTTGTGGCTGAGAAAGAGTTTTCAGGCAAAGTAGCCATAGAAGAAAACTGCCACAGCCAGGAGGACAATGACATTGACATTCACAACCGTCCTCCAGAAGGGCTCCTCTGATGTGTCTTCCAGCTTCTTCTTCAGGATTTCCTCCTCCTCTTTTGTCAGCTTGGGTTCTGCATTTTGCAAACCACAGAATAAGTCACAAGTCTTCTTGAGACATCCTTGAGGTTTGTCAGTTTGGTCTGGAACAAAGAAAGAAAAGTAAACTATCACCAAAGATGGGTAGATGCTGTACAGACATGAGTAAACAATTTTTATAAGAACCAGAAGAATCCTGAGAAAATCCTGATAAATCTGACTATGCAGGAGCTGAAAAGGGGCAGAAAGATGATTTAGCAGTTAAGAACACTGACTGCCCTTCCAGAGGGCCTGGGTCCAGTTCCCAGCACCTCCATAGTAGCTCACAACTGTCGTAACTCTAAGATCTGACACCCACACAGAGACATATATGCAGGCAAAACACCAATGCATATAAAATTAAAACAAATAAATGAATAAAAATCTGAAAATATTCCCAGAAATAAATAAAAATAAGTGACAAAACGGGGGTGCCATGGGAAGGGATTTTCATACGATAGTATAGAAGCTTTTCTAGCCTCGATATACACTAAGCTTCTGAAAGTAAAAAAGATTATTTAGAGATCCATTTAAACATACTATAGAGTTGGTAGACAACTTAAAAGAAGAAAAACATGATCTTAAGCTCATCTGAAAAATTATAATTATATTGTGATACCAGTTGTCACAATTGGTGGCAAATCTTTTCATAATGTGCTTTGTAAAAATATCCTAGAGAATCTTTGTGACAGTATCCTAGGATCTTGGTGTATGTAGAGAAAGCTGATGCATCATCCTTCCTGTTCTCGGTGTGTTGGAAAGAATAGGAAGAAATGAGGCTGGAGAAGAGTTGGGGTTAGACACTTAATCATGAGGTATGAAGATGGAGAAGTCAGCAGGTCACTGAATGTCCTCTCAGCACCCGACATGTGGTAAGTAACATGGATGGACAGAGGATGCTCATGTAGCTGACTGGATGGGTGGATTTCCTCTCTATAGGATCTCTTCATTATTGGGTCATTGAGATCTGAATGTTTTACTTTATTATAAAAGCAACAGCTTCTTGAGAACTGGATAACTGCAGACATCATCCCTCATCAAAGAAGCTCATCTCCACAGTCCATGAAGTCATTACTGAAAACCACAGCCTGACATGGTGCAGTGCAAAGCCAAGCTCCAATGGCTACATCTGCATCACAGCTCCTGTGTCTATGGCTCAGGGAACATCTTGGAAGAGGAGTCACAAAGATTCTAAGAGCCAGAATACTAGGAAAATAACAGGAAGTCAGCTGTGAAATAGAAATGGCTGCATCTTAATTAGGGTTTTTATTGCTGCAATGAAACCCCATGACCAAAAAGTAAGTTGGTAAGTAGGATGGGATGGAGGATTTATTTGGCTTCTACTTCCAGGTATTATACAGCCCATATTTGAAGAAAGTCAGATCAGGAACCCAAGCAGGGCAGGAACCTGGAGACAGGAGCTGATGCAGAAGCCTTGGAGGGGTGCTGCTAATGGCTTGCTCCTCATGGCTGGCTCAGCCTGCTTTCTTATAAAACCCAAAACCACCAGCCTAGTTAAGGTCCCACCCTCAGTGGGCTTGGCCCTCCCCCATCAATCACTAGTTAGGGGAATGTGCTACAGGCTTGCCTCCAGCCCTGTTTTATGGAGGCTTTTTCTCAGTTGGGGCTCCCTCTTCGCTGATGACTCTAGTCTGTGTCAAGTTAACATACAACAAGCCAGCACAAGCTTTACAAACAAGACGAGAACAGTGGTGATATTAATAGATTTGTCATGATAGAAGGTGAAAATATCTGACAAATCCCACCAATAGACAGAAAACTACAGGCAACTAATGGCTGCCAAGAATGGGAGAATTAACCTCTCCTAGAGGTTAGCTGCCTAATTGGTTATACAACATAAAAGTATCAGCCCTGAAACCATATCCACACACAACATGAACAGACTCAGTAGGCTGTATTGATGAATTAGGAATACATATACACATATATGCAACAGTATTAATTAAAGAAAAAGAGGCTATAATTCATGGGGAAGGTTGGATGGAAAAGGATTGGGGGTTACAGAGAGCAAAGGGAAGGGAGAAGGAATGTAATTATATTTTAATTAAAAGTGTACATAAAAATCTCACTAAGCCAATATGTAAGTGAGGTGTTACCTTCTTCAGTCTCGTCATCGGCTCCTTCCTCCTCCTTTTCTTCTGCATCTAAATCAATTCTTTCCTCCTTACTGTTCCGAAGAGTCCAGCACAAGCGATACAGCTGAGCAGAGACCACAGGGAGCATTAGCAAAAGGAACGTGTTAGAATACAGCAAATAATACTCTCATTTTTGTATGATAAAAAGAACATGGGCTACTCAAAAGAGTGTTCTAGATTGTAAAGAAAGATCCTCCTGCCATACCACACACCACACTCTCAAAAAACACAAGAATCATTTAAAATCATTTCTGTATTTAATTCTTTGGGAAACTTTTAAAAGCTCAAGATTCCTAAACCTCTTCCTTTCAGAATAGTAGGGATCAGTCTAGCCTGAATTACACCATGGCTTCACTCAGTGTGCTTCCTGTCTAACCGTTAGTAGCAACTTTATTGTCAGTTCGTTCTCCTTTCTGTCTGTTAACAGTTTCATGCTCCCTATTGTCTAACTGTTAATAGTAACTTCACTGTTCTTTCATTGTCTTACTGTCTAATTGTTAGTAGTAACTTTATTGTTATTTCATTCTCCCTATTGTCTGTTAATAGTAACTTCATTGTTATTTTCAGTCTGGCCGAGATTGGTTTTTTGTTTGTTTGTTTGTTTTGTTTTTTTGTTTTTGGTATTTACTTACTTCTCTATACGTTTATTTATTTATTTTACACAGGGTCTCATGTAGTGCGGACACATGAGAACTTGTACCTCCTACGTAGCCGAGGATGTCCTTGAACTTCTGATCTTCCTGTCTCCACCTCCCCAGTGTGGATGCACCATCGTTCCTAGCTTGGAAGTTTTACTCAACACATAATTATGTGTGTGTGTGTGTGTGTCACAGAGCACTAGACTGATACATATATACAACATATAGTTAGAAAATCAAGGAAATTAGCCCTTCCGTCTTCTTAAACCTTTACTTTTGTGAGTGTGTAGAAAGCCTTTGAACTCCTTCCCTCTGTTTCCTTATAAAATACACAACAGATTGTCGTGAAGGATCAGTGCTTCCCTGTTCTGCAGAATGCAAGAAGCCATTTCCCTGACACAGTCTGCTCCTTGTTCCCCTTCCTATGCTGTAATGACTGGGGTTTTCATTGTCCCTGGGCATAGCATGAGTTGTATTTCTGGATCTATTGTGTTGAGACAGCTATCTGTGTTCAGTTCTTGAATCTCAAATGCAATCACACATCCCTTTCCTGCCTCCAGTTATTGTAAATTTTTAAGCTTTATAGAATTTTGACTCTCATTTGTATGATCAAGATTCTCCTGCTTTGTGTACTGATTACCACTGTTGAAAATGTACGGAATATGTGTTGTCCTGTAATTATTTTACCATACATGCAAGAAGTGTGATTGGACACAATGGATACACCCCAGGGCTATGCTGAGGAAACTGGTCCAAATGTCGATAGGTTTACAACCCACATACCCTCAGTCACCCTACACTCTAGTTTTACAGGGACCCTATGCAGCTCTCTGAGGTTTGCTATTGGCTCTTACTTGCAGGCACATGCTTTCACATCAGTGTGGGGACATCTTGCCAGAACTCCAGGAGTTTCAGCCAAAGTTTGTGCATTAAATCCTCTTTTTTTTACTCTTTTTTTGAGACAGGCTCTCACTATATACCTCTAGCTTGTGTAGACCTCACTGTGTAGACCAGCATGACCTTGAGACCAGCACTCAATTCTGGCATTAAGGTGACATCCTGTCCTCTACTTTTTCATTAAAATATCTTCTTGAGACTTCTTGAATCCCAACCTAATTTAGGCTACCATGGACCTGCCCTCAAAGCTTCTGTCCCAAGATATCTCATTATTGTTTTACTAGGTGAGACCCACAACACTTTACATGACTCTCTATGAAACATCTGTTGATACTTACACATCTGCTTTCAAAGTTCAAATTGTAGCATATATATATAACATAAATTACATATATATATATGTAAAACATACATTAAATAATCCACTGGAACTCTAGACAAAAGTTTTATAAAGAAAACTCGGTAATAAATTATGGTTATTTATGTTAGCAGACAAGAATTCATTGTTATGTTTATTGGTTTGGAAATGATGATGACTTTTCTGTTGCTCATTCTGTCAATATCCAATACTCAGTGCAAACATTTAGTTATGAGTTCTGGTGACATGTCATTGGTAAAGTCATTTCACAACCCTAGGCATCAAGTTTCAGCTTCACACATCACCTATTGGCTCCCATTAAAAAAAAAATGCAAACATGTATTGCTTCAAGATTGAGCAATGAGTAGAAACATACATGAAATGTTATATAATGCAGAAATATGTTACTAATAAACAATTATTAGTATGTAAATGTGTTATATGTACATATTATACACTAGATGTAATTATATGTAATATGGTATACATATGTACTATAGGAAATAGCAGCATTAGGATGTAAATCTAACGTGTAATGTTTAAAACATAAGTAAAACATATATTTACATACTAATATCGTTTATCATATAGAGTGCAAAATGAAAAACATTTGCATTTCTTTCATACTGTCTGCCAGTGTCCCAGAGATGATGGTGCTGGAATTTTTAGTTCTTTATCAAAGTCTTTTTGTCTGCATGTAGACACACATGCACATATACATACACACACACACCTATGCATCTATTTAAATTATATTCTACAGGTGATAGTATAAGGTCCCATGTTATTCTGTATGCATTCTTTTCACTGAATAACTTCTCAAAGGGAGGCAGAAGCTGAACATTCTCAAAGGGAGTCAGAAGCTACCTTCAAACACCTGCATCATATTTAGCGCACTCTTATGATAGTGTCATCTTCTTAGTGATAATGACTCCAACTTTTCCAGATTATTTTGTCAATGACATTTGCACAGAAAATGGTGATTTGTATATATATTTTTTCTACTTGTACAAGTGTCTACATAAGCTCTTGAACCTGAGATTAAGGACTAAGAAACTGTGACTAGATACCTCATGATTGCATTCTTACCAACCATAAATTCCCACACTTACTAATAATTTTGGATGCTGAAAGTTTACTAAATCTTTACCATTTTATATTAGTGTTATTAAGCATTTCCTTTCATCTTGAAAGACAAAAATGCACCTCATTGGGATTTTTTTCTTTCTTTGATCATTGTTAATTTTGATTAAAAAACATTCATATCAGCCTTTTGTTTGTTTGTTTGTTTGTTTGTTTGTTTGTTTCTCTAGACGAGGTCTTACTGTGTAGCCCTGGCTGTCCTGGACTCAGTTTGTAGACCAGGCTGGCTTTGAGCTCACAGAGATCCATCTTCCTCTGCCTCCCTGAGTGCTGGGCTTACAGGTGTGCACCACCGTGCCCGGCTCTATATCAGTCTTTATAATAGATCTGAATTTCTACTCAACAGCAGAGAGGCCCAGCTCAGATGGACAGGTCTGTTGTAAGATCTTTCTTGGTCTATTGGACAAGACTGATGATTCCCTTCCCGGTACTCATAACAACGGCGCAGGTGTTGTCTTCAACAACGTGATGGAGCTTTTGAACAGCATGCTCTTTGTTTTCGTACCATTTCTGAGCGATGTGTGTTTGTGGGTGCATTCACAGGCATGCGTGGCCGTGAGAGGATGATTTTTTGGAGTTAGTGCCCTCCAGTCACTGTGGGTCCCAGGGGTTGAACTCAGGTTTCCAGACTCGCTCAGGAAGCCCCTTTACCCATAGCGACACCTCACTGGTCTTTAAAATGTAGGCCCGTTTCTTAGCCTCTAAGTAATAGGCTGATGCTTCACACACACTCGACCAAAGTGTTCAGTTGGATAGTGGAGTATCTCTTAGGTTCCTTCTAAACCCAATAGTCCAACAATTCCACTAGCCTGGTGCTAGCTCAAGTGCCCGCTATGCCATACTTTGAAAGCCAATGGCTCCTCATTAGTGCATCACTTACATGTACATCGGGGATGGGCTTTGTTAAGAAAGAAACTCCCAGGGTGACCAGTACAGACACGGAGAAGAGAATGATGGCATAGTACAGATAATGCACTCCACAGATGAGCTGGGGACAGCTACTGGCAGCCAGGCAGCTCCCTGTCCCATAAGAAAACTCTGCGATCATGCGGATGAGGCCCATCACGAGGCCAGCCATCAGACCCCAGAACGCTCCCTGCGAGAAACAGGCCAAGAACAGAGTGCTTAGGAACACGAGACACTTGTTCAAGTACGTCATAATTCATTCCTACTGCTCTCTTAGGAGAACACCGACAAACAGGGACAATTGCAAACACAAGCTGCCAGTGGGAAGTTGTCCTCTGTGGCTCTGAAATACCACCACAGTGCTGAGTGTCCAATCCCAGGACTCTGCTGTCAGCAATGACCCAAACTGAAAATGTCCTGACTTTTCTTGTCCATGTAGAATAAAACCTTGTGCTTTGTTGTGTAGGACAAATAGAATTATGATTCATGTAACACAATTTGAAGAGCTGAAAAATCACTAGACACTGAGATCCATTAGCCTGTCACTTTCCTGAAAAATCACGTAATATAGTAAACAGGGAGAGCATATAAGGGATTAGACATGAAAGTAAAAAATCAACTATTCACACGACAATAGCAATGAATATATTTAATTTTTTCTAGTGTTTCAAATAGTGTTTAGTATACTATCTCATTTAATCTACATAGCAACCACTATAAATAGGCACTATCGTCATCTTCATTGTGCAGAGTGGAGTTATTTGTGTCAGATCATGATGTTAGAGTCCTGCTGGTACACTGAAAAGCCATCTCCTGAGCTCCTGTTCCCCAGCACCATCCCGAGCAAATGACATTTTATAATACATGCAGATGTACCCAGCAGGGAGTACCATGTCAAGGCCCTTCACAGTTTATTCAGGGTCAGACATTACGGAGAGCACAGTGGAAACGGAGACAGGCCTTGAGCATACACGTGGACTAGCAAGAATGTGTCCTGGGATGCCAGGGAGAGGAGCAAACTTTTCTGAGAGCAGCAGGGAAAATCCTCCCTGTTTTTCACTTACTTGTTCATTGACCCTCTTACAGAAGATGGCGAGCAGGAAGATGGCTGCAATCGGAGGCCCGAGGTAGCTGGAGATTGCTTCTGTGTAATGGATCAGCTGTCCACCCTGAGATACTTCCACTATGGGGACCCACAAGATGCTGGTGACAATTAGCACAGAGACAAACAATCTGAAAGAAACATCAGAGCATAAACAACAGTATGACA
The DNA here is from genome assembly GCF_030254825.1 of Meriones unguiculatus. Taxonomy (NCBI): domain Eukaryota; kingdom Metazoa; phylum Chordata; class Mammalia; order Rodentia; family Muridae; genus Meriones; species Meriones unguiculatus. Next base: position 10,040,105 of record NC_083363.1, read on the forward strand.
GGTGTGTTTTCTGAGTTCCTGAATTTATCCTTGTTTCATATATTCATTTTGAAAACAAAACTACACTTCTTGGCCTGATATGAACCCACGCTATGCTAATTATCTGTTAATTCAATAGCAACCATACTTATCTACATGTGTCATAAAGGCTTCATCTAAGATGAATGGTTCCTCATGAAAATGAATGTCAGCTTTTGGTTAATAATTCTTCAATATGACAGTTGCTCTCCCCTCCTACCTGCTCCCCAGTACACTAAAACCCTCCATATCTCAACCCTGACTTCACATAACTTTACTTCTGTTCTTACCATCAGTCTCCTCCCTGCACCCTTTTTTGTTCTTCAGGACACAAAGTCTTCTCTTGTCCCTCTCATATTCTGTATGTTAGTCCCAGCAAAAAACTTGTAAGATTAATAAATCAAAGGACTGGGGGAGAACACTGTATCTGACGAGCCGGACAGCAGTGACTGCACAGTGACCAACAGACAGAACTCTGGGGACATAAAACACCAGCAATTGTGTTTCCCAGGTGAGGGGAAACGCCACAGTGTGGGAAGCAATTGAGTCCATTCTCATGTCACCCAGCTAAACCCTGGAAGACTTCACAGGTTCTGGCAGGCACTCAGTCGCCAGCCCAGAGCCACACACCTGTGTGCTCTGATCACCATCCCAGACTGAACTGTGGGCAGTGCAACACCAGAGACTGGGATTCCAGTCGAGAGAGAATCCCTCGGTGAAGGAAGCAATCAGGACCGATTGTCAGGTCACCTAGACAGTTCCTGGAAAAGGTCCTGGGATCTTGCAGGTGCTCAGTCGCCAGCCCAGAGACCAGCCTGCCTGCTCAATCCACAATCCCAGACAGAACTGTGGGCTCAAGGGCACCAGAAACTAGGTTTCCCTGTTGGAAGGAAACTCCACGGTGAGGGAAACATTAGGTCTGACCACAGGGCACTCTGCCAACCTCCCTGCCCCCAAATTCTCCGGAAAAGTTCCTAAGTTCCTGCAGGCACCAGTGTGGAGCCATTCCCCCGCACCTGTACACTCTACTCACCATCCCAGACTGAACTGTGGACCCTCAAACCCCACAGACTGAGTCTCCCTGATGGGAGGAAACCCTTCGGGGGTAGAGGGGGAACATCAGCTCCAACGTCAGGACACCCAGATCTGGAAAAGTTTCTGGGTTGCTGCAGGCTCCAGGCTCTAGCATCCTGCCACACACATGGGTGCTGTGCTCACCTGCCACTGATTGCTTCTTGGGTCCTGGGGCACAGAGCTCCAACCTCAGACCTACAGAAGCCTGAGAGCCATGGGACCAGCCCCCAGATACTGCTCCAAGGTGCAACCAGTTATCCTTAACTAAACTGACCAAACTTCAGGGTTCCCTGGTTCTTCGAGAGGACTGTACCCAGCAAACACAGTGTAAGAACAGCAGTAGCAGCTCATTAAATTCAGAGCAAGAAACCCAGTGGCAGGGCAACTGTCTCCAGGACTTCTCCTGGTGAGAGGACAGCCCCCCTGACTACCAATGAACACAATTACCACACAGGTCCATACACCTGAGGTGAGCTGTGGCACTTTCTGAGAAGCACCAGCATTCAGTTGACCATACCCAAAAAACTGGGGAGGCCTCTTTCAGGAACAACCATCTTCTTGCCAAGGGGATTCTCCCCACCCCAGGATTTTAGTTGGCATCAGAAACTAACAGCCAATACCTGAGACAGCCAGATGGGTAGCAGCACAACCAACAAAGCAATATGGCATCTCCAGAACCCAGTTATCCAGGGGCAAGTAGCCCTGGACACCCTAACATAAGTAAAATTCAAGAAGATGACCTTACATCTATGCTTATAAAGAGGATAATGGAGGAAACAAATAAAATGCATAAAAAAATAGAGGAAGATAGTCAAACAGAGTATGGCCATCCATAAATAAATACAGGAAGATGCAGCCAAACAGTTTGTGGCATTCAGAGAGAATATGATTAAATCACTGAAAGAAATAAAAGAAACAGAGGAATGTTTCAAACATTATTTCAAACAAACAAGTGAAGTAACTGAGGGAAAGCAGGAAAATACAGTCAGACAGGTGAAGGAAATCAACAAAATGGTTCAAGATCTGAAGATAGAATTGGAAAAATTAAAGGAAACACAAACAGAGGAAATCATGGAGAGGAAGAACTTAGGGAAGAAAACAGGAATTACAGAGGTAACCAACAGATTACAAGAGATGGAAGAAAGAATCTCAGGTGTGGAAGATACAATGGAAGAAATAGATGTATCTGTCAAAGAAAATGTTAAATCTAAAAAATTCCCGACACAGACCTTCCAAGAAATTCAAGACAACATAAAAAGACAAAACCTAAGAATAATAAGAATAGAGGAAAAAGAAGAGTCCCTCCTCCAAGGCCCAGAAAATATTTTCAACAAAATAACTGAAGAAAATTTCCCCAACTTAAATGAGAGGCCAATAAGCATACAGGAGGTCTACAGACAACCTAATAAATTAGACCAGAAAAGAAAATCTTCTGGCCACATAATAATCAAAACAGTAAGTATACAGAACAAAGAAAAAAATACTAAAAGCTTCAAGGGAAAAAGGCCAAGTAACATATAATGGCAAACCCATCAGAATCATACCTGACTTCTCAACAGAGACTATGGAAGCCAGAAGGGCCTGGATGGATATGATGCAGGCCCTAAGAGAACACAGATGTCAGCCCAGGCTACTATACCCAGGAAAACTCTCAGTCCTCATAGATGGAGAAAACAAGATATTCAATGACAAAAACAAATTTCAACAATACCTACACACAAATCCAGCATTACAGAAGACACTAGAAGGAAAAATACAACCCAAGAAAACTAGCTACTTTCAAGAAAACACAGGAAATAATTAACCTCACTACAGTAAAACAAAAAGCAACCAAGCACACAAACTTATGACCACAGCCAACATCAAAATCAAAGGATCTAATAGCCATTGGTCATTAATCTCTCTCAACATCAATGGACTCAATTCTCCAATAAAAAGACACAGACTCCAGAGGGAGGTGATCAAAGAGCAGGCCAATCAGATTATGTCAGAGGCAGTCCCTCTTCACATTACTATGTAACCCAATTGGACTCTGAACTGCCCTGGGCTGGGTGGGATTGGGAGGGGAGGAGAGAGGGGCTTATGGGGGGATGCAGAATGAATAAAGTGTAATTGATGAAAAATTTAAAAAAAAGGGAAAAAATAATTTAAGAACCTTAAATGACTTTCAAAATTGGAGGAAAACATGGAGTTAGTCAATTGGCATGGAGCACGTCTCGCCCCTGGGGGCAATGGTCTCCTGAACCTACTCAGACCTCGGACACCACCACTGCTAGTTCTAGAACTGATGCAGGATGTTCCAACAAGGGGTTAAGGCTTCTCATAATATTTCCTATAAGCCCACACCTGTTTGTCTATATCCCCCATTTTTATTCATTATTAGCCAGATAGAGCCAAGTAATTGTGGTAATGATACTTGCTTTTTTGCCCAATGCTGGAATGCTAGTAAATTTAGGTATGCCCTGGTTACTCGCATGCCTCACTGGGTGCCTGTGCCCATTGATGCCCCTCACGCTATGACTCTCTTCAGACAGAAAAGGGATCTTGGAACTACAGCCACCATTGTTACTACCATCTCATTGGCGGCTGTTGGAGCTACCACCAGGGCATTAGCCATGAGTCATACTAGGCAGACTGCTCAGACCCTGAATAATCATTTAGCCAATGTAGCTCATGCCTTAGTTGTACATAAAGGAATTAATGCTCAACTAAAAGGAAGCTTGATGGTGGTCAATCAGAGGATTGACCTCGTACAGGAGCAAATTGATACCCTATGGCAAATCGCTCAACCTGGCTGTCAATGAAAGTATGCTGGACTTTGTGTCACTAGCATACAACATGAGAATTTTTCCTGTGCTGCAAATCTGTCTAAACAGTTGTCGAGCTATATTTTAGGTAACTGGACTGGAGAATTCGATACTACGATGGAGCAGCTGAGAGTGGCCATTGTCACAGTAAATTCTACCAGAGTGGACGCAGGACTAGCCACAGGATTATCAACATGGATTGCTGCAGCCATGAATCATCTGAAGGAATGGGCGGGCATGGGAGTGTTAGCAGGCCTTCTGGTGTTGGTCTCCTTGGTTTGCCTGTGGTATATATGCAAGATTAGAGTCTCACAACAGTGTGATGCAGCCATGATCATTCAGGCCTTTACAGCCATTGAAGCAGGACATTCTCCCCAAGCATGGTTGGATACCATAAAAAGCTAAAATGATACGCTCAGGATGCGAGGCTAAGCACTGCACTCAGGGTCAGCTGCTTTCGACCCAGAGAAGAGCATGTCTGATTGCATGTGGGTTGATGCCCCAGGTCCCGCCTCTGAGAAAAAGGTATCGGACGGGTCTGATGCTCTTTGGGTGGATGACACCTAAATGAACATCGGTACAAAGTCCCAATTTATTTCTAATATCAGAGATCAGACCTCTACTCTTGCCTGATGCGTCTAAAGCAAAAAGGGGGAACTGTAGAGAGCTGCGGAATGCTATGCCTTTAAGATGGAGCTGGTTTCCGCCTTCCACCTTCCCGATGGTGAGTGCTCTCTGTCACGAACAATTCCACATTTGGCTAAGGCTGAGGATCTGGCTTGCTTCCATGTATGTGGACCTATCTGCATTGCCCACGTGGCACGCCTGGGTTGGCTACCCAGAGGCTATTTAAGCTGTGGGCTGGCTTTCCCCAGGGTCCGAGGATTGTTCAAGGTTCCTGAATAAACTGCATTGAAAAAAAAAAAAAAAATAAAAAGCAAAAAAAAAAAAAAAAAGAAAGAGAGGAGAGGGGTAAATTAAGGAAAGAAGGAAAGAAAAAAGGTAGAGAAAGTGGGGGTTGAGAAAGTGAAAAAGGGGTGGTAGGAGGAGTAAAGAAAGGAAAGACAGAGGAAGAAAGGAGAAAGGGAAGCCTAAATGCTGAATGTTTTTGCACTTTTTGTTGTTCTTTTTGTTTTTACTTTCCACAATTAAGTAAACTGAAAGTTGTCTTCAAAAAAAAAAAAAAAAAAAAAAAAAGACACAGACTAAGAGAATGGATGCGTAAACAAAACCCAGCAATCTGTTGCATACGAGAACACATCTAAGTCACAAAGATAGACATTACCTGAGGGTAAAGGGATAGAAGACGGCTTTCCAAGCAAATGGACCCAAGAAACAAGCAGGAGTAGCCATTCTAATATCTGATAAAATAGACTTTCAACCAAAATTAATCAAAAGACATGGGGAAGGACACTTCATACTCATCAAGGGAAAATTCCACCAGGAAGATATCACAATTCTAAACATCTATGCCCCAAACAAAAAGGCATCCACATTTGTAAAAGAAACATTAATAAAACTGAAACCACACATAGATCCCCACATGTTAATAGTGGGAGACTTCAACACCCCACTCTCACCAAAGGACAGGTCAACAAAACAGAAATTAAACAAAGAAACAATGACTCTAACAGAGGCTATGAATCAAATGGACCTAACAGACATCTACAGAACCTATCACCCAAACACAAAAGAATTTACCTTCTTCTCAGCACCTCATGGACCTTTCTCCAAAATAGACCACATAATTGTTCACAAAGCAAGCCTCAACAGATAAATGAAGACTGAAATAATCCCTTGTATTCTATCTGACCACCATGGACTAAAGCGGGATCTCAGCAACAACAGAAAGAACAAAAAGCCTACACACACATGGAAACTGAACAACTCACTATTCAATGACAGCTGGGTCAGGGAAGAAATAAAGAAAGAAATTAAAGTCTTCCTAGAATTCAATGAAAATGAAGGCACAACATACCCAAACATATGGGACACAATGAAAGCAGTGCTAAGAGGAAAATTCATAGCACTTAGTGCCTTCAAGAAGAAATATGAAACATCTCATTCAAGCAACTTAATGGCACACCCGAAAGCCCTAGAAAAAAAGAAGATACACCCAAGGTACATCCAGGAGTACACTGCTGGAAATAATCAAACCCAGGGCTGAAATCAATAAATTAGAAAGAAATAAAACAATGAATCAAAGAATCAATGAAACCAAGAGCTGGTTCTTTGAGAAAATCAACAAGACAGACAAACTCTTAGCCAAACTAACTGAAAGGCAGAAAGACACCATCCAAATCAACAAAATCAGAAATGAAAAGGATGACATAACAACAGACACTAAGGAAATCCAAACAATCATTAGGTCTTACTTCAAAAGCCTAAATGCCACAAAATTTGAAAATCTAAATGCAATGGACAATTTTCTTGATTGATTACACTTGCCAAAGCTGAATCAAGACCAGGTAAATCAATCAAATATTTCTATATCCCCTAAGGAAATAGAAAGTGTCATTAAAAGTCTCCCATCCAAAAAATGCCCAGAGCCAGATGGTTTCATTGCAGAATTTATCAGACCTTGAAAGAAGAGATGACACCAATACTCTTCAATCTAGTCCATAAAATAGAAACAGAAGGAACATTACTAAGTTCATTCTATAAAGCCACAATTACCTTGATACCTAAACCTCACAAAGATCCAACAAAGAAAGAGAATTTCAGGCCAATTTCCTTTATGAACATTGATGCAAAATTACTCAAAAAAAAATACTTGCAAACTGAATCCAAGAACACATCAGAGATATCATCCACTATGACCAAGTAAGCTTAATCCCAGGTATGCAGGGGTGGTTCAATATACGGAAATCCATCAATATAATCCACCATATAAACAAACTGAAAGAAAAAAAAACCAACATGATACTCTCCTTAGATGCTGAAAAGCATTTGATAAAATCCAACATTCGTTTATGTTTAAAGTCCTGGAGAGATCAGGGAGACAAGGCACTTACCTAAGCATAGTAAAGGCAATATACAGCAAGCCTATAGTCAACATCAAACTAAACGGAGAGAAACTTAAATCAATCCCACTGAAATCAGGGACAAGGCAGGCTACCCACTCTCTCTACATCTCTTCAACATAGTTCTTGAAGTTCTTGCTAGAGCAATAACACAATTAAAGGAGATCAAGGAGATTCAGTTTGGAAAAGAAGATGTCAAACTATCACTATTTGCAGATGATATGATAGTATACATGAGTGACCCCAAAAATTCTACCAGGGAACTCCTACAGCTGATAAACACCTTCAGCCAAGTGGCTGGATACAAAGTAAACTAAAAAAAAAAAAAAAAAAAAAACAAAACAAACAAAAAAAAAACTCAGTAGCCCTCCTATATACAAAAGACAAATGGGCTGAAAAAGAAATTAGGGAAACAACACCCTTCACAATAGCCACAAAGGACATAAAGTACCTTGGTGTAACTCTAACCAAGCAAGTCAAAGACTTGTATGAAAAACACTTCCAGTCTCTGAAGAAAGAAATAGAAGATACCAGAAGAAAGAAAGATCTCCCATGCTCATGGTTTGGCAGGATTAACATAGTAAAAATGGCCATCTCACCAAAAGCAATCTACAGATTCAATGCAATTCCCATCAAATTACCAACACAATTCTTTATAGACCATAAAAGAAAATTCTCAACTTCATATTGAATAACAAGAAACAGAATTGCTAAAACAATCCTCTACAATAGAAGATCTTCTGGAGGAATCTCCATCCCTGATTTCAAGATGTACTATAGAGCAACAACAATAAAAACTTCATGGTACTGACATAGCAACAATGGATCAATGGAATCTAACAGAAGACCCAGAAATTAACCCACACACTTATGGACACCTGATTTTTTACAAAGAAGCCAAAAAACATACAATGGAAAAAAGATAGCATCCCCCCAAAATGGTGCTGGTCTAACTGGATATCTCCATGTAGAAAAATGTATATAGATCCATACTTATCACCCTGTACAAAACTAAAGTCCAAGTGGATCAAAGACCTCAATATAAAACCAGACACACTAAATCTGTTAGAAAAAAAGTAGGGAAGAGACTTGAACTCATTGGCATAGGAGACAACTTCCTGAACAGAACACCAACAGCACAGGCTCTAAGATCAACAATTAATAAATGGGACTTCATGAAACTGAAAAGCTTCTGTAATGAAAGGACACTGTTGTCAGAACAAAACAACAGCCTACAGACTGGGAAAAGTATTCACCAACCATATATCTGACAGAGGGCTAATATCCAGAAAATATAAAGAACTAAAGAAGTTAAACAGCAACAGATCAAGTAATACAATTAAAAAATGGGATACAGAGCAAAACAGAGAATTCCTAAAAGAGGAATATTGAATGGTAGAGAAACACTTAAAGAAATGCTCAACATCAGGGAAATGCAAATCAAAACAACCCTGAGATTTCACCTGACACCCATCAGAATGGCTAAGATAAAAAACTCAAGTGACAACACATGCTGGAGAGGATGTGGAGAAAGGCAAAATTTCCTCCATTGCTGGTGGGAATGTAAACTTGTACAACCACTTTGGAAATCAATCCGGCACTTTCTCAGACAATTAGGAATAGTGCTACCTCAAGATCCAGCTATACCACCCCTAGGCATGTATCCAAAAGAAACTCAAGTATACAATAAAGACATTTGCTCAATCATGTTCTTGGCAGCTTTATTTATAATAGGCAGAATCTGGCCACAACCCAGATGTCCCTCAGTTGAGGAATGGATACAGAAATTGTGGTACATTTACACAATGGAATGCTACTCAGCAATTAAAAACACGGAAACCATGAAATTTGCAGGCAAATAGTGGGATCTAGAAAAGATCATCCCGAGTGAGGTATCCCAGAAGCAGAAAGACACACATGGTATATACTCACTTATAAGTGGATATTAAACATATTATATAGGATAATCAAACTAAAATCTGTTCACCTAATGAAGCTGATCAAGAAGGAGCATCCTGGGTAAGATGCTCAATCCTTATTCAGAAAGGCAAAGGAGATGGACATTGGAAGAGGGAGAAGACAGGGAACAGGACAGGAGCCTATCACAGAGGGCCTCTGAAATACGCTACCCAGCAGGATATTAAAGCAGAGGCTGAGACTCATAGCCAAACTTTAGTCAGAGTGCAGGGAAACTTATGAAAGAAGTGGGAGGTAGAAAGACCTGGAGGGGACTAGAGCTCCACAAGGAGAGCAACAGAACCAAAAACTCTGGGCCCAGGGGTCTTTTCTGAGACTGATATTCCAACCAAGGACCATGTATGGAGATAACCTAGAACCCCTCCACCCATGTAGCCCATTGCAGCTCAGTGTCCAAGTGGGTTCCCTAGTAATGGGAACAGGGACTGTCTCTGACATGAACTCAGTAGCTGGCTTTTGATCACCTCTCCCTGAGGGGGGAACAACCTTACCAGGTCACAGAGGAATGCAGCCAATCCTGATGAGACCTGATGAGACTAGGGTCAGATGGAAGGGGAAGGGGACCTCCCTATCAGTGGACTTGGAGGGGGTGGGCAAAGGCGGAGAAGAGGAAGGGAGTGTGGGATTAGGAGGATAAGAGGGAGGGGGCTACAGCTGGGATACAAAGTGAATGAAATGTACTTAATAAAAAATAATAAAGAAAAAAGATTAAAATAATTATTTAATATAATATTGACCTAAGAATTAAACACTGTATTAGTTTTCTTAATCAATAGTTATTTGTATAATAAAGTAGAACCCAATTTTTATCTTTTTCTTAGTTATAGGAAAAAAGTGAGTTTCCATAAAAAAGAATTAACACAGCCTTTTCTTTCCCAGAATGCTAGATGAACTGAGAAGAAATACTTGATGTATTGACAGGAAATAAATGTTCATGTGTTTTCCTCACAGAAAGGGCTGGTAACATGTTGACTACAAGATCCTGGAATTTATAAAGATGAGCTATCTGGTTTTCTAAACCCAGAGTTTGCTTTGTGTGTGAATAATTGAGCAAATATGACTAACAAGATTATGCATGAAATCTCCTCATCTCCATATTCATCTGAAATATGGACATGGTTGTGGGGTGAACAGAGGAGTAAGTCTTTGCATGGAAGACTGAGACCCTAATGTCACACAGCTTAGATGGGACAATCATGAAGCCCAGAACACGGTAAAGGTTCAGTAAGCCACAACATTATTATTCTCATGTCTGCTCTGGAAAGATAACCCGCTGCTTACCAGCCCACTTCGATTGTTTCTGTCACACGCTCAAGTGGCCTGGCCTGACCTGGCTCCTGGATATCTTGGTAAACTGCATTCTTTTTATTTTCTCACATGCTCCCTGGAGGCAGCCTTATCCCTTGTTGTTATCAAAATTGCCACACACATGACTTATATCATGGTCTCACTGTTCTTGTCCCAAAGAGCCTTGGACCAGGACTTCGCTCAAGGGCCACAGAAAGATTTCCTGATATTTTGCATTAGGTACCGGCCATCTTTTCATTCTGATTTACTTTTATCCCCTTTATTTTCTTTATTATTTCTTTTATTCAAAATATATTTCTTTCATACAATATATTCTGATTATGATCTCACCTTTTAGGGCTATGTTTATCTACCTGCTCTACAGAGACACAAAGTTGGTATTTTTGTAATGTGCATTTTTCCATATTTTTGTCTTGGGAGATAGACATTTGATAAGAAAGAAGAAACAGAACAGATATTATTTTGTGGTTTAGAGTTAAAGAGATTTGTGTTCCAGATTAACTGGTGGCTGTATCTTGAATATCAGCCCCAACAGACAAACAAACAAACAGACAAACAGACAGACAGACAGACAGACAGGCAAGTATGCCTTCCCATTCCCTTTTTCTTTCTCCAGTTAAGATCTGGACAACATGAGGCCCAGTGCAGTTTCCATCTTTAAGTGTTTAATTTAGTAAAGCTATTGTAAAGCAAAGAAAAATGTATAAATAGTTGGTTAGATTCTCTTGATAGCAACTTCACAAAGTGGGCAGTGTCCTTCCAAGACTAGTCTGTACAAACACTGCCCTTCCTTCTCAGTACTATATGAGAGCATTTTTGTCCCAAACCCCAGTGAGAAAGCCACAGGGACAGGGCAGATGCCACACAAGATGAGGGCTCCAGTTTCTCTTCTAACTAGCTGGGAAGTCCTGGGATGAACTTGAAGTGGTTCTCCACAGGTAAATGATCACTTGTTTTCATTACGGAAACATTCTCTAAGTATATTACTCAAAATTTATAACTACAAAAGGAAAATGACTGATCTATTCTCTTACCACCATATCCACATTTAGAATTAATACCATCAGTCTATTTTTCCTAAGTCATAATCAGGTTTTTTTCTTTAAGACCCTCCCCCTCATTCCACAGAACCATAAATTTGAAAAGGCCAAGAATGAAAGCTGTTTCATAGTAATATAACTGACCACAATAGAAGATCATGTGCACCGAGAAAGTTAAACCAAAGCAGTAGGGCCGTGAACAATACAGCAGATAAATGGTGAGGCATTAAGATAATGGAATATCACACAGCAAGGAACTGAAACAGACTGTACATGAAAACATGGCTAAATGTTACAAAAATAATGTGAGCCAAAGAAGCCATGTATTAGGAAATATATACTGTGATGCTGTATTTATAATATGAAGTAGGTAACTTAATTAGTAGCATTAGAAGTGAGAAAGGTTAGCTTTGGAAAGACAGAAAGTGAGGAGGAGTTCTGGGTGATCATAACTTCTATGAGAAATGTGTGCAGTAACTTCATGTGGGCTCCTTGGGAGACACATGCCTGAACTGTGTAATTATGTTCTCCATGTCTGCTTTATGTATGTCATACTTTAAGCTCTAACTCGTGTTACAAAATGCTAGGACAATGTTGAGTCTACCTGAAAATGATGAAGGGGAAAATGGGGGTCTTTCTTTCTTCCTGATTATTCATTTTGATTTCATTTGTCTGCAGGGCTCCCAGACCACTCAGGGATTCTGAGGTTGACATAAGCCTCTAAGCAACTTATTGACATAGTCCTTTACCTGAGTTCGTCCCTTTCTAATAGCTAATCCTTAATGTGGAGGTGATAATCTCATTTGTGGTAATAACTTAATTTATCATTCCTTGCATGTTATATACTTGGAGACATTGAAAGATGCTGCTGCAAGAGTAGGTGGCAATTTGGGAAGATGTGCTCGGATGGGCTTGTTGGAGGGAAAGCTAAAAAAAAAAAAAAAACAAGAAACAAAAACCCGTGAACCACCTGAAATACTTAAAATATGAAAAAAACCAAAAACAACAAAACAGCCAGGCATGGTGGCACACACCTGTAATTCTAGCACTCTGCTGTGTTACACAGGGATACTCTGTCTTGAGAAAGAAAACAAAACAAACAAAACAAACAAAAAAACCAAAAACCAACCAAACAACCAAACAAAACAATAAAAGAAAATAAGTATTACCTTTAAGTGGGAAAAACAACCATTACATTAAATGGCCCTATTTTGGGCTATATAAAGAGATATGTTGAATTAAATCATTCCTAGTGTTCCTTCTTCCTCAGTAGATCGATGATTATTTTCACTAAAGTCAAACATATTCAAACTCTAGCTCATCTCTACATTTTTCCCTTCCTGAAGGGAATTCTAGGCAGAGACCAGGTTCCCTTACCGTCCAGCTATCAGGAGCTCTCTCTCTGATGCCTTCTTCCGAATCTTGGTGTAGAGATCTATGGTGAAGAGCGTGCTGGCACTGTTGAAGATGGAGGTCAGGGAGCTCATCAGAGAGGCCACCATGGCTGAGAGCATCAGGCCTCGAAGTCCTAGGGTGAGGAGAGGGTTCAAACTGTGGTTAGAAGGGATGTCCTAGTGTCTGAGTGCCAGGCTAAAAGTAAGGAGTTTCTCCAAGACAATGGTTCTGTCTGGAGCATTGATTATGTCAGCTGATACCAATAATACACATATAATAGAAATGCATGTGGAGCTCCATGCATAATTCCTGGTGATCTCAAAATTACCCAATGGGGAATTTAGTCTCAAATACAAATTCAGATGACATCTTCAGGAACCTACTTTTAGAATAGAATAAACCATACGTATCATGTCATCTTTCCTTGTGATGATTTCCTCTACACGCAAAGGTTTAGTGGAAAAGTCTAGTTAGTGGTTCTGTTGCTTTTAGAGAGGAAAGGCCAAGAGTTTTAAATCTTAATAGGAGCCTGATGCTCTAATTCCCTTTGGCCCTACATCTTCTAGAACAGAGGGTGTGGGAATGTGGTGTCAGATCTGCAGGCTATGTTCCCTTCATTCTGAAAATGCTCCTGTGTGTCAGGATGCAAAGCCATCAAGTGTTAACCAAGTGTTAACCAGAGCTCTCTACCTTGATCTGCTTCTGTTCACCACAATCACTCCCCAGCATCTTAATCATTTACCTTCTTCACATGCGCAACTATTTTATGTCTCAGGAAACTGAAATGTGAATTCTAAATGGTAGGGGGATTTATATTTGTGACTTCATCAATGTTTCTGGGCACCCAAGCCAATGTCTGGGACCTAACACACTCAATAAGTGATTACAAATTGGATTGATTGAGATCAAAGATCTGAGCGTCACTGGCCCATAATTAACCTCTACTCCATTGGATATATAGGTTTGTGGTTAAACAATGCTTTTTATTAGCAAAGAGACAATGCAAACATTCTTAATTTTCATCAAAGCATCTTGATCCTAAAGAGTTAAGATTCTTCTAACAGAAAACACCTGGTCCATCTCTGGAATGTCTAGGCTCAGAATATGGTTTGGCAACATATGAGAGCTGCCTAAAAAATGTCTGTGGAGGCTGCGTGAGCCCAGGCATTTACTTACCCATGGGCATCAGTTTCAGCACCAGCGTCGGGTAGGCATAGTTAGTGCAGCCAACATCAACACCACACTGCTTTACACACTCAGAAGGCACAACGCAGGCCACCATATCTGGGGAGATATCCAGAGGGGAGTTCAGTGAGCAAAACTCAAGCAGGCACAGTTTGCAACCATTGGACAAAGAGGTGAGCCCATGGGTGGGAGGAAAGACACTTGCTTGGAAATAGAGATACATTTTTGATTTCTATGTCAAAGAAATGGTACCTCTTTACCCAAAATATGAAACTGTCACTGTATCATTTTCATAGATCCAGAGGGACTGACCCAACAGGCAGGACTGTCCTTTAGCTATGACCCAGCTAGAGCTTTGGAGCATGAGGAAGGAGCTGATCATCGTCCAGCATTCCATGGAGACCCACTGCCAGGGAAGCACCTTTCGAGCTTAACTCTCTCTCCTCTGCTCCAAATCTAGTCCCCTTATCTCATCCCCAGCCCCATAGTGTTCCACCTGCCTTGTCCCATCTCTGGTGGATCTTAATGCCTTCCTCACTACTCTATCCCTTTGTCTCAGCCATCAAATCTGGAGGCTAGAAACCTGCTGGCCATGAAGGCCAATGAGTCATGGACAACCTTCACTCCCCCTCCTCTGCTCCATGTCTAATCTCCCCTCCCATCCTTAACTCTGTAGCAGACCAACTGTTCCAGTCTGGCCTCTCTCTCTCCCCTCATTCTCAGGGGAATATATAGATCCTGGGGGCACATTCTGCTATCCTCCCTCCAGTAGACCCCCTCAGCCTCCCCTTCCAGTGTATTTCCATTCTCTGTCATGTTCCATTCTGCCCAGAGCCTCAGTGGCCACACCTGTCAGGATCTAAGAAGCACCCCCTACCAGGCAACCCACAGCCACCACATTTTCCTCAAAAGAAGTGATGGCGACAGAAACCAAGGAACAAAACACCCACCTAACAAAGACAGGAGCAGATATTAGCATCAAGAATTGTAATAATCTTTATCTCAGATGTCTAGATACCACCATAAAAATAATAACAGCCAGGGTGGTCTCTCTACTGGAGACCAGAAACTCCACTGTTCCAGACCCTGAAAAAGCAATATAGCTTTTTGAATATGAACTTTATGAATATGTTAGAGATCCTTTAAAAAGATATGAGTAAATCTATTAATGAAATCTATGAACACACACACACACAAACCCAGTGGAAGGAAATGAAGGAAATAGTTCAAGACCTTATTGTGGAAATTTAATCAAGAAGAAAATACAAAGTGAGGGAATCTGGAAATGAAAAATTTAGGAACTTGAACAGGAATATCAGAGGCAAGGTTCACTGACAGAATACAAAAGATGGAAGAGAGAATCTCAGGCATTGAAGACAAGACAGAAGAAATGGATATGTTGGGAAGGGAAAATATTAAATCTCAAATATATGTTATATACAAATATATTATATTTTGATATAATATATTTTATTTAAAATATAAAATATTTTATATTATGATATATGTATATATCCAGGTACAAAACATATAAGAAATTTAGAAAACAGTGTATACTGGCTAGTTTTATGTCAACTTGGCACAAGCTAGAATCTGAGAGGATGGAACCTCAGGTGAGAAAATGCCTCCATGAGATCCAGCTGTACAAACATAGTTGAGCAAGTATCCTGTAGCAAGGTGGAAAAATCTTTTGGGTATTTGCCCAGGAGTAAGTGGTATAACTGTATCTTGAGGTAGATCTATTCCCAATTTACTGAGAAACCTCCAGATTGATTTCCATAGTGGTTGTACAAGTTTTCCCTCCCACCAGCAATGGAGGAGTGTCCCCCTTGTTACACATCCTCTCCAGCATGCGCTTTCACTTGAGTTTTTGATCTTAGCCATTCTGACGGGTGTAAGATGGAATCTCAGTGTCAGTCATTTTGATTTGCATTTCCCTGATGACTAAGGACACTGAACATTTCTTTAAGTGTTTCTCTGCTATTTGAGATTCCTCTTTTGAGAATTCTCTGTTTACGTCTGTACCCCCTTTTTTAATTGGGTTATTTGGTTTGTTGGTGTTTAATTTCTTGAGTTCTTTATATATTTTGGATATTAGCCCTCTGTCAGATGTAGGGCTGATGAAGATCTTTTCCCAATTGGTAGGCTATTGTTTTGTTCTATTGAAAGTGTCCTTTGCCTTATAGAAGCTTTTCAATTTCATGAGGTCCCATTTATTAATTATTGATTTTAGAACCTGAGCTGCTGGTATTCTATTCAGGAAGTTGTCTCCTGTGTCAATGAGTTGAAGGCTGAGCCTTACTTTTTCTTCTAATAGATTTAGTATATCTGGTTTTGTATTGAGTTCTTTGATCTATAGCCAGAAACTGGAAACATCCAAGATGCCCCTCAACTGAAGAATGGATAAAGAAAATGTGGTACATTTACACAAGGGAATGCTACTCAGCTATTAAAAACAAGGAAACCATGAACTTTGCAGGCAAATGATGGAATTAGAAAAGATCATCCTGAGTGAGGTAATTGAGACCCAGAAAGACACACTTGGTATATATTCACTTATTAACCTGTATAGTACAGGATAACCATACTACAATCCACAGACCCAAAGAAACCAAGGGGGGCCCAAGGAAACAGAACAGGAAATATAATAGGCATCCCAAGTAGATGGAGGGAGGGAACTGAATGGGAGAGGCGGTGGGGAGATAACAGGGATGGGAATTATGTGGGTATAGAGAGAGGGAGGAGGAAGGGGTTGGGGGAAGAACTGGGAGAAAGAATAGAAATCAGTAGGGGAGCCATCTTTGGGACAGGGGAGGTTTCTGGAAGTCTATGGGGGTGACTGTACCTGAGACTCCAAGCAGTGGGTATTAAGGAGCAAGAAGTTGGCACCTCCTGCAGCCAGGTGGGACTCCCAGCAAAGGGAAGGGGACACCAACCCACCCATAAAACCTTCAACCCAAAATGTGTCTTGTCTACAAGAAGTGTAGGGACAAGGATGAAACAGAGATTGAGGGAATGACAAACCAGTGACTGGCCCAGCTTGAGACCCACCCCACGGGATTGGGCCAACCCCCGTCACTATTAATGATACTCTTCTATGCTTGCAGACACTAGTCTAGCATAACTGTCTTCTGAGAGGGCTTCATCTGGCAGCTGATGGAGACAGATGCAGAGACCTACGGCCAAGCAATGGGCCGAGCTAGAAGAGTGATGTGGAATAGTGGGAGGAAAGATAGAGAGCCAGAGGTGTCAAGGACACCACAAGAAGATCTACAGAGTAATCTAACCTGGGCCCATAGGGGCTCACAGAGTCTGAACCACCAACCAAAGAGCATGGACTGAACCTAGAACCCCTACATATATGTAGCTGATGTGCAGCTTGGTCATCATATAGGTCCCCTAACAGTAGGAGGTAGGGGCTGTTTCTGACTCTGTTGCCTTCCATTAGCTCCCTTTCCCCTAACAGGGATGCCTTGTCACTCCCCTGTGAAGGAGGATATGCTTAGTCCTACTTGAGATTTGAGATATCAGGATCGATTGGTAACACTTGAGGGCCTCCTCTTCTCTGGGAGGAAGGAGAGGGGAGAATGGGAGCAGGGAGTATGGGGTGGGACAGGGAGGAGAGAAAGGATGAGGCTGGGATAGGGTTGTAAAGTGATTAAATAAATAAATAAATAAATCAAGCTATAGATAATTAACTAGTGATTAATTGGGTGGAGGGGACAGCCTATTGTGGGTAGTGTCATCCCTGGGCATGTGGTCCTGGGTTCTATAAGAAAGTAGGTTAAACCAGGTGTGGTGGTGCATGCCTTTAATCCCAGTACTTGGGAGGCAGAAGCAAACAGATCTCTGTGAATTTGAGGACAGCCTGGTCTACAATGTGAGTTCCAAGATAGCCAGGGCAGTTAACAGAGGAATCTTGCCTGGAAAAAACAACAAAACAAAACAAAAAACAAACAAAAAAAAGAAAGAAAGGAAGAAAGAAAGAAAGGAGGAAAGGAAGAAAGAAAAAGAAAGAAAGAAAGAAAGAAAGAATGAAAGAAAGAAAGAAAGAAAGAAAGAAAGGAGGAAAGAAAGAAGCAAAGGAGGAAAGAAGGAAGGAAGCAGGCTAAGCAAGCCAGGGGAAGCAAGCCAGTCATATGGCCTCTGCAGCAGCTCCTGGGTCCAGGTTCTTGCCTTGTTTGAATACCTGACCTGACTTCCTTTGATGATGAACTGTGATGTGGAAACATACACCGAATGAACCCTTTACTCTCCAAGTTGCTTTGAGAGGTGTTTCACTACAGCAATAATAATCCTCACTAAGACACTATGAAAAGATCAAATCTACTAACAATAGGAATAGAGAAAGAAGACACCCAGGTCCATAGCACAGAAAACACTTTCAACAAAATTGTAGAAGAAAATTTCCCCAACCTAAAGAAGGAGGTGCTTATCAAGGTACAAGAAGAATACAGAACAGCAGATAGACCACAAAATTAATTCCCCATGATACATAATCAAAACACTAAATGTACAGAACAAAGAATGTTAAAAAGAGAAAAAGACCAAACAATATATAAAGGCAGACCTATTAAAACAACACCGACTTTTCAGTGGAGACTAAAATTCAGAAGGGCTTGGGCATATCTTCTACAAACTCTGAAGAGACCACTCGGACTACTATACTCAGCAAAATGTTCAAACACAATTGATGGAGAAAGAAAAACATCTCACACTAAAACCAAATTTAAGCAGTATCTGTCTAAAACCCAGCTGTACAGAAGGTACTAGAATGGAAACTTCAACTTGAAGGGGTTAAGCACACCTAAGAAAACACAAAAAATAATAGGTTTGCTATAATAAACTCAAGTGAAATTTTAAAGTTGTTTTATACTGTTCTACTATATTGTTGATTTTAAAACTCATAACTGAGGGGTTGCTACCTGAGTATGGGATTTTATCAATACTCTAAATTAAGATCTATTAACTTTGGTGGCATTTACTTATTTATGTTAAAATTTGGTCATTGTACTGTATCTTTACTATCAAAAAATTAAAATATGCTTAGTCTTATTTTCTAAAGAATGGTATTATTATTAATCTATAGTATAGACTTAGACTTTTATAAGCTATAAATGTTTTATATAGTAAATCATACATGAAACAGTTGTGCTCTCACTTTAATAGACTATATTTATGACTTTTAAAGCTGCAACTTACCCGGGACAAAACCTAAAGTCCTTATATTTGATGGTTAACAAATGTAAGTTAATAGTCAGTCATCTCATAGATGATCAAGTCCTCTAACATGTCCAAAAATATATTTATAGTCCTACAGATGCAAACATGGTCTCACTGCCATCTTTAATAATAGCTGAGGATGGTCTTTGAGTACCCATACAGGAGTTGGTAAAAATAATAAGACAGGAGCCTTCCTGACAGCCTCATCTACAGCAAAAACTATGCTCCAGACCTTGGCTGATGCTCTGAGGCTGTTGGCATTACCACACAGAAAATAAGAGGTCTACAATGCCCATACCACTGGGATATAGCCAAAAGTCAATTCTGCCAGGTGACTGTTTCAAATGCAGCTGAAGGGACACTGGTCCCTCAGCTGCCTCAACAAGCCATGGCTGCCTGCTGGCAGACTGGCCTTGGAAGTCAAAATGCTCCCATGTAGGCTTGTCCTCTGTGCCCAGCCATGGAGGCTCAGCCAGAACAAGAGCCATAGACACTTCCATGCTTCCAGCTTCTTGGCCTGGCAGAAGAAAAACAGCTCCTTGTTTCAGTGACCTCCACCACCCTTGCCCTGCCCAGGGTAACATTGCAGGTCTGTTTTGGCCTCACACTGGGGTCCTACGGACAAGTTGCCAGCTACTGTGTTGGGAGACTTCAGATGCCTTCTCAGTTCTCTTCATATGCAGGAGACCAGGCCTTAAGCCTCAGCCCTAGAGTTGCTATTGTCAGGCCTAGACACTATGCCTTGTTGCCAGACTCAAGAAACAGGCCTGAATAGAACCTTTTACCATCCCTTTAGCTAAAGGACAACAAATGTTCATAGCAGTCTCACCTATGTCTCATGGTAAATAACTAGATACAAAAGCCTAAAAAATGTTGCTTGAGGGTCTAAGAAAGTGTCTTAAGGTTGGTAAATGCAAGTTATAAAGGTTGCAAGGTCTAAGTTGATTTAAGGTATCCTAAATAGGTAAAAAGGCTTAATAGTTCCTCCTGTTGCTATGCTACTGTTATATTAACTGCCCAGAGCTTTGACCTTTATCAATAGAGTTCTGGTTTATTAATCTAGCTCTAATACAAAAACATTTCACTATACCACCCACTCTCATGGTTCGAAGCTCAAGATTTTAAATCTCCATAATGTGTGCTTATACTAAAGGGTAAGATCAAGTGAGCTTCCCCTTTTACTCCACTAAAGGCTTCTGCCTTTACAGAGCTCAAAGAATGCTTATGCTGTTAACACAAATGTGTATGTCCATTGCCTTTTCTATAATGTATATTTCAGTGCAGGTTACAATTGTGATGCTAACATGCCTAAAGTTTTATCGCATTCGTAAAACTTAAAAGTAATTCTTGGAAGCTGCAGGAAATCCACCTGAATCCACCTCTTAGGTCAGTTGGGCTCCAGATAAGTACTTTACCTATTCCCTGTCTCAGAGGGTGGGTTCCTGGTTTTGGGACTTCCCTTTCCTGGCTACTTGATTGCTACCTCCTACATGAAACACTGGCTAGGTTGGTGAGTTCCCGTCATTGGTCAGCATAAGCTCCTCTCTTGGTAGGGGAAGATTATCTGTTGAGTGTCAGGCAACTTCCTAGTACCTTTTGAGACAGAGGAACCCCCAACCATGGTTTTCACTGGCCACGGTTGACCTTTTTTGCTGACCTCCATTTAGGACTTCCTCTTTCTCTTGGGTGAGATTCTCTCCTCATGCTCGTGTATGAAAATCCTAGTGCTAGGTAAACCATGTCTCCTAAGGGCGCTGTACAATGACCCAGGACAAGCAGCTCCAGGTTCTCCCAACATTCCTCGGTCCCTATGGCTGGCAACTCTCTACTGGCAACCCTCTCCCCTGATCTTTCCAGGGCAGGGACTTCCCCTCCTCCTCTTGACCAAGTAATCTAGACATATTGTTGCTATTATTTTTTTTCTCTCTTACTTTTTTGCATGGCAACCAAGAGCTGCTTCCAATAACCTAAATTTATATAGTTCAACTTGCCTTACATGAGAAGCAGCCCAAGCCCCTCATTTTTTAATTATAGAAAAAGGGAAGAATGTTAGTATTTAGGCAGCCTTCCTCTGGGTTGCCTAGCAACCTATGATGTCATCCTGTGTTGCCCGCCAGGTAGCCACACCTGGCAGGCACCTGGCAGGCATGGTAACATTGCTCCTTAAAAGAACCAACCCGTCACTTGGTGGCTTTCTTGCCCTCTCTCTTGCTGTCTTACCCTCTTGCCCTCTTGCCCTCTCCCCTTTCTCTGTCGGGGTGTTCCCTCCCTTTTCCCATCATGTCTCACCCTCTCCTCTCTCTCTTCATCTCCAGCCAATAAACCTCTTTCATATAAAATCTGCTGTGCACATCATCATTTTATTTGGTCCTAACAGAAAGAATAATCAGAATATATTGTATAAAAAAATCTATTTTCAATAAAATAAAAAAGAAAAAACCCAAATGTGCAGTTACCCTCAGACGAATCGGAAATTAATGTTTTCATGGGCACCAGATTCCAGGACAGAGGAAATGGATTCAAACCCATCTGTTTCAGAGATCCAAGAAGCAGGTCCATTTGTGTACTTTCCCACACTCAACACCAGCATCTCACCAGTTCATCCCTGAGAAACCCTACCACACCCCACAGTGCCCTTCTACCACAGTCTCTAAACCTCTGAAAACAGGACTCACTGTTTCAAATGTCTCCAAAGACATAAGCAGGCAATAAAGGACTAAGAAAACAGCATCAAGTATGCCAAACTGATTTTCATGTATGTGACACCCCTGTAAAAGCTATTTTCTCAACCTGGATTTCTCCCTGGAATAGGTTTTCTGTTTTACTAACGTTTTGCTATAGCTTAAAACTACTTGGGGTTGGAGAAATGGCTCAGCAGTCAAGAAAGAGCACTTGCTGTTCTTGGGAGGACTTGGGTTTGGTTCCCAGCATCCACATGGCAGTTCACAGCCACCCATACCTCAAGTTGCAGAGGCCCTGATGCCATCTGTGAGCACTAGGCATGCATGTGATACATAGACATACATGTAGGCAAAACATCCAAATGCAAAAAAATAAATCTTTTTTAAAAATGAGAATTCTTTAAAACACTTATAAGAATTCAAGCGTAAAATGAAGATTATTGTGCCTGTGGCTTGCCTGTGTACAGAATGCGGCTGATCATCCCTGGCATCACCATGAAGAATAAGGGCAGCAGCTTCAGGTAGCCACACACTATGCAGGCCGCCTTCACATGAGACATGTTCTTGCCACACAAGCAGCGCTGTACAATGACCTGCCGGGAAAACAGCAGAGTAGTGAGACAATCAGAAAATGATGTCTGAGCTGTCTTTCGCGGTTTAAAACTGCAATAAGAAATGATGGTGTTGGTGGAAACTAATAGGCTCTGGAGGAAGACTATGATTTGAAGTACCATTTAGTTTGTATACTCTGTGGCTTCATTCCTCAAGCAGGGTTATCCCTTTCATAGTATTCTGATTATGACCAATGTACATAAGACTCTTGGTATATGGAAGTCAATACATATTAGCTACAGTCAAAATATGTTTAAAATCTGCTGGAGAGATGCCTCAGTGGGTAGGAGCACTTTCTGTGAAATCACAAGGATGCAGCCTGGGCAGGGTGGCATGTGTCTGTATTCCCAGTGCTCTTCTAACTAGTGGGGGACAGAGATGGGAAAATCCTTGGAAACTTGATGGTGAGCTACTATGAAGCAGTGACCAAGAGACCCAGTGTCAAACAAGATTGAATGTGAGGTCTGACACCTGTGGTTGTCCTCTAACTTCTCCAGGTGCATCATGACAAGTATGGCTTGTACTCACAGGAACGCATAGAGTATCCAGACTGTAAAATAACAGTGGCAGGCCCTAGGAGTAGTAATACTGCCCTAGGTTGGGTTTTAAGCTGTGGATTTAATATTGTGGGCGTCATCAGGACCTTCCTATTGTTATAAGGTATTTGCCTCTTTGGTTAGTCATCCTTGTTGCTATAAAAACAATAGTCAGGGAGTGAGCACTGAGCATTCAGGTAGATAATTTTCAGAATGTTCTGAGACACTTAGCTATGAATCATATTAGGAATGATGTTCCTCAGAGAAGAATACATGTAATTTTAAATTCCTACTTGAATTATGAAAATCTCTTAAGAATTATGTAGAACATTAGGACCTATAAAACAATTTTATTTGCTAGATAGGTCCTCTATTACTGAACTATATCCCAAGTTCCTCATAAGAATCATGAATTTTTGATATTTTTCTTCTAAAACATTGTCAAAAACAGGAGTGCTTTCCTCTGATTAGTTTCCTTTAGTTATGATTTCTCTTGCTATGAAAAATAATCACAACCAAAACCAATTTGGAGAGTGTTAGGATTTTGGAACAAAACCTGCTTCTGGGTTGCCTAGAAAAAAACTTATGATGTCATCATGTGTCACTGGCCAGGTGGCCACATCTGGAAGGCGTGGTTACCTTGCCCCTTAAAAGGACAACCTGACACTTGGTCTTTCTCTTGCTCTTTTGGTCCTTTCTTTATCGGGGAGCCCCCTCTCTCTTTTTTCCTTTCTCTCTCTTTCCCCCTCTTTCTTTCTTTCCCCCATCATGCCCTGCTCTCCCTTCTCTCTTTTTCTCCATATCCACCCAATAAACCTCTTTTATATATAAGATCTGTCATATGCCTCATTGTCTTTATTTAATTAATTTTGTCCCATAACCTTACAGAGAGGAAATGATTTATTTCCCCTTACAGTTTATAAACTCATCACTGAGGAAAACCAGGAAAGAGATTCAGGAACCCAGAGGCAAGAACTGGAGCAGAGGCTTACTGTCTTGAGCCTCATGGTTTGCCCAGCCTGCTTCTTAACACACCCAGGACCATCGTCCCAGAGGCAGCACTGCCCACAGTGAAGTGGAATTTCCCATATCAATCCTCAATCAAGAAAATGTACCACAGGCTTTTCCACAGGACAACCTCATCGGGCATTTTTTCAGCCGAGGTTCACTCTTCTAAAACGACTCTAGCTTGTGTCAAGTTGACGTAAGCCTATCCAGCAAAACTGACTCATATTCAACTTGCCACACAAACCATCACTGTTAAACTATAACCTTTCTTCTCTTGTTCATCACGGAGATCTCATATTAATATTAGTATCAAAATATTAAAAATTCCAACTTTGAAAAGTTCCACAGCCTTTAAAAATTCAAACATTTGAAAAGTCTGGTTTCTTAAAAAAAAATTAAAGTCTTTTTCCTTATATATATATATTTTTTTAAATTGAAAGTTAATTTTTTAAATGTATAATCTAATTATGGTTTCTCTTCCCCCAACACCTCCCAGATCCTCCTCAAAGTTGAAAATTTCTCTAAAATATCCAAAGTCTTTCTAAAATTTCAAAGTCTCTAGATTGTGGGATGCTGAAAACTCAAAAGTAACTATGTAGTTATCAGAAGTGGGAATAATCGAAGTCACGATCAGACCAAAATAAAACTAAGAGTCAGGAGTATAACCAGTTCAGTGCTTGATGATGAAAGACCAAAGAATTAAAAATTAGTCTTTTGGGTTATTGGATTAAAGTTTAAAGCACAAGCCTGTACAAAGACCAGACACTTCGAGACATGTCCAGCCACAGCTGGGGAGGAACCAGCCTTGCTGCATTCTTTCCTGCCCACCAGAGATACAGTTGCTAGGAAACAGGCCCAGATCACCCCTCTCCCCTAGTGACAGCCAAAGGAAGCCAGACCATTAATGGTTTTGATGGCTTCCCACAGCCAATCAGTTTAAAATGCAATATCCGCTTTTGTGTTTCAACCAACAGCTTGCCAGGCTAGAATTCCCCTGCATTGGGTGTGCTGGCAGGGACTGGGATCTATAAATCATCCTCCTACCCTGAGCTCAGGGCTCTACTCAACCACTGCATTGGTGAGGGTACGGCCCCAGCTGAGCTTTTAATAGAAAGACCCTCCTGCATTTGCATCAGAATTGGTTTCTTGGTGGTCTTTGGGGTCCAAGAGACTTGGGCATAATAATGCCTGGGACCCATTCCTCATCCTCTGAGCTCCAAATGGCTTTGGCAGCAGCTCCTCCCTGGATCTGACCCTGGAAGCACAAGTCTCCTAAGCTCAGGCAGGTTACACTCCTGCTTCTGTCCTCCATGATCATCTTGTGATGCTGGCATCACCAAAATGCTGGCCTTTCCACTGCAACTGACCTGCACTTTCACCAGTATCATGTCCTGGCCCCTGTTAGGGGGCTCTTACTTTGCCACATCATACCAAGCCTCCACTTCTTCCCATGCCCCTCTTAACCCAGAGGCTTCTAGTGTAACTAAGGCTGCACTTTTACCAATAGCTTTTCCTAGGCTCTCACACAGCGAGCTTCAGTGTCTCTCCACGAGCCTTTCATGCCTTCAAAATCAGTGTTATTTGGAAAACTAGTACACGTTACTAAGTTTGGCTGCCAGAAATAGGGACAGCCTTGGTTGCCTTTGGTCCACAGCTTCTGTGGGCTGACCCTAAAGAAAGACTTCCTGGAAGATATCGCCTCATTAATGCTGGTTGCTCCTTAATCACAGCTGATTTCTCAGCCCCAGCTGACCAGCACCTATTGTCCTAGTAAAGCTTTCATTTCAATGGTTCTAAAATAAATATAACTAATGGCTCTGACGGAGTCCTTGAAGGACTCTCAAACTTCCCTCTGAACCTCATAAGGCAAGCCTCCATTGTCTGCCCTTCTCACCACATTCTTGTCTTCTCAGCTCCCACAGACCAGTCCACAGAGCCTGAGCATTCAGTGCTTTCCAGCCCATGGTTCAAATACAACACATTCCTCCCCAAAACAATGGTCAGGTCTGTCACAGCAACACACCATGATCCAGCACCAATTTCTGTCTTAGTTAGGGTTTCTATTGCCATGATAAAGCACCACCATGACCAAAAGCAACTCGGGGGGGAAAGGTTTTGCTTTATCTTATAGCTTTTAAGTCCATCACTGGAGGATTCCAGAGCAGGAGCTCGGGGCTCCTGGAAGCAGGAACTGAAGCAGAGGCCATGAAGGACTTCTTACTGGCTTGCTCAGCCTGCTTTCGTTCTAAAACTGGACTGAACAAAGGTGGGGTGTGCAAGCATTTATTTCTCGTGAGGTCTAAGGTCGTGTCTGTGCTTATGGTTCACAGACCACTCTTTCTGTGCAGGAATGGTGATAAATAGCAAAGCGCTTAGTTCCAGGAACCTGCTGTGCTTGTTTCTGAGGGACATGATGCAGGGCAGGGTGTGGTCCCAGGCAGCTGTTCCTCATGAGTCTTGTAGAAATGTTTGGATTTGAAAATGGTGCTTGTGTGTACAAGCTAAAACCTAGTGCTTTTTTAATGAGATGAGAAGGAGCAACATAAGTTCTCTCTCTCTCATGAATGCATGCATACATGCACTCTTACTCACCTGGTCTGTGCACCAGTACCACATGGCTGTAATAACCATTCCAAATGCGGTTCCTGGCCAGGGAATGTCTCCGGTGACAGCATCTCTGAAAATATGGAAGGAGTCTGCCTGAGGAGTGTAGCACCTGGGGTTGATGGTCAGGTTGTCCCCCTCCACCACAGATGGAATGGCATTCATGTACTTCTCTGTAAAATTTTCATACCCTCCAACTTCAACAAATGCTGCAAAAGCATCAGAGAAATAAAATGTCTCCTGTGCACCGCAGACAGCTGCTGTTTCTGATTATCCCCTGAAGTGGAGTCCACTCAAACTTTCAGGGACCTTCTGTCTTGGTCCACGCCTTTCTGCTTTCTCCACTGGTAACAGGTCAAATTTCACAAAGCTTATAGAGCGAATAATTATTTCACTTTTTATTATGATAGTCTTCAATATTTTTGTTTACTATCTAGAATTGTGATAAACACTGAAAATGTTAAGCAGCAGGCTGACCCTGGTGTCTTACAACCGTGCAGAGCAGAAACAAACCTGACAGGAAGTTTTCAGAGCAATCCCAGTGGAATTAGCCACTAGGAATCTCTACTTTTTTGAAAGGAACAGAAAGCAATGGCCTTCAAACCTTATACACAGTCTAGTTTCTGGTGCCACACTATATTTAACTAATGTATATACGATATATACTATAACATATATTATATCTGTGGTAAAAGAAAGAGAATTAGGGGCAGCAAGTTAGATGAGAAGAAATGGTGAGAGAGAGACCATTGTGGGTCTGGAATGGCTAGTCATATCAACAATACTTGATATGAGAAAGATAAGCCAGTATACCTGGAGATACTGAGTATAAGTTCAGATGATGCAAAATTTATCAGAATAGTGAGGCCTGGAGAAACTATTCTTGCATCACATCACTAAGTTCATTATACAAAGGCCAAGCAAGGAACAAGAAGAGAACAGAAATTTTGGATAACGGTGCATAATGTACACAGAGAACTGTTTCTGACACTTGTCTCCAGGAGAGCAGTGTACAGTGGAAAACATTTGCCATGCATGATGGGATTGTTTGAATTTCTGTTGTTTAAGACAGGGAGCCAAAGCCATTTGAAACACAGCTGGGTAGATGAACTGAATTTAATTTGACAGCCATGTGGTCAATGTGGTGTCCAGACTGGGCTGATGTCACTATACCAGCAGGATTTTTTTTTTTTCAGTTTTTGCTTCATACACTTCATACTATGAGTGGATACACACATGTTCGGGATTGTTTTAATGGGGCTTATTGGATGGAAACTGATGAGTTGAGAACAAGGGAGAGACATTTATTCTCACTTTATCTTTTTTGCTACGTTCATGGAGTATCTAGGCAAGGTATCATTTTAAGGTAATCTATGAAAAAAGGGTACAAATCACTATGCTTATTAAGCCAAACTAAGAGTATAGTAGGTCCTTTACTGGGCCTGCAGACAAAGAATGGAATAGAACCTCAGAAAAACTCTTGGCAGCTGAAACAGGGCAGGGTAGGATTTTGAAAGTCAAAAGGCTGCAATCATACCACACCAAGTACGGGCTGGGGCTTTTTTAAATTTTTATATTTTGTTTGTTTGTTTTTACAATGTACCTTTCCACAGTAGGGAAGGAAAGACACCCTTTAGTCTGTAAACCATCATACATGGCCCTTTCTTGGGAAGAACCTTTATTCTATGTCAAAATAATCTCCTATCAGGGAAGGAGAAATCCTTTGGTTTTTGTTTGTTTGTTTGTCTTTTTGTTTTTTGTTTCTGTTAAAGATAGGAGACACCATTTATTTACATTCCAGATGAGGCTCCAGTGGTGAGAAGATGGGGTCAGGGCAACCTGACCATGCCTAAGCCTCAGTGTAGAAGAAAATTAAAATTTGCACGTTGTTGGTTCGTTACTGCTGCGTGCCAACAAGACTAGGAACTGATGGTAAAGTGAGGCTCACAAACAGAAGCCCAAGCCATGTTTGTACAGTCTATGTACTGAGTAAAGTGTTTCCCCCCTCTAATAATGCGCACCCCATGCTGCCGTCTCTCCCTCCATTCCTCCAAGACCTTCTCGCCCTTGCCTCCCCTCTCCCCCAGATTCACTGCTCCTTTGGTTCCCTTTAAAAGTGCAGGTCTCCCAGGGATATCAACTGAACAAAACAATGTGCAATAAGACTAGGCATCAACTCAGAAGACAGAAAAGGTTTCCAAGAGCAGGCAAAAGAGTCAGGCACACCCTTTTGATAGATTGTTATATAAAATGGATACAACCAGTTACATATGTAATTTTCTAATATTTCATTCTCTATTTAATGAAAGTTCTAGATGAATCAAAAAGGTTTTTTTTTTAATTTTAGTAAAAGTATTTTTTTAAATTGAAACATCTTTTTTTCCTCTTCTCTTTTTTTCCTCTCTTCTCCTTACCCTGTCCCCATCGGTGCTCTTTCTCAAATTCATGGCTTTTAGGTCACAAAGTGGGCCCCCAAAATGGCAGTACTGATAATGTCCTATAATGAGGGCCTGGGACCAACCCAAACTGGTTCTCACTGGACAAACATAAAGATTTGCACCAAATAAACAGAAACTTAAACTCACCATTCTCCAGAAAACTTGACAATTCAGGTTTCTGTTTGTCAGGAAAGCCACTACTTCCCTTCTATGCTCCTAACAGTCAGCTCATGGGGGCAAAGTGCACATACTTCTTTATTAACCAGGACAGCTTGCATCAGCTCAAGGATCCCCAACCTGCTGACCACCACATAACGTCCTCTTGTTTTCCTGACAAACTGCCGCTCTCAACTCCACTGACAGGTGGCCTGTCAGTTTGTTCTCCAATAAACTCTTTTTTCTACTCACAGAGTGGCCTAGGTCAGGAGTTTTGTGGCACTCCCTTACAATGGCCTCTTTACTTTAATAGCTGTTACTCTACTGATACCACTACAACGTAAAGCAAAGGTTTTTATGCTTTCAGTCCAGTGCACCATATTCCTCTAAAGTTATTAACTAAAGGCTTTCATCCATTCTGAGCACAAAGAAACGAAGGTTAAAGAAGTTAATTAACCTAAGCAATATTTTTAAGGGAAACAAAACTCTCTCATTTCCTCTTTTTTTGATATAATAAAGCAAGAGAGGAGCTAGGAATATATTTTCATAATGGTAATTATATAAATGACAGGAAAATATGCCCCAGCAGAATTTGAAGGAAGTAATAATGAACAGCCTGGGAGAATTTGAAGGAAGCAATAATGAGCAGATAGACAGAAACAAGAATCTAGGGATCTGTGCACACAGTCCTGGCTTACCAAATACCATGAGAATGAAAGATCCGATGAGCATAATGATGGCCTGGAGGGTGTCTGTGTAAATCACAGATGCCAAGCCCCCTGTGGAGATAAGGAAAACACCAGAGTTTTACTCACATGCGCTGACGTGTTTGCCCTCATAGCTGGCTTCTCCAGCCCAAATGCATGAAGAAACATTTTTTTTCTTTAAATGCAGGAAGTGATCTTATTATTCCAGCTACCTGGGAGGTTGAACAAACTGATTGTAAGCCTCAAGGTCATCTTAGGCCCAGAGTGAGTTCAAGGACAGACAGGGTAACTTTGATTTTGTAATCAAAAACAAAGCAAGAAAATGAAAAAGCTCCTGGCTGAGTCAGTCTTGACTTTCAGTTTTGTGTTGTTTGGAACAGGGTCTTATTCTTTAGCCATGGCCAGTTTGGTATCTCTGTGTTGGCCATGCTGGTCTTGAACTCCTGGCAATTCTTCTGCCTCAGTTTCCAATTCCCAAGATTACAAGTATAGCCACCACACCTGTCTAAGTAAGGCTGTTTCCGCACCATTATCTTCCTAGTACTTATATCTTTCATAAGTTCTACTCTTTCTCTTTCCTTGTTCTTTTATTCTGTTTTCTCTTCCCTTTCCTCCTTCTCTCCTCTTCCTTCTCTTCATGTCCCCTTTCCTTCTCCACCTACCTATTGTCTCTTTCTTTGCAGGGCCCTGTTCTGTATTCCAGGTTGGCCTTGAACTCTCAATCCCACTGTCTCAGCTTCCTTAGCTCTGGGATTATGGGACATGACACCAGACATGGCCTTATCTTGTGTCTGTCTAATTGAAAGTTTCTCTTCCAGTGTAGTTTCACTGCTACGCTTATTTATAAATATTAAGTAGGAGAAAGGGCAGAAGCTTAATATCACAAAGTTTTCCTTAATAATCCTCTGATTTCCCCCATTTAGCAGGTCCATGTGTAAAGCCATCTAGCGAAACCATTTTTGTTCAAGTGTGAAAATATATCATAGTTTCCTTAACTGAATATTTCATTTAGTGGCTATGCTTTCTGCAATATGATAGAGGCACAGACACACATGAATGGGATCAGCAGGTGGCATAACTCAAAAAGGATACAGACAGAGAAGACTCACCACTGATTGTGAAAACAGCTGTGATTGCCAAAAGAATGAAGATAGCCAGGTAAAGGTCCAATCCAAAAGCCAGCTTTATGAATATGGCTCCGGAAAATATGTTTGACTAGAAAGAGAACAGCAAGGATGGAGAGAAGCATGCATTTCAGGCCTCTGGTTTCTTTATTCTAGGCTCCCATGCCCCACCCTCTTCCTGGTGAACTCTTAGCCATACCTGAAGACACTACATAAATATAAATATTCCCACAGGAAGATAGTCTCACTGACACTCCTTTTTTTTTCTTGTCTCTCCCCAAGCTGGTGCATCCAATTCCATTAAAAAATGTACTACTGGATATCAAGGCACAGATTAACACCAATCCATTAAATAGTATATAACTCCAATAATCCGTGTTCTTCAACAGACAGTTTATATGGAAAAATAGATCAAGAAAGTCAGAATAAATTGATGTCATACATCAAATGGACTTAAAGATATTCACAGAATGTTCTACCCAAACACCAAAGAGCACATCTCCTACTAAGCACTACACAGAAGCTTTTCTAAAATAGACCACATCCTGGGATACAAAGCAAATCTTTACAAGTTCACAGAGGTTGAAACAATTCCTTGTATCCTATCTGACCACAGTGCAATTAAACTGGAAGAATTCAAATATGTCCTGCACAAAATTATCACCCTGCATAAAATTTAACTCCAACTGGTTCAAGGACCTCAAGATAAGGCCAGATAAATTGAATCTGAGAGAAGAAAAGTGAGAAATAGACTTGAACTCATTGG
This sequence comes from Meriones unguiculatus, assembly GCF_030254825.1. Lineage (NCBI taxonomy): Eukaryota > Metazoa > Chordata > Mammalia > Rodentia > Muridae > Meriones > Meriones unguiculatus. The sequence goes on from NC_083363.1 coordinate 10,071,787, forward strand.
CACAGAAAAAGACTTTCTGAATAGAACACTCATTGCATACACACTAAGAACAACAATTAATAAATGAGACCTTATGAAATTAAAAACCTTCTGTATGTCAAAGGACATCATCATTCAGACAAAGCAACAGCCTATACAATGGGAAAATATTTTTTTAGCAACTACCCATCTGATAGAGAGATAATATCTAAAATATATAAAAAATTCAAAACATTGAACATCAATAAAACAAATAACTTAATTAAATATAGGGTATAGATCTGAACAGAGAGCTATCAAAAGGTGAAACACAAAAGGCTGAAAAAAATTCAAAGAAATATTCAACATCCTTAGTCATCAGGGAAATGCAAATCAAAACCACTTTGAGATTTCATCTTCTACCAGTCAGAATGGCCAAGATCAATGAAACAAATGACAGCTCAGCCATTGCTAGTGAGACTGTAAACATGGTCACCCACTATGGTAGTCAGTGTGGTGGCTCTTCAAGAGGCTGGGAATAGCTCTACTTCAAGACCTAGCTATACCACTCTTGGGCATATGACTCAAAGGACTCTACATCCTACTGCAGAGACACTTGCTCAACCATGTTTGTTGCTGCTCTAGTCATAGTGTCCAAAACTTGGAAACAAACAAGATGTCCATCAACAGATGAATGGATAGAGGAAATGTGGTACATTCACACATTGGAGTATTCCTGAGCCATTAAAAAAAATCATGAAATTTGCAGGTAAAAGGATGAAGCTAAAAAAAAAATCATCTTGAATGAGGAAATGAGATCCCCAAAGACAAATATAGTGCGTATTTACTTATTTGTGGATGTTAGCTATTAAGCAGGTCACAATCTGTATAATCACAGAGGTTAGGCACAGAGTATGGGACTAGGAAGGAAGGATAAATCTCCCTAGGAGGGGGAAATAGAATAGAATTCTAGGGGAGACTGAAATGAGAGGATCAGATTGGGAGGGGGAAGAAATAGGAGACTAAGGGAGAAAAATGGAGAAAACAGATAAAAATAAAAGTTCTTTGACAGGTCATATGGAATAGAATACAATAAAAGCTTCTTAAAATATATACATGCATGAAAGAAATCTAAATTGGGCTCACGAAATAACGGAGAAGACAAGGCCACAATTAAACACCTCTTACCACCAAATGAAGCCTTAGTCCCAGGAATGGTTACAACTAATTGAAGTATTAGCCAAATGGGCACCATATAAACCCCTAACCAACCCATGCTATTGCCAAAGGTATTGGTTGCTCTTCACAAACTGATGGTAAGGCCCTGTTGCTGAAGACAACATCTATACACCTCACTGAACAGAGAAAAGTTTAGCTGGTGCCTTCCTAGAGCCTTTACTCCCACTGGCTAGTGTTTATAGTACTGGAAGGTACTCTACACTCCCGGAGAAGAATGTAAACATCCACCCAACTAGAATATATGCTGGTGAGATAGTGGCACGAAAGTTGAGTGAGAAATCAACCACTATCTGATTGGAATTAAGGGCCGCTCCATGAGGTGGAATCCATACCTGACACTGATTGAGTAGCCAAGAACCTAAGACTAGATATTCCATGGTCCTAGTGGAAAACCAAAACACTATTATTCTCCTAAAGGAACCCACCAATAAAGTGAGTCCTAACAACATCCTGCTATACTCATAGATCAGGGTCTCACTCAGCCAGCATCAGAGAAGCTTCCTACTGCAGGTGATGGGAACAAATTCAGAGACCCACAACTGGACAATAGTCAGAGAACACGAGACTTTGGAACATTTCATCCTGAGTGGAATGTCTCCATCAAATCCCTCCCTTTAGGCCTCAGGGAACTCTGAAGAAGAGGAGGAGGAAAGCTTGTAAAAGCCAGATGGGGTGGAGGACACCAAGCAAACAAGACCTTCCAGATACAACAGGACTGACACAAATATGAACTTAGAGACTGTGAGTGCATGCACAAAACCTGCACAGGTCTTAGCCAACTACTGTCCCAGCACTGACAGGGGAAGTGCACAAATAACCCCATCCCTAACCCAGTAAGCTACCTCAAATTGGCAACCATTCACAAAGAGAAAGTTAGTTTTCACCAATGGAGTCCCACTGGCTATACAAATTACACTTAAGGCAGGCTCCATGCCCAGCACTAAATGGCCAAAAGAATACAAACTCAATGGTATTTTTTGGAGGTTTTTATTTTGTTTTGTTTTGTGTATTGTCTCACAATGCTTCATCTGGGCATTATTATTATTATTATTTTTCTTAGTTCCTTAGAGACCTTCTCCTTATATATTATGTTTCCTGATTTTGGTTTTATGGGTTTTCTGTGTGTGCAAATGTGTGTGATTCAGCATGTGTATATGTTTCTTGTGTTTCTTTTTTTTCTGTTTTTTTTTTTTTTGTCCTATTATAATTTCTTTGTTTTTATTTCTTCTTTTTCTTTTTGGATGCCTGTTTTATTCTAATGAGAGAGAAAATAAGGGGTGTGGATTTGGGTGGATGGGAAAGTAGGAGCATCTAGGAGAAGTTGTGGGAGGAGAAACCATAATAGAAAACAATGTGTGAATAAACTATTTTTGATAAAAATATATTTATAGGTGGAAAATTTCACCAATTAAAAATAATTGAAAGTCTTGAGAAAAAGGAAAACAAAGAAAAAAACATTTCTAATTAAGAGAAATTTTAATGACATGGGATTCTCTTTTGCTAAAAGAGACCATTTTGAAATGATTGCTAATATCTCAATAAAATAGTAGTATGTAGACATGTTAATTTCTAAGTTTTGTTGTTTTCCAGAAGAGCAGCAGCATTTTCAGGGAGTGTGAACTGAAATACTCGGGGATTACAGGTCATGGTGCCTACCACTGAGTCTCCATCCATGTAACAGGTCCCCGGAGGCTGAGAGCCTGGGATCCACCTTTTCTCAATCCTGGCAGGCGAGATTCTGAAAACTCCTCCATCTTAAGTTCTTGTAATGATTTGTTTAATAAGTAGCCAGGATAGAACTGGCTATCGGGGTGTGTGTGTATATATAAACAAATGTGTCCTCAGGTCAACCATCATTGGTCTCACTCAAGACATAGCCCTGTAGGCATAAAAGGACTGCTGCTGTGCCATCGGCTGATCACAGACACTCATGGACAGCCCGTGTGCGCTAATTCCTTGCAATCCCACTCAGCTTACCTATATCCCATTTCTTATTTACAACCCAGAACCATGCACTCCAGAAGGCCACATCCCTCAAGAGAGCCTTTGACTGCTGCCCTTCTGCTTTGGCTCACGCTCATGACCTTTGGAACCATAGAGCTGCAGGTGTCAGGGAGGACCTGGGAGATTAGCAAGTCCCACCCACTTGGAGAACACGCAAACACAATGTCCCTGGCACCAAGGGTGGGTGGGGGATCTTCTGCTTCTGCTAACATTCCCACCTAAGGGACTGTGTAAGCAAAAAGCCATTTGCAATCCCACCTGGCAGGTACTAACCTCTTCTGGTTGTGCGGGGCAGACCTTTTCTGCTTTTGTCTTTGTAAGTAGCCAGGTATTAAGATACAAATCCTCATCTCCTTGGGGTGTGGTGACTCCTGTTGCTTGGGAATCTCAGCTCAATAAAGGGCAAATGTGCTCACAGGGCTTGAGGAAGGCCTGTAGCATCTAGGCTCACAGCTGGCTTACTCAGAATAGTAACCACCCAAAAGAAGAGGAACAGGAAAAGCAACTTTTCTCTCCTAACATCGACACGTGTGCCTGGGCTATGAACTCTGATGTTTTATTAGGCATTGATACATAAGGATAAATAAGCTGCCCTTTCTTTCTTCACGTGCTGCTCAAAGGTCAAGTGCCTGACATCTTTCATTAGAGATGATTTCCAGGGAATAATAATTTTAGGGACTCATTTATGATTCAGGTTTTACAAGGGCAGTCTTTGATAAGGCAAACTCAAGTCAGTTTAATGATACAAAGTACTTCCCTTCTGGGTCAAGTATTTGATAACTAAACTGGAAAGGAAAATGCAAGCCAGAGCAAGCTCAGAGAAAATTTAGGCAACTTACCATGCACTGGGCAATGGAGAAGCAAGAGGCCCCTGAAGGAAGCAGCCATTATTACTTGTGTGAGTGATATTTGCTCTTTGGCCACACCTGCATTTTCACACTAGCATGTTCTCAGGGGTGGACCTACACTCTTGCTCTCATGACATGAAAGGCTGCTGCTCCAGGCACATGGATAGCCTGAGCATTTTCCCACCCAGGAAGTTCTGACCCTGCTGGTGCTAATGGCAGTCTATACACACCAGTCTCTGATTTTAGCAGCCGGCCCAACAAGCAAACTGTGGACTCTCCAGGAGGCAGGAAACTCACCGAGATTGACAGCACCACACAGATGAAGAGAGAGAGGACAGAGAGATAGATCTGTAGTCTTTTCCCACCAAACCGCTTCTTGAGATATTCTGGCATGGTCATCACCTGCAGACAGAGAGGGCAACAGAAATTCACCTCCATACCTAGTGCAATCAGATGATTTGACATTTGCTAAATGACATCAGATATTTAAACACTGTGTATGACATCTTGGGGATACAGAGGCGAAAAGACACAATTCCTTGGTAGAGTAACGACCCTGGAATGAACGCAGGCACCGAAGGCGGAATGACAATCTCCTCCAGGCTCTGATGTTTACCACATACTCTGACTTTATTAGAACTTTTGACAGTTGACAGTGTCTGAATTTCCCTTTTCAATTTTAAAGTAGGGATTTAGTGCACAAGGATAAATAAAGTGCCTGCAGTATCACTCAGCGGACGACACTCAATTTTTGTTTTTGCTAGTAATGCTGCAGTATTGCAAAAATATTTGCAGGTAACAAATTGCAATATAATTATATAATAAACTGACTGTTGAGAATACTGTAAGTACATACTTGAGTATGTATTTATAGGATTCCCTGCATTGAAAATACGAGTTACATTAAATCTTAACTTAGAGAAAGGTCTGTAACTTTCTTTACTCTAGTAAGTGTTTGTTCAGGAGACATTTAGCATAAGAAATTCAGCTTTCTGTGTTTATCAGAGTGATCAGAGTTATTTAATCTCTTCCGATATAAAAAGGTTAATAAACTCACACATCATTTTTTTAAATTAAAAAAAAAACTTCTTAGGAGACCAACATCTCTGGAGAGATGGAAAGCTACAGCCAAAAACCATACATGTCTTTTGGGGCAGGAACTCTTGAACCAAGGATGGCATCATTTAACAGGGGTATCAGGAACAAACAAATTTGCCACTTTCTGCGACAGAGCAAATCAGCAGCTCCTCATCCAGTGTAGCTTTTCAGACAGCCATCCTGAAGAAAGGCTACCTGGACACCTGCTTTTTCACTGGTTGGTACACCAAGGCTTTCTCAAAGCTACAGAAGACTCTTAAGCAGTGTCTCAGAGATCAGGATGCCCATATTGGTTCTCACACAGATCTTCCTCCTGAACAACCTGCACATCTCTACATGTATGTCCTACAGGCACCAGACACCAACACACACACCAACACAGACACACACAAGTTATATTGTTGATTCAGTATGGCTCTCTTCTCCATCTCTGGCTCCCCTCTGTGGTTCTTGCTTCATCTAGAGGGGACTCATCCATTCATCCTAGTCCCCAAAACTTCAAGCCTTCAAATTGTTCCTGCTGCCTTTACTTCTGCTAACAAACATGTCACAAGCAACCAAGACACGGCTCCCCTTCCTCCCTGTTTCTTTCCTTGAGCCTCACAGGGGATTGTATGAACTTTTCATTATTATTTTTGAGGCATGGTCTCACATAGCCCAAGCTTACCTCAGACTTGATGTGTAGACAAGCAGGATGTTGAACTCCTGCTCTTTCTGCCTATGCCTCCTAAATTCTGGTATTAAAGGCCTGTGCTACTGTTCCTATTTAAGATTTCATGAATATTTGCATATGTGTGTGTGTGTGTGTGTGTGTGTGTGTGCGTGTGTAGGCCAGGGGACAGCCTTGGGTGTTGTCCCCAAGGCACCATCCACCTTGTCTTTATGAGACAAGGTCTCTTACCAGGCTGGAGCTTGGTGATTAGGATAGACCATCTGTCTAGGAAGTCCTCGGGATCAGCCTGTGTCTGCTTCCTCGGTGCTAGGTTACAAGCACACACGATCATGCACAGCATTTTCACGTAGGTGCTGAGGATCAAACTCACATTCTCGGGTTTGCGTGGCAAGCACTTTACTGCTATCATCCCAGCCCCAGACTGCATGAACTTTTGCTCAAGTCCATTGTCCACACAGATGCCCAAGTTTAACTTCATAAAATCACGACCCTTGAATCCTTGAAGGCCCTGCACCTCCCATTTCCAAGAGGATATACAACACTTCAAAATTTTATGAAATGTATGTATTTATTTTTGTGTGTGAATACACACACATGTTAAAGTGTGTGTATGGAGGTCAGAGGAACACTTGCAGGAGTTGATTCTCTGCTGCTGTCACATGGATCCTTGGGACTGCACTCAGGTGATCAGGCTTGGCAGCGAGTGCCTTTACCTGCTGAGACATCTCTCTTACCTTACAATACATTTTTAAAGGTTTATTTATTTACATATTTTTGTGTAATGAGTGCCCTATTTGCATGGATGCCTGCATGAGCATCAGATCCCGTTAGAGATGCTTATGAGCCACCACATGGTTGCTGGGACTTGAACTCAGGACCTCTGGAGGAGCAGGCAGTGTTCTTATCTGCTGAGCCGTCTCTCCAGCCCTTTGGAACACCTTTTTAAAATGGCATCATCATTTTAAAATTTTAGTCATTACACTAAGTACATATCAAATTTACTTTATTATCTTTTTTATTATATTTATGTGAATGGGTATTTGCCTGCATACATCTCTGTGTACTCTGTGAGTGCAGTGCCTGAGGAGGTTAGAAAGGAGGTTGGAGTCACTGGACCTGGAGTTAGAGACAGTTGTAAGCCACGTTGTAGATGCTGAGCATCAAAGCTGGGGTCTCTGCAAGGGCAGCCACTGCTCTTAACCATCGAGCCCTCTCTCTAGCCCCTATGTCACTGTGTTTATATTAGCACATTTTAATTTTGTAGAACAGTGGGCTTCACCGTGATATTTTTGCATATGTACACAGCACACTTTGGCTCTCTTCCTCTATTACTTTCCCTGTCCCCATCCCATCTTCCATGGCTCTCATTCCTCTTCCCAGGAAAGGAAACACATAAAACTCATAAATGACCCCCACTGTGCCTACAGACACCTCTATTTCTCACCAGTCCTCTCCACAGAATTCTCTATTTTAGCCTTAATTTCTAACTGACCTCCAGATACTCCAAGAAAGATTTTCAGCTTCCGTATATTGATTCCATCATCCGATCTTCCTACCTGAAGAACTCAGTCTTATCTCCCAAGACTTAAGCCAGATCATCCCTTCTCCTAAAACATACCTTTGACCCCAGCTTGGCTCCTGGCTCAGGCTTACATCTACCATGGTGATCGTTAGGCAGGGCCACCACTGACTGTTCACCTGGTGACAGACACAATCTATACTGGAGGACCTTATGGGCAAGCAATGTGATACTTATCTTCTTCATATTATTAGCCATAGGACCAACAAGGGCCAAATACCTAGGTTTCATGATTTAACCAACAAGTAGATAAATAAACGTATGACAGAGACATCAGATACTCACCCCTGCCTTGATATAGATGGGGACAAAAAACCACCCCAGAACCAGCAACAAGAGAAATGACTGTAACAAACGAAGAGTAGTGTTAAGTTAAAGAGAGTTTGGCTTGTGACCTTATGCTATGACCTCTGACCTCTGAGTCTCAAGACAAACAAACAAAAAATCCAACCATTTGTCTAAGCTCTTGCCTACCATAGAATTTATATGATATAATATCTGATATTTTGGCAAGCAAAGGATAAAAAGTTTTGAGTTCAGCTGGACTAAGAAAAGATTGTACAACCACTGTCAACAATAAACTTAAATAGGAGAATCATACATGAGTGTCAATAGAAAAAAAATCACTGGAAAGAGAAGTCTCTTTAAGTCTTGTCAAATATAGCAGAACTATCGATCTAGTCTGGTATTAAAGTACAGATTTGTTCTCTGCACATAGCCTAGATGTTCTTCCACAGCTAGTGAGACAGCTATAAGAAATAGAGTTATCATTGTCAAATGTAGGAGGGATGGGAGCTTCATCTCGATTAAAGAAATTCAAAGTCAAAAGCTAAAAATTTAAAAAGCCTAGATGTCTGCAACCTGATAACGCTATACATTGGGTTATAGGTCATTTTCTCCATGCCTGTGTAGGCAGCCTTCATTGTATGATTTATGGCACTATCAAATCAAATCCCCAGCCACAAGGCATATCTGGCTGAAGTCTGGGTATGCCCTAATATTTTTGAAGTGAAAATAGGAGAACAAAACAACCTTTAGCATTGGAAAGGCGGAGGCATTGTAAGGGACCAAGGTCACTTTCTGAGTCCATCTAGGGTGGTTTATTTAAAGCTGCACCACAGTCCAACTTTGAATATTTTAGCAATACATACACACTCATGTAAAAATGTTAGAAAGGGTACAATAGGGGAAGATAGATAGATAGATAGATAGATAGATAGATAGATAGATAATTTAGGGTTAAGTTAAGGGACAAAACTTTTTGTAAATGGCAACACAACCGTTAGGAGGCCAGTTTAAAGTCCCATAGGTTTGATATACTATTTTTCAAAGCATTCATTTGTTACCACACTGATCTTGCCTCCTTAGGCCTCACTTGAGTTTCTACCCATCCTGGCACAAACGTCCATAAACCCTCACAGTATGTGCCAACAACGCCTACCATTATCTATGATGAATATACTTCTGTGTGATTTCTCTTTTAAAATTGAATTTTGGGGGTTGGGGATTTAGCTCAGTGGTAAAGCGCTTGCCTAGCAAGCTCTGGAAAAAAAAAAAGACAAAAATAACAAAAAGACCAAAAAAAAAAAAAACAAAAAAAAAACAAGGTAACTAAAATTGAATTTTGAAAATTGGCCTACACAAATACTGCAGTCCAGTCAGTTCTACCCCTCTCTTCCCTCTCCAACTTCACTTGGGCCCCTCACTCTCTCTCTCATAACCTATTTTCTTCAGTTATTAGTATTGGTTGTGTGCGTGCATGTGTGCATGAGTGAGTATGGATGGGCACTCCCACAATCCCAAATAGGATTAACCTACCAGGAAAAAAAAGAGTCTACAGGGAAACAGTTTTACATAATGTGGTCTCTCTACACGGCAGATGCGTCTGTCTCTGTACTTTCCACACCGCAGTTAGTGCCCACTGGTCTTTCCCACGTGCTCATAAGCTGTGAAAATAAGGAGATACTGCTCTTCCTGTTACTTATTTATTGATTTTGAGACAGAGTCTGACTACGTAGCCTGGCTGGTCTGGAGCTCACTACGTGGACCAGATTGATCTCGAACTCAAATCTGCCTCCCCTTCCCCTTCCTTTTCTCTTTCTCCTTCTTCCTCCCCCAATCCTGCCCCTGCCCCTGCCCCCCGTGAGTACTGGGATTAAAGTTCCAAATGCCTGAACTACTTATTTTTCTTTCAATATGTATATAGTATGCACACGTGTGTTTAGCGTGCCCAAGGCTGACATTAGGAATCTTCAATTGCTCTTACGCCTTATTTTTTGAGGCAGGGGCTCTCAGTCAATGTGAAAGCTCACAAATACAGCAAGTCTCACTGTCCAACTTGTCAAGCCCCTTGTCCCTCACTGAACATGTGTCCTCAGTGGGCTTCCATGTGTCCTCAGTGTTTACATGGGTTAGGATCTGAACTTTGGTCCTCTTGATTCTGTAGCAAGTGCAGCAACCTTGGGGCCTCTCCTCAGCATGCTTTTTTTAAATTTCAATCCTTGCTTCTGATTCAAAAAGGGAGATCTCAGACAGGACATCTCAGAAAGGAGACATAGAGCTCAAATAGTCACAGGGAACAAGTAGAAGCAGGGCTTGGACTGTACAAAATGACCTCCCTGGTAGAATTAACTATATAGGGAAAGAATAAGCCTACAGAAGTGCTCAAGGACAAAAAGACTACTTGAGGAGAAAATAGAAACCAGAATAAAAGGAAGACATCCAATACAGACTCCCAGGAAAACCTGAGGTATATTTTGTTGAAAATACTCAGAAATGGATTTGACAGAAGAAGAAGAAGAAGAAGAAGAAGAAGAAGAAGAAGAAGAAGAAGAAGAAGAAGAAGAAGAAGAAGAAGAAAAGAATTTGCTGTCACTTACATGTGATTCAAATGCTGTAACAGCAATTCCTGAAGCTGCACCTGTCCCAGCCAGGCCCACAAAGTGGCCACTGCCGATGTTGCTGGCAAACAGAGAGGCGCCCATCTGCAAGGCAAGCGATCAGACTAAAGTTAGAGTCAAGAGACTGAAATAAGACCGCTGGGAAACAGGTGTTAAGATGTTTCAGTCTCTGCTTCTGGAACAAAAGCAACAAACGTCATGCATGGACAAAAACTATCCTGTTACCAGTAATTCTGTGGTCCAGAAGCCATGAACACTTTTCACACTATAAAGAGTTAAAAATGTTTTGCTTGTTTTTTAATCTGAAGAGTGAGATGGACACATTTGTAGCTAGCTAGCTACACATTTGTAGCATCTCTATCTCTTGTAGCAGAACACACAGTTTCATATGCCACAGCATACTGACTACAGGGGCTTTGTGTTGTGGTGGCATTGTTGTGTGTTCATAGCAGACTCTGACCTCTAAAGCACAACAGACTTTCAATTAGGCCTTTTACAAAAAAACAAACAAACAAAAAAACAACAACAACCCCCCCCAAAAAAAGAACAAAAACAAACAAACAAACAAACAAAAACAAAAAAACCCTGACATGCCTGCCTTAGGGGAACATCAGTGTATACCTTGTCCTGAGTGGACCTTCAGGCTTTTAGATCTCCTACCAGCACTTGACACTTGAGTCAGTGACAGACTCCAAAGTTCCATCAGAGGAAACTTCTACCCTCACCGACATAGCACCCTGTGCTCATTAATTCCATTTTCCATCATGCTGCCTCCTGCTCTTAAAGTTCAGAGATAAAGAGAGTGCTCTTCAACGGACACAGACCAGCACTAGTACGGAGAACAGAACAGGACTGTGAGATCCCGCAGTGCTGTCTTTGCTATCTTTTATATTCTTCTTCACGCTCACTCTTCGTATGAGGGTGTTAGGAGTCAGGGAGGGATAGAGCTGGTTTGTGACTCTGGGATTAGTTGAGAATCTCTTGTTTCACAAAAAGATCAGCAGGAAGGCAATACCTGGTTGCTTGTGTGCCCCAAGTAAATCTGTTCCTACCGTCCTCACTTTCCTTTAATTCACTTTCATTTTATAGTGTTTAGGTAAGGCAGAATAGCTGTTGACGGGAGCATTTTTTAAGTTCTCACTGTATACTGAGCCTAACCCTGACACTCTCTAGGAACAAGCTGCCTCTCCTGCAGTGAAAAATCTGGCTGAGGAAGCCATATACCAAATACTCAGCAAAAAAACAACAACAACAACAAAAAAAAAAACATTCTGGTGGGCAACAGGCCAGGAGAATCACTGTGAACATCACCACAGGGAACACAGCCCGCAGTCAGTAAGCACGGGGAAGAGAAGAATGCAATGTTCAAGGCAGGACTGCTGTGATCCGGGAGTGAACTGACCTTGAAGTAGGTAATCAGAGAGAAGACAATTTCCCAGAAAGGAGCAGGATTAGCCGAGGATTGGGAGCAGAAAAGGAATTCAGGGAGCTAAGAAATGCTAAGAAGGTTTTTTTTTTGTGAGGACAAATTAACTAGGGAACTGAAGTGGCAGGGCTCCCAGACTAAGGCTTTCCTCAATGGATTGTACTGTATAATCTCTCTGCAATCCCAGGTCGCAGTCTTAAAGTGGAGGATTTATAAAAGTTAAAAAAAAAAAAAAGAGGCAAGTTGGCTTATCAGTCGAGGCATATTTCCAGAAACCTCTCACCCACTTACTGGCCACCAAGTCATAGCTCGTCCCGCTAGGAAGAATCCTCCAACGGTGCTTCTATTCGTCTTCAGCATTGCCTGCGCAGAAAGGAAGCCATTGGAATGCTAGAAACCACAGGTGCACCAAAAATCAAGGAGCCCCCCTCCCCGGTCTTCCACACAGCTAACCAGAGGAAACACCCAGCCCTGGCTGTGTTCAAATGATGGTCTTCCTTGGAGAATAAGTTTGTTCAGTGCAAGCATTATTCACGCCACACACAAGCAAATTACGCAGACAGAAAGACAACGCTGCTTGGAAAATCATTGTCTCAGTTCACCCGTGATTCACACACCTACCATGACACGGTTCCCCCTGCAATCTCAGTGTCCAGCCAGAAATCCCACAGCATCCCACATACCCACACTCCAACAGCCATCACCACCACGAAATAGATGACAATGACAGAGATGTCAGCAGCATTATTGATGTTCTCTGACAGTGAGGACAGCTCTGAGCTTCCAGTGCTGGTAATGACGCTTGCCGTGCTGGCCATTGCCAGTGCTGTCCCCATTGTGAGGATTGACACCTTTTATATATGATTATTAAGTTAATGATCAGCCTCACGTAGGTGGGGAAGGAGGTCAGAGGCAGCTCCTGTCCACGGGAGACCTTTAAACCTCTCTTGTACAGTCAGGCTCTCACATTACAGGGACTAGTGCCAGCCCCAGTGGAATTGGAAAATCAAGGAGAGAAGCCAGAGCCGAGGTTGAGTATTGGAGGTGGACAGTGATGTGACAAGTGCAAAGAAAAAAAAAAGTATTTAAGACGCTTGTCTAGTACAAGGGAGATAAGGAAAAGTAAGGGAATAGAGAAGTGAGGAGGACAGGAGAGAGACAGGTAGGATCATGGTAGAGGTCCCTTATCAGGTAGATGAAATTCCTGGCTAAACTCATCCCTTGAAACTGAGGTCACCCAGAAGAGGTAGTCTAAGTCATAGGTTCCATTAAGACGCCCACAGCCTGTGCAGAAGGGGCAAATCACCCATACCATATGCAGAAGGGTCCTTGTGTGTGCTTCTATCTTAAAGCGTCTCTCCTGTATTATCCTCTAGCAGTTTAAGAGTTTTGTGTCTTAGGATAAGGAGTTCATTTTGTGCTAGGCAAGGGAGATGAGGGTCTAGTTTCATTCTTCTACGTGTGAATGTTCAGTTTCAGGAGAACCATTGTAAAACTTCAGTCACACTTTTTTTCCCCCTACAGTATGTTTAGATCATATTCTGCTCCTCCCCAAATCCTCACAGCTTATCTAAACCTCTCAACCCAGCCAGCCTCATGTTCTCTCTCTCTCCCTCTCTCTAAAACTATCAGAAAAAAGAACAAAAACCAAAACAGACAAAAAAATCAAAACAAAACAACCAAAAAAAAAAAAAAAAAAAAAAAGGAGCCCGTTTTGTTTTGACCATCTACTTGTGGGCATGGAGCCTGCCCTGAGACATGGCTGGCATGCCCAGCGACTCTCCATTGGAGAAACTCCCTTTCTTTCCCAGCAGGTATTGGGGTTAGGAGTAGCACTTTCTGTCTCCCCTCCCTTTTCAGTGCCGGGATTTTGTCTGGTTTGACCTGTGCAGGTGTGGTGTGCGCGGTCAGTCTATGAAGATCTGGTTTGTGTCATGGATTTGGGGTTCTTCTCCCTCATCTACACCTATAATTCAAAGGTTTGGGTTTTCATGGTTTCCTCCACTCCCTGTACCTTCCTTTCCTGTGTGTTTTGTTAATTTAATTTATCATATTTCTTGTGTGTTTTGTCTAGGTTCTGCCTACTTTATCTTTGAGTCTGAATAGTCTAGCTTTTATTTGATTAATTCTACTTTACAGTTGAGTTGTTGAATTTTTCAGTTCCATCTTTACTTCAGCATGAGTCTCCTTCAGTGCTTCTCCCTCTGTACTGAACCTTGTTCTGTAGCCCTGGATTGTCTCCATCATTTCTATCAACCTCTGTTTATGGTTTCCTGGCATCACTTGGCATTTCTTCTCAAGCTCTTTCTTCTTAATTCCAGTTAGCTGTTTCTTTGTGTCTTTATTAAACTCCTTGGATTCTTTGATGGAGTTGATTTCATCTAGATAATTCTCATTGGCAAACACTTCGACATGACTGGTAGAGTGTTTTAGAGAAGACACAGGCTTGATCTTTCACTTTGTTGGTATTTTTGTGATGAAATCTGAGCATGTGGACTTCTTTTGTTACAAGTCTGATATGAACAGGGCAGGTCGGAGCAGAATAAAGGATGTACACGCTGGTCTTGTCCAGAGATTGGAAATCAAATGGGTGGAATGAAGTCAGGTGGACAGGGAGAACTAGGCTGCTATACAGGATTTGCCTTCTGGTCTAAGCCTGGAGTGTGGGGGTAAATCTGGCTTGATGAAAAGATTGGCTGTTAAGTGGGAAGGGTCTTTTAGTTGGAGGATAAGTAGTGAGTTTCCTGGCAGAAGCCTGGAGATACCATAGAGAAGTTTTGGTACAGGTAGGGGAGGGTAGAGTAGGTGGGGCACTGGATGTGGGATGTAGGCTAGATCTGGTGATTTAGGAGAAGGTGTGGATGGGGAGTTCACTGACTCACTAGACTAGACCAAGAAAAACGAAGTGAGAGTCCTGGCTGGGCAAAGGGGTTGATGCACTGCAGAAGGGATATGAGGCAGAAAGGATAGGTCCTTGCAGAAGCCTAGAACATGGTTGCAGTAAAGGTGGGGGCTGTCCAGAGTATGCATATCTGGAAATGGAATCTAGAATATGGTAGGTTGAGGAGATGTGGATGAGGAGGTCAGGAAGAGTCACTGGTAGACCCTGCAGAAGGACATGTGAGATCTGGAAGGGTGGAGATATTGGATGCAGTTCAAAAGGGACTTGTGGATGACTCACTCATGTTTTTAAAGAATTTTTTTGTGATTTACCTGAGTTATCAATATCACATTGTGATATTCTGCACTCTGCATAGTTCATCTATTAGTGAGTCCACTGAATTTTTTTTTTTCATTTTTGGTATTGTTTCAATTTGATATTTCTTCAGTATTTTGGTTTCTTTGTTGAATTTTGTTTTCATGTACTTCACTGACTTCCAAGTTACTTTCAGTTGTTTGATTGTGCTCTTTTGGATTTAATTCATGTGATTTTTCTATCCTCTTTGAACTTGTTTACATGCAAATTCTTTTTAGAACTATTAGAACATATTGACAATCATTCCTTTGAAGTATTTGTTTGGAATTTTTTTCTAAGTCATTTTTATTGTTGGCCAGTCCTATGGGATTGGTAATTTTTAAAGAGATATATTTATTTTTTATTTACATGCATGTATGAATTACAGTGTGCATGTATGTGCATCAATATACATGTTTAGTGCCCAGGGAGGTCAGAAGAGGGCATCAGGTCCTCAATAACTAGGGTTACAGAAAGTTGTGAGCCTCTGTGTGGGTACCTAAAACTGAGCCTTGCAAGAACAACAAAAAACTTTTAACGGCTGAGTCATCAAGCCCCCAATATTGGTAATTTTTGGAGGAGACATTTTATATTGTTTTTTAATGTCACTGTGTTTCAATATTGGGAAATGCTCATGAGGAGAAGTGTGTTGGTTAAGTTTTCTGGCATGCCTAGATTGAGTGAGCATTGGTTTGGCTTAGTAGTGTTTATTCTGTCATGGAAGCATTGCTGATTTGTGGATTGGGTAGGAGAGGTCATTTTGCTGCACCTTGTCACATAGGTGTGAGGGAGTTTCGATGCTCCTGACCTCATAAACTAAAGTCAGTGATGTATGACTAGAAATAGGACCAGGGGTATCAGTTTCATGCATTCTCTAACCTCCTGAGCTGGTGTTCATGCTGTGTTATAGGAGTGTATGTTGCTGGGATGCCACAACATATATATATATATATATATGCATATATACATATATACATATATACATATATAATGTGTACTGAGCCAAGCCAGTATATACACAACACATACACACAATATATACATACATATTCATACACACACTCATATATATGTATGAAGTTCAAGAGACCACCAGAAGAATATGGACTATTTCTATTGCGTTGGTGCTTTCCAGAAAAAAAAAGCAGGAAAATCCCAATTATGGAAGACACCACACACTTCAGATACAGGATTTGGAGGAATCAGTTTGGATCTGACTTAGAATCCTCCTCACTGATGACTAGTTCTCATAGTTTGGGAAGGAGCCATGCAAGCAGCCAAGAGAGAAAAGCATAAATAGTCCTATGTAGCTGTAATGCTAATAAACTATAACAATGACTGGTCTGCCGGGTTATTCTTTTTTCTTTTTCTTTTTTTTTTAGTTTTTATTATTAGTTACATTTTATTAACTGTATCCCAGCTGTATCCTGCTCCCTCATTCCCTCCCAACCCCACCCTCCTTTCCTCATCTCCTCCCTGCCCCTTTCCAAGTCCACTGATGGGGGACCTCCTCCCCTTTCATCTGGCCCTGTTTTATCAGGTATCTTCAGGACTGGCTGCAAAGTCCTCCTCTGTGGCCTGGCAGGGCTGCTCCTCCCTTGAGGGGTGGGGAGGTCAAAGAGCCTGCATTGAGTTCCTGTCAGAAATAGTCCCTGTTCCTCTTACTATGGGAAACCAATTGGTTACTGAGCTACCATGGGCTACATCCGAGCAGAGGGTGTAGGTTATATCCATACATGGTCCTTGGTGGAATATCAGTCTCAGAAAAGACCCCTGTGCCCTGATATATTTGGTTCTTGTGCAGCTCCTATCCTTTCCACATCATATTAACTCCCCCTTCTTTCATATGATTCCCTGCACTATGCCCAAGGTTTGGTTATGAGTCTTAGTATCTGCTTTGATACATTGCTAGGTAGAGTCTTTCAGAGGCCCTCTGCGGTAGGCTCCTGCCCTGTTACTTGTTTTCTCCTATGTCCAATGCCCATCCCATTTGTCTTTCTAAGTGAGGATTGATTATCTTACCCCAGGTCTGCTTTCTTGTTTATCTTCTTTTGGTATATAGATTTCATTATGTTTATCATATCTTATAGGTCTGTATAAGTGAGTATATACCATGTATGTCTTTCTCCTTCTGGGATACCTCACTCAGAATGATCTTTTCTAGATCCCACCATTTGCCTGCAAATTTCATGTTTTCCTCATTTTTGATTACTGAGTAATATTCCATTGTGTTAAAATACCACAATTTCTGTATCCATTCCTCCGTTAATGGACATCTGGGTTGTTTTCAGGTTCTGGCTATTACAAATAAAGCTGCTACAAACATGGTTGAGCAAATTTTCTTGTTGTGTACTTGAGTATCTTTTGGATATATGCCTAGGAGTGGTATAGCTGGGTCTTGAGGAAGCACTTTTCCTAATTGTCTGAGAAAGCGCCAGATTGACTTCCAAAGTGGTTGTACCAGTTTACATTCCCACCAGCAATGTAGGAGGGTTCTCCTTTCTCCACAACCTCTCCAGCATGTGTTATCATTTGTGTTTTTTATTTTAGCCATTTTGATGGGTGTAAGGTGAAATCTCAGGGTCATTTTGATTTGCATCTCCCTGAGGGCTAAGGATGTTGAGCATCTCTTTAAGCGTTTCTTTGCCATTCTATATTCCTCTACAGAGAATTGTTTAGCTCCGTAACCCATTTTTAAATTGGATTGCTTGATTTATTGCTTTTTAACTTCTTGAGTTCTTTATATATACTGGATATTAGTCCTCTGTCAGATATAGCGTTGGTGAAGATCCTTTCCCAGTCTGTAGGCTGTCGTTTTGTTCTGACGACAGTGTCTTTTGCTTTACAGAAGCTTTTCAGTTTCATGAGGTCCCATTTATTCATTGTTGCTCTTAGAGCCTGTGCTGTTGGTGTTCTGTTCAGGAAGTTGTCTCCTGTACCAATGAGTTCTAGGCTCTTCCCCACTTTTTCTTCTAAACTATTTAATGTGTCTGGTTTTCTGAGGTCTTTGATACACTTGGACTTTAGTTTTGTGCAGGGTGATAAATATGGATCTATTTTCATTTTTCTGCATGTACACATCCAGTTGGACCAGCACCATTTGTTGAAGATGCTGTCTTTTTCCCATTGAATGGTTTTGGCTTCTTTGTCGAAAATCAAGTGTTTATAGGTGTGTGGGTTTATTTCTGGGTCTTCTATTCAGTTCCATTGATCCTCCTGTCTGTTTCTATGCCAATACCATGTAGTTTTTATTACTATTTATCTGTAGTACAGCCTAAGATCAGGGATGGAGATACCTCCAGCTGATCTGTTGTTGTACAGGATCGTTTTGGAGATCCTGGGTTTTTTGTTTCTCCATATGAATCTGAGAATCTTTCTTTCAAGGTCTGTAAAGAACTGAGTTGGTATTTTGATGGGAACTGCGTTGAATCTGTTGATTGCTTTTGGCAAGATGGCCATTTTCACAATGTTAATCCTACCAATCCATGAGCAGGGGAGATCTTTCCATCTTCTGATATTTTCTTCAATTTCTTTCTTCAGAGACTTAAATTTTTTTTCAAACAGTTCTTTCACTTGCTTGGTTAGAGTCACCCCAAGGTACTTTATGTTATTACTGGCTATTGTGAAGGGTTTTGTTTCCCTGATTTCTTTCTCTGCCCTTTTGTCTTTGGTATACAGGAGGGCTTCTGATTTTTCTGAGTGGATTTTGTATCCTGCCACTTTGCTAAAGGTGTTTATCAGCTGAAGGAGTTCTCTGGTTGAATTTTTGGGGTCGCTCATGTATGCTATCATATCATCTGCGAATAGTGACACTTTGACCTCTTCCTTTCTGATTTGTATCCCCTTGATCTCCTTTAGTTGTCTTATTGTTTTAGCTAGGACATCAAGTACTATGTTGAAGAGATATGGAGAAAGTGGGCAGCCTTGTCTTTTCCCTGATTTCAGGGGGATTGATTTAATTTTCTCTCCATTGAGTTTGATGTTGGCTATAGGCTTGCTGTATATTGCCTTTACTATGTTTAGGTATGTGCCTTGTACCTGATCTCTCCAAGACTTTGAACATGAATGGGTGTTGGAGTTTGTTAAATGCTTTTTCGGCACCTAAGGAGATGATCATGTGGTTTTTCTCCTTCAATTTGTTTATGTGGTGTATTACATTGATGGATTTCCATATGTCGAACCACCCTTGCATTCCTGGGATGAAGCCTACTTGGTCATGGTGGATAATATCTTTGATGTGATCTTGTATTCAGTTTGCCAGTATTTTATTGAGTATTTTTGTATCAATGTTCATAAGAGAGATAGGTCTGAAGTTCTTTTTGTGTTGGGTCTTTGTATGGTTTAGGTATCAAGGTGACTGTGGCTTCATAGAATGAGTTTGGTAATGTTCCTTCTGTTTCTATTTTGTGGAATAGTTTGGAGAGAATTGGAGTTAGCACTTCTTTGAAGGTCTGGTAGAATTCTGCACTGAATCCATCTGGCCCTCGGCTTTTTTTGGAGGGGAGACTGTTGATGACTGCTTCTATTTCTTTGGGGGATATAGGACTATTCAATTTTTCTACCTGATCTTGACTTAATTTTGGTAGATGGACTCTATCAAGAAAATTGTCCATTTCTTTAGATTTTCAAATTTTGCGGCATATAGGCTTTTGTAGTACAACCTAATGATTGTTTGAATTTCCTTGGTGTCTGTAGTTATGTTCCCCTTTTCATTTCTGATTTTGCTGATTTGAATATTTTCTCTCTGCCTTTTAGTTAGTTTGGCTAAAGGTTTGTCTATCTTGTTGATTTTCTCAAAGAACCAGCTCTTGGTTTCATTGATTCTTTGAATAGTTTTATTTGTTTCTAATTGATTGATTTCCACCCTGAGTCTGATTATTTTTCGCTGTCTACTCCTCTTTGGTGTGTCTGCTCATTTTTTTTCTAGGGCTTTTAGGTGAACCATTAAGTTGCTTGAATTAGATGTCTCGAATTTCTTCTTGAAGGCACTTAGTGCTACGAATTTTCCTCTTAGCACTGCTTTCACTGTGTCCCATAAGTATGGGTATGTTGTGCCTTCATTTTCATTGAATTCTAGGAAGTCTGATTTTTTTCTTTATTTCTTCCTTAACCCAGCTGTCATTGAGCAGCAAGTTGTTCAGTTTCCATGTGCTTGTAGGCTTTTTTCTAATTCCATTGTTGTTGAAGTCCAGCTTTAGTCCATGGTGGTTGGATAGAATACAGGGAATTATTTCAGTCTTCTTGCATCTGTTGAGGCTTGCTTTGTGACCAACTATATGGTCTATTTTGGGGAAGGTTACATGAGGTCCTGAAAAGAAGGTATACTCTTTTGAGTTTGGGTGGAAAGTTCTGTAGACATCAGTTAGGTCCATTTGATTTAGGACCTCTGTAAGTGCCTTTATTTTCTTATTAGGCTTCTGTCTAGATGATCTGTCCCTTGGTGAAAGTGGGGTGTTGAAGTCTCCCACTATTAAGGTGTTGGGATCGATGTGTGATTTAAGTTTTAATGTTTCATTTATGAATGTAGGCACTCTTGTATTTGGAGCATAGATGTTCATAATTGTGATATCCTCCTGGTGGATTTTTCCTTTGATGAGAATGTAGTGCCCCTCCTCATCTTTTTTGATTAATTTTGGTTGAAAGTCTATTTTATTAGATATTAGGATAGCTACCCCAACTTGTTTTCTGGGTCTGTTTGCTTGAAAGACATTTTTCTAGCCCTTTACTCTGAGGTAGTGTTTATCTTTGTTGCAGACGTGCGTTTCTTGGATGCAGGAGAATGTTGGATCCTGTTTCTGTACCCATTCCGTTAGTCTGTGTCTTTTTATTGGAGAGTTGAGTCCATTGATGTTGATAGATAATAGTGACCAATGAACGTTAGTTCCTTTTATATTGGAGTAGGTGGTCTTACTGTGTTTCATTGCTTGTTTTCTTTTAATTTTTGTTGCAATATTATCTGTATGCTATGTTTTCTTGGATGAAGTTGTTTTCATTGGATTGGAGTTTTCCTTCTAGTATCTTCTGTAGGGCTGGTTTGCTGTGTAGATATTGCATAAATTTAGTTTTGTCATGGAATGTTTTGTTTTCTCCATCCATGTTGATTGAAAGCTTTGCATGGTATAGTAGTCTGGGTTGGTATCTGTGGTCTCTTAGAGTCTGCATGACACCTGCCCAAGCCCTTCTGGCTTTCATAGTTTCTGATGAGAAGTCCAGAGTGGTTCTGATATGTCTACCTTCATATGTTACTTGGCCTTTTTCCCTTGCTGCTTTTAATATCTTTTCTTTGATCTGTAGACTTAATGTTTTGACTATGATGTGATGTGATGTGTTTCTTTTCTGGTCTAGTCTATTTGATGTTCTGTAGGCCTCTTGAATATTTATGGACATCTCTTTCTCTTTTGGGAAAATTTTCTTCGATGATTTTCTTGAAAATATTTTCTGGACCTTGGAGCCTTAAATCTTTTTTTTCCTCTATTCCTATTATTCTTAGATTTCACCTTTTCATGGCGTCTTTGATTTCTTGGATATTTTGTGTTTGGGACTTTTCTGATTTTACTTTTTCTTTGAGAGATGTGTCAATTTCTGTGAGTATATCTTCAGCTCCAGGGATTCTCTCTTCCATCGTTTGTATTCTGTTGGTGATGCTTACCTTTGTGGTTTTCTCCAAGTTCTCCAGCTCCAGGGTTTTCTCAGTTTGTGTTTTCTTTATTGATTCTAATTTTGTTTTCATGCCTTGCACCATTTCCTTCATCTGTTTGAATGTGGATTCCTGTCTCTCTACAATGGTCTCTATTTTTTTGTTCATTTCCTCTCTATATGCCACTAATTGTATCTCTACTTGTGCCTCTATTTGTTTGGCTATGTTTGCCTGTGTTTCTTTAAGAATTTTGTCCATTTCCCCCTTTTTTGCCTCCAACTGACTGGCCAAATCTTTAATAGATTTGTCCATTGCCTCTTTAACTGTCTGAATTTGCATGGCTATTGCTCTGAGAGAATTATTTGTTTTCTCTTTATAAGCCTCAAATAATTGGGTAAGCATGCTTTAAAGTCATTTTCCTGTGCTGCTGATGAATTGGAGCATCCACCAATTTTTGGGGTTGCTGGTGAAGTTATGATGTCCTGATTTATGTTGGATGTATTCTTTTGCCTACCCCTGACCATTGGCTTATCTGAAACCTTGCCTGTTTGTTTCTGGATTCTGCAGTTCAGATTGGTACTGTCTCTCTCTGGTGTCTGGAGAGTTCTTCAGGAAGCTGAGAGAGCTCCCGTGGCCTCAGTGTGTGCATTGGTGCACTAGCTGTATCTGTGGGAATAAAGTACGTGGGTGCAAAAGCGCAAATGCAGGTGCATGCACATATGTGTGTGTGTGTGTGTGTAAGTGTACATGGAAGTGTGTCTCGAGGAACAGAGTGATAGAGAATGTTGAACCCTTGAGTGTGTGGGAGGGGCTCTGCCTTGCAGGCTTCTAGGGGGTTATTTGTGCATGCACTCTATATGGTGATGGTTGCGGTGAAATTTCCCACATTATATGTCTAAACTCCTCAGTTGGACCCACAGCACAGGGGCTTCAATATCCCAAGTGCCCCTCTGTTTCCCACAGTGGTTATGTGGGTGAGGGGGGTCTGACGCCTGGCTTCTATTTTAGAGGGACCCTGGATCTGGGGCTCTGCAGACACTCAAGGGTGCACTCACTCTCAAGCAGATCACATCGGCAGGGATCTGGGTATCTGGGCTCTCTGCTCTCTGGTTTGGCCCTGTTTAATCTTATGCAGGAGGACTGACGTGCTCAGCCAGCCCAGTGCTGCTGCAGCCGCCAGGTTAGGAAGTCCAGCTGCAGCTCTCCAGGCCTGGGAGGCCAAGCACCTGGTGTGCCTAGCTTGTATGGAGGGTCTGCTGGGCTTTGGTGGGTATATAGCATATTATCTGTCACTGAGGGTTTGGGCGGGCCATGCAGTCATGAGAGACCCTGCGGAACCAGTATGGTAGCTAGCAGACCTGGCACCCTGGGAGGATGGTGCTGCAGGTCTGGGACTCCAGACCCGTACAGCTGGCAGTTGCCACTAAGGGGCTAGGAGCTCCATCTCAGCCGCTACAGACCCCAGGCAGTGAACTGAATCTCGGTGAGCAGGCTGTGCTGAGGAGGGGGGAAGTCCAAGAAAGGGGAGTGCTGGGAGATCAAAGGATCGTTTCTCTCCTTCCCCAAACCAGTCCATGGGTGACCCGAGACCAAAGTTCTCACCTCGTGCAATGTTCTCTGTCGTTTAGAAAGCCTCACCATCATTTCCCTGGCTTCAGAAGTCCTTCCAGTCACCAACTCGGGCGTTCAGCTCTTCCACAGCTCAGAAACTGTGCATACTAGTCGCCATCTTGGCTCTGCATGTGCCCTCCCCCCCCACCAGGTTATTCTTTTTTTTTTTAACCACACTTGTTAATAATGTATTTTGAAACAGCAAGTCTCAACCATGTCACAGTCAAGTTTACTTTTGCAGCACTGTAATATTACATTTTGTTTTTTTTTATTTTTTATTTATTTTTTATTTTTTTTATCAGTTACATTTTATTAACTCTGTATCTCTGTATCCCAGCCGTGTCCCGATCCCTCATTCCCTCCCAGTCCCTCCCTCCCTCACTCAAAAATGAAAAGAAAACAAGCAATGAAACAGGGTTAGATCATCGACTCCATTACAAAAGGAACTAACATGCATTGGTCACTATTATCTATCAATATCAATGGACTCAACTCACCAATAAAAAGACACAGGCTAACAGAATGGTTAAGGAAACAGGTTATTCTTAAGGGCACAATAGTGACATTATATCCTGGATGTATGTAGAAGACCAGCTTCCTTAGACATCAGCAGGGGAAACTGAGGCAGGGCATAGCTCTGGTGGCTGGCTTATCACCCTGCACACTTTCTCTGAGTGCAAGTTTCCAGGCCATAACTGAGAGTCACCAACTGTGGCTTCCGCTGACGAAGCAAACTGAGGAGCCAGAACTAAATTGCCAGTGACAGGCCAGATGCTAGTAGCTTCCTGCTATGTTTCCCCCTAGTGGTAGCAAGTGTGGGCTAGAGCGTCTGGCTCTTAGTGTGAGCTTCTGCTGGTGGCATCAAGAGTCTAAAAAGGAAAGAAAAAAAGGAGAGAAAAAGATCACACACACACACACACATACTTAGGCTTGATGAAGTAAGACAGACTCTATTAGGTAGGTTCCAACAAGCCTCTTCTAACTTTATTTTTTTTCTCCCAGTTTATGTACCAGAGAAAAATCTTTCAAGCAGTGTGAAAGTTACAAATATGATTACATTTTATTTTTCTTTTAGTAAACAATCATAAAAAACCAATACACTTTCCCAATATCCTTAGTGAAAAACATTTTACATAGTACAGGTGGATAAAAAACATTATTTCCAGGAACGCATTATACATGTGGAACTAAGCAACTTGTTATAGGTTAACAAAGTATGAGCAAGCAAGGTAATTTCTCAGCCAGTTTTTTCTTTACTGGAAGGCTGCAGCTTGAGGTTACAAAAAAAGAATCAATTATCTTAAAATGTAATCTTATCAAAACATTAGAAGAATCACAAATCTAAACATTTATGTAAAAAACAATCACCCATTTCTGCTTTGAATCTTTAAGGTGCACATCTACTCATTAGTAACCTTTATCAAATCATATCAAGAAGCTGAGAGCAAAAATAAGTATAAGGAAATTAATTGTCACCTCAGTCACCAGCCCAGCTTGAGAATGTCACATCAGCCAGTGTACCTTGGGCTATTGTTTCTGCTCACCAACCTCAAAATGTCCCTGGCTTCACTATTAAGAGTATACTTTTCTGAACTTCAAACTGTTCTCTAAGATTTTCTACATCAGAACCACTAGCAAAAACATCTTTATCTAACCTTACTGAACAGATCTAAATTCTTTCTAAGGATAGTGGTCATTGCTAGCAATCAACCTCTGTAGGTTCTTTTCAGGGGTGGTGGTTGACTCATTAATCTGGTCCAGCAGCAAAGCCTGAAAGAGAGCAAGCATTGTTATTGTGAGTGTTAGGACCAATGAAAATGATGATGCACACAGCAGATTTTATATGAAAGAGTTTTATTAGATGAAGATGAAAAGAAAGAGAGAAGAAGAGAGCAAGACACGATGGGAGAAGAGGGGGGCACCCTGACAGAGAAAGGGGAGAGGGCAAGAGCCAAGAGAGGGCAAGAGAGAGAGACAAAGGGGTAGGTTGATCCTTTTAAAGACTTAAACAACACCTGCTAGGTGTGGCTACCTGAGGCAACACATGATGACATCATAGGTTGCTAGGCAACCCAGAAACAGGCTGCCTAAATACTAACATTCCTCCCTTTTTCTATAATTAAAAAATGAGGAACTTGGGCTGCTTCTCATGTAAGGTAAGTTATAGTATATAAATTTAGGATCATTGGAAGCAGCTCTTGGTTGTCAAGCAAGGGGGTTAAGAGAAAGAGAGAAAAAATAATAGCAACAAAATGGCCAGATTACATGGTCAAGAGGAGGAAGGAAAGCCCCTAGCCTGGAAAGTTTAAGGTAGAAGGTTGCCAGTAGAGAGTTGTCAGCCATGTAAGGCAGTAGATAGGGACTCAGGAATGCTGTGACAATCTGGAGCTACTTGTCCTGGGCCAGAAGCACACCATTCCAACGTGTTGCTAATAATAAGTGAATAATGGGCTGAGATTCTCTTCTGGCTACTTCCTGCTGATACTGGGGGGGCGCTTCAGGGAGGTCAAAAGGCTGAAATGCTGGCCAAGTCCAGGAAGAACAGGCTGTTTTGATGCTGTCCAGGGTCTGTGGGAACATCCACAGCTGGGAGGGAAAGTGCAGCTCCAGCTTGATGGAAGTCTGTGAGGTCAGACTACAATACTCGTGGTAGCTGCTTTGGCACTATTGTGGCTATAGGAAACACCTGGGTCTGGCAAGATACTGAAACATATACATAGGCAGAAGATAAAGTTAAGTATGTTATGGAGAAAATTCTTTAGATGTACATTTAAAACTTTTGGGAGAGCGAACAGTCGAAAGGTTTGGATCAAAGAGATTTGAACATGGTAACCTCCATTTACCTGAGGGAACCTCCATTTACCCAATCACTGGCAGTAATAATTATAAAGGCTTTGCTTTGGATCTGTCATCTAAGGAAATTAAGGCCAAGTTTGGTTATAGAGGTGTGTAAGCTTACAGGCCCTTAACACAGGCACTAGGAGTAGAAATCTGAAATTCTCCAGAAGACATCCCAGAGGAGAGTCTGGAGGAACAGACAAATGGACCATTCCCATTGAGATGGTGGAAGTCAGTGACCTGCCAGAAGCCTCCCAAAGATGAAGTTTGGCTCAGTAGAATATGGTCCTACTGGATCCAACAACTTGTCAGCATTGGTGAGAGACAAAGGACACAGTGGCCCGTAGGAGACCCGGTTTACCTAGCACTATGATTTTTATAAATAAGCATGGGGCGGGGGGGGGGGAGGGCATGCACGGAGAAGGGGGAAAATCTCATCCAATGGAAAGAGCAAGTCCTAAATGGAGGTCAGCAAGAGGGTCATCCGTGGTCAGTGAAGACCATGGTTGGGGGTTCCTCCGTCTCAAAAGGTACTAGGAAGTTGGCCAAAAGCTCAACAGTCAATCTTTCCCTACCAAGAGAGGTGTTTATGCTGATGGATGAGGGGAACTCACCAATCCAGCTGGTGTTTCATGTAGGAGGTAGCAATCAAGTAGCCAGGAAAGGGAAGTCCCAAAACCAGGGGAAGGGGAGGAACCCACCCTCTGAGATAGGCAATAAGTTCAGTACTATCTGGAGCCCAACTGACCTGAGAGGTGGATTTCCTGCAGCTTTCAAGAATTACTTTTATGTTTTATGAACGAGGCAAAACTTTAGACATGTTAGCATCACAACTGTAACCTGCACTGAAATATACATTGTAGAAAAGGCAGTAGACATACACATTTGTGTTAATGGCATAAGCATTCTTTAAGGGCAGCTCTGAAAAGGCAGAAGCTTTTTGTAAAGTAGAATGGAAGCTCACTTGATCTTACCCTTTAGTATAAGCACACATTATGGAGATTTAAAATCTTGAGCTTGGAACCATGAGAGTGGGTGGTATAGTGGAATGTTTTTGTATTAGAGTTGGATTAATAAACCAGAGCTCTACTGATAAAGGTCAAATCTCTGGACAGTCAATATAATAGCAACAGGAGGAACTATTAAGCCTTTTTACCTATTTAGGATACCTTAAATCAACTTAGACCTTGCAACCTTTATAACTTGCATTTACCAACCTTAAGACACTTTCTTAGACCCTCAAACAACATTTTTTAGGCTTTTGTATCTAGTTATATACCATGAGACATAGATGAGACTGCTATGAACATTTGTTGTCCTTTAGCTAAAGGGATGGTAAAACGTTCCATTCAGGCTTGTTTTTTCAGTCTGGGAACAGGGAATATTGTTTCTATGCCTGACAATAGCAACTCTAGGGCTGAGGCTTAAGGTCTGGTCTCCTGCATATGAAGAGAACTGAGAAGGCATTTGAAGTCTCCCAAGACAGTAGTTGGCAATATATCCATTGGGAACCTAGTGTGAGGTTAAAACGACCTGCAATGTTACCCTGGGCTGGGCTAGGGTAGTGGAGGAGCCATTTGTCCTCTGCCAGGTCAAGGAGCTGGAAGTCTGGAAGTGTCTATGGCTCTTGTGCTGGTTGAGCCTCCATGGCTGGGCACAGAGGACAAGTCTTCATGGGAGCATTTTGATTTCCAGAGGCCAGTCTGCCAGCAGGCAGCCGTGGCTTGTTGAGGTAGCTGTGGAACCAGCATCCCCTTTGGCTGCATTTGAAACAGTCACCTGGCAGAACCAGAGTTTTGTAAGACTGGGGGAGGGGCAAGCGCGTGGCATGGCTTATCTGTTTAAAAGTCAATATGGCAGTTTACCAAGTGTGGTGACACAGTGAGCCCAGGTGCTTGCTGGCTGTCAAGGCTGTTCTGGCCTGGTTAGAAACGCTGTGTGCATGTGGCACAGCTGATCTGAAGTCTGTGCAACTGAAAAGAGTCCTGCAAGACAGCCTCTCGCTGCAGGCATTCTGCAGGCAATTTAAAATCTTGCCTGTGGGACCTGAGGCAGCGGGGCAATTTAAAGCCATCTGTGTGTGGGCAGGGTCCCTAGCAATTACTTACCTAATAGCAATAGTTTAGAAGCAAGTGTCTGTGTATGAAGCTGTAGTTTCAGCATCTGGCATGAGGGTTTTAGTTTCCCCAAGTCTATTTTGGCTCAGTACGAGTGTCGGCTGTGTACTGGAGCACATGACAGGATGTCAAGTCTGAGCAGCTGCGAGCAGTGGAGCAGGCGTGTTCGGTAAGGGCAGGGTGTAGGTTTTAAGGCATAGGTGGTTGAGTGGTGAACCTATGGTGGTTAGGGATAGGTAGAGAAAAAAAAATCTGTTGTAGGCATC
This sequence comes from Meriones unguiculatus, assembly GCF_030254825.1. Classification (NCBI taxonomy): domain Eukaryota; kingdom Metazoa; phylum Chordata; class Mammalia; order Rodentia; family Muridae; genus Meriones; species Meriones unguiculatus. Next base: position 10,100,216 of record NC_083363.1, read on the forward strand.
ATGGTCTGATTAAAGGGGTCCTGGCATGACCAGACCAGGTGCTACCAATGTTAGGTGCACCAATATTAGGACCAATAAAAATGATGATGTGCACGGCGAATTTTATATGAAAGAGGTTTATCAGATGGAGAAGAAGAGAGAGAGAGAGAGAGAGAGAGAGAGAGAGAGAGACGGAGAGAGTGGGGCATGATAGGGGGAAGGGAGCGCCCAGACAGAGAAAGAGGAGAGGGCAAGAGAGGAGAGGGCAAGAGAAAGACAAAGTGGTAGGTTGATCCTTTTAAAGGCTTAACCATGCCTACCAGGTGTGGCTACCTGGCAGGCGACACATGATGACATCATAGGTTACTAGGCAACCCCGAAGCAGGCTGCCTACCTAAATACTAACAGTGAGTGCTGGTGATACTGCCCAGTGAGGGATTGGAAGAAACCTTAGAGTACTCACACAATCCATATATTAGGAAGATTATAAGGACTGCAAGGGTAACAAGCCTCGATAGCTGTGTTCTCTGACAGCATGAAGTCCTCAGGACATGTAGTTCTTGAGGTTCTGCCACTCCAAGACATATCAGTCGTGGTCATGCTAACAGGCAGAGGGACGAATTCCATGAGTTCTAAAGCCATTTGCTGTTCCTCTTGCACAGACTCTGCCAGAGGTAACCAGCAGATGCTAAATGAACTCAAGTCTCATTCTAGAGGACCTACTATGGCCAGCTTCCTAAAACACTGTAGTCTCTAACTGCATCCTAAACATCTTTCCTCATATCTACAGAGAAGTGTAGTTCCCACCATTCCTCAAAGAAGCTTCTTTGTACAGTAGAACAGAGCTGATTGCAGAAAGTCAGAATTGATCAAAATGTATACATCAAGTGACCATGGATACCTGTTCCCAATTAATAATATATTTACATCACAAACCCTACACTTAAGGTTCAGGGAACTTCATGGAAATGGGGGATAGAAGAAAGATTGTAAAAACCAGAATACCAAGACATCTGCTGGAGGAGAGTCTCCTTTTTTAACAACATGGACAGGAAATTTCAGGAGAAACATTTTGAGTGACTAGAAACACAGATGTAGGTTACCCCAAATCCCACTTCCCAGTGTAGAAGTTGTTATAATAATGATTAAGATGCCATGCAACAGATCTGGTAAAAAGGAGGTTTATTGTGGGAAAGTGGGAAGGGGAGAAAAGGGGAGGGGAGCATCCATAATGGAAAGAAAGTGAGACAGAGAGAAACTGTGAGGGAGTGTAAGAGAAAGGAGAGTACAAAATCGCAGGGTAACAGGCAAGTCCTTTTTCTTGGTATGGCACCTGACCTTAGAGATTGCGAGGGCCCTGAAAGGCCCCTGAAGGCAGGCCAGCTGAGTTGCCTGTTACACCTACAGAAGTGTTTCACACCTTTTTTAATAGTTTATAGAGCAAAGAAAATAAAAAATTAAGGCAAGTTTAACACTCATTAGTAGGTATTTTATAAACTGAGGACATGACTGCTCTAAGGTATGGTTTTATTGTAGAGAAGGTTTTTATTGTAGATGTGAGGGAGGATACAGTCAGAAGCACCTATAAGAGTCCAGAGCAGAGAGAGAAAGTAGTAAACTGAACATGCCAGCAGAATGGACTTGGCCATGAGAAAAGAAGGGATGGAGAGACAATGGGATGACTGAGAGAGGGGCAAGAGAGAGAGCGGGACAAGAGGGGAAGACAAAAAAGAGTGCATGGCCAAAATGGCAGGGTTCTATGGGAATGGGAAGCTGGGGGAAGGGAAGGCCATGTGCTGGAGAAGTTTAGGGTAGGGGGGCAGGGTAAGAAGAGCCACAACTGCTGAGGGAGGCAGAAAGCCAAAGTGTGTTTGGTATGCAAATAGGCCAGTTGTCCCTCTGACAGTGATAAGGACTGGCTCCTTTGGTCGGGGGAAGGAGTGTCATCATTTCAGGGAGTAGAGTTTGGTTTGGGGCTGACATTCCAGCCTTTTGTTGGTTTGGTGATGAGGGGTGATGTAATCTCTTCTGTAAATGCTTCTTAGCTGAAGCTAAGGGTCCAGGGTCCAGGAAGGCTGGGATGCTGGTCAAAGGCCAGAAGAGGGAAAAGGAGCACAGCTGGGAAGTTGGTTTTGCTTGCTGCCCACGTTCTACAGAACCACATGAAGCTAGCAACGTGCAGGATGCTTTGAAGCTGTCGGGAATGCTGGTCAAAGCAGGGGCTCAGGCAGGTAGGACATTCATCAGAAGCCATCTTCCCGGTTTTATCAAGTCCAGGGCTGGTGTGTTTGGAGCAGTTTTCAGTCTGCAGTTCCCTGGAAATCTGCTGGGCCAGATGTAGACTAGGGAAAGAAGGTAAAATTAAGGAGTTTGGGGGTTGGGTGGACTCTGTATTTATCAAGTGGAAACTTGAATACTCCAGGCCTGTGGTTCTGGAGTGAGTGGGGAGGGAGAAGTCTCAAGTTTAACCTACGACAGGTAGACCTAAATTGTTACTCCCTGAGGCTTGTATGAACTTTTTAAGCTTACAAAAAGAGAAGTTTTAAATGGATCAGCATTGCTACTGTTTGTAATCTATACTGACTTCCTCACTGTAGAAAAAAATAGTTAACGAGTGTTTGTAAACAGCAGGAGTAGACGCACACCTTTGAGTCATAGCAAAAGCTCAGGAACCCAAAATCTCTTACTCTGGGTTAAAAGCATAAATGCTCTTTCTTCCATATAGAGGACCAGGTATACAAATAGGACACAGATGTTTTGAGCACAATGAGAAGCACATTTAAGCCTATATTTAGAAAGCAAACAAATGAAGTTAAAACATTTGAGCTTGTGAGTATGATACCAGGGCTATATTAACAGCTTATCAGAATTTCATTGGCTAATGTTAAAACTTTGAATTTTTGAAGTCTTAATATAACAATAGCATAGTGAGATGGAAAGAATGCATTTTTCACATACCTTAATCAGTTCCTCAGACCTTTATAACTTGCATTTACAAACCTTAAATCATTTTCTTAGACCCATACAGTGTGCTTGAGCTTTTCTCATTCTCAGAACTTTACAGCTTCTATTTACTTGTCTTAACTCACTTTCTTAGAGCAGCTCAACTCACAGGAACTTCAGGTCTTTTCTCTTCCATTCAGTCATTTACCACTAGAGATACAAGTGGTTGGTTACTGAGAGCAGTCATTGCAAAGCAAGTTCTTTTAAATAAAAGAATAGTAATGTTATGTTCAATTTGTGAGACACCTCCCCCCCCCAAAAAAAAAAAAAAAAGACCAGGAGGGAGTCAAATCCATTGCAAAACACATGAAGATCTTTAGTCACAGCCTGGGCTGGAACTCTTGCAGACATGGAGGCATTGGTATTCAGCGGAGAGACCCCCCACCAGCTCTAGATTGTGGGAAATTTAGAGTTCCCAGTCCCTCCCTCAAAGTAGGGGATTCTATCCTGGCAAGCTTTTATTGGTTAATACAGAAAAGGGGATGTTACATTTCAAAACTGCTATAGGATAGTGCCAGGACCATGAATGGTTCCATCTTTCTTTGTTCTCTTTTTAGCTGGGGGGCTGAGGGGAAGCAGCTGGCCTTGTGCTTCAGTCCTGTCCTGGGCTGATAGACTGCTGCTAGGGGAGAGGGGGAGATTATCTCCAGGAGCAAGGCCATCCAGGCTGGTTTCCTGGCAACAATGCCTCTAAGGAGCAGCAAGGTCAGCTCTTCACTGCAGTTGGCTGGGTCTGCCTAGAAGCAACAAGGTCAACCTTCCTGATATGTTTTAAACATTTTAGCTCAGTACCCCAAATACCTAGTTTTTAATTCTTTGATCTCTCATCCCCCCTTCCCCCGACGAGTTCCTTAAAGGCCAATCATGGGACTTCCTGAAATGTAGACTCTCCGATTATTCCAGAGTGGTCAGAGTAAAAACAACATTCTTCTTTGAGGGCTGCACATAGCCTGCCCTGCTGTAAAAACAACAGATTCAAGTCTCTTCTGTTTTGCAACATTACTTCTGCCTGGGAATCAACTTTTTTTTTTTTTAATGGGTGATTGAGTTCTCAAGGCATTGACTATCTTTATCAATATCTGTCTTTAAGCTGCTATAGTTCTGGCGTTGTACAGTCAGTGCTGCAATACCAGTTCCTGCTCCAGCTAAGCAGGTCCCCAAAATAATAGCTAACGTCAGGGAATCCCTTTTGACTTAGCATTTCAGCCTGTTAGGTAGGATAAAGGCCAATGAATTTCTCTTCTTATGTAACTTCTTCTACTGGGGCAGAGATACTGGGGACCCAGGAAGGCTGAAAGGCTAGTCAAAAGGAAGGCAACCATCTAGTTAGTGATCCAGTTGAGGAGACAGGGAGCCATCACATCTGCCATTTTCCATTGTCTAGCACTGTGGAGCATTTATATTTTCCCATAACCAAGTTCTAACATTGTAATCAAGTAAGTTTTTAGAACCAACTATATAACAGAACAATACAGAACATTTTTTAAAACAATGCTAGGATTATTCTGGGCATACCAAACCTATAGGCAAGAACAAAACAGCATTAATTCATTTATTTAGGAACTGGCAGCCAGGCATGCATTTCATATAATGGTTAAGAAGGACTTGAACTGATCATCAGTATAACCTTGGGCTATCATGGAGCTGCAGTTCTCTTTCCTTCCTTAAAGAGCATAAGCAAACATTTTACATTGAAGAATCACGAGCCTTTTAAATGAAGAAAACCAACCAGAATTAATCTAATATGGTCAAATTTTTAGCCTACTTTATAGATTTTTTCAAACCATATTTGCAGGTCTGAGAAACCAAAGCAAATACAGTTCACATGCCCTGTGGCTTTCTATACATGCTCTGACCGTCCATAACATTCTACATAACTTCAGGTTATGCTTTTCCTAGCTCTGTTCTTCTGGCTTAACCAGACATTTTTATTTTAAGAAAGCTTTTTTTTTTTAATATTATCCCAGTCTCTTACCTTCTCTTTTAAATCTCAGACAATATAAAAACTTCCATCAAAAATCCTCCTCATTATTTTTTACTAAGTTATTTCATGGATTTCTACCATCCTGCCATGATACACTGTAAAAACTCCAGTTTTCTTTTTTTGATTGGCTAAAACAGTATGGCTCGGTTTCATTTGGTAAGATTAATAATATAAATACCAAGGTCTTTTGACTTCCCCTAGAGGGTTGAAAAACGGTTCCAAGTTCTTTGTTAGACTGCCCAAGGTCATTATTTTAAAATACCTGATAAATTTAAAAATGTTTAAAATGTTTAAAATTTAAAAATTTTAAACATTTTAAACCTGTTTTTGTAATATTAAAATAAAGTACCTACTAAAGAGTGAAGTCATAGAATATAACCATAGTTTTTAGAAGTCAAAACCAAATTTTATCAGTGTAAACAATTCAGTGTCTCTAAAATCAATACCAAATGTATTATTTTGATGTTACAAACTTCGGCTGCGCAAGAGAGAGGACCCTAACTAAAACGCTCAATCCCCATCCTGAAAGGGAAAGAGGATGGACATCAGAAGAAGAAGAAAACAGGAAACAACCTAGGAACCTGCTACAGAGGGCCTCTGAAAGCCAGAAGAAGAAAGCAGGAAACAAACTAGGAACCTGCTACAGAGGGCCTCTGAAAGCCAGAAGAAGAAAGCAGGAAACAAACTAGGAACCTGCTACAGAGGGCCTCTGAAAGCCTCTACCCTGCAGACTATCAAAGCAGATGCTGAGTCTGATGGCCAACTGTCGGGCAGAGTGAATGGAATTTTATGTAAGAAGTGGGAAATAGTAAGAGCTGGAGAGGACAGGAACTCCACAAGGAGAGCAACAGAACAAGAAATTTTGAACACAGGGAACTTCCCAGAGACTCATACTCCAACCAAGGACTATTCATGGAGATAACCTAGAACCCCTGCACAGATGTAGCCCATGGCAGTTCAGTGTCCAAGTGGGTTACATAGTAATGGGAAGAGGGACTGCCTCTGACATAATCTGATTGGCCTGTTCTTTGATCACCTCCCCCTGAGGGGGGAGCAGCCTTACCAGACCACAGAAGATGACAATGCAGCCACTTTTGATGAGAACTGATAGACTAAGATCAGAAAGAAGGAGAGGAGGACCTCCCCTAGCAGTGGACTTGGGGAGGGGCATGCATGCAGAAAGGGGAGGGAGGGTGGGATCAGGAGGGGAGGAGGGAGGGACTTATGGGGGGATACAAAATGAATAAAGTGTAATTAATAAAAAATAAAATAAAATAAATTATAAAAAAAAACTTTGGCTGCCAGTAAGAAAAGTTATTGTATATAAACATATGGAGGTGCAGCTCTAATATCTCATATAAACCGAGCTTTAAACCTTACCTTTTAAAAACCTGGTTTTTAAGACAGGACAGAAATTATGTAAACACTTATCCCAATTTATATTACCTTTGGAGACTTGTTTTTTGAGTGAGCTTCTACCATTTGTTGTTCAGAATGGCTTCAAACCTAAGTTATGAGTTTAAGTTAACTTTTTTTTTACAGATTTTATAGATTTTTAATATACCTAATAACCAATAATCTATAACCAAGACATACAAAACATAGTAAACTTATATATTCAAAGCTGACAGACAAGTTTTTTTTTTTTTTTTTTAACTTCTTTTAATTGTAGTTTCAAGGGAGGAACATCTTGCTACCTGTTGAATCCAATTCTCATGATCATAGAGGCTTGTAGCTTTCTTACTTGAGAAGCTGCTGTTGCCCCTTTAAGGGCTGCCTGCCTGCACAGAAGCCTCTTCATGGGGCAGGCTGCATTCCCAAGTAACCCGACTCCAAGAAGACCTGTGCCAGACCAGAGACCAGAGCAGTGGCAGAGCTCCACAAGACAGAGACTGGAGCAGTGATAGGGCTCTGCCAGGCCAGAGACTCCTGGAAATGGGCAAGAGTTAAGTCTAGGGAGTTAGAAGCAGTCTGTCCCATGTTATACATTGTCTGAGTCTCTTCCAAATAAATGAGAACAGTCACCATAAACAGCCAGCCAGACAAATACAAAGCCAAACAACAGATCCCTCCAGTTGAACTGGTAGGAACCCAAAAGCAGTATGTTGGCTGCACTTCCTGTCTCTGTGGGAGTGACTCACTTTCTTCTAGGCCTAGCAAACAGACTTGGAACCTAGTGTCCCACTCATGAGGCTCTCCGTCCTCTCCTGTCAAAGAGACGTGGGACCTAGTGTCCAACTCGGAGGCTCTCTGTTCTCACCTCTCAAACAGACAGTGATTTGGGGCTCTCCTTTCCCTTTGGGACCTTGGACATCTCCCAGATCCCCAGGACCCTGGCCTTCCAGCTCGTCAGCCAGAGTCCTACTAACACAACTGCTCCCTGACCACCATTGCCAATACCTTGAGATCTCAGACCCAGAATAACAGAACAGAGACAGAGGATAGCACAACAAAGACACAGAACTTGGCCAAGACAAAAGCACTTACCTAGGGTTCTGATCCTCCTGCTTGGGGGTCCCCAGGAGTCTTGGGGTTCCCAGCCAGTGCACCAAATGTTATGCCAAATTTGTGAGGCCCCCAAAAGACCACCAGGGAGTCGAGTCCATTGCAAAACACATGAGGATCTTTATTCACAGCCTGGGTTGAGACTCTCACAGGCACCAAGACATTGGTATCCAGCAGAGAGCCCAGATCTCTAGACTGTGGGTGATTTATAGATCCCAGTCCCTCCCAGCGCACCCAAAGCAGGGGATTCTAGCCTGGCAAGCTCCTATTGGTTAATACAGAAAAAAGGATGCCACATTTCATAAACTGTTCGCTATGGGAAAGTGCCAGTGTAAGTATTTAGAAACCTGCTTCTGGGTTGCCTAGCAACCCGTGATGTCATCCTGTCGCTGGCCAGGTGGCCACGGCCACACCTGGAAGGCGTGGTTACCTTGCTCCTTAAAAGGGAACAATCTGCCACGTGGTCTCTCTCTTGCTCTTGGCTTCTCTCTTGCTCCCCCTCTTGCCCTTTTGCCCCTCTCCCCTTTCTCTGTCGGGGCACCCCTTCTCACTTCCCCTCATCATGTGCTGCTCTCCCTTTTCTCTCTCTCTTCATAAAATCTGTTGTGTGCTCAATCATCATTATTTAATTGTTCGCAACAGTGGTGGCACAACCTGGGAGGGTCTCCTGGCTTTGCCAGAATGCTTTTGGACTCCTATGGGACATTGGATGGGTATAACAAATCTTTTCTGCTCTATCTACGCCTAAAAATCTTTACTTTTCCTTAACCGCGCATGGCACATCTGTCCCACTGCCTGCAGCGGTGGCAGCTACCCACCGCTCAGACTTGTTCCCTGTCAGTGCTCTAAACTCCAGGGACTCACAAAATTGTCCAAAATCTGCTTGGGAAAATTGCTGGCGTGCTGCTTCAGGTAGGCAATTGCTGGGGACCCCGTACACAGATTTGCACTGCTGCCTCAGGCTTCCATAGGCAAGGAGGGCACATTACCTCAGGCTGTCTATACCTGGTATACAGGTGGCAGCTCCTTTGTACACGAGGGAGCTTGAAAAGTGGGCTATGCTATAGAGTCAGAGACTGAGGTGGTTGAGGCATAAACCCTCCCTGCCCACATCACTAATCAACAGGCCGAACTAAAAGCTCTTACCTGTGCCTTCCAATTGGCTCAGGGACAATCTCTTAACATCTATACAGACTCTAAATATGCTTTTCATATTCTTCTCTCCCATTCTGCCATCTGGAGAGAGCATGGGTTACTTACAGCAAAGGAAGGATCTGTAACCAATGCAGGCCAAATTATGGCCATGCTAGAAGCCTCCCACCTTCCCACAGCCATCAGGATAGTCTACTGCCGGTCCCACAGGATAGATGATTCCATAGTTTCCAAAGGAAATAACTGGGCTGTCAAGGCAGCTAAGGCTGCAGCCCTTAAAGGCCTAGACTTGTCTTACTCACCACAGAACATCCTTACACTACAAACCACATCTCCCCTGTCATCTCTGGACACTTGTCAGATTCTGTCCTATCTACACCAGTTCTTTCATCCTAACAAACAAGCCTTGTCTAACTTTGTCAAGACTCACCTGCAGCCTACCCCTGAGGATTTTCGTTTCCTAAAGACTATTACTGCCTCTTGTAAGATTTGCCAGACCTCAGATCCTAACTCAGGATATCATAGCCCCCCTTTCCCTACCCACCAGGCTAGAGGCTCTCTCCCTGGGACTGGCTAGCAACTTGATTTTACCCACATGCAATCAAATGTGGCCAGTACTTCCTGGTCTTCGTGGACACATTCTCGGGATGGGTGGAGGCTTTCCCCACTACTAACAAAAGAGCTCAGACACTTTCTGATCTCCTTCTCTACGAGATTATCCCATGTTTTGGAATTCCTACCTCCCTCCAGTCAGACAATGGTCCTGAGTTCACTTCTCAGGTTTTCCAGACCTTATCTAAAGCCCTTAACATTCCTTGGTATTTTCATATCCCATACCATCCCCAGTCCTCAGGAAAGATAGAACGAACTAACCGATCCTTAAAAATTTTTTTGTTAAACTATCACAAGAGCTTCACCTCAACTGGGTAAAACTCCTCCCCCAGCCCTTTTCAGGCAACGAGCTCTCCCCCAAAAAACTCTATCTCACCTTTTGAGCTCATGTATGGGAGACCGGTTGTAACTCCTGGTCTTTCAGCTAAATCTTTGCCTCTCCCTGACCACCTGCTTACTCCCTTACTCTGTCATCTCCATTCTCTTCTATGGGTCTTTACTGACCACTGTTTATCACGGCCATACACTAACCCTTGTCCATCTCCTATTAACATTGGAGACCAGGTCCTTCTCTCCCCTCCAAACCAAAGTCCCCCATTTCTTTCTCCTAAATGGCAGGACCCTTTCAAAATGATTCTTGTGACCCCCCACAGCTGCTAAACCTGAGGGTTTCCCTCACTGGATTCATTTCTCTCACCTCAAGCCTTTCACCCCCCTCTCCTTAATATAATGCCCCCTCCTACATATCAACTCCAACAGGACCCTGCTCCCTCAAGCTCCAGAAGACGCCAGGATCAACCACCTTGTCTCCAGTTCCAGAGAAATGAGTCCTCACTACAGGAGCTGTGTTCGACTCTACTGGATTGGAAATGTATTTTTCCTCTTCTCCCTCTTGCCTATTCCTGTCCAAGGTAATCCCTACATACGGAGATTCGAGGTTCAAGAAACAATGATTGATAATAAACAGTCTCTCCAAATAGGATCGGGAAATTGCTCTATGGGAGGCTGCCAAGAGCTGATTGAAATAGCCATCACCCCATATCTATCCTTCCTCTCTTATTTGACAGAATTTTTGTTTGCTTCTTCTTTGATCAAAAAAAGGATTATTGCAAAAAAAAAAAGGCCAGACATATATGGAGGCTGCCCATATTGGTCCTGCCAAATCCATGCACCAGCACAGAAGAAGCTCCTTCACCTGTACAAAAAGACTCATCCAAGACCCTTGGGATCCCAGATGGGAAGCAGGCATCGTTGGAAAACTCTACCACTGCTACATACCCAATTTACCGATAAGTATTATCCACATCCAGAGAAAATACATCCCAATTACCCAATCCCTGGGGATGGGAGAAGTAGAGAAGGTAATTAAACACTCCTCTAAGGTCATTACCTCTCTAACATCCCTTCTCCTAAATAATACAGACCTGTCATTTCATCTCCTGCTTCAGACTCTGACCTTGGCCTACAAGCTCCTTAATGTGACCCAACTGGGCCATTTTAAAGCTTGCTGGCTGTGTGTACCACCTGGGACCAACTCAGAACTATCCCTGACAGCTTCTCCGGTGACTCTGCCGAGTAACCTTATTCACCATTTACTAACTGCCCTGAATCAGATGTTGCCACAGCCCCCTGCCTTTTTCATATCACCTTCTTTGGCGTGGCAAGCTGTTTCAAGGCATCTGGGACCCACTCTGTAGGAATGCTAAGTTCCTTAGAATGTAATAAAACTATAATCCTTAATAGCTCATCCCAACCCCAATGCCCTACTGCTAATAATACCTCGATTCTTTGTGGCACTCAGGTCTACCATCCAGCTGCCTGCTGGAGCACACTGGTGCTCCTCTTCCCCAAGCTGGGGGTGATAAATAAAAAGGAGCCCCTACCAATCCCGGTCATGGACTCAATAGCTTCCCAGCAGGATAAGAGGGCAATTCAAATCCTGCCCCTCCTGGCTGTTGTAGGAATCACGGCTGTTGTAGGAATCACGGCAGCTGTCGGGACGGAGACAGCAGGACTAGCCACTTCACTAACTTTGTATTATCAGCTTTCTTCCCAGTTCATCCAGGACCTCCAGCAAGTGGCTCAGACAATACTAACCCTCCAAGGACAGACTGACTCGCTGGCAGCAGTAGTACTTCAAAACCGATGGGATCTCCCCACAGCTAAAGAAGGTGGCCTTTGCCTCTTCCTCCAGGAGGAATGCTGTTCTTATGTCAATGAGAACAGGGTAGAATAAAAGACAAAATCCAACAACTCCAGACAGGTTCACAAAAAACGAAGGGAACAGCTTGAGGCCTCTAGCTCTTGGGCCTTCGAGAACCCCGTACGGAAATGGATTCTACCCTTCCAAACACCTCTCCTGCTCCGCTTTCTGCTTTTGGTTTTTGCACCCTGCTTAGTTAATTTCCTCTCTACATTCTTCCAACAACAAATACAAAAACTCTCTAATCAAACCATTAATCAGTTACTCTTACAGACTTATCAACCTCTGCCCACAGAACTGGATGACAACGACCCTCCAATCCACTCTGATGGTGGGGACCAGCTATACCCTGAGAATGGCAATGCCCCTAATCAGCAGGAAGTAGTTTGAAGAGCAAAGGTCGCCCCTATGCCTTCTCCCACCATCACCCCTTCCTAGCTCCTCACTTTTGAACAAAACAAAAAGGAAGGGATGTTGGGATCCTTAAGCAGGCATCTCTATGCTAGCCTTAAGGAACCCTGTGAGGCCACCTGCAGACCACCAGACCACCTGCTGACCACCTAAAACTACCCGCACATGCTCCCGGTCTCCTTATAAGAGAACTCGAAGCCCCTCCCCTCTTTCTCTTTCTCTCCTGCCATGTCCAGAGACCGTCTCTGTGACCACTTCCCCTTCCCCTAATAAACCTCCCAGATGGAACCAGTCTCGTGGTGTGATTCGTGAACCCACCGTGTAACTCTTTTGCACAATCCTATCAGCCAGGACCATGAATGGTTCCATCTTTCTTTGTTCTCTTTTGCTGGGGGCTAAGGGGAAGCAGCTGGTCTTGGGCTTCAGTCCTGTCCTGTGCTGGCCTTGGGTTTCAGCCCTGTCCTGGACTGACAGACTGCTGCTAGGGAAGAGGGGACGGTTAGCTCTCTATTAGTCTGTTAGTCTGTACTATCTCCAGGAGCAAGGCCATCCTGGCCGGTTTCCTGGCAACAGCAAGGTCAGCTCTTCCCTGCAGTTGGCTGGGTCTGCCTAGAAGCAGCAAGGTTAACTGGCCTGATATGTTAACTTTTCAGCTCAGTACCCCAAAAACCTAGTTCTTAATTCTTCAGTCTCTCAGTAAAAAGTTACAGTGAAACCTATTTTGTGATTTTTTTTTTCTCTCTTTCAATGTGAAGCGTGTCAGGAAGGAAAACTGGGAGTCCAGGAAAACTGCTTTTTTTTCTCTAGCAGCATCAGAAAAAGACAAGGCTTAATTTTACATGTGAAAAGGACTGACCAGGTTGCTGCAGCTGGGGGAGAGAGGGTAGGGCCTGATTCCTTACTGTTATCAAACTGATCAGTCTATATTCAGTCACCAACATTCAGAGAGATCTGAGAAAGATAAATCTGAGCAGGAAATATCCAAATGGCCCCCATGTCGATGAAAACAGAGGCGTAGCTGCTGCCCGGATGGCTACCCTTGGCTCCTTGCTGGTTTTGTTGAGACAGAGGTCTTTGGTCTTCAGCTGTCACACAGGACAGCACTAAGTCTTCCGCAGCTCCACAGCAGCAGCAGCAGCAGCAGCAGCCTGCCAGACCCAGAAGGTCTCAGAGGTTTGCCTGTGTAGAGAGGTGTCATCTCCAAAAGAAACTCAGAACTAAAGGCTACCTATGGTGCCTGTTAGCACACCAAAGCACAGGCAAGCCTCCAGGCTCACTCAGCACCTGCAGCTCTTCTCAGCTCTTTCACACTACCCCCCACTCTAAACTTCTCATGGGCTTCCCTTTCCCAAGCTTCCCATTCCCATAGAACCCTGCCATTTTGGCCATGCACTTTCTGTGCTCTCTTGGCCCTCTCCTCTTTGCCCTCCCTCTCTCTTCCCTTCCTCACTCAGTGCTCTAAGCCTTTTCTCTCGTGAGCTGGTTCAATATCCTGAGAGCATGTTTAGTCTCCTGCATGCTCTCTCTCTGCTTTGGATGCTTCCAAATGCGTCTACCTGTACTCTCTCTCATATCTACAATAAAAACCTTCCCCCTCAACCATACCTTTGAGCAATCATGTTATTCCTTCATACAGGGGGAACTTGGGAAAACTTCCTGTAGTGGTTTGAATGAGAATGGCCCCCAGAGATTCATAGATTCGAATGCTTGGTCACCTGAGAGAGACTTCTTTGAAAGGTAAGGAGCTGTAGCTCTGTTGGAGAAAGTGAGTTACTGGCGGGGTGAGGCTTTGAAATTTCAAAAGCCCATGCCAGGCCCAGTCTTCCTGCTGATCTGGATGTAGAACTCTCACCTACTTCTCCAGCAATATGTCTGTCTGCATGCTGCCATGCTGCCCTCCATAATGACAATGGACCAAACCTCTGAAACTATAAGCTAGTCTCCATTGAATACTTTCCTGTATAAGAGTTGCTGTGGTGCTGGAGAGATGGCTCAGTGGTTAAAAAGCACTGGCTGCTCTTCAAGAGGTCTTGAGTGCAATTCCTATCAACCACATGGTGGCTTATAACCATCTATAATGCGATCCGATGCCCTCTTCTGCCATGCAGGCGTACAAGCAGATAGAGAACTCATACATATAAAATAGATAATTTTTTAAAAAGAGTTGCTGTGGTCACAGTGTCTCTTCATAGCAAGAGAACATTCACTGAGACACTGACCTACCACAGTGAGGAAGAGTAGGGCAGGCAACCCAACAGTGTCCATCGTGTCCTGACAGTGTCCAGTCAGGATCCTAGCAGTGGACAGGCATTGGGCAGTTCTCTGCCTCCTGGTTAATATTATCACAACCCAGAAGGGGTCATTTATACCCCATCATCTTTTTTGTAGAGGAAACCTTGGGGTCACTGTAACAACCAAAATTAGTTTGTAAGCCTTACCTGCCCAAGAACCAGGTAACTTCTTGAAATTCTTGGTGTTGTGGTTTAAAAACAAAAACAAAAACAAAAAAACACCTCTCATGGGAAAGTAGGGTAGCCTATGAGTTTTGTCCATAAAAGCACCTACATGTATCTCAGGGCCAATCAGCTGGGAAATTCCAGGAATGGCCCTGACCAAAATCCATCTCTTGGTCAGTATTTAACATTTAATAAAGCTTGCTCCAAATCTGGCTCAAAGAGGTGGAACTGGTTTTTCTCTGTCGAATCTCAGAATTGATATTTGGAGGCCCCAGCAAGATGGCCTGCGACATGGGTCCAAGGGCCATTGTGCTGGGAAATCCCTGGGAGCAGTCCTAACCAAAGTCCGTTTCTTGGTCAGTGTTTAGAATTTAATAAAGCTTGCATCAAATTTGGCTCAAAATGGTGGGGAAAATTTGTTTTCTGTCAAATCTCATCACCTTTAGGAGCTGGCATTTCTGCCTACCATGGGAAGGTTTTGTTTGTTTTGTTTTTTGAGACAGGGTTTCTCTGTGTAGCCTTGGCTGTCCTGGACTCACTTTGTAGACCAGGCTGGCCTCAGACTCACGGAAATCAGCCTGCTCCTGCCTCCTCAAGTGCTGGGATTATAGGTTGTGCCATCGTGCCTGGCCATGGGAAGCTTTTTTTATTAACTATTTTAAGTGAAGATGTCTGAGAAGCCTGAAGGTCATTATCTATTAAGTGAATTTGATTTTAAATAAAGTTTACTTGTTTTCAGTTATTTATTTCAGGCTTAACAGTGAAAATATATACAGAAGGCAAAATAAAGCTTGTCCCTGTAAAATGAATTATATCTGTGTTAGTATTTTGGAACACAACCTGCTTCTGGGTTACCCAGCAACCTATGATGATGTCATCATGTGTCGCCAGCCAGCCAGATGGCCACACCTGGAAGGCGTGGTTATTGTGCCTCCTTAAAGGGATGATACTGACACGTGGTCCCTCTCTTACACTCTTTCTTTCTCTCTCTTACACTCTTATTTTCTCTTTCTTACTTTCTCTTCTTCTCTCTCTTACACTCTTTCTCTCTCTCGGGGCGCCCCCTTCCCTTTTCTTTCTCTCTCCCCACCATGTCCTGCTTCCCACTCCCTCCTTACCCTCCTAATAAATCTCTTGCAGAGAATATCGGTTGCCTCCTGCTTCTTTCTAATTTTTAACGATCTGTAATGAGCATGATTACATAGTTTTGAGCACATAAAATATTTGGTGATTTATAGGCAACTGACAATTAACTTCCATGTGCAAATGATCTTGAACACCTTACAAGAAATTAGTAGCTTTAGGATTTTACAGTTTTATCCCTGTTAAGATTGAGCCTTAAAAAATTGAAGATTGAGCACTGTCTGAGCTGTGCTGGCTGATTCTGACCTGGGTGAGCCAGGCAGGAGGAGAGTAGGCAGAATGGAGCTGTGCCTCCCCCTGATAGTACCAGAGTTTATCCCTTCCACTGCACGGTGATAGTGAGTAACCAACCACGAAGGTGTCCACAAGATGTTGAGTGTGGTCTCCCAGGTTCAAAGGAAGATGACGCAGCCAGCCTTGATGAGACCTGATAAGCTATGGTCAGATAAAAGGGGATGAGGTCCTCCCCTATCAGGGGACTAGGGGAAGGGCATAGAGGGAGAAGACGGAGGGTGGGTGGGACTGGGAGATGAGGAAGGGGTCATGCAGCAGGGATACAAAGAGAATAAATTGTAATAAATAAACAAATAAATAGTTTTACAGACTGAGGAGTTAATAAAGATTCTTTAGCATCAAGCTAAAACTTTAAGTCATAATGCAGGCCACAGAGATACTGGAAACCATAGTGCTCTATGAATATTGAGTTTATCCAAATATCTAAAGATTAACAATATCAGCAAAGACAAAGTGCCTAGACACACATCGTCAAGTCAATTGTTAACCTGAGTAGACCTTAGGAACGTGTAAAGTTTATTTATCAAGCATAAGTTGTGTTATGGGTTCAGGAATAGCTGTCCTACAGGTCTGAACTACCAAGCAGACAGAAGAACTGCCTCCCCGTGGAGGTAGCAGTACAGTAGCTGCAGCAGTGTTCATTGATTGATGTCAAGAGCAGTAGGGATATCGGGATGAGCCCAGAAATGTTATGGATTCAGGAATAGCCACACACTGACCACTCGGACACCAGACTGAGGTCAATGGATGTTTATTAAATGCTTAACAGGAACATTTAAACAAAAAACTGTAACCAGATAACAACTAACTAGGTAACAAAACTGTAACCCAGGGCAAGAAACAAACCCTAACCAGGTAACAGCCAGGTAGCAAAAACTCAACCAAGTTTGGGAAGCAACATTACATCATATTGGCTAGTTAGACAAAGGGTTTCTAACTGGTCTTTAATTTGATTGGTTCTGCAGTTGGGGGACTTCATAGAGTGTCCAGGTGGCAACATATACAAAGTTTGAGACATGAAACCATAGAGATACACTTAGAGGCAAAATGGCTTCTAATATGTTAAAGGCCATAGCAGGTGTTAACAGAGGAGTCATAGTTATGCATGCTAAGAAACAAAGTAGGTCTCAACAGAGGGGCTATAGAATCAAGCAGGTTTTGATTGTTATCAGCTATTCCTTATCTAAGATTTTTCAAGAAGCCTAATGTTGAACACTGTTATCAGAGACATTCATGGTTAGACTTATGTCTCTAAGTCAGCTCTTGTTAATCTGAATGGACCTTTATAGCCTTAGTAATTTATAGCTCTTGTTTATCAAAAATACCTCATTAATCAAATATATGTTGGTTCCTAATCTAATATTTTCTAGAAGACTGGTGTTGAACATAGATAGCAAAGACAGTGGTTATAAATACATCTCTAAGTCAGCTTTTTAAAAATCTGAGACCTTTATAACCTTAGGAGTTGATCAATCTTATTTATAAAACACATCTTATTAATCAAATATATGTTATTCCCTATCTAAAATTTTTACTCTCAAGACAAAAGATCATCATACAAAAAGCCATTCTAATCCAAAATATTTTGGAGACCTGTGGTTGCCTTCTTAATCTAAAAAAGGAGACTCAGTGATAAGCAGAGGGCTGGGTGAAAATATGAAGTTTCATGAATGCTGCCTGAGTTGGTGTATATCACTTGGTCATCCTAACCAAGGTGATAATAAAGTTACACAGCATGTATTCTCTTTTAACCTTAGTAAAGATGGCTGCCAGCCACATGGTTGCTTCCATTCTGACAATGTCATCAGCCAAGACGGAGGCAAGCTACAAGGTTGCTATTTAAAAACAAGTATTTTCCAGCTGGGTGTGGTGGCACACACCTTTAATCCCAGCACTCAGGACGCAGATAGGTGGATCTCTGTGAGTTCTCGGACAGCCTGGTCTACAAATTGAGTCCAGGAGAGCCAGGGCTCTATCACATAGAGAAACCTTGTCTCATACAAAACAAACAGCAAAAACAGAACAAAACAAACAAACCAAAACCCCCACATATTTTCTTAAATAAGAGTTCAATATGAGTCACATATCCAGTATTCCGTAGCAGATTATTGTAAATAAGAGTCATGTCACATCTAAATATGATGTAGCAAATTAAGATTACCTATGTATAGATTTTTTTAACTATCAATCTTTGGTTACAAGTTTTAAGCTAACTTTTTGCTACGAATTTTTAACAAGAACCATGAAATTTACAAACCTGGGATAAAGAATTTACACAATAGTTTTACAAGGATTTTTTTTTTTTTTGAGAGGGGGCAGATAGCAAATAAAGCATAAAGACAGAAGTTTTCAAAATTGGAAAAATAGAAAAAAGCTTAGAGATAAGACACTTTTGCTTGTACAGTGGCAGCAGCTGTTACAGTCTGCGAGAGTTCAAAAATCTAATGCGCCATTTTGACCATTGATTGAGCTGCACTGAGGCCAAGCCATTGCAGTAAGACAGCAAGGCTTTAATGAAATCTCTGAGTCCAAGGAGGAAAAGAGATTAGAGAAGGAGGGAAATGGTTGCAAAAGGGGAACTCTGCCAGAGAGAGGATTCCAATAAGCTGCTGAAGGGAGCACACAGACAGGAGGGGCAAGGGTGGAGGAGAGAAAGATCAGTGTCCTGGTGACAAGAATTTCAATCCAGAGCATCCCCAAGCAGACTGAGAGACTTGTCAGAGAGAAATGTCCCAAATCTCAGAGGCCAGGAATTCCTTTCCAGGGCTCAGGAGGGCTAGAGGAGTCCTGGCACACTGGCCTGTGGCTTCTATAGCGTCCAGGGAGCCAACAAAGATAAAGCAGGGAGCTTCATGGTGGCACTTACCCAGAGGAGAAGAGATCAGGCAGAGAGAGAGGCAACAGAGCCTTTCCATGTGATGGGTTCCCAGAGAGGGGCACAGAGCCTTTCCATGTGATGGGTTCCCAGAGAGGGGCAACAGAGCCTTTCCATGTGATGGGTTCCCGGGAGGTCATTGCAGACTCCGGGAGCCAGAGAGACCTAGAGATTCCCAGAATTGCAGTGGAGAAGCATAGTAGGTGGAGGGAAGACACTACTGAAGAGGCAGACTCTAGAGTCAAATATGGTGGGTGGCAGAAATGAATAATCCATATGCACCTCAGGAGAGTCTAAAGTACAGCTTATTTCGGTTCAGAGAAGCTGGGACCCTTGGAAAAAGGTCCATTCATGGTCCGCCTGGAGTTTTCAGCAAACAGATGTGTAAAGTAAGGAGATGGCCACTCTAAGGTATGACTGAGGAGAAGGTTTTTATTGTAGACATGAGAGAGAGGAGAGCCAGTGGCATCTAGAGTCCAGAACACCAAGAGTAGTAGATTGAACAATGGCCAGAAGACTGGACTTAGCCAAGAGAGGAGGGCTAGGGTTGTGGGCTGGGAGAGCAGAAGAAGAGGAGACCAAGAAAAGAGTAAGAGAGAAGGGCCAAGAGAGGAAGACAAAAAGAGAGTGCATGGCTGCTGGGAGCCAAACCTATCTATGGAAGTCAAAGCCAAAGCTATCTAGTGAAGACAAAGGTATCTACGGAAGCCAAAGTCAATTAGTGAGCCAAGGCTATCTACGGAAGCCAAAGTCAAAGCTATCTAGTGGAGACAAAAGGTGTTTGCTAGGCCAAAGCCAAATAGTGAGCAAAGGTCATTTAGTGGAGACCTAAAGCTATTTAGTGAAAGTTATCTAGGACCCTAACTCATGGGTGAGAGACTGTGAGGACATCCGTTTGTTAGAGCATCCTTGAGAAAACATCCCTAAGTTATCTTGCAGGCACCCTATTTAACACATGAAAGCACTGTTCCTGTCTCCTGCAGCAGCTAATTACCTTCCCTCTTTCCTGCCTTCTCCCTATATAAGTTGGGTAAAAATTTCTAATAAAAGAAGCCTTGATCAGACAAACAGACTTGGCTTTCTTCCTTGCGTTTCTTGTTCCCCTCCCCAATTCCTTCCACTCTCCTCCCTTAGGAATCCAGTTGAAGCCCTGCTGGTCCAGGGCACATGGCTGAAATGGCAGGGTTCTATGGGAATGGGACACTGAGGGAAGGCAAGCCCATGAGCTGGAGATGTTTAGGGTAGGGGAAGGGTGAGAATTGCTGGGAACAGCCACAGCTACTGAAGGATCCTAGAGGCCAGGTGTGCTTTGGTATGCTGATAGGCACCGCAGACAGCTCTTTGTCCGTCTGACAGTGACAAGGACTGGCTCCTTTGGTAGAGGGAATCCAGTGCCAGAATTTGGGGGAGTGAAATTTCATATGAACCTGACAGGCTCACCAGATACATCGAGATGGAAAAACACTTTTCTAGACACAAAATGCTAACTCGTGACATTCTTAGCCCTTGGATTGGTGGAAGCTAAGTCCTGCTAAGTTAATAGCGTCTAAGAGTTTTAAAATTTTTTTATCACAAGATTTTAGTTCTAAGTTAATAGCTTCTGTAAGACTTTGTTCATTATCACAAGGGGTTAGTTCAGAGAGAGGGGGATAAGAAATGGCTGTTTCAGAAGGCTAAAACTAGTTCAGGATAGAGTCATTAGCCTCTGAACCTACAAAATTCCAATGTCTCCACAGTACTGAGATTCTGATCTGTCCATCAGTCTCTGTTGACACAGACACTCCTTCCAAGGGCTTCTTGTTCATAGCCAGAAACAACTTCTTTTAGGGATTTTTTGTTCAGTTGCCTGCAAGCATATGTTTACAAAGCCTTCACAAAGGGATTTTTCCACATTCTATGGTGTCTGCTCTTAGAGGCTCTGAAAATGCAGAGGAAAAACACACAACCGCTTCACTTGTGCATCCCCCACACTGCTGTAGCCAGCAGCACGTGGATGACGCTGCCATATTCAGCTGCCATTTTGGGATGCACCCTGGCCTCCGTGAATAATAGTACTTTTTGTTTATTTCTCCTTTATAGAAGAGGAAAACCCATTAGAGTCTTTTTCACAGTTTGGAAGCCCAACTGGGTGAGGTGTTTTCCTTTGGGTGCCTTTCTTATTGTTTCTCATTGGTCCTGTGGTGAGCAGGCCTCTCCTTAATGTAATTCACCTCCTTATCAATTATGGCCTCCCCTTCAGAAATGTTTTGACTGTAACTTCCCAGTGTCCTATTTCTCTCCAAACTGTACATCTTGTATCTCTTTCTCTCCTACTTGCTCCTTTTCATTGTACATTTGCAATTATACATAGAAACCATGACACAGATTCAAGATAGAGTGTCTTGAAATTTTTATCTGTCAAAAAAAAATTAATCCAGTATTTCTTAATCTGGTATTTTATGTCTTCATTTTCATTCAATTCTAGGATTTAAAAAGTTTTCTTGATTTCTTCTTTCACCCAATTTTGGTTTAGTAGTATGTTGTTTCCCTTTATGAAGGAGTCTGGTAATTGGAATTCTGCCTCCAGGCCTTGGCAGATGTGGGTCTTCTCCATAGTTCCATGTCTCAGAGACTGTCCTTGGTGGTCTCTGCAAGGGGGGTGTTCTGAGCCTGAGAAGTAGATAGCAAGCTCCCTGCAACTCTGGGAACCAGAGAGCAAACTTTGTGTGACCTTGAGTGAATTCCTGCATGCCTTGCCAGGTGGCGCAGATGTGTTGCTACTGTGAAAAAAATTTGCTTGTACCCTTTGCTTTGTAAGTGTTGTTTGCACGTTCAGTAAGCTGAGACTTGATCGGGAATCTGTCTTGTTTCCATTCTTCACGTCTCTGTCCCCCCATTTCCACTCCCTCTTTCAGGTGGACCCTGTTCGACTAGCACCCAGGATGGGTCACCTTTAATAGATTTGTGTGCTTTTTGCTATTTCTTGTTTAGTTGATATCCATCTTTAACATACAGAGGCCAGATAAAATGCAAGAAGATGTGATTTCAATTTTTCTAAATTTGTTGACACTATTTTCTGTCATAATATGTAGTCTATTTTTGAGAAAGGTCCATCATGCTAGAAAAAATGTGTATTCCTTAGTATTTGATAGAATATTGTATTGGTGTATTAGGTACTTTTGATTTGTGATGTCATTTAACTACAAAATTTCTTTATTTTATTATTATTTTTCCAGTTGACCCATCTCCTAGACAGTCACATATTAAAATTATCACTGTGTTGGGGTCAATCTGTTGTTTAAAATCTAATAGTGTTTTCTGAAACTGGGTGTCTCTGTTTTGGTGTATATATATTTAAAATTGCAATATCCTATTGTTGGATACTTAATGTGTATAAAGTGGCTCTCTTTATTTCTTTTGACAAGTTTTGGGTTGAACTCTATTTTCTTGCAGATTAGAATAGCTATCTCTCTTTGTTTCTTAGCTGTATTTGCTTGAACTACATTTTTCTGACATTTTACCCTATGGTGGTGTCTACCATTTGGCAGTAATTGTGTTTCTTGGAAACATCAAAAATATGGATGCTGTTTTCTGCTTCAATATGATAGTTTATGTCTCAGTTTTATGGAATTGGGAGCATTAATATTGACTTATTACTGAATAATATATATTAACTACTTTCTTTTTTGCTTTTAGAATGTTCCATTAGAACCCTTTTGATCCAGTGTTTTGCAATTTGTTCCTTCACCTTTTGGGGTGTATTTGATCTTCTCTTCAAACCAGTATCCTCTATAGATCTGCTTAGCAGTCATAAATCTATTTTTTTTTTTAATCACAAAATGTTTTACTTTCTCTTTCAATGATACTGGATAGTTTTGCTGGGTATAGTAGTTTGGCCTGTCTTTCATAATGTGTAAAACATTGGTCCAATCCCAAGAAGAAGCACTGTGGGCATGGAATGCATATGTGAGACGTGTTCCTCGGGCAGGTCACTGCAGAGGGTGGAGTTGTTGGTATAGGCCTGGTGCCTCTACCTGGGCAGGGGCAGTCCTAGGGGTATGCAAATGAATGGGGCCAGCATCCTGATTCGAGTGTCTGCCTAGACACGAAGTGGTCATAGGTGGAATTTGTGTAGTGGGTGAAGTTGGGGGTGGGAGTCTAGGACCCATGTGTGGGAATGGAGGAGTAAGGGCCCTGAGCAGGTGTGGATATTTTGGGCCTCCATACCTGACAAGAGTGTGACAGAGGAGCTGCAGGTTCTGAGTATTTTCTCCTTAGGCAGGTCACAAGCTCATCCTAGAATTGAATGAAAATGAAGACACAAAATACCTAAAATTATGGGACATATTTTAGAAGGTAGTCATCAGAAGAAAGTTTATATTACTATATACTTATATCTAAAACTTTTTTCTCTTGGCCGGGTATGGTGGTACACACCTTTGACACCCCCCCCATCCCCCGGACTTGAGAGGCAGAGGCAGATTTCTGTGAATTTGAGGCCAGCATGGACCAGGACATCCAGGGCTTGTTACACAGAGAAACCCTGTCTCAAAACAAACAAACAAACGACAACAACAAAACCCACATTTTTT
Organism: Meriones unguiculatus; assembly: GCF_030254825.1. Classification (NCBI taxonomy): domain Eukaryota; kingdom Metazoa; phylum Chordata; class Mammalia; order Rodentia; family Muridae; genus Meriones; species Meriones unguiculatus. The sequence goes on from NC_083363.1 coordinate 10,123,404, forward strand.
TGAAATAGTGTCTCACTGTGTAGCCTTGGCTGGCCTGGAGCTCCCTATGAAGAGCAGGCTGCCCTTGAACCCAGAGATCTGCCTGCTGTAGCCTCCTGAGTGATGGATTAAAGGAGCACACCAGCACACCTGGCAGAGGACAAGTTTTCAGAGCTGGTTTCTGTTTCTGCTGTAAGATCGAGGGATAGAACTCAGGTCCTAGGACAATGTGCTTTTACCTACTGAGCCATCTCCGGCCCAACCTTTCAAAGGGCTAGACAGTAAAAAGGTCTCTGGTAATTAATAATTTTTCTGTTGTAGTAAGAAAACAAGCCTAGGCAAGAAGAGAATGGACAAGTTATGTTCCAAAACCGAATAATGAAATATGAATTTCAGACAACTTTTGCATGCTACAAAAAGACATTCATCTTTTGATTTTTTATTCCAGATCAGTTTAAAACAAAAACAAAACAAAACCAAAACCAAAAGAGCCGGGACGTTTGTTCTGAGTTTGCTTCCAGTTAGATAAAAACAGTGGGCGGATTGGTCCCCCGAGGCAGCTGTAGGGGGATGCCTTTCAAGGTGGGCAGCTTGGTCACTCTAAGTGTGCGAGCCGGCTGGCGTGTTTGAGCAGAAGGCACCCAGCTGAGAAGGTGCAGGTGGCCAAACTATTTCCCAAAGAGCCCCAGCTCTGGACCTAGCGAGCGGAGCTACAGTCTTGATGTCTTCATCCATCCTCCCCACCCCCCTTTCTATTTTAGGACAGGCTCTCACTGGGCAGCCGCGTCTAAGTCGAATCCTCCTGCCTCAGCCCCCTGAGTGCCGCAAGGAAAGAAAGGCCCGGGCTGGGTCTCCAAACCTTCAGGGCCCATACCTCAGGGGTGCATCACCCGCCGCCCTGTCCATCCCCGCTTGGCCCCTCCGCCCGCCGCAGCCGCTAGGGGAGCCAGAGCGGGAGGACGCTCCCCGGGGCCCGGCGACCAATCGGGTCGGCGCTGCGCCCGGGGCCGAGCAGCTGACCGCGTCCGCCGCGGCAGCCAATCACAGGTGGCCGTGGGCCGGCGCGTGGCGGCCGGGGCTTTGCCGTTGGGGCGGCGGGGCCCGGGAGGCCGTGGTGCGGGGCTTCCCGCGCAGCGCCTCGCGGGCCGCGGAGGCCGGGGAGTCGCAGGTAGCGGCGGGAGGTGAGGGCTGGGGCGTGGCGCCGGGGACCTCTGCGCGGGCGGCCGGGCGGGGAGGGCCGTGGGCGCGGGCGGGCGAGCGCGGGCCCCGTCCTGGCCCGGGCCTGCTCCCCGCGATGCCGTCCCCTTCGCGGAGGCCCCTGGCGGCGCTCGGTGGCGCGGGCCTGCGATCCCTGCCCCTGGGGAGGAGGCGCCCGGCACCCGGTGAAGCTCGGGAACCAGCTCGGTCAACGCGCTGCGAGCCCGTGTGTAAGCTGGGAGTCCGCAGGCCCTTGGAGGCCTTTAAAGCGTTTAAAAGCCGTTTATTTGCCTCTTTCCCGCACAGCAGCGTCGTGTTGGTGTGTTCGGGCGACTGTGTGCTTCCTCGATCACCCGTGCAGCTCTCCGGGCTCCTGAGACAGTGTCCTCGCTGGCTGGTTCTGGTCGAGCAGTGCTCGGGTGAGTTTTGTGGTTTTGTTGGCCGAGGTATGTTGGACGGGAGCACGTCAGACGGTGGGAATAACCCTCAGAGTTGTGGGAATAACCTGGTTGGAGGAGTGCTCGCCTCTGACTCTTTCCCAGGACTTCACACACCGGATGTGATGGCCTCACACCCAGTTCCTGTCCGTGGAGACAGGAGGCGCAAACAGGTTTTGCATCAAAGCAAAGGAAACAAAAGAAGTCGGTAAATAACTGGTAGGGAGCGAAGTAAAATAACATGAACAGTATAACGAAATCTTAGGGTTCTCTCTCTCTCTCTCTCTCTCTCTCTCTCTCTCTCTCTCTCTCTCTCTCTCTCTCTCTCTGTTTACCGCGGATTTCTGTGAGTTCGAGGCCAGTCTGGTCTACAGAGTAAGTTCCAGACAGCCAAGGCTACACAGAGAAACCCTGTCTCCAAAAGCAAAACAAAACAACAACAACAAAAAAAAAAAAAAAAAAAAAAAAAGAAAAAGAAAAAGAAAGACAAACAAAACTTCTGTTTGGAATTTCTTTTCTGAATGGCTCTGATCAATTCAAGCCAAGTATTGCTGTAATTCTGGAACCTTCCAAGTTGCTTCCTCAAGTGGTGGTTAAACCCTTCACCTGAAATCATGGAAAGAGAGAGGAAACAGTATGGCTGCTCTGTAAAGGTACTTCTCTGTTTTCTTTTATCAGTAGGAGGCACAGATGAGTTGATGCATACAGCCTGAGAACCAGCTACTGCAGTAAAATGTTAAGTTGGAGAAGTCCTCACCCCATTTGTTGAGGAAGGGTCTTGAATAGCCCTGGGTAGTTCATGTAGCTGAGAGTGACCTTGAACTCCTGTTTGGACAACATTCCTTCTCAAATGCTTTGGTTACAGCCTGATTGCACAAACCAGATTTCTGGCTTTTTGACCCCAAGAATTCTAAGGCATTATTAATAGTACCTTAGGGTCAGCTTGATACAGCAGGAAACAACAGTAGAGAGCAGTGTTCACCTTTAACTTTTGTGCAGTGTTTTAAAGGGTTTTTTTGAAATTACAGTATAATTGTGTGGTTTCCTCCTTTCCTCATCCTCCCCTGCTCTCTTACATAAATCAGACCAGCTAAGTCTGTGTAATCTTGCTTGTGTATGTTTTCAGGTCTGACCAGTTGGTGTTCTTCCTGGGGTAGGGTTAAGGACTGAGGAGCTTTTCCTCTTCCACATTAGCATACTGTTGTTGTTGTCCTGGTTGAGATCATGTTGAGTTGGTGAGGGATCCAAACTGGTGAGGCTTCATGGGTGTTTGAGTAATACTAGTGTTAATTCTTTGAAAGTCTGGAAGAATTCTGTGCTGAGTCCATCTGGGCCTGGACTTTTTTTGGTTGGGAGACTTTTTTTTTTTTGGATTTGATGTTTCCTTGAGTTCTGCATATGTTCTAGAAATGAATCTTCTGTCAGATGAATAGCTGGCATAGATCATTGTGTGGGCTTTCTCTTCTTAATGGTTTCTTTATCAGTTTTAAGTCCCACATGTCAGTTGTTGGCTTCATTCTTGGGAAAATGAGTCCTACTTAGAAGGTATTTTCCTACACCTAGACCATGCAGGGTACTGCCTGTTTTCTTGTCGTGGTTGCAGTGTTTCACAGTTAAATCTTTTGCATTTGGAGTCCACTGGTGTTAGTTTTAATGAAGGGTTTAGATATCGGTCTAATTTTATTTTATGCTTATGGACATCCAGTTTTCCCAGCACCATGTGTTGAAAATCCTTTTTTTCTTCAGTTTATGTTGGGTAAAATCTAAATTGTAGGAAATGATGTGGGCTTGAGGTTTAGGGTGGAGTAATCATTGCCCAGCATTGTGCTCTAGGTTAATTAAATAAATCCTAGTCTCTGTGTGGTGATTTGGGTGTACAGCTGGTTTAGGAATAACCGCTGATTAACTAAAAGATAAATCATAATGAATATTAAGAATCAACAACATGAATTCCTGCTTTCTCTAAGCTGACTGTGGTCATGGTGTCTGTCCCAGCCACAGAGCAAAGTAGAATGCCACCATGCACTTGTGAGGAGGACTTGGAGAAATTGAGCCAGAACTGACCTGGAAGCCTCCTCCTGGAGGATAAGTTCTCTCTATCCTTTCCTTACTCTGCCCTCTTTACGTTTCTTGACGTGTTTGCCTGTAGCCTCTTTGGCTTCATCGAATTCTTTGATTGCTTATAATTGTTCTTTTAAGTTCTGTATTTAGTCTCGGCAGTTCCTTTTGGAGAACATTTCTCTAGGACTGGTGGTCTTCAAGGGACACATACTGTCTTAGTCTTCTATACTGTTTGTTTTCTAGATTGTCTGATGTTGAATAGAAGTTTGATGGTTTTGTTTTTGGTTTTTGGTTTTTGTTTGTTTGTTTGTTTGTTTTTGCTGTTGTCTGAGCCTGGTTGATTTCAAGACAGGAATGAGCAGGTTAGTCATTGAGCTACTGAGTGTTGATTATGGACTGGAGAGACTGGGCTAGCTCCAGTTCACTGGTAACTAATGTGCAGAGGTCTGAAGAGTAGGGTGAGATTGCTTGGGTGAAGGCCAAGAAAGTCCCCTAGAGTGGCTCCTGGCTGGGGCTGAGTTTGGAGGGCAGTCAGGTTCAGGGACATGGTCAGACTCAGGTGAAGAGCACACAGTGGGCCTTGGCTGATAGCTTGGAGATGGAGCCGCACCTGGACCTGCTCAGACTCACTAACACAGAAGGAATATTTGGCTCTTAGCTGGGCCTGAGTCTGGGGACTGGGGACTGTGAGAGGAGGCGACTGGGGGTGAGAGGATCCATCTACAAGAGCTTGCTGATGCGGCTTCTGCCAGGGTCTGGAGGGCTGCTTGGCTAGGTGGTGCTGAGTGAGAGTCCCGGGTCACACTAGGCGGGAGAGACCATGGATGTGCCATCTGCCCAGGTCTGGGCCTGGAAGGTTGGGGTAGGATGGTGGTGGCACTGGCTGAGTGTCCATGATGTGTGTAACCACCTCAAAGTCTTTGGCGAGAAGTCCTTTTCTGTGCTCACTGATGTGTGCTGTGTTTGCACTCAGGTGGCAGAGTGTATAGAGGAAGCGCTGCAATTGTGGCCACACCTGCCAGGAACCACAGCAGAAATGGAGCGGTCATTCATGTTGTGCAGTGAAGAACAAGATCCAGAACCACAGCGGAGTTTACAAGCACCCAGTCAAGCCCACGATGAGGATGCGGAGCTCATCTTTGTAGGGGCGGAGCATGTAAATGAAGATGCTGAACTGATATTTGTAGGAATGACTTCAAATTCAAAACCAGCCAAATCAAACATTCTGAACAGAGTCACCCCAGGTTCATGGTTAAAAAGAAAGCATGATGGGCTTAGAAAATGCACTACTCAAAGATTGCGGCCCTCAAGTCCTGCTGTACCCATATCGGAGACGGTGGTCGTCCTGCCGGCGTCTCCGGCTGAATCAAGATCATCAGATAGTCCTATTATTATTGAGCCTTTGTCCGAACCTGATTATAAAAGCGATTCGCCACAAGTTGTGCCTAGTAGCTCTTCAAAGTGTAGTTCGCCTTTGGCTACACTCTCAGGTTCGAAGCGTAGCCCAGCGAGGGCGGCCCTTTCAGGAGGAGAGCTGAATGAAAGTTTGTACGTATCGCCGTGCCGTTCTACTTCTAAAGGAAATGTCGTAAGCCCTGGACGGAATGTTGACATTGTAGAACCTTCTTCAGCTTTGTCCCCTTCAGGTACTGTGCACCATACCTCAAATCCTCAGCAGAAGAGAACCACCTTTGATGTTCCCCACTCATCAAACCATTTTGTGAATGGAGCCCGTCTCTCAGAGGACTCTGTCCGTGCTCAGCCTCACCAGGAAAATGGATTGGCTGAAGCAGACTCTCCAAGTCTAGCAAGTCAAGAGGCCTTTGACCCCAAGAAAGGAAGTCTGACCCTCTTACTTAGTGACTTCTATTATGGACAGTATCAAGGAGATGGGCAGCCAGACCAGAAGACTCACACAACCTTTAAATGCCCCAGCTGCTTGAACTCTCTAAAAAATATTAAATTTATGAGCCACACCAAACATCATTTGGAACTGGAGGGGCAGGGGAGTGGCGGCTGGGGGAGCCACACCGCCTGCCAGCACTGCCACCGGCAGTTCACCTCCCCCGTGCAGCTGGAGTGTCACGTGGCCTGTGTCCACACGGCTCCAGACCCTTCCAGGGTCTGCAGGATCTGTGAGTTGTCGTTTGAGACCGATCAAGTTCTTCTACAGCACATGAAGGACACTCATAAGCCCGGGGAGATGCCCTATGTGTGCCAGGTCTGTAAGTACAGATCGTCTGTCTTCGCGGATGTGGAGACACACTTCAGGAAGTGCCATGTAAACACTAAGAACTTACTCTGTCCATTTTGTCTTAAAGTTTTCAAAACTGGGATGCCATACCTAAGCCATTACAGGGGCCACTGGCAAAGGACTGGTCACCCGTGCTCCAAGTGTCGGCTGCGGTTCTTGACCTTCAAGGAGAAGATGGAGCACAAGACCCAGTGTCACCAGATGTTTAAGAAGCCTAAGCAGCTGGAAGGGCTGCCTCCCGAGACGGAGGTCGTGATTCGGGTGTCCCTGGAGCCTGTCCAGTCAGAGTCTGTGAAGGCTGCATCAGTTGTTGTGAGCACAACTGACTGAGAACCAGCTTCCCCCAGATCTCAAGGCAGACCTGCGAAACCATCCCATTGGTCCTATGCCGGAACCCAGAGCCCTTCGTAGAGACGAGAACACACCATACATTGTTATTCCTTAGTGCAAAAAATGATGAACTGATGAATAATCGGTTTTTCTTCAATTCGGTGGTAATGGGGAGTTCTTGTTTTCATGTTGTGAGGGTTTGTTTTGTTCTCTTTTAGTGCTGGGGCTGCATCCAAGCCTCACAATAAGCAAGTGCTCTGCCACCCCATTCCCCAGTCGACAGCATATTTGAATGAACTGTGAGCATTACTTAAAATCCATCTGCTTTTCTTGTTAAGTGTTTGGTTTAACACAAGGAAGGTGTGTGTATCTGTATCCACGTGAGTGGAAAACAGATTAAACTTAATTATTAGTATTTCATGTAATGTCTAAGATCGAGAGCTCTTCCACATCAGAGTTTGGAGTTTGATGGGGCTAACAAGGCCCCGCCTCTCCCTGAAGATCTATAGGCAGTTAATGTTCGCTACGGGAAGGAGAGAGACTTTTTTCTTTTCTGGTTTGAGAGACATCTTCATAAGTGGTATAACATGGGTAAGTGGACGGGCACACATTGATTCCAGCCTTGAAGCCAAAGAAGGAATCCTGGCCATGCGAATATCCAAGGAGGCCAAGCCATTCCTGTAAAGTGCCGGCATTTTGTGAAAGACCTCTACAGACATTAAGAGCACAGCTGTGTGTCCTCAGCGCTGAAGCAGCAACAGTAATTAGTAAGGTGGGAACTGTTGTCCACCGACTCCTATTGCTTGATGCCTAGGGTAGTTGGATCCATTCACTCTTTGTCCCATCTTGGCTAGCTGTGTTTGAAGAATGAACTGGCCATATTCTTCCTTTCCTGGGGAAAGAAGCGTTGGCTTTTATAGCTTGAAGTGTATTGAATCCAGTAGCAGTGGTTGCTATAGGAAGGAGAGAGACTTTTTTCCCCCCTGTTCTGAGAGACATTTTCTTAGTGGTGTAGCATGGGTAAGTGGTTTGGGCTGAACTTAGTTCTACTTTCAAGCTGTAATAGGAACTTGCCTAATAATATTGGACATAGCACAAAAACAAACAAAAACCAACCCAGGTGACTAGGATTTAAGCCCTCTACGTAGTGTTTTCAGTACATTTTCAGTACGTGTGTTTTGTGGTAATTGAACATGTGAAGCTTGCGGTTTGGTGCCGTGGTGCTTTTTCCCCCTTGGTGCTAGGGATTAAGCCCAGAGCCTTACAGGTACCAGGTAAGGGCTCTGCCACTTAACTAGATCCCTAGTCACAATTTGAACCTTGCTTCGTATTTAAGTGATCACAGAGCAGTGTTCCCTTTGTTGTATGTGTAATTTCCCAGTTGGCCACACTAAAACTGCTTGGGTCTTACTTGAAGCACTTCAGTGTGCATGACATGTCCTAAATGAAGACTTGTCTTCTCCCATGTAGTATGTCGTGCTGCTTAGTCGGCCACTGTCTATGGAGGAACAGCCCTTCATAGAACTGCAGACACCCCCTGGAGACTGGCCTTCAGCAGCCTCAGTAGCATTGGCCATTTCTGTAAATTTCCAGGGCTGTCTCCTTGAGTCGGGCCCAGTGCCGCCTACTGTTCTGCTCCTCCATCTCCAGCCCGGACGACCAGTGGCTTCTGTCCATCCCTCAAGGAAGGAGTCTGGACACCTGCTGGTTATAGTCACTGTCTGGGAAAATCTCTTGAGTTTCCTGTTCCTTTCTTTAAAGGTACCTTATCTTGCTGGTTGTGGTAGCACACACTGGTAATAGCAGCTCTTGGGAGGCTGGGGCAGATGGATCTGGAGTTCAGAGTCAGCTCTGGCCTCTTCAGTGAGTTCCAGAATACACACCAAGACCTGTCCCCTTACAGCAGAAGAAAGGATCAATGGAGACAGTTTTTATTCCGTTTTTCCTTTCTCAGTCTAGTGAAGTCTTCTAGATTTCCCCCCAAAATGGGAAGAAGTCCTCCCTAGGCCTTGGCATCTCTGCTAAGGCAGAGGGAGGTAAGAGGTTGTGTGTATTTACTCTGTGCTTGATTCATTGATTGACTGTGATCTGCATCTTTATGATTTTGATTGGCCTCTTCAGTGAGTGTCTTTTTGGGACAAGGCACACTAACTTTTCATCTTGTACCTTTCCTTTAGGTGTGGAAAGAGTGTTTGTTCCGTTTGTTCAGGTGGAGAACCGCGCTGTTTCTGAAAGGAATCTGCAGACTTCTGTACTATCTGTGGTAAAAATAAGCCACCTTAGACCTGTGCTTAGTGTCGCCAGCACCGTTGCTGTAGTTGCTGTTTCAGTAAATCATGCTCCTGAGGAGCACAGGCCGCTGTTTACTGCTAAGGGAGGCCCAGCGCTCGGTCTCCTGCCCACCTGTCTCCCTGGGCTGCCATGCTCCTGCCGCTCTCCTCGCTGCTTCGCTGTTCTGATCTCTTGGCCTTGTCATTCCTCTAGTAAACTCCCGTTTCTTCTTCCTGATGCAAAGGCTGCACAGCTGCTCTCTCGTCACAGTGCTTTCCCCTAAGCCTGCATGGCTTGCTACCTCACATGTGCTCTGTTAGATTACGCTCGTCAGGATTTCGAGAGGGACTGGAAACTCCCCTGCTTGTGAAGTCCAGCTTATTCCTTCTCTCTGAAGGCAGTTTACCTCGTGTTGCACCTTTCTTCCTTCTGCTGTCTAGCTGAGTTTCCTAGTCACAGAACTTGAGGAAGAAATCACTTCGGTTCTGTCGTAGAAGTGAGCTAGCTTAAGTCCATTTCTGTGCCTATTACACAAAGAAGTATAGTGAGCTGAGTCTTTCAGAAGCTTTCTGTTTTATATTGATAGCTCTATTTTTAAAGCAATGTCACTTTGTTTTGTTTGTATGTGTATTAAATTTATCTGTCAAGATTACTATTTTGTTACTCAGAAGTTTGTTGCTTGTTCTTTCAAATAAAAGTCATTATTTTGTTAATGTTGCCAAAGTTATTTATAAGAAATAGCAACTAAGGAAATAAAACATTTTGTGAAAACCTTTGGCTTTATTGTTTTTTTAACTGTATTTTAGCTTAATTTTTGTTTTGTATTTTCTGCATTAAGTTTATTTTTACTCTCATTGGTTAGAACTTCTAGATGATATATGTTCAGGGGAGCTAGTAGTCTTGAGTTCTAAATGTTTTATTTTACTTATTATTGTGTGTTATGATTTGTGTGTGGGATGTGGAAATGTGTGCCGGTCCACATGTGTGGATGTCAGAGGGCAACTTTCTGGGGTTGATTATTCTATCCAGAGATTGAACTCTGGGCTGTTAATCTTTTTTTTAAATCCTTTTATTGGTTCTTTGTGAATTTCACACAGTGTATTCCAGTGCCCCTCATCTCCCCTCCCTCCATATCCACTCTCTGCCCTTGCAACCTACCCCCAAAAGAAAACTGAACATCCCCCTCCCCCACCAAAAAATAAAATATGTTTCTGTGAAAGCTGTGGTGTGTCACACAGTTTACCCTTTTGTCCAAACAGCTTTACTTGCAAATGTTCGTTGCACTGAGTCATTGGTCTGGTTGAAGCCTCTGGCCTCTGCTACACCAATACTGGATCCTCACTGGGACTCCTCACAGATACTCTGTTGTTGCCCTGTGTCATGGAGATCCTGCACCTTTGGGTCTGCAGGACTGTCCCCTTCACGTGCTCTAGCACTTCATAGATGGAGTAGAGTTGAGGCCTGGATCTGGCCTGGGTGGTAGCTGAGTTGTTCAACCCACCAGCCCGCCACAGCACAGGAGGAGTGGGATCAGATCTGCTCAGCTCTCAAACATCAACATGGTTCCCAGACAAGAATAGGGACATCTGTGTGGCCTTTGGTGGTAACATGAGTCCTGGACATTGAAGAGACCCTTGCTGCTTCAGGACATCACCATGGCCTCAGGTTGCAGCTCAGGCTACTCCCATCTGCTGTTCCTCATCTTCCTTTTCATAGTACATAGACCATTCAGCTTCTGTTTCTTTCCCTTCTCTCCACCACATACTTGCTCCTCAAACCTGATGTGTGGGTGGGTGGGCCTCTTGGACCATTAAGCTTTTATCTACTGAACCATCTCATTGACCCATTGTTCTTGGCAGTTTTTGTTTGTTTTTCCAAACAGTTTCTCTATGTAACAGTTTTGGCTGTCCTGGACTTGATCTGTAGACCAGGTTGGTCTTGAGCTCACAGTGATTCGCTTGCCTCTACCTCCTTGAGTACTGTGATCAAAGGTGTGTTCCATCATGCCCAGCTACAGACTCTAATGTTTTTGTTTTTACCAAACTGTAATATATGTGGCCACATCCATTTTTCCATTAGAGTTAAATATTGAAACCCACACTAAAAATGAACCATGAGGTTTTGCATAAAGGTATGTGGAATTGAAAAATGTGGGTTGATGACCAAACTCTGCCCAATAACAGGTTTTGTGAATATAAAAGTCACATAACCTTTTTAATTCATTTGTATTACATTTATATTCCCTTTTCAGGGAGGTAGAACATAACATATACATTACAAATATTTTTAATATCGGTGCTGAAGGAAGCTTGCCCTACAGAAACAATTGCTAAGAAGAAATTGTTCTGAAAGATGCATAGAAGAAGGCAAGCTTGCTTTGCAACAATGGGATATTAACTCATTAAGACTTCACATTAGATCCAGTAAATGCTTTGTTTTCATAGTTATAAAGTTTGAAATAGATGTTGTTTAAAGGGCATCGAATTTTGGATACAAAAAATTCTGGGAATTTATGCAAATTATAGTGACTATACTCAAAAAATGCTATTGTAAACCAAAGTTTCCTAAGTGATGCACATCTCAAATATTGTCACCATTGGCACGCAAAAGATGACCAAATCAGATGACAGATATATTAATTTGATCATGATTATAATTTCAGAGTTTTATTATAATATCAAATGGGCACGGTGTATATCTTAAATATGTACATTTTTAGTTCCATCTGGAAAAAAGAATTAACACAAAAGCACGATAAAAGCAATAAATCATATATATATATAATATATATATATATATATATATATATATATATATCAATCTAATTGCACAACATTTCCAATTGGTCATCTACTTGTCATACGACAAACTTTATAGAAGAAAACTCAGTTCTTCACTCGGGGTTTAGGCAAAATAGGCATGGACAAAGACAGCCACAGCCAAGAGGATGATGGCATTGATATTCACTACATTTCTCCAAAAGGGCTTCTCAGATGTGTCTGAGAATTTTTTCCTCAAAGCTTCTTTCTCTTCTTTGGTTAGCTTAGGCCCTTTATTCTGCAAACCACAGAATAGGCTACATGCTCTCTTAAGACATCCACTGGATTGCTCAGAATCATCTGTAACAGGAAGAAGCATCAATAAATCATCACCAAAGACAGGAAATGGAAATCACTGTTGCTGCCCTACAAATGGCTGTGAGCAAATATCACAACCACTTAGAAGTGTGAGGGGATTCTATGGGAAAGTATCGTTAAATGTGCTTATATAAAATAGAAAACTGCATGGTAAGAATCCAATAAACAGACAAAAAATAAATAAAAACTGGGGGTTGGGGAAACTGACATGTCACAATAAGGTTTTAAAAATAGAAGATGGAGGAATCAAAGATAGCAGCCCTGAGAGGATACTGTGTCTGATGATCAGGACAGCAGTGACTGCACAGCAACCAACAGACTGAACTCTGGGTCCTAAAACACCAGCAATTGTGTTTCCCAGGTGAGAGGAACCCCCACAGTGTGGGAAGGAATCAAGTTCATTCTCAGGTCACCCAGCTAAAGCCTGGAAGAGTATCTGGGTCCCAGAAGGTAATCAGTTGCCAGCCAAGAGCCACATGCCTTCGTGCTCTGATCACCATCCCAGACTGAATTGTGGGTCCCACAAGACCAGTGACTGGGATTTCCAGTTGAGAGAAAACCCCATGGAGAAGGAAGAAATCGGGACAAACATGAGGTCACCCAGACATTCCTAGAAAAGGTCCTAGCTCCATCAGGCACTCAGCCACCAGCCCAGGGACCCACCTGTGCACCTGACTCACGGTTCCACACAGAACTGTGGGCCCCAAGGCACCAGAGACTGGGTTTCCCTGTTGGGAGGAAGCCCCACAGTGAGGTAAACATCAGGTCTGACCTCAAGGCACTCAGCTGAACCTGCCCTCTGCATCCTGAAAAGTTCTCAGGAGAAGTTCCTGGGTTCCTGCAGGCACACAGTCACCATCACAGAGCCTCTCCCCTGCACCTGTGTGCTCTACTCACCATCCCAGATTGAACTGTGGACCCCAAAACACCACAGACTGGGTCTCCCTGTTGGGAGGAAACCCTATGGTGGGGGAAACATCAGATCTTACCTCAGGATACCCAACTCCAGAAAAGTTTCTGGGTTCCCGAAGGCTCCAGGCTCTAGCTTCCTGCTGCACACATGAGTGCGGTGCTTACTTGCCACTCATGTGCCACTGATTACAACTTGGGTACTGAGGCACAGAGCTCCAACCTAAGACCTACAGAAGCCTGAGATCCACCAGACAGTGCTCCAAGGCACAAACTGTCTCCCTAGCTAAACTAACCAAACCGTGGGGCTCTCTGGTTCTTCAAGAGGGCTGTGCCCAGCACACACAGTGTAAGAGCAGCAGCAGCAGCTCACTAAATTCAGAGCAAGAAACCCAGTGGTAGGGCAGCTGTCTCCAGGATTTCTCCTGGGGAAAGAAGAGCCCCCCCCCCCAGTCTACCAACAACCACAATTACCACATAGGTCCATACGCTTGAGGTGAGAAGTGGCAATTCCTGAGAAGCACTGCCATTCGGTGACCATACCCAAAAAGCCGAGGAGGCTTCCTTCAGGAACAACTACCTTCCTGCCAAGGGGATTCTCCCCACCCCAGGATTCCATCAGGCACCAGAAACTAACAGCCAACACTGAGACAGCCAGATGGGTAGAGACCAGCATAAAAGCAAAACCATCAAAAACCAAAGCAATATGGCATCTCCAAAACCCAGTTATCCAGGGGCAAGTATCTCTGGACACCGTAACATAAGTGAGATTCAAGAAGATGATCTTACAAAAATGTTTATGAAGAGGATAATGGAGAAAACAAATAAAATGCATACAGAAATACAGGAAGAGAAAGTCAAACAAACTATGGCCATCCGTAAAGAATACAGGAATATGCAGCCAGACAGTTTGTGGCCTTCAGAGAGGAAATAATTAAATCACTGAAAGAAATAAAAGAAACAGAGGAATGCTCAAACAAACAGGTGAAGGAAATGAAAGAAAAGCAGGTAAATACAGTTAGACAGGTGAAGGAAATCAACACAATGATTCAAGATCTGAAGATAGAATTAGAAACAGTAAAGAAAACACAGAGGAAATCATGGAGAGGAAGAACTTAGGGAAGAAAACAGTAATTACAGAAGTAAGCATAACCAACAGACTACAAGAGATGATAGAAAGTATCTCAAGTGTGGAAGATACAATGGAAGAACTCGATGTATCTGTCAAAGAAAAGGTTAAATCTAAAAAATTCCTGATACAAACCACACAAGGAATCCAAGAAAACATGAAAAGACACAACCTAAGAATAGGAATAGAGGGAAAAGAAGATTCCTGTTTCCAATGCCCAGAAAATATTATCAACAAAATCATAGAAGAAAATTCTCCCAATTTAAAAGAGAGGCCAACAAGCATACAAGAGGTCTACAGACAACCTAATAAATTAGACCAGAAAAGAAAATCTTCTGGCCACATAATAATCAAAACAGTAAGTATACAGAACAAAGAAACAATACTAAAAGCTGCAAGGGAAAACTGCCAATTAAAATATAACGGCAAACCCATCAAAATCACACCTGACTTCTCAACAGAGACTATGGAAGCCAGAAGGGCCTGGACATATATCATGCAGACCCTAAGAGAACACAGATGTCAACCCATGCTACTAAACCGAGCAAAACTCTCAGTCATCATAGATGGAGAAAACAAGATATTCAGTGACAAAAAAAAAAAAATTAAACAATACGTACCCATCAATGCAGCATTACAGAAGATAGTAGAAGGAAAAATACAACCCAGGAAAACTGACTGTTTTCAGGAAAACACGGGAAATAAATAACCCCATTACAGCAAAACTATAAGTAGCCCAGCACACAAACACACTACCACAACCAACATTAAAATCAAAAGATCTAACAGCCACTGGTGAATAATTTCTCTTAATATACATGGAGTCAATATTCCAAAAAAAGGCACAGGCTAACAGAATGGATGTGTAAACAAGACCCAACAATGTGTTGCATACAAGAAACACACCTAAGTCACAAAGATAGACATTACCTGAGAGAGAAGGGCTGGAATACAGTTTTCCAAGCAAATGGACCCAGGAAGCAAGCAGGAGTAGACATTCTAATATCTAATAAAATAGATTTTTCAACCAAAATTAATCAAAAGAGATGAGGAAGGATACTTCATACTCATCAAAGGAAAATTCCACCAAGAACACATCACAATTCTGAACATCTATGCCCCAAATAAATGGGCACCCACATTTGTAAAAGAAACATTAATAAAATTGAAATCACACATCAATGCCCACACATTAATAGTGGGAGACTTCAACTCCCCACTTTCAACAAAGGACAGGTAAAACAAAACAGAAATTAAACAAAGAAGCAATGACTCTAAAAGAGGCCATGAATCAAATGGACCTAACAGACATCTACAGAACCTTTTACCCAAACACAAAAGGATTTACCTTCTTCTCAGCACCTCATGGACCTTTCTCCAAAATAGACCATATAATTGGTCACAAAGCAAGCCTCAACAGATACATGAAGACTGAAATAATCCCTTGTATCCTATCTGACCATTAAAGCTAGATCTCAACATCAGAAATAGCAAAGAACCTATACACACATGGAAACTGAATAACTCGCTATTCAATGACAGTTGGGTCAGGGAAGAAATAATGAAAAAAATAAAAGACTTCCTAGATTTCAATGAAAATGAAGGCACAACATACCCAAAATTATGGGACACAATGAAAGCCATGCTAAGAGGAAAGTTCATAGCACTAAGTGCCTTCAAAAAGAAATTCAAAAAATCTCATTCAAGCAACTTAATAGCTCACCTGATAGCTCTAGAGAAAAAAAAAAAAAAAAAAAAAGAAGCAGACATTCCCAATAGGAGTAGAGGGCTGGAAGTAATCAAACTCAGGGCTCAAATCAATAAATTAGAAACAAATAAAACAAAGCAAAAATCAATGAAACCAAGAGCTAGTTCTTTGAGAAAATCAACAAGATAGACAAACCCTTAGCCAAACTAACTAAAAGGAGAGACACTATCCAAATCAACTAAATCAGAAATGAAAAGTGGGACATAACAGTAGACACTGAAGAAATCCAAACAATCATTAGGTCTTACTTCAAAGCTAAATCAAGACCAGGTAAATAAATTAAATAGCTCTATATCACTTAAGAAAAATAGAAACTGTTATCAGAAGTCTCCCATCCAAAAAAAAAAAAACAAAAGTCCAGGGCCAGATGGTTTCAGTGCAGAATTCTACCAGACCTTCAAAGAATAGCTAACACCAATACTCTTCAGTCTATTCCACAAAATAGAAACAGAAGGAACATTACAAACTCATTTTATAAAGACACAGTTACCTTGATACTTAAACCACACAAAGACCCAACAAAGAAAGGGAATTTCTGGCCAGTCTCCCCTATGAACATTGATGCAAAAGTAGTCAACAAAATACTCACAAACTGAATTTAAGAACATATCAAAGATATCATCCACTATGACCAAGTAGGCTTCATTCTAAGCATGCAGGGGTGATTCAATATACAGAAATCCATCAAAGTAATCCACAATATAAACAAACTGAAAGAAAAAAAATCACATGATAACCTCCTTAGATGCTGAAAAAGCACTTGATAAGATCCAACATAAGTTTATGTTTGAAGTCCTGGAGAGATCAGGGATACAAAGCACTTACCTAAACATAGTAAAGGCAATATACAGCAAGCCTATAGCCAACATCAAACTAAATGGAGAGAAACTTAAATCAATCCCATTGAAATCAGGGACAAGGCAAGGCTACCCACTCTCTCTATCTCTTCAACATGGTTCTTGAAGTCCTTGCTGGAGCAATAAGACAATTAAAGGAGATCAAGGGGATTCAATTTGGAAAGGAAGAAGTCAAAGTATCACTGTTTGCAGATGATATAATAGTTTACATGAGTGACCCCAAAAAATTCTACCAGGGAACTCCTACAGCTGGTAAACACCTTCAACAAAGTGGCTGAATACAAAATTAACTAAAAAAATAAAAAATCAGTAGCCCTCCTGTATACAAAAGACAAATAGGCTGAGAAAGAAATTAGGGAAACACCCTTCACAATAGGCACAAAGGACATAAAGTAGCTTGGTGTGATTCTAACTAAGCAAGTCAAAGATTTGTATGAAAAACACTTCCAGACTCTGAAGAAAGAACTAGAATAAGATTATCAGAAGATAGAAAGATCTCCCATGCTCATGGCTTGGAAGGATTAACATAGTAAAAATGGTTATCTTATCAAAAGCAATCTACAGATTCAATGCAATTCCCATCAAATTACCAACACAATTCTTTACAGACTATGAAAGAAATATTCTCAACTTCATATGGGATAAAAAGAAACCCAGAATCACTAAAACAACCTTCTACAATAAAAGGTCTCCTTGTGGTATCTCTATCCTTGATCTCAAGCTATACTACAGAGTAACAGTAAAAAAACAACAATAACAAACAAACAAACAAACAAAAAACAACTGGATGGTACTGGCATAGAAACAGAATGGTGGATCACCTGAAAGTTAGCTCATTGATAAAACAGGCTAGCTTAGTCTTTATCAGGACTATGAAGAAATCTGCCTTCCCTGAGTAGAATATGTGTTAGGGAGAATACTGAAGAGTAAGGGTGGAGAGGAGATGATGTCAGACACTCAGGCATAACCAATTGAGACTGATTTGTTGAGTACAATATGTAATTAGAGACAGGCAGTCTGTAATTAATTGTTATTTTAGCAGCTGGCACTCAGTTTCATGAACAGATGATGGATAGACAGGCAGAGAGACTGAAGATGAATAAATGGATGTCATATTTAATGATCAGTAGCCCCAGATATTGAGCATATATTTTAAAATTTTTAGCTTTTATACATATACACATGTAAATCTCAGAAGCTGAATTTAGTGGGTTTAAAAACAAACATAACCCATAAAAGCCCATATAGCCAAACTATGCACAGTGCTATTACAGTAAAACCAGATGTAAGCCAAATATTACCTTCTTCAGGAGCACTGTCATCTTCTTCTAGAGGTTTCTCTTCTGCATCTAAGTCAATGCGTTCTTCTGTGTTGTTCCAAAGACTCCAGCACAGGCGGTATAGCTAGCCATAGACAACACACAAGTTTATTAGTGATGAAACATGTTCCAACAATACCTTGTTTAATGTATGGTTTTAAAAACATAACTGTGCCAAAACAGTATAGGTTAGAAGGAAAGGTCTCCTACAAACTCTCTCAGCAAAACACATCAACTATTTTGAATTGCTTGTTTTTAACTCTAGCATTTGTTCACAACTCCAAACAGTATTCTTAGACTCCTACTTCTGGGTTTGTGATGTCAGGAAAGGCACAGATGCAGCGATCCTACACAGAACCTCAGCTGCAATTGCTGTTCTGTCCTGTCTTGCCTTTGTCAGTGCTGCATCCTGATGACTTTGATTTGGTCTAATAGTTACTATAAAATGTTTGTATTAAGTTCGTTCTCAGGATCCATCATTCTTAGTGTCTGTGAGCTGTTTTTGAATTTCACCTTTTCATGTGCCTTTCCTCACTCATCTGCACACTTCTATCAACAATTATTTTAACTGTTTGATATCATTTTGATGGTTATCTGTGATATAATTTATATGTTCATGCTTGATCTTCATGTTTGTTAATTAATCCCAGCACTTGGGAGGCAGAGGCAGGCAGAGATCTGTGAATTCCAAATCAACCTATCTTTAATAGCAAAGTCCAGGCCACAAGGACTATACAGTGACACTCTGTCTCAAAAAATATTTTAAAAATTGAAAGTAAGCTGGGCATGGTGGCATACACCTTTAATCCCAGCACTGGGGAGGCAGAGGTAGGTGGATCTCTCTGAGTTCAAGGACTGCCTCATCTACAAAGCCGGTCCAGGACAGCCAGAGCTATTACACAGAGAAACCCTGTCTTGAAAACTTTAAAAAAAGTAAATAATGTATATGACATAATCACCATCATCATCATTATTATTTGTCAAAAATTTAAGTTGCATGCTCACTAGTCATTCTAAGAAAATTGTTTCAAGTATCAATAGGTTTTAATTTTATAATCATAATATTTTCAGCCATGTCAATTTTATCTATGGATTTCTTGCATTAGTAGGTGAAGAATTATCTTGCTTTACTGATATTGACATAAAAATTATGTGCTTCTATGCTATACCATAATAAACTCTTAAAATAGCATTTCTCATACTAAATCTTTTTGTTGTTTGTAGCCAGACTTTTGGCTGCTTTGTGGGTTTTTCTTTCTTCTACCCTTATGCTACCCTTTCAGCCCTTTAACATATATAGGAGAGAAAAAGGATAGAGGGGAAAGGGGCATTGTTATCCTTAGACTACTTCCTGCTTGATTAGGTGTTTTGAATTCCTTGGGGCAAGTTTGAGCTTTATGTCAAAACATCCAATTTTTTCTCCTTCTTGTTTCTTTTTCATGCCTGACTACTTGACAAACTACCAATAACCCACAAGAACTGAAGAGTTTAAGTTAGCCTGAATATAACTCCATTTTGAAATAAAGATATTGACTGGGAACTGAATTCAGGCACCAGGAAAAATCAATGTACACCTGGCAGAAAACAAAAGTTAACTGTCCTAGCAACAGCCTCCAGGAAATATCACAGAGTAAACGCTTCATAGAAAATAGAGACAAACTCCCTGGCAATAATCAATGGGAATCGGTTGAGAATTGGGTGGGAAAATTCTCCCCAATGTTTCAGATGCTTTTTAGAAAAACAGCCATTGTGATTATATGCTTTACCCACTGTGATTATATGCCTTAGCCATTGTGACTGTGTGCCTCAGAAAAGGTCACCTCGCCCTGCTAAACTTCACCCAATTCTGTAACGCCAAGGCTTGTGTCCCCCTACTTGCTGGCATGGAAACCTGCTTGCAGTCTTTCCCTTTAAAAACCCTGTTCACTCAGAGCTTGGGGTCCCACTTCTCTACTGCTGCATCAGTGAGACTTGGGTCTCGAGTTCGATTGCTCTCGTAACAAAGCTCTCTTGCAGTTGGATCGAGTCGTCTCCTGGTGGTCTCTGAGGGTCCCGTGAACCTGGCATTACACAACCTCTTGGGGCACTAGCATTTATATACCCTGGGGAAAGTCCCCAGAATTCCAAAACATCATCTTCTTGCAGAAACTATCTGCAGTTGGCAAAACCACACCCTGGGTAGAGCATGAAGCAAATCAGTCAACTGCTGGAGACAATCTGAAACAGACCCCTCCCTATTCTACACAGGTCTTTAAAATAAAAACACATTTTTATAATATTTCTGTGCTTTTAAAGAAACAAAATTCTCACTACAGTTGTTGTTAGCACTTCTTTCTTCAGAGTCCTTGAATTCTCACCCTAATTTTCATTAGCTTCCTTGTGGTAGTCCTCAAAATGTTACCCGTGTGTTTCATTACTCCTTTTCTACAAGCGTCTGCAAGAGTTTTCATGGCTATCTGTGAAATAGCTCTTGACGACAATTAGTCTACTTCAGAAGCTGAAAACTCACGATATATTTGAACACAATGATGATCTCATTGATCCTTGAGACAAGTTCTTAAAAAGTATTAATAAGTTATGATTATTCCTTTCACATAATTTCCCATTACATTTATCTTTGTAATTATGTGCTTTCTTATATTATTTTTATTCAATTCCACTATCAAACATAAGTATTTAGTAACAGATTCTGGTACTATGTCATTAATAAAGTTTTTTTCCTTTTTCCTTTTTTTTGTTTTTGTTTTTGTCTTGTTTTGTTTTTTGTTTTTAGCTGCATATGTTTCAAGTTTTCAAAGTAGATATCTGATACTGGATACTTCTTCAGTATAGTAAGAATTGCATTAAAGATTTTGAGTGATAAACATAAAATTCATAGAAGTATTATTACATGATAGCAATAAACTGAAACAATGTCACTAAATAATGAGTATTCGTATTTTCAAAAGATTAACATTTTTCTGGAGTCCCACAGTTTGTCCCATTCTACAGGTAATTTTGCTGAGCATTATAGGTCCATATATTATTTATTTATATATTTATTTATTTATTTATTTTTGAGACAGTGTTTTATTTTAGCCCTGGCTGTCCTGGAACCCACAAAGACCAAAATGCCTCTGCCTCCTGAGTGCTGGAATTAAAGGTATGTCCTACCCTACCCCGTCCAGCTCAGATTCGTGTTTAATTTTTTTCTGTTTATATGTATTTGTGTCTCTATATAAAAAATGATAGTATAACATATTATAATATTCTGCATGTCTTTTCCTGATATAGTCATGCTATGAACATGATTAAATATATATTAGTGCTTCCTCATTATATACTTACTCTTTTAGTGATAAAAATCTGGATTGTTCTTTTTTTTCTATTAGAAATTTTCAGAGAAACTATTCATATCTTTCTACTTTTGTATATATTTTAAATACACTAATAAAACTATATTTTTTTTTTACCCATAGATATAAGAATTTAAAAACTGGCAACTGTAAATTGCCCTCTTAGAAAGCATAAGCTTCACATATTTACTAAAAACTGTGGATTGTGGGAATTCACCACTTTCTTACCAACACAGAAAATTACTTGTATTTTCTATGGGCAATTTGAATGACAAAAAATGAATATCACATGTTCTATGTTCTCATCCCTGTTGCTGTGTGCATTTTTATCTCTGGTCATATTGTGGATGTTTTTTGTTGCATCTCCTAAGTTGGCCCTGCCCAGGTGCCTCTTCTGCTCTGTGGTATTTCCTGGTCTCTTAGGCAACACCAAGTGCTGTCATTCTGGTATACAGAAACAGTGGCATAGAGTTATGCCCCAGCTCTGTCAGGAAGATTTTTAATTTCCAGTTCATTTCCTAATCTCTTACATCTTCATTCTCTGGTGCTTTGCATATGCTAGCTGTGAAGCTGTTGCTTGTTTGGATTCTAGCTCTAGTATTATAATGGTTCCATTGCCTTAGCCTGTATCATAACCAACAGTGTTAGGAAGAAAGGTTATTTTTAAATGAGCATGAAGTCATCATTCATTACTCACGTGAACATCAGGAATTGGCTTCGTTAGGAAGGAGATTCCCAGGATTACTAGTATGGACACAAAAAACAGAATGATGGCAAAGTATGTATAATGCACTCCACAGATAATCTTGGGACAGTCACTGGGAGTCACGCAGCTGCCTGTTCCATATATAAACTCAGGAATCATACGGGCAAGGCCTACCACAAGTCCAAACATTAGCCCCCAGAATGCTCCCTGAAAGAAGAAAAGAAAGAAAAAAGTTACCATTCTGCTTGCTGGCTCCCTTAAGAAAAAGTCAAGAACAGAAGTTTTTCAGAGTAAGGAAAGCTCAAAATATGCCTTTATTAGTGGGATTTTGCTATCTTTGTTTTTCAGTACCAGAGCACTGTAAAACCTATTTGTTGGCATAATGTTTTTGTGGACTGGGTACAGTTTACCCTTGTTCGTTCAAATGTTGATTCCCTGCCCCAGTATCTGGTTTCAATCTGGACATTGCATTGTGATGTTTATTCTAAGCAACTCCTGTCTCTAGTGTGTGTAAACATGCCACCATTTGTTCTTTGTATTGCCAATAAAAGCCAACCAGCCAGCACTGAGCAATACAGAGGAGGGTGAGACATCTTGGGCCAGTGAATGGAGGAGAAAGGAGATGGATTGGTGAGAAGAGGACCAGGAAACATAAGAAGAAATGAACTGGACCTAGGATATGATTAAAAAGCAAGTTTAATGTGGGAAATCTGAATGGGAGGAAACTCTACCTCCTTGGAGGTTTAGGATGTAGTAATTAGTGCGCAGCACTGCGCTCTGGGCTAACTAAATAAACCCTAGTCTCTCTGTGTGGTTAGTTGTGTATATAGCTGGTTAGGGAGTAACTGCTGCTTTACTATAAATGTAAATCAATATTAAATATTAATAACCTTTCAACATTTACTGATTTTTATTTACATATATGTGCGTATGTCTGCTTATTTGTATGTGTAACATGTGTGTGAAGTACCTGTAGTGGCCAGAAGAGGGAGTTCGATTCCCTGAACCTGGAGTTACAGGTGGATGAGAGCTGCCAAGTGTGGGTGCTGGAAACCTACCTGGGTCCTCTGCAGGAGCAGCGAGTGCTCTTAACTCCTGATCTCTGTTGTGCATTTATTACTATTCCATTCTATTCATTATTGACAAGTGCCATTTGTATACACCTACAGGTGCAACTGGCTTACATTATGATGTACATATTTTGGAATGACTGATCTTAATTTCTAAATCCTAGACATCACATTTTAATTTGTCTCAACTCCAGAACTCTGTCCTCTCTCACCAAAGATGAGATTTTCTTCACTTAAGTTTTCCAATCTATAGATTTAAACACTTGCTATTAATTTCACCAAATAAGTAGATCTATGGCTTACATGACTTTCAGGGCTGAAAATAGGTATGTTTGACAAGTCAAATCTTTTCTTTTCTCTCAGTGATAGATGGTAATGGAAACACAAGCTCTCAGTTCTGCTCTCAGGAAATAGCAAGGCATGGGGGTCAGGGATGTGAGCTTTAGACTGCAGGAGACTTCGGGAGACAGCATCTGAATCCCAGCACTCTAGTTAGTTAGACAGGGCAGGAAAAGCAGGCATCAGCTTCATCACACCTGTTCCTCACCCAAAGACCCTGTTAATAGACAACTCTCTAGAACAGGCAATGGATTAAGATAATGGTCTACAAGAATCAATCACTTATAGAATACAAGCATTTAATATATTTGAGTTAATCCTAGCATGGTTGATTTTTTTGGTAAACATTTTACATATTTTCTATTTCTACCATGTTATCATTCAACTAAGGCAGGTACCGCAGTTGTTTTTGTATTACATAGTTGACTGATTTGCTTGATGTCAGTATTGTTATACGGTAAAATTATGACTGGACCTTGGAAACCTCTCTGGAAAATGTATGTGTTTGTGTTTGTGTGTGTTTATGTTTTAAAACTTTACAATTAATGTACACAGTTTGTGAAAAATGCTGAGTTTAATATGAATGTACACTGCCTAGTCACATAATTTTGTGAGGACTATAAATTGTGGTTTACTACAACTGAGTTTGCAATGGGCCTGAACTGATAGACCCAGGTTGGCCTGAATGAATTTCTTCTGAGATGGGGTGTCACTGTGTTGTCCAGGTTGGTCTTGAACTTCTAAATTCAAGATGTCTTCCTGACACAAGCTCCTGAATAAGATTCTGGAACTATAGCATGGACCACCGTGCTTGAAAGGCTTTCTTTTCCAGCTGAGTGTGATGGTGCGCTCCTGGGATCCCAGCACTAAGGGAGGCAGAGGCAGGTGGATCTCTGTGAGTTTGAGGCCAGCCTGATATACAGAGTGTTCCAGAACAGCAAAGACTACACAGAAAAACCCTATCTTGAAAAAAAAAACAACCTAAAAAAACAAAACACAAAATAATATCTTTTCCTAACCTAGAAGTTGTAATATTTGCTCCATTTTTGCAAATGAATTCCTTAATTTCCCCTTACCTGTTCATTGACTCTTTTGCAGAAGATGGCAAGCATGAAGACAGCACCAATTGGAGGCCCAATATAGCTAGAAAATGATCCCACATAATGGAACAGCTGTCCATTTTGTGATACCTGTACCAATGGGACCCACAGGATGCTGATGACGATGAGAACAATGCCAAATACCCTGTCAGGAAAACACAGTGATCCAAAGATGAAGCAAAAGCATTGTGTAGGCGTCTGCCATTCCTGAAGTTAATCTTCTGCTCTTTCTTCTTTGTTTTTCCAAGCAAAGTCAAGCTGCTTGACCTCACATGAACCCACACCACCCCTAAGAATTACCTGGTAGTGAAATGTGAATAAGTAAACTCTACAGTTAGCTGTAATATATTCATTTGTGAGATTATCTAGCTACTCCTGAAATGAACTAAAATTTCAGCAATTGACTATCTTTTCAATGCATACATCAATTAGAAATAAACATTAGATTATTTCTATCTATCACTAATCCTTTATATGATAAATAAAACAGATTAATCTTTTTCCTTTTCTCTAGGTTGAGGAAAACTGAGTCAATTTACAGAGGTTAGCACCCAAATATCACACATCTCAGATGTTGTGTGGCATGGCAAGAAATGGTAACATACGCTTCCTAACTTGAGTATTTCAACAACTAAAATGAATTTCTTAAAATTCTGGTAAGAGGTAAAAAGATATTAGAGGTAGCTGTCTTCTGTGGGAGGTGACCTGCTCTTGGAAACCCTAGTGTCCTAATTTACTGTAAGCAAGCAATTTGCTAGATAGTGTGATCTCCTAAGTAAACGTGATGGTGGGGTGAAGGGGCCACCAAGAGCTCGTCAGGGAACGGAGGGACAAGGGTTTCATTTAAGCCTTACAAACTGCTTTACTGTTACAAATATTGGAAAAAAGA
This sequence comes from Meriones unguiculatus, assembly GCF_030254825.1. NCBI lineage: Eukaryota > Metazoa > Chordata > Mammalia > Rodentia > Muridae > Meriones > Meriones unguiculatus. The sequence continues at coordinate 10,148,491 of NC_083363.1, forward strand.
ACAAATAATAGAAAATCTTGGTGTGCTGCCTAGAAAACTAAAGATTCAATCAAGCATCCCCACCACTTATCATTATCTTCAGAAAATAAGTCACACACTCTCCCTCTTTGCTCCAGGGCCTTCTCTCTCACGTTGAATAAAATCAAATTCTTTGCTGTAGTTAAGCGAACCTGGTGCACTTCTCTCGGCGTCTGGGTAAACTTGTGTTGCGTTACTCTCATGTGCTCCTCTGTGCTAACACGACTATGTTGTTGACTAAGGCATCATGTCCTGTTCACTTACTCCTGTACAACAGGTGTCAAGTCGAAGATAGATGCAAACAGGGGCCTCACAGTATCTAGAAATTGATCCTAGGTAATGAAAATGCCGGGACAAGTAGCAAGATGACAAGTACAATGGTAGAAAAACGATTTGAATACTAAATAAAAACATAGATTCATGAAGGCTAAGACTATCAGAAGAATGGATTCCTTATTGTTTCTTTCCCAGAGAGCCATGCGTCTCTGAACTATATCTGCTTCTGCATACTTCAGATATCTATAAACGTTGTTACAGTTTTTTATCCCGCTCTGAATTTATTCGCAGAACTTATGGCTGTGTGCTAGAGAATCTGGTTAATTATTTATTTTCCTCATAAAATCATAAATCTAGTTAAGAAAAAATTTTAAAACAATGTTTTTTTTTCATATTTTTCTTATGTGAGATTGTAGGCTTTAGATATAATTTCCATTATAGGGAAGACTCATTAATTTATCACTCAAATGTCAACAGGATTTGTGCCTATAATTTTTAATATATTTTTTTAATTTATTACAATTTATTCACCTTTTATCCCAGCTGTAGCCTGTATCTTCATCACCTCCCAATCCTACCCTTTTTCCCTCCCTCATCTCCTCCCATGCCCCTTCCCCAGTCCATTGATAGGGGAGGACCTCATCCCATTCCACCTGACCCTAGCCTATCAGGTCTCATCAGGACTGTCTACACTGTCTTCCTCTGTGGCCAGGTAAGGCTGCCCCTCCCCATCAGGGGGAGGTGATCAAAGAGCGAGCCACTGAGTTTATGTCAGAGATAGACCCTGTTCCCCTTACTAGGGACCCATTTGAAGACTGAGCTGCCATGGACTACATCTGTGTAGGGGTTCTAGGTTATCTCCATGAATGATCCTTGGTTGCAGTATCAGTCTCAGAAAAGACCCCTGTGCCCAGATCTTTTGGTTCTGTTGCTCTTCTTCTGGAGCTCCTGTCCCTTCCATGCCTTTCTATCTCCCCCTTCTTTCATAAGATTCCCTGCATTCTGCCCAAAGTTTGGTTATGAGTCTTAGCATTTGATTTGATACACTGCTGGGCAGAGTCTTTCAGACTTCGTCTTTCGTTGGCTCCTGTCTTGTTCCTTGCTTCTGATGTCTATCCTGTTTGCCTTTCTGAAAGAGGACTGAGAACCTTACCTAGAGTCCTCCTTCTTGCTTAGCTTCTTTAGGTATACAGTTTTTAGTATGATTATCCTATATTATATGTCTAATATTCACTTATAAGTGAGTATATACAATGTGTATCTTGAGCCTCATGAAATCAAGGCCAGCACCTTCTCCATCAAGAAATTCAGAGGTTCTCTCTCTCTCTCTTTCTTTGTCTTTTTCTCTGTCTCTGTCTCTGTCTCTCTGTCTCTCTCTGTCTCTCTCTTTCTCGGTCTCTGACTTCGTTTGTAAAGAATCACAATCCAGGCTTAGTGAACTCTTTGGATTTGCACCCCAAGTGGTTAATGTGTTAACGTTATTGTTGCTAGTGCCACAAAAGCTCAATATTTTAAACATGTAGTCTATCCTTACAGACAAGGTGACTGTAAACTTGTTAAAGCTCTTCTAATGTAGCCTTCCATAGATGCTGTACTGATTTGCCAGATGGAGAGTGTTTTTATCATGAAAAATTGGGGCATCAACCCCCAGGTTTCCTCAGTGTGCAATCTACGGAGAACGAGCAATGTCAGTTTCCTAATGGCTTCAGGATAAACTTCAGTTGCCAAGCCACACAGATGCATGATCCGCTTTCACCATAGGAGACACACATGGGTATATTGCTCAAACTGGATAGTGTAAAGGAAAAATGATGTGTCTGTTATTTTATCACTTTAACTTCATTTAGAGTTATTCACTTTTGCAAAAGGTATAATGTCTTTTTTTTTTAAAGATCACTTCTCGCCTATCTTCTTGATCAAGGCTACCGAATATTTTTAAAAAATATTAGTACGTTGAGAATGAAAGAGACACACACACACCAATCTCCCTGATAGAAGTACATGCTTATGTACACTAACAGACATACACAGAAATACCGCAGTCAGACGGCCAGGAACAGTAAATTCTAATATATTACTATGATGGAAGTCTATACAGTGATTAAATGAATAAACTATTCCTGCACAATGCTACATGGCTGAAATCATGAATGGATTAGAAAACCCACTGTATCATTCTAGTTACGATAGCCAAACCAGGGAAAGGTTGAACAGTTTGTGACGTTACTAGTTGAGTTGTTAGCTCTGGAAATGTGGGAACCAAGAAGAAGTTCGGTGTCCTAGTAATTTTTATTTCTTGAAAAAAGTTGTGGTTACAGGAGTATTTGATTTTTAAAAACATAACTTTGCCATGTTTAAAGTGCTCACCATATATTTTACACTTTCATTTTTGTAACCATTTACAAAATGGTTATAACAAATAGATTCTGCTTGAACATTATGAAGGAGAAAACTATGTATGTCAGCTAATATTTCTTGCTTCCTTCCATATAACTGTCTTCAAGGTCCCCAGCCTGCTCGGGGTCTCCTGGGTTTATTTACAGAACACTTCAACCTCTCAGACTCCTCTTTTTGAGGCTCTGTCTCTATTTAATATGGCTTTCTATCTAATATGGCTCAACCTTTAGTGAATGCAGTTGGTAAATTTCTTTGTAAATGTGCTGATGAGGTAATTGATCATTTCCTTACAGTATGCATAGAAACTTAAAGGAAATTTAGCTATCAGACTTATAGTGTGGAGGATATCCCGTTAAACATGGATGGACTTAAAAAACATACATATGGTGTAGGGGTAATGAAGAGGGGGAAAGAATAAGTAAGTATGGCTATAATTTTAAGTCTGTAAAGACAAAGGTTGAACATTCCCTAATGATTCTTCCCCATTATAGAACTAGATTTTTAGTTTTGCTGAATCCAAAGAGCAGGGATCTGTAGTTCCTGTCTCTATCCACCCTCTTCAGGGGAGTCTATGCAGAGACCAGGTTCTCTCACCGTCCAGCTATCATGAGCTCTCTCTCTGATGCCTTCTTCCTCATCTTGGTGTAGAGGTCCATGGTGAAGAGGGTGCTGGCACTATTGAAGATGGAGGTCAAGGTGCTCATGAGAGAAGCCAACATGACTGACAGCATCAGGCCTCGCAGTCCTGGGGTCAGGAGAGGGTGCAAGCTCTGGTTAGATAGGATTGCCATTCATGGTTTATGATTTGATCAATCAAAGAGCCATTCAAGGATAAAACAGTCACAGAGTTATTAGCTAATGTGATTTTCAAAGTACACCATCTCTGAATTTTTCTTGGAGATTTAATCAGTTAACACACACAAAGTTACTGAAACACAAAAGCTTCAATATGTGTTAGGTACTATGATTATTCACATAAAGTGACTACATCATCACAGAATACTTATAACAAGTGTTAGTCAAATTAACCATACTTGAATGTAAAAAATAAAACATGGTAGTGAAATCCTTGGTGTTTAATGTGAGAGTTCAATTTTAAAAAGACAAAGTCATCATGTGGCTGGTGAGATTCTGTGGTTTAAACTTAACTTATGAAATGTATATATACGGATTTATAATGCTCAGGTTATAATATTCATTGCTCAGGTTCAGTTTAGTATTAGTTTAGTGCTAAATGTTTACATAGAGGTCATGTGCTGGGAACCACTTTAGGTGATACTGCTGAAAAACCTTCATGGGCAAAGCTGATGGTCTTGAACCATTGCGGGAGCTTAACCCTTCAGTTCCTTCCCTCCATCAGTTATGACTCCAGACCTCCCAGTCTAGGGTAAGATGACATGCATTTGACCTTGAGTATATGGGTTATTGTTCCTTTAGTTTGAATAAGCTTTTGTATGTCAAGGAGGAAAAAAAATGGCACAAAAGTGTCAGACAAGACCCCAGGCCACTTAGGTCTATCAGCTCTGTACTTGCTCTGTTTATGTTTTCCACAGCAATGATCAGTTTCTGAAATTCAGGATTTCATAGGTATGGCTTATTATCTAGACTGTAAATCCACAGTGAGTTCTAAGGTGTAGGGTGCTGGAAGGGTGTGTTTGTCACTGTGTATTCAATACTGATTTCTGTACCCAGAAAGGTTACAGTCCAGACTTTGACCTTGTCATTATTAGGAAGCATCTCCTGCCTTGGTATGTTGTAAGCTTTGTTCATCACCTTCTGATTGGTTAAAAAAAGAGCTGAACAGCCAATTGCTGGGCGGGAGAGAATAAGGTGGGACTTCCAATCCCAGGGAGAGTGTCTCAAGTGGGTCCAGAGAGGGAGAGACAGACAGACAGACAGACAGACAGACAGACACACACACACACACACACACACACACACACACACACACAGAGGGAGAGAGAGAGAGAGAGTTGCCATGATGGACAAGGATGAAGAAGGGGAAGCCAAGGCAAGGCTAGGATGGCAGGTAATGGGCCACATGGCTGGGGAGTAGGCCAGGCCACTACTGACAGGTTAGAAAAGCTGAGTATCTGCCCAACTATAGAGCCTGAAGCTTCAATGAAGATAAAGGTTTCTGTATCAGAATTCAGAACAGGGGCAGGCAAAGCAGAAACCTTGCATTTTACAGAAGGGCAAGCATACTTATTTTACTGATAAAGTTATAGGATCCAAAGCAAAGCCTGAGAAATGGTATACACTTTGGTACAAACCATGTGCACTGAGAGATATTGGTCTAAAGAAGTCAAGGTGAAGTTACTTTCTAGTTGTCTGACTTTGCCCCTTTGTAGCGTTACAACTTTTCCTTGGCTAATAAATCCTGTAAATGTTAACTGATCTGGGAGACAGCCTTCATCCTGGGCAGCTGTTCTTCTAAGAGAAATTAGCTCCTGTCTGAAATGTGCAGACCCATCCAGGGTGTGACTGGTAGACTGTGACTGAGTCTCAAGAACTATCTGATGAAAAGGACGAAACTAACAGAAGGTTTAGTTAGCAGAGAGTCTGCCCCAGTGTTCTCCTTGTGGGCCGTGTATCCCTCTAGACATGGTGTGGGTGTTTACTTACCATCAGGCATCAGTTCCAGCACCAGGGTGGGGTAGGCATAGTTGGTGCAGCCAACTGGAGTGCCACACTGTTTCACACACTCAGAAGGCACGACACAGGCCACCTTATCTGAGAAAAGACACAGTTCATTGAGCAGGACCAGTTAGGTACAATCTGTAATGGGAAATAGGAAACATGCAAGATCATAGATGGGAGAAGCTCTATTTGCCTAGAAATTGGATACTGAACCTTGAATTTGATACACTAACGCCTAGCTTGGAAAAGACAGTGAACGCTGTGTAATATGTTGAAAATAGAAATGTCTTTCATTCATCATAAAAGATTGGTTGTATTTCCTTTACATTATATAATAAAGAAAAAGTAATTTTTCAAGAAAAATATTTCAGCAGTAGTCATTCTCATCTGACTCAAAATTTATTTCCCCAATGCTTTGAAAAAAATTCAGTTTTAAAGTTCTCTCAAAGACCAAGATGTGAGTATGTGCCCCCAAGACCTTGGTCAAAGATTGCCACATCCAATCACAAAAGGTCAAGCAAGTCATCCTCGCTCAGTTCTGCCTCATCCCCGAGTGTAGTCCTGGACTACCTCAGATTCCATCCACAAATGGAAACAGGATGCGCAGTTTCACATGTCTGCAAGGACACAGGCAGCACTATGAAAGTGATGCTTAAGAGTGCCGAGTCTGCCAAATGTTCCACCTCCGAGTCTTTTCCCAGAGGTGCCTTCCTCCATCGAACCTACAGAAGTTTCTCTTATCTTAAAACCACAGATATCAGCATAGAGAAGAGGATTCATGTGTCCACGGCTTGCCTGTGTACAGAATGCGGCTGATCATCCCTGGCATCACCATGATGAACATGGGCAGCAGCTTCAGGTAGCCACACAGGATGCAGGCAGCCTTCACGTGAGACATGTTCTTGCCACACAAGCAGCGCTGTACAATGACCTGCCGGAAAACACAATGCATTAGTGTAACAATCCAACAATGACTATAAGGAGAGTGAGACTACACTTTCAAGGCTTAATGTTACAGTAAGAAATTATATGGCTAGGGCTGAAGACACGGCTCGGCACTTTAAAGCTCTTGATATTTTTCATGCAGAGGACCTGGGTTCAGTTCCCAGGAGCCACAGCCATCTTCAACTCCAGTTTTGGGAGAATCCAATACTCTCTTTGACCTCCATGGATAGAACACACACAGATTGTGCACACACATACATGCACACAAAACATTTCCCATGGAAACGTCACAGTCAGAAAACCATGAAAACAGTGCATTGAGTCATTCATCTCTAGATTTCTTCAGACTACTCTGAAACCTCATCTGGTTAGGGATTGAAAGTGACAGGGTGGCTAGCGTCCTGAGGGGAGGGACTTGATAGACATCCCTTAGGGTTGAGTGTTCCAAAGACTCTCACTCTCTGCACACTGCCTGTAGGTCTCTGTATTGCTTCACATCTGCTGCAGGGGGATGCTTCTGATGATGGCTTAGCAAGGCTCTGATCTATGAGTACAGCGGAAGGTTGTTAGGAGTCTGTAAAGACTTTCACCATTGCTAGGTCACTCTGCTCTGTATGCCTGCCTGCTCCATGCTTCCCAGCTGTGCTGCTAACGGGCTCTTATTTCTCTGGAACCACAAACTCAAATAAACCGTTCCTTCTAGAAGTAGTCTTTGTCAAGATGATCACAGCAATGTAATAGTACATGGTTGAATGAAAGAAATGAGGAAAAAAAGTGGAGAAGAATGGGTTCGTTTGTATGTTTGGTTTGGGTTTTAGAAAACCCACTGTATTATTCTAGTTATGATAGCCAAACCGGGGTTTCTCTGTGTAGACATGGCTGTCCTGCACTTGTTTTGTAGACTAAGCTGGCCTTGAATTCATAGAGATTCAACTGCCTCTGCCTTCCCTATTGCTGGGAGTAAAGGTTTGCGTCACCATGCCCAGCTTAGGCAGCGGTTTTCAACCTGTTGGTTGCAATCCCTTTGATAAACCTCTATCTTCAAAATTATTTACATTATGATTCATAACAGTAGCAAAATTACGGTTATAAAGTAAGCACCAAAAATAATTTTATGGTTGGGGGTCACCACAGCATGAGGAGCTGTATTAAAGTGTGATAGCATTAGAAAGGTTGAGAACCACTGCGCTAGAATGTTTCTATCTATTGTCTATATTTTGATAAGTTGCCCCTAAATTTCTCTCCAGTTTTTACAATCCACCACCACCACCTTTTAGAGACAGGGTTTCTCTGTGTAATAGCCTTGACTGTCCTGGAACTCACTCTGTAGTCCAGGCTGCCCTGAAACTCTCAGATATCTTCCTGCCTCTGCCTTTCGAGTGCTGCACCACCAGGCCTGCCTCACCCTTTTGTTTTTGAAGGACAGAATTTCTGAGCATAATGTTTTCGGTTGACACATCTTTTCCCTTTATCATTTTTGAACGGAAGAATTTTACTTTTTTTCTGGTTTTCAAGAGTTCCATTAAAAAAATCAGTTCAGCTTCAGGGGGCTCCCATCATATGTACAAAGTTGCCTTTTTTTTCTTTTAAGCTTTTAATATTTTGTCTTTGTATTTAAGTTTTAACAGTTTGACTGTAACATGTCTTCTGAATCATCGTATTAGCTGTTCAATGAGATTTCTGGCTTTGCTTTCCTTTCCCAGACTTGGGAAGTTGCCACCACTATTTCTCTGGTTTTTGTTTTGTTTTTTTTGTCTCTATGTGTCTTCTCATTTTGGTACAATGGTAATGTGCACATTATTCTACTTATTTGTGTCTCCCCTAAAAAAACAAACAAACAAACAAATAAAAAACAACTCATTACTTTTTTTCATTTAGTTAACGTAGAATTTCCAGTGATTTTCTTCAAGACTGTTATTATTTTCTTTTTTTTTTTTTAACTTGGTGTATCTGATGCTGAATTCCTCCATTGACTTTTTAGTTCACTTATGTCTCATTTCCCTCAATGACTTGTAACTTTTAAATATTCTCTATTTCTTGTGAGGTTCCCAGTCTGTCCATGTGCTGCCTTCTTCTCCTCCTTGATCTGGTTCTAAGTATTCTTTTGAATACCATGCTAGATAAATCACATAGCTCCATTCCATTATGAACAGTTTATGAATATTTCACTTACTGTTAGCCAGAATAACTTTTCCAGTTTCTACATTTTTTCAATCCTTCTGCCCATTTCTGAGTATTGAATAAAAGAGTCAAGTCCCCAAGTTTAAGTAAACTGTTCTGTATGGGAGCCATATTTCTCTCATTAGCAAAGTGTGCCTTTCATTCCATGTTCCCCTGAAATCTTTAAGACACACTTAGCAGCTTGTAAAAAATCTGTGTGAAGTCTTGTTCTTTTGTTTAAGGAGATAGGAGGGGGATAGAAAGGGAGTATATTATATTATTATTGGCATATTATAATATATTATTGATATATTATTATTGATATATATTGATATAGCAATATTATTATTGGTGTATATTGATGTATCAATATTATTATTGATATGTATTATTGATATATTATTGCTGCCACAGTTTTGTTGAAAAATACCATGAGGGTCTTTTACCAATCTGCAGATGTTTTGAATCAAAATGAGCAGTGATTGCCAAGAAATTTCAAGATAAAAGTAAGACTTGTTAATTTAATGAAAAAGGATAAAGCTAAAGGCAACCATAACACAGACATACAAGTGTTTCCTCTGTGTGTGTGTGTCTGTGTGTCTGTAATAGCATATAATTACTTTTACATAATGACAAAAGTTGTAGACTGAACGCCGATTTCAAACATTGGGATCAGGGTCTGTAGAAAGATGGGACACTCAAAGACTGGGTTGTCCGGGAAGACTGGGCACTGAAGAAGAAAGTTAAATTCTCAACTGACAGAAAAGCCAAGTTTAAAAACCCTATTTAGTGTGTCACTTTCCAGTACTGATGTCAAAAAATTGTATCAATTCTGATGTGTCACAATATACCAAATCCAATGGTTTAGAGAATGGAAATAAAGTCCAACAAACTTAAGCAAAAGAACTGACGTGTCCCTCTCTGAGGGGGAAAAACAGTACAGTGAGGAGGGACCAAAATATCTATTTTCTACAAGACAAGACAAGGAAAAGTGTTTGACAGCTTAAATATTACTTACATGTGCAAAATAGAGGCTAGAGGCTTTCACATGAAACAGGAAAACTAAGAATGAACACAGTCACACATGCAAACGTACATGCTCACCTGATCTGCACACCAGTACCATATAGCTAGAATGGTCATTCCGAATATCAGTCCTGGCCATGGGATGTCGCCAGTGATGGGATCTTGGAAGATGTGGAAGGAGTCCGGCTGAGGAGTGTAGCATTTGGGGTTGATGGTCAGGTTGTCCCCCTCGACCACAGAGGGAATGGCGTTCATGTACTTCTCTGTGAAGCTCTCATAACCACCGACTTCAGCAAATGCTAGAAAGGCAGCAGATCAAACACTGTGAATGTTTCAAACACCTCATGTTCACGAGTGCTCCACTGAGCGAAGGTACTTGAGTACTTCCTGTTAGCCTGGTCATGTCTTCAGCACTTTCCCCCAATGATCCATGGTGCCTTTATTTTTCTCCGCTGGGATTGTCCATGGTAGAATATTGACATTCACAGAGAACTCAGAACTCACACATTAAAAAAAAATTACACAGCTCAAATAAAGTCACCACTTAATAACATTTGCCTCGTACCAAAGCCCATATACCTCCCTAGACTTTCCAGAGTTAAAACATGGCCATTTCGAAGCAAGGGAACTCTGTTATGGTTTTACACTTTCTCTGTCAATTACAATTTTTACTCATTACACACACACATACACACACACACACACACACACACACACACACACAGAAAACAATGACAGCTGATACCAGAAAAAGTATCTTTCTATCCTTTCACACCTCCATTCTGTCCTTCCTCATCACCAAATATTACCCCCTTTCCATCACTTTTCTAAATGTTATACTATACCCACATTTACAGTGTTTAGATATATACATGTATGTATCAAGGCTAGGATCTTCATTGGACGAAAATATGTGATGCTTGTTTTCTGTTTGACTTTTTTTTTTTTTCTAAGTTTGGGTCACTTTACTCAGTGTTGTATTGTCCATGTCCACCTACTTTTCTGCAAATTCCATAGTGAGCAGGAGAAATTCTAATTCTTTTGAAGAGAACAGAAAGAAATGGCTTCCATTCCGGCCTTGGAGCCTGGGTGATCTAAATTTTATTGCAGTTTGTTTTTCTGGTTCAACACTGTTTTTTTTTCCCCTTCTTTCCTTCCTTCCAACTTTCTTTTCCTCCTCCTCTTTTTTTTTGTTTGTTTTTTGAGACATGGTTTCTTTGTGTAGCTCTGTCTGTCCTGGAACTTACTCTGTAGACCAGGCTGGCCTCAAACTCACAGATCTGTCTCCTGCTGCCCTCTGAGTACTGGGATTAAAGACATGGGCCACCAATACCCAAGCTCTTTTCTTTCTTTAGACTCTTAAAATGGCTAATGATACACAGAATTTCCAATAACTACATGAAGTAGGCAGGGAACAACTATAGTAGTTTCATCTTGAAGTCATGATGGGCAGACACTGAAATTCCAGTACTGAACAAACAGAACCACATTAAAGACCAGACAAAACTGGAAAGTAGGACAGAGGGAGAGAAGGTGGTCAGAGTACCTAACATGAAGGATGGAGAAGATGCAGAAGGCATGCTGTATGAAATGAGGGTTCTTTAAAGGAAATTACCTTTGTTGAAGTTTTTTTTTTTTTTTTTTTTTTTTTTTAAGGCTGATTGGTTAAAATTTCAGAGATTGCAGAAGGCTGGGTTGCCTCAGGTCTTTTCCTAGGGTATCTTTAGCCTTTAACAGCCATTCTTCACACACCTCTGTGGTTAGCCTACTATCCATCCTTGAGTCAATTAGGTAAAGCTTTTGGAATGCACAAACAAACCCTTGGCCTGAAGGAAGCCATCAGATAACATCTGAGGCTGATTGCAGAGACTTCTTTGCTCTGCTCTAACCTGAGGTTCCTATCAGTGAATTTTTAAAATCGTGATTCAAGGCTTTCTTGTTATGTTGCTGTAAAAGGGCCACCATATTGGAGCATAGAATTTGAGGTAACCTGAATCATAGTCACAATATTTGGCTCAAGAATCTTTTGTTCTATTTGAAATGGGAGCTACGATTTTATATGAGGTATGAGGCCAGAGAGAGGCCTCTGTATTAGGACAGGAAGGGAAAGAGAGGAAGTGAGGAGAGAGACTGAGGAGGAAAGAGACAGAGGCAGAAACAGAGAGAGACATGCAGAGGGGCACACACAGAGAAAGACACATCAACAGGGTCAAGAGAGAGAGAGAGAGAGAGAGAGAGAGAGAGAGACTGTAAGAGAGATTGGGAAATCCTGGAGTCTGCAGAGCATATAGGCAACTAGAAATGTTTTTTCTTCCCATCCATCAGTCATGGTACATTGTCAGGAAGACATTTGAGAGAATTATGTCTGAATCTGCAGCTTTAAGAGTCAAAATTCTGAGTGCAGATGGGGCTTTTGGGGACCCTTTTCTTCCCCCTGGGTTGCCTTGTCCAGCCTTAATAAGGGTGAGATGCCTAGTCTTCTTGCAACTTGGTATGCCATGTTCAGTGGGGATTCCTAGGACCCGCCCTTTTCTAAAGGGATAGAGTGATGGTTGGGGGTGAGGGCTGGGGAGGGGATGGGAGACTAGGAGGAGAGGAGGAAGGAAACACTGCAGTTGGGATGTAATATATGAAAGACAACTAAATTTATATATATATTTAATATAAAGAGTCAACATTTCCTGCATTGTTCTGTCGCTGGGAACCCACTGTAAAGACCAGGTATGTAGACAAGTCAGTGCTGCCCCAAGAGCTGACCTAGCTACACAGAAAGACTTCTGGAAACAGAAGCTCAACATGGCGGGTACATTGTTCAATACTTGTCTGTTAGAACACATTCTAGCATGGAGTTGCACAAGGGGAATTTTGAGTGATTGTGAGAAAACTCCAAGGAAACAAGGCTCTTGTGACCTGACTTTCTTAAAAACAAAAAAAACAACAACATAAATTGTTCATGGAATGTGCTTTCATGCCTTTCCCAGGTGTAGCAGATAAGAGTGAGTTAACGTTAGATTATTTATTACAACTGGCGATTGTTACATGTTTATGTGCATCTATGGAAAAACATGTTTTTGCTATGTAAAGCTTGTCTTTGTGATTGTACACTTACTCAGGCAACTCTTCTGAACCTCAGAGTACAAACTGTCTGATACTCTGAATAAACTTAGCTATTGCTTGATACTCCATTGTCCCAGGTCCCACTGCCTCTAGAGCATGTATCAACTTGACAAGATCTAGAAAGATCTAGGAAAAAAGCTCCTGGGACAAATACCAAAATATTAGAAAAATTTTGCCAAGAATTCCTCCAACAGCAAGTTAACGTACAGAATATTTAATAAACTCAGAAACTCCTTGAACTTTAGTGGTTGAAACAAGGGATTGTCATGATCTTGGAGCCATTCTAAAGTGAGTTCCAGTCATCCAGAATTACATAGTGAGACTACTTTTTTAACTTCAAAATATGTAAGCATCAAAATAACAAACAATCCAACAATCTAGTCCTATTAATGGGCAATGGTACTGACCAGTTTTCAAATAAAGTTCTCATGATCGTTAAGCATATAACAAAACAGTTCAACCTCTTGAGCCATCAGCTAATCCAAACCCAAACTGCATTAGAATTTTTTTCCCTTTTTAAATTTAATTTTTTTCATAAAACATATTTTAATCATATTATCTCATCTCCCTCCCCATCTTCTTCCTCATCCGTACAACCTCATGTTTTTTCTCTCTTAATATGTAAAACAACCCAACCAAAAAAGCCCCCCCCAACTCCCTCCTCTCCCCACAAAAACTTGGGAGTCTGATTTTGGCCATTACTTCTGAGCCTGAGTCTTATCCTAGAATTTGGCTGATACACTTATTGTCAGTTCACTGAAGAAAACTAATTTTTCCTCACCTAGCAGATATCAGTTATAAATAGCTTCTTGGTTAGGAGTCAAACTTTATGGCCTCTTCCCTTTCTCTCTTCTGGGGTTTGTCTGGCTTGAACCTGTGCAGCTCTGTGCATGCTTTCACAGTCTCTATGAGTTCATATGTGTATCACTCCTATTGTGGCTGGAAAATCCTGTTTCTTTGCAGTTTTCCATAACCTTTGGCTCTCTGCCTCCTTTTCTTCATGAGCTCCTGAGCCTTGAGGGGAAGGGAGTGATAAAGACCTCCCATTCAGGGATGAATGTTTTAAAGTCTCTCATTCTGTATACATTACAGTGTTATGGGTCTCTGCTAATTCCCTTCTGTTGCAAGAAGAAGGTTCTCTGATGCGGGTTGAATGATCCACTGATCTATGGGTATAGCATATGTCATTATGAGTTATTTTATTGTTAAATTCACTTAGGAGGATAAGAGGAGTAAGTTTTCTCCTAGGGCCCATGACAGATCTAGTCTCAGGTTACTGGCTTGATCAAGTTTGCAAAGTTGATTTCTATCTCATGGAGTGGGTCTTAAGCTCAATTTAAAAACAACAAAAACAAAAATGATTGGTTACTCCCATAATATTTGTGCCACTATTGCACAATGGATATATCTTGCAAGCAGGCCATATTGTAGATTTTAGGGTTTGTAGCTGGATGAGATTGATGCTTACTTTTATCCTCTGGTAGTCCATACACTAGTTTCTAGCACTCTAGATGTAAGTCATTTGAGGTAAAGCTTCTAGTTGTATATCTGCTTTTTTTTTTTCTATATTTGATAACATAAGTATGTGATGTTCTCAGCAATAGTGTCTTATAATCAAGTTATGGAAGGGGAACCAAGAACATTAGTGATAACCTGTAATGTTTGGGAGGGAGCACCTAGGGGACCTTTTTAGCCAAAACCTCAAAAGACGTACCCCACTCCTGGTACTGAGGTTTTGTTTTGAACATTATATGGTAACCATACCATTATATGGTAACACTATTTAAATTCCTTTATATTTATATGTATATTAGGATGAGTCTACATTAGTGGGTTTTTATAGAGCTTTTCAAAACTCTTTTAGTGTTAGTTTGGCAGTTTGAATGAGAATGGCCTTCACATGTTTGAATACTTTGTCCCTAGTTGGTGGAATTGTTTGTGAAGAATTAGGAAGTGCTGTGGATAGTTTTAGGTCAACTTGACATAATCTGAAGCCATCTGAAAGGAGGGAATTCCAATTAAGAAACTGCCTCCTCAAGATTGGGTTGGAGGCAGTCCTGAAAAGCATTTTCTTAATTAGTGATTTATGGCGAGAGCCCAGCACATTGTGGAAGGCACCAATCATTGGCTGGTGGTCCTAGCTTCTATAAGACAGCATGCTGAGCAAGGCATGAAGAACAGCTAGTAAGCAGCACTCCTCCGTGTCCTCTGCAAAAGCTCCTGCCTCCTGTCCTGTCCTGACTTCTTTCAGTGATGAACAGTGACGTGGAAGTATAAGACAAATAAGTAAGCAAGTCTTCCTCCAGCATGCTTTTTGGTTATGATGTTCCATTGCAGCAAGAGAAACCCTAACCAAGACAGGAAATATGGGCTCGTTGGGGGCGCAGTGTAACAAGATGGGTGGGATTTGAGCTTTCAAGAGATTCATAGCACTCTCAATGTCCTCTTTGCTTCCTGTTTGTGAGCTCAAAGCTTCTGCTCTGCTACCTTGCTCCTTCCACCAAAGATCATGAATTCATATACCTTCCAAGCCCCAAGCAAACCTTCCTTCTAAAAGTTGCCTGGTCACCGTGTTTTGTCACAACACGGGAAAAGCAACTAAGACATAAGTTTCTGTGACAGGCTTGACCACGGTGGAGTTTTGGAGCAATGTGAAAGGTTTTAGGACTTTGGACTAGAAAAGCATTTGGATGTTATAGGTAGAACTTAATGGGCTGCCTCAGTGCAAGCTAGAAAAACTCAGTGTGTTCCAATAATCTACACATCTGTTTTTGTGCCAGTACCATACTGTTTTTATTATTATGGCCCTGTAATATATATTGAGATCTAAAATGGTAATCTGTCAGAATTTCTCTTTTTTCTTAGGATTGTTTAGCTATCTTGTGTCTTTTGTGCTTCCATATAAATGTAAGGATAGGTTGTTTTTTTTTTTTTTTTCTACTCTTTTAAAAGATGAGATGAGAACTTTGATTGGGACTGCGTTGACTCTATAAATAGCTTTTGGTAAAATACTTATTTTACCAAATGTTTTTTTCCCCTAGTGTCTTTATCTTTTTCTTCGGCGGTTTTAAGTTCTCATTGTGTTGTCTTTCATTGTCTTGTTTAGCTTCATGCCTAGATATTTTTTTTTTCTTTGAAGCTGTAGTGAATGGAAGAGTGTCTATGATCTCTTTCTCTGTATGTTTGTTTTGGTATTAGGAAGACTATTGATTTTTACAAACTTATTCTGTATGCTGCCACTGTTAAAATTATTTATTATTTCTAGAAGTTTTTTTTAAATTTTATTTTTCTTATTAGTTACATTTTGTTAACTCTGTATCCCAGCTGTATCCTGCTCCCTCATTCCCTCCCCAATCCCACCCTCCCTCCCTCATCTCCTCCCTGCCCCTTTCCAAGTCCACTGATAGGGGAGGACCTCCTCCCCATTCATATGACTCTGTTTTTTCAGGTATCTTCAGGACTGGCTGCAAAATCCTCCTCTGTGGCCTAACAGTACTGCTCCTCCCTTGGGAGATGGGGAGGTCAAAGAGCCTGACATTGAGTTCCTATTTTGAAATAGTTCTTTTTTTTTCTTACTATAGGAAACCAATTGCTTACTGAACATTTCTTTAAGTGTTTCTCTGCCATTCGATATTCCTCTACGGAAAGTTCTCTGTTTAGCTCTGTTCCCCATTTTTTAATTGGATTACTTGGTTTGCTGCTTTTCAGCTTCTTTAGTTCTTTATATATAATGGATATTAGCCCTCTGTCAGATAAAGGGTTGGTGAAGATTCTTTCCCAATCTGCAGGCGGTCGTTTTGTTTTGATGACGGTTTTCTAGAAGTATTTTTAGTATTTCTTATGTATGCTATTATTTCATTTGCAAATAGGTGTAGTTTGATTTCTTTTTCTGTTTTTTTTTTTTTTAAATAGGGTTTCTCTGTATAGCTTTAGCTGTCTTATACCTGCTTTGAAGACCATGCTGGCCTTGAATTCACAGTGATCCATCTGCCTCTGCCTTCCTTAGTGCAGAGATTAAAGGCAAGCACCACTATCCCTGGCTACAATGATTTCTTTTCCCATTTGTATCTTTTTAATTCCTTTTCATTGTCTTATTGATCTAGTTATTGTTTAAGCACAATTACTTAGTTTAACCCGAAGATACAAAATTGAAAATAGCAATCATATACTCATAAAAAAAATCAAGAAATTTAAGAAAGACACAAAGAAACATCTAGATGAACTTAAAGAGAAGAAATGCCTGAGTTGATGCACAAGAAAGCACAAATATAAGGTTGGAAGAGATGATGAGGAAAAGAGTACAGAATTTGAAAATGTCATAAGTGATGGAGATTTGAAAAGGGCTGAAGCTGAAATGAAGATGGAATTGAAAAGCATACAAGCCAACTAGAAAACTCCAGGGAAATCCTTACAAGCAGAATGGATCAAGAAGACAAGAATATGAGCCCTCAAGATAAAGTAGACAGTCTAGATGTTTGCTCACATCTGCCCAGGAAAAGTTTATGTGACAGTGACTACCAACAGATGAATGAGCCTGGTGCTGCCAGGACTGCTATTTCCCCTGTCCACCCACAGTTTCCAGCACAGCCAAGAACCCCAACCAGGTGACTGGACTGTTAACATTCCCATTAAGGGAATTATAGGATATGGAAGTATGACCCAGTAAAACTGGGAGTCAATATCACAGAACAAGCAGTCAGAAACATCTCTCATAGCTTCCCACAGCATGGCACACTGTCATCACTTACCAAACCCCATGAGAATTAAAGAGCCAACCAACATGATGAAAGTCTGGATAGTATCTGTGTAGATCACTGAGGCCAGGCCCCCTGTGGGGAGAAAATAATGGACAGGATGTTTTATCCATGCACACTGATTACCCTGTCTTCAGCACTGGGCTCTATTCCAAACACACAAATGAGTCCATGTAACATAGCTGCCATGTGAGCCACAGCTTCTCTTGACACCAGTTTCTCCTCAGTGTTCATTGAGGCATTTAGTTCATGTCCTCTTTCTCCTGTCTTACTGAGATGCAAAGTTCTGTGAATTATGGTGGAGTTCTGTCTTGGCGAGTTCTTGAATATTAAATAAGGGAGAAGTGAAGATTTTATGCTATGAAAGTTTGTCATGACACTCTACCCAATTCTCCTCCCCATTTGGGTTGATATATCTTATCTCAGAAAACCTTGTTTGTTCGGGACACATCATTGTTTTATTAGTTGGAGTCCAGAAATAATTACTGACTTGTGTATTGTAACAATGCTGTGTGGGGCCTATGATGAGGAAGCAAGAACGATCCAGGAAATCTGAGGTCAGGCCCCCAGTCCTCGTGAGTCTGAAATTGTGTTCAGTGTGCAGCAGTGACTTCAGATTATCTTGTTCCGACTTTTATTTTTTCCAAGTCAGCTAGTATAACCTATCGCAGCTGTTTTAAAATGTGTGCAAATGCTTTTAGTTTAGTAGGCAAGAGACACTAGACCAGCATCTTAGGTTCAGGAGAGTCTGTTGGATCATTGCCACCCACCTTCCCAATCAACCTACCCCCGCAGTTCCTCCATTTCACTTGTGACAATTGTGGCTCATTCTGTGATCCACCATGTTTATATCTGTTTAGCCTCGGCTTACATTTTCTAGTGGGATGTTGAAACTTCCTCATCTAAGCCTTCTATGTATTCTATCAGCGTAATTTTAAATGGTGTTTTAGTTACCAACACACAGCTGAGTGAAACCATGAACTCCTCAATATGTCTCCACACCATTTTCTTTTATTTTTCCTACTTCGAAGCTTTCCCTTTCTTGCTCTTTTTTCAAACTCATGGCCTCTTTTCCCACTAAATGCTGTTATATGCATGTATGTTATATGCACAAATATACACACATACATTTCTAAATATAACCTTTTTAGTCTTTATAGTGTTTTTTATCAATCTTCTTGCATCTAATGAGGAGCATTGTGTTGTTTTTATTGTAATTGCTGTGCTGGCCCTGTGCTTTATTCCCATGGTGCCAACAAAATGGTACTTCAATTTGGCAGTCACAAAGCTAGCACTGAGGTCACTAATCACAGACAGTAAACAGAACACATTATTAATGAGTAAAACAAGAGGCAGACTCACCAGCAACTGTGTAAAAAGCGGTGATAGCCAAGAGGATGAAGACTGCCAGGTAGAGGTTTAATCCCATGGCCAGTTGAATGAATATGGCTCCAGAGAATATGGTTGCCTAGGAAAGCAATAGTTGGGATGAGAAAGAAGCATGCATTTCAGGCCTCTGTTTGTTCTGCTCCAACATCTGCCTCCTCTTTTTGCTCACGTGATAGGCTCCTGCCCATCCTTCAAGACTCCACTCAGATGTCTCCACCACAATATTCCCTACAAGTCACCAAACAATTTTCAATTTTTTCTGTACACTTATCACAGGTGGTTTATTGTTCAGTGACTACATAAAGGAAGTGGCATGTCCTGCAACCTTTTTCTGTACCATAAGGCTTATAAAGCCTCAGCAATTGCTTGTGGGAACTCTCTTGAGGAGGGTATTTCAAAGAATATATTATTGGCATCAGCATTCTATCAATGAAATTTTTAGGATTATAATAGCTGTACATATATATACATAAAAGAAGTTATGTTGACCAATAGAACAACATAGACAATCCAGACATGACTGCATATAACTTCAGCCATGTGATACTTGACAAAGTTGACAAACACATACACTAGAGAAAATACATCATCTACAAGAAGTGCCGTGGGGACAGCATGTTGGCACATGGTTACACATATATGAGTGTAACTTAAGTCTTCAGCACAAAACTCATTTCCAAATGGACAAAAACTTCCATGTGAAGCCTGAAATACTGAACCTGTTAGAGAAAGCATAAGCTCTACAATATAAAATACAAGCCCAGGAAAGGACTCTTTGAATAGGATGTCATTTGTTCAGGATTTAAGGTCAACCATAGACAAATGGTACCTCATAAAAAGAAAACACTTCTTTACCACAAAAGAAACAATCAACCAAGTGAAAAAGGAGCCCACAGACTTGGAGACATTCTTTTACAGCTTTATCTGATAGAGGATTTATATCCATAGCTGATGAAGAACTTAAAAAACAAAGAGTCAAGAAAACAAATGATTAAGTTAAAAAATAGACCATGGATCTGAATAGAGAGCTCTCAAAAGAAGAAATGAAAATGACCAAGAAGTATCTCAAAAAAGTATCTCAACAGCCTTGGCAACTAGGGAAATGCAAATTAAAACAACCTTGATATTTCATCTTATTCCAGTCAGAATGACTGACTAAGATCAGCAAGATGACTGACATCAAATGCTGGACAGTAAATGGGGGAAAAAGGGACCCTCATTCACCCTTAGTGTGATTGCAAACTGAGCCAGCCACTGTGAAAATAAGTGCAGGGAATTCTCAAAAAGCTACGAATGGGACCTGAAAAGGATCATCCTGAGTGAACTGTCCCAGAAGCAGAAAGACACACACGGTATATACTCACTCATATAGACATGTAATATAGGATAAACCTACTAAAATCTGTACATCTAAAGAAACTAAACAAGAGAGAGGACCCTGACTAAAATGCTCAATCCCCATCCTGAAAGGCAAAGAGGAAGGACATTAGAAGAAGAAGAAAACAGGAAACAAGCTAGAAACCTGCCACAGAGCGCCTCTGAAAGGCTCTGCCTGTCGACTATCAAAGCAGATGCTGAGACTTATGGCCAAGTGTTGGGCAGAGTGCATGGAATCTTATGTAAGAAGTGGGAAATAGTAAGATCTGGAGAGGACAGGGCCTCCACAAGGAGAGCAACAGAACCAGAAATTTTAACACAGGGGTCTTCCCAGAGACTCATACTCCAACCAAGTACCATGCATGGAGATAACCTAGAACCCCTGCACTGATGTAGCCCATAGCAGTTCAGTGTCCAAATAGGTTCCATAGTAATGGGAAGAGGGACTGCCTCTGACATAATCTGATTGGCCTGCTCTTTGATCACCTCCCCCTGAGAAGAGAGCAGCCTTACCAGGCCACAGAAGATGACAATGCAGCCACTCCTGATGAGATCTTATAGACTAAGATCAGAAGGAAGGAGAGGAGGACCTCCCCTATCAGTGGACTTGGGGAGGGGCATGCGTGAAGAAGGGGGTGGGAGAATGGGATCGGGAGGGGAAAAGGGAGGGGCTTATGGGAGGATACAAAGTGAATAAAGTGTAATTAATAAAAAAAGGCTACAGATAAATCTACTATGTGCCTCGGCCATACTACTCCCATAGGTACTTGATCAGGTAACTATGTTCATTGACACAATAGCTGTGTTCAGTTCACAATAGTTTGGGAACTGAAAACAACCTAAATGCTCTTAAACTGATGAATGTATAATAAAAATGTGGTACATACACACAACGAAATTTTATTTGACCATGACGAAAATGAAATCAAGAAGTTTGCAAGAAATGGCTACAAGCAGAAAATACACTGAATGAGGTAACCCGGGTGCAGGAAGATAAACATCCCATTATCTCTCATACGAGGATCTTAGCCTCTAATTTATATGTTCATATAAATAAAGTAAATGTATACATTATTTAATATGATAATATATAGAATACAATAAATATAGATAAAATAAAAATTACACATATGCGCACACACACAGAGATCGATCACTGGTATATGAGTGTGAACAGAGGTTATCAAAGTAGAGAGGGGCCTGTAAGCATGGAAAACGGCCTTAGAGTGGTCCTGTAGAGAGGGTAGCGGAACATGTGCAACATGTAGGAGGAAAGGGGAATAATGGATGGAAGGGTGGAAAGAAGGGCCAGAGATACAGGGGTGTGTGAATCCAACCCAAACAAAACATGAGGAAATGCCATAGGAACCCTGTTAAGCTGTATGCCGGTTAACAATAATTCTTATCAAAGCCTTTGCACAGATAGGGAAGATAGTTACAAACTAGACACTAAAACAATTCAGCAGCAGAAAGCACAGGCAAACTGATTAAAAATAAGGAGATGATATAAGCAAATCATTCTCACAAGGAGAAATATAAATAATGCACTAAAATCTTTAAAATTTACTTATTTGTTTGTTGTTGTTACCTGTGTGCATGCTTTGCCTGAATGTAGGTGTACTTCTGCCTGCCTGGGACTAGTGGAGGCCGGAGGAGGATTCCAGGGCCCCTGCAACTGGAGTTACATATCCTCCCCGAGAGCGAACTGAACCCAGGGCTCCTGAACATTAAGTGCTCTTTACCACGGAGCCATCTCTTCATGCTTACAAGAAAAAGTTGCCTGGCATCGTGGTGCATGCCTTTAATCTGAGTACTCGAGAGATAGAGGCAAGAGAATCTCTGCCAGCTTGGTCTACAAAGTGAGTTCTAGAATAGCCAGAGCAGAGAAACTGTCTCAAAAACAAAACAAAACAAAACAAGGAAAAGTTAAGCACTGATAATTACTGTGGAAATGCAAACGCAAACCACACTCAGATGCTATATTGCTAAGGTTTTAATAGCTAGTAGTAAAGAATCAAAAATTAACAAATGCAGTTGAAGATGCAGAGAAAGTGGAAGGTTTCCATGCAGTTTCAATGTAATTTATGCAACCATTTCAGAAAGTAGTTTGTAGATTTCTGATAACACTAAAGTTAGACGAGATTGCGGAGGCACCCAGGCACAAGGCCTTGGAACATGCAGTGGCAATGCCAAGAGAGCCTTGGCCCAGCCCTCCAAAGGTGAAGCACTGGACAGAGAGGTGTGTGGACCAACCCTAGGGGGAGCCAACAGGGAAGGGAAACCCAGCATAATGAAACACATCATGATGACAGTGCAGATTTGCCTGAGGCAGAGGGGCAGTTATTCCCACAACAGCAAGAGATTAAAAAAAAAAAAAAAAAAAAAAAAAAAAAAAAAAAAAAAAACTGAAGTAGATTGTAAGAGCCACCAGTGAAGTGAAAAAAAACTGGGTGTCATTTCAAAAGGACACCTACTGATTGGGGATCTCTGTCGACTGCATTTTTAAAAACCTCAGAGCAAGTGACAGGGAATAGCCTAACTATGCCAACTATGCCCATCGAGACAGAAGCCAGCATATTGACAAACAGGGCCCGAGGACACACAGGGGACATAAGTCAAGAGCTACAGTATTTCTCCCTGTAGCTAACACAGACTTTTGTTAAACTGTCACAGTTCTCACTGAAGTAAAATTTCCCCTGGAGCATAAATCCAAATTCATACAACTTACCAGGAAGACTCATACCAAACAACACAGACAGAAAATAGAAAAGGGACAAAAGCTACAAAAATAGAAGATGCATACACTCAAACAGGGACAAATGCCACAAGAAACAACACAAGAAACACAGTTAACACATCAGACAGCACCACAAATGCTGAGAAGCTAGAGTCTGGGGTTTTCTCAGCACTGTAAGACAAAGACAAAAACATAATGGAAGATACCAGATAGTTTAGAGTATTATTTTTCAAAAGGGTTAAAGGCCAAGTAGAGGACTCCAACAAATAGACAATAAATTTAATTCAAGACATTAAAAAAAGAAACATGTGAAATCAGTTTAAGACATACAAGAATACAACCAAAGTTGGCAAGAGGATCAGTTAGCTGGAGGAAAACAATCAAAAAATATGGAGGAAAAAATTTAGCAATGAATCAGAAACATTGAAAACAACAATAACAAATATAAATTCTGGAAATGAAAGAATCAGTTAATCAAATAACTCAAGAGAACGCACCATCAACAGATAAAACCTAGCAAAAGAATGAATATTAAGGATGAAGGTCAAGGCCTAGACAATAATATGTACAGACACAGATCAAGGGGAAAAACAAGTACAATCAAATCCTTCAAGAAGCCTGAGGTATACTGAAAGCAAAATCTAAGAATCAATGGTATAGAAGAAGAGTTGAGAAACACACTCAGAAAGCTTGTCACTGATATAGGCGAGAATTTAACAGAGAGAAAAACAACATTCCAACATAGAATGTATTTAGAACTCCAAATAGACACAATCAGAGTGAACCTCCCCACAATACATCAAAATGTTCAAAGAGAAAAAAGTTGAAAGAAAACAAGCAACACTAAAACCAGAACCATCAGAATAACATCAAATCTGTTTTCAGCAACACTAAAAGTCAAGAAACCATGGGAAGATACAGCCCAAGCCTTGAAAGTAAATGATTATGAACCAAGATGGTTACAACCTGCAAAATTATCTTTGACAATATATGACCACATTTAAATCATACATACTATATTTCATGTTACACAGCTAATTTGTCTACACACTTGATAGATGTATGTTACAGATCACAAAGGATTAAAGAGGGCAACAGTATAGTTCAAGGAGTCTCAGGCACTGGAGAGATGGTTAAGAATGCCTGCTGCTCAATCTTGAGGCCCAGAGTTTGGATCCCAGTAACAAGCCAGAGGCCTCAGCCATGCCTGCAACTCCAGCTCCTGTATCCCAGCTGACCAGTGGGGAGGTGGGATTTGTTTTGGGTGCTTCTGGCTGAAAATCTTGATACCACTGTCACCAGGAAGGCAGACACTTAGCAAACCTATCAAGTCAGTACCTCATCCTAGGCCCTATTATGGTAGAGGCCACCTTCCTTTAGGCAAAAAAAATTCTGGCTTCTCTTCATGTATCATGCAGGAAAATCTCAGAAAATCTCAGATAAGGTAGATGAGGTCTCACAATCAGAGTCACAAAAAACAGAGCCCAAACAAGAATTTACAGAACTTTCTTTGATCTTTACCCTGTGACACTTGTCTGAATACAACTTCCAAAGATGTCCTGTGAATGTATTAAAAATCTCTTGAGTTTTAACAATATGACTCTAGCTTCAAGGACAGAGGCAGAAAAATTGATGAGGCTTGCTGGCTTCCAGATAGAATAAAATGGAAATAAAAAAGTAGATGAAGAGAACAAAAAATTTCAAGACACACACAAGTTAAGGCAACTCATGACAAATCAGCAATATAGAAAATTATCAGGAAAAAATGCTGTAGACAGAGGAAGAAGAAAGATAGTCTTATACACAAGAATGTGGAAGAGTCCCTGAAAGCAATAGATCAGTGGAGGAGAATGGAGAAGGAGCTAGTCATATTTGACAGAGCAAACCAGCAAACACCCAGCACTACCAGGAGAAAAACGCTATAACTAACAATTAACCTCCAACCAGAACAACCAAAATAAAATCACAGACAATAGCAAACCCTTCACATTCATAATAGTGAAAGGAAGTGGCCTTACCTCACCAATTTAAAGACATGCACTAATGGACTGGATTTTTAAAAACGTTGACCCAGTTATGTGCTGACTTCAAGAAATATACATATCTAGGAAATACATCAATAGACTGAGGGTCAAAGGTCAGCAATTTACCAAGAAACATGAAGCCATAAAAAAGCTGGCATAGCAATGGTCATTTCTGATAATGTAGATTTAAAATCATTTCTAATCAGAAGTGATAAAGAAGGCAGCTAAGTATTAATAAAGGAATAATTCAATAAAATACTAGCTATTGTAAATATTTATATACCAACTCTTGCTCTCAGTTAAGGCATAACTGACCACATATGCCTAGACTCAACAATAATGGGGGACTTCAATAGTCTATATATCTATAGGTCCTTTACATCAAAATCGGAAAGGAACCTCAGAGCTAGATTACAATCTAGATCAATTGGCTTGAACAGCTGAAAGGGATGAAGATTAGACAGAAAAACTCTGTCTATTTTTATCTGCCTATGATGTGGTCTCATAGCATTCGGGCATTCACCTTTTAAAAAAGTTACTGAGTATGATAAATACTTTCAGTAAATATCAGGATACAAAGCCAACCTATAAAACTCAGTAGCTTCATATTCACCAACAGTGAAAAGAAACTGCAAACAAACAAACACAAAATCCCATTTACAATGGTCTCAAAAATATCTAGGACCAAATCTTATCAAGAAGATGAAAGACTCCAATAAGGGGAACTTTAAACCTTGAATGAAATAAGCTGAGGAAGACAAACACCTTCTGTGTTCCTTCATTGAGAAAATTAATGTAAAAATGGTATACTATCAAGCACAATCTACAGGTTCGTGTGATACTGATGAAAATACCAATGTCATCTCTCACAGAACTAAAAAACAGTACTAACGTTTGTATAGAAGCACACACACAAATCTATGAGCAACCAAAACAATTTAAACACAAAGAACATAGCTAGAGAGAGATATCACATTACCTGACCTGCAACTCTATTACAGAGCCACAGTGATAAAGACAGCATACACCAGGCAAATCTAACACCAGCCCAGAGATAAACCCACAAAGCTATGCATACCTAATTTTAACCAGGAGGAAAAAAAAATACTGTAAAATTAAAACAACAAACAGAAAATAGTCTTTAGCAAAGGGTACTGGCAAAATTGAATATACACCTTCAGAAGAGTAAAAATAGATCCATATCTCTCACACTGCATACAAGTCAACTCCATTTGGATCGGAGACCTTAATTTAAAACTGGAAGTCCTTCTGGGGGGAGTTTGAAGGGCACTGTACACCTGGACTTTTTTTCAAAGAATTAATGAAGTCATTTTTAAAAGGAAAGAAACAAACCTGAAAACACTGAAATTATAAGGGGAAATATTTCAGGGCATACATATGGGCAACACATTCAAATGCCAGTGGCAAAGGAAACAGTACAAGAGTTGAGTAATGGGGTTACATAAAATTAAAGAGCTTTTGCATCTCAAGAAACTATTAACAGAAGGGACAGCTCCCAGAATGGAGAGAAGCCTTTGCCAGGTATAGGTGGCTTAACATCTCATAAAAACTGAAAGAAAAAAAAATCAGGAAAAATTCAAAATTACCTATCAATAACTGAACCAATAATACAAACAGATCTCAAAAGAAGACATACAAATGGCTAGTAATTATTTAAAGGTGTCCAATATCTATCCAACAGAGAGATGCAAGTTAGAGCTAATTGGAAATTCCACTCAGAATGGTTATCATCAGCAAGAGACAGAAGACAACAAATGCAGGTAGACCATGGAGAGTCGAACCTCATTTCCCTGTTTCTAGGAGTGTAATCCAGTACAGCCACCATGGAAATCAACGTGGAGGATTCTCAAAGAACTGGAAACACAGCTACCACGTGACCCTGCTACACTGCAACTGGGGATATCTTTTAAGGACTCCACATCCTATCTAGACACTACATTTGCACACCCACAGATATCAATGCTCAGTTCATGACAATAGGAAATGCAGCCACCCCACATGCACAATTACAGATGAACAGATGATGAAACTAAAGAAAATAAAATTATGGAATTTCCTGGAGCATGGCTGCAACTAGAAAACATTATGTCAGGTGGGTTAATCCCTCCCAAGAAAGATAAATACCTCATGTTCTATCTCATGCACAGATCCTATTCTCTAACTGTTAATATGCATATCTGGGTAAAGGCCAGGGTACTAGATAGTGGTTGTACGACTGTAAATAAAGACAATTTTGAAGAGGGAGATGTGGGCAAGAAAAATATAATAATTTATAAAGGCAGAAAGTTACAGTGGGAGAAGAGGGTCAGGGAGATTAGTGGAGAACTTAGCAGGAGAGAATCAACCTCTCTGTATGTATGAACACTGTACAGAAACCCATTTGTAAGAGATATTGAAAAACAATGAACTTTTGAAAAATAATTAAAATGTTGAAGCTAGAACTTCATTGCAACATAACAATCCTATAATTTTATGTACCAGTGAACATAAATTAGTGACTTGAAGAGAACACAGGCACATTCTGTTTTTTGTTGCCCCTAAGCACAATAGTAAATACATAGAACAAACCTTGCTGCCCTCGTGTAGGGAAATAGGTAAAGAGAACAATATATAAATATGTTGTTGAGCCATATTAATAATGAATTATTACCCAGCCACAAAAAAAAAATCTCGAGGTACATAATGTAATCATTTGAATGAACATTAATGAAACAATAGTGTATTGTGCCAGGCACAGAGAACAAGTAGAAAATGTTCTTGAGGCTGGAGAAGTGGCTCATTGGTTAAGAGCACTGACTGCTCTTCCAGAGGACCCGAGTTCAATTCCCAGCACCCACACGGCGACGCACCACTGTCTGAAACTCCAGTTCCTGGGGATATGCCACCCTTGTATAGACATATAGAGAGAATACCAATGCACACAAAAAGAAATAAATCTTTAGAGAAAAGAAAATTATCTTACCCACACGAGGATGCTAAATTAGTTGATTTCACAGGGGAAGAGGGTAGAGTACTGGTTACCAAAGGCTGGAAAGGGTGGGTAGGTAAAGGCAACAAACAGACAGCGATTGGGCACAAAACACTCGATTCTTGTGTCCTACATCATAGCAGTATTGCGTACTGAACTATTCATTCTTCATTATGTATTTTAAAACTGTTAGAAAAGAAGGTTTAAAACTTCTCAATGTGCAGAAATGATATGTCTCTATATCCTGAGTATTCTAATCACCCTGGTTCTATCGTTGTACTTTTGTATGGTATCAAACCAGCACACAGTGTACATTTTTATTTATCAATTAAAATGTTTAAAAAAGAAAAACCACACTCTTAATTTATTACTTTTTCCATTGTGTAGTACTACTAACTCATTGAGTTTATTATACAGAAGCCATATATAATTGGCTTATTTATCAATGACTATTTTACTATTTTTAAATACACCCAACATAGAACTTCATATTTGAACAATTTGAGGTACAAACCAAAACATTAAGGAATTAGGGAGCACCTCTAACTAACTCTCTGTATGCTATTGGAGGTTGAAAACAAGTGACTTCCTTTTTCACAGCCTAAGAAATGATTATATCTGAGAATAATGTCGTCCCTTCAGGACAGAGTAACAACCACCCAGCTCAGAATCTGTTATCACAGTGTAAAAGCACCGTGCCGCTTAGGTTCTGGTGTTGTTTGTCCAATCAACATAACTAGAGTTGTCATCTGGGGAGAAGGCAGCCATAACCGGGTGATTGTCTCCATGAGAGTGTCTACTGGTAAGTCTATGGAGAGAATTTTCTTGATTAGTGGTTAATATTAATGTGGGCGGGTCCAGCCCAGTGTGGACACTACCACTACTGGGCAGGTGGTCCTGAGTGGTATAAGCAATTTCCCTGAAGCCAGGCGGCGGTGGCGCTCGCCTTTAATCCAGCACTCGGGAGGCAGAGGCAGGTGGATCTCTGAGTTTCAGGCCAGCCTGGTCTACAGAGTGAGCTCCAAGGCAGCCAGGGCTACATGATAAACTCTGTCTTGGAAAAAAATAAATAAATAAACTGAGCAAGCAATAGGGAGCAAGCCAGTAAGCAGCATTCTTCCACAATGTCTGCCTCAATTCTTGCTGTTGGAGGCCCTGCCTTGAGTTCCTACCCAGACTTCTTGTCATGACCGACTGTAAGTTATAAGATGAAACAAACAATTTTCTCTCCAAGTTGCTTTTGGTCATGGCCTTAATTACAGAAACAGAAAATGAAAGGGAAAAGTACACAGGTGCCCATGTCTAAATGATCATCACTGATACCCCTTAAAACACTTCCCTGACGTTGTTCCTTTGTGGCTAATCACATATCCTTCGAAGCCCTTCCCCCTTCCAACTGCTCCCAGGTTCTTGGCTTCTTTGCACCTCCAATTAGCTCACCAACACCCTACCCTCTTCCATCACCAGAAGCCCTCCACTCTGGAGGACAACCTCTCAAGTTAGCATTCTTTTTGAGTCCATGCTCTTTGGAGCCAAAGCTCAGGCTGTCAGACTTGAGGGGAACTGGGTACTTTTATTTGCAACATGGAAACACTCGGGTCCTGACAGCCCCGGTCTCATCTGCTTCCCTCTTTCTGTTCAAATTTTCTTTCTTTGCTGGCTATTTCAGTGCTGCCTCCAGAAGGATAACTGACAAGTTCATTCATCGGTAAGTAAATGCTCATGTCACCTGCATCTGCTTTGCTTGTAACGATGACTAAGCTCAGCGGAAAGGCAAAGGTTAAGGCCAGCCGTTCTCTCATAAAAACCATGACACCCAAAGGGCTGTAAACCTGATAATGTATCTTTAGACCAAACAACGTGGAACACACTGCATTTTTCCATATAGCCTGTCCAGGACGTTGGGATCTTTACATTTTTTTCCTTCCTTCTTTCCAATTATCTTCAAAGACACAACTTAAAAAAAATCTTTAAGATTAGTTAAACATTTAATTGTGGTATCTACTTTTAAAACGGAATTTTAGAAAAAGAGAAGGTAAATTTTTAAAAAAGTAAGTATAATAGATCAAAATAATTCCTTTCTGGCTCATGTGAAAATGAAAATATTAACCTGGACTGACTCTGAGAAAAAATGAAAGGGTGACTGTGGCGAAAACAAAGAAAATGACTGCAGAATGGCAAAGGGGTATGCAAAAGTTCTCACATATGGGAACATGAGCAAAATTTTCAATACTTTATGAATATTCAATTGGACCAGAAAGATTCCAGAGAGTGCAATCCTCCCCTGGCACAGATATTTCAATGGATCTGCAAACTTTTTGACTATTCTGATTCCTGTCAGAGCTGTCATTTTCTACAACTCCCACTCAGTCCTCGCTTTTCTCCAAAGAATGATGAACCACACGTGGCCTCTTATTCTCCTTGTTAGTCAGCCATGCTCCCCTCCATGGACCATTTCTTCACTTCCAAACTAAAGCCATTTTAATTGATTTGTTTTTAACCCATTTAAAATTTTTCTAGTTCACATTGTATAGTGGAAAAAAGCAGAAGGTAAGAGATACCCTTTAAATCGCTGCGTAGCTATCACTTAAAGAGACAATTTTGCTTTGTATATATTCAATCTTTTTATCTGAAGGCTAGTAGATGCTCTATATTGCTATTAATAGTCTTTTATCTTGTAAATGTTTTGTAGAAAGAGCTGTAGGAGGTAAAGTCATCTACATAGATCCAGGCTGCTGACATATTACACCCCGTTTTCTTTCTCTTTTAAATTAAATTTTTATTTTTTATATTAATTACAGTTTATTCACTCTGTAGCCCAGATGTATCCCCCTCCCTAACCCCTCCCAATCCCAGCCTCCATCCCTCATCTCCTCCTATGCTCCTCTCCAAGTCCACTGATGGGGAGGTCCTTCTTCCCTTCCATCTTATCAGGTCTCATCAGAACTGTCTGCATTGTCTTCCTCTGTGGCCTGGCAAGGCTGCTCCCCCATCAGGGGGAGGTGATCAAAGAGCCAGCTGCTGAGTTCATGTCAGAGACAGTCCCTGTTCCCCTTATTAGGGAACCCACTTGGATACAGAGCTTCTATGAGCTACATCTGAGCAGGGGTTCTAGGTTATATCCATGAATGGTCCTTGGTTGGAGTATCAGTCTCAGAAAAGTCCCCTGTGCCCAAATATTTTGTACACCACATTTTTTTTAATATTGTCTCTCTATCAAGCAACCTCTTACAGCTAATATGCAAGGAGGTTCTGAACTCACAGAGGTTTTGATGGCCACCATGATGAAGAGGGAGAGGACTGAGAGGTAAATCTGGAGTCTCTTCCCACCAAATCGCTTCCTGAGATACTCTGGCATGGTCATCACCTGCAGAGAGAGACAGCAACAGGGATTCACCTCTGCGCTGACATCTGCTAAACACCCCTGGGTAGCTAAGTTTTACGCATCACATCCTGGGGATAACCAGGTGAGAAAGGTGTGCTTCCCACGGTAGGCTACAGGCTGGAACAATCATGGACGCTAGAGGCAGACCATTTTAGGATTTCTTCCTAACAGTTACTAGATGCTGTGACCTTTGACAAATAGTTTTGAACCTCTTCTTATTGTCTGACAAGTGAACCAGTTTTCTTTCTTCCCTCTTTCCTTTCCTGCCTTAAGACACTCTAACAATGTAGTCTAGGATGATCTTGAACTCACGATTTTCTGGCTTCTAATTCTTGAATGCTAGAGTTATAAGTATATGTTACTGTGCTCAGCTCTAGGCTGGGTTTGTTGTCAGTGTAGATATTAAGTACCTACAACTACAAATGACTTATAGGCATAAATTTATATTATTCTCACTAATAGTGTTAGAAACGTAGAGAGCAACATCACTTGTGAGTAAGGGACCACAATCATGTGTTGTTCTGGCTAGTCCTATGTTAACTGGACACAATTAGAGTAATTTGGGAAAAGGGATAGCCTCAACCAAGAAAATACTCTCAACGGGTTGGCCTGTAGACAAGTCTGGGTACCATTTTTTAATTAATTATTGATGTGTGAGCCCACCCCACCAGGGGCAGTGCCATTTCTGGAATCACACTCCTGTATCATATAAGAAAAACCATGCTGAGCAAGCAAGTACAGAGCATTCCTCCATGGCCTTTGCCTCAGTTTCTGCCTTCGGGTTCCTGCCCTGCCTTCCTTCAGTGATGGACTGTGACATGGAAATGGAAGTGGAAGTGAAATAAACCTCTTTCTCTCCATGTTGTTTATAGTCATGGTGTTTTATCATAGTGAGAGAAATTCTAACTAATCCATACAGTGAAGAGTTTTCCAAGAGTCTCCAATAAGACTTTGGATTTGGACTTTTGAGCTGCTTCTAAACTGACCTCAGACTTTGGAACCATTGTCATAGAGTGAGTGTGTTTTATATTATGAGAAAGAAATGCTCTTTGGAGACCAGGGACAGAATTCTGTGACTTGGATGATTTGTCTTCCAAAGGTTTCATGAGGTTCAAATTAGGTGTCCGATGTAATGGTGTTGGGATTGGGCAATCTGTACAAAGTAGGGCTCAGTGGGAAGACAGTTAGGTAACGGGTCTTTCTCTTAGGTATCCACCACCACAGATGAATTGCATTATTCTCACAGCATAAGATTGGTGGCTATAGATAGAGCCAAGTAATTGTGGTAATGATACTTGCTTTTTTGCCCAATGCTGGAATGCTAGTAAATTTACTAGCTGGTTACTCGCATGCCTCGCTGGGTGCCTGTGCCTGTTGATGCCCTCACGCTCTGACTCTCTTCAGACAGAAAAGGGATCCTGGAATTACAGCTGCCATTGTTACTGCCATCTCATTGGTGGCTGTTGGAGCTACCACCACGGCATTAGCCAGGAGTCATACTGTGCAGACTGCTCAGACCCTGAATAACCTTCTAGTCAATGTAGCTCATGCCTTAGATGTACAAAAAGGAATTAATGCTCAACTAAAAGGAGGTTTGATGGTGTTCAATCAGAGGATTGACCTCATACAGGAGCAAATTGATACCCTATGGCAAATTGCTCAACTTGGCTGTCAATGAAAGTATGCTGGACTTTGAGTCACTAGCATACAACATGAGAATTTTCCCTGTGCTGCAAATCTGTCTAAACAATTGTCTAGCTATATTTTAGGTAATTGGACTGGAGAATTCAATACTACGATGGAGCAGCTGAGAGTGGCCATTGTCATGGTAAATTCTACCAGAGTGGACGCAGGACTAGCCACAGGATTATCATCATGGATTGCTGCAGCCCTGAATCATCTGAAGGAATGGGCGGGCATGGGAGCATTAGCAGGCCTTCTGGTGTTGGTCACCTTGGTTTGCCTGTGGTATATATGCAAGATTAGAGTCTCACAACAGCGTAATGCAGCCATGACCATTCAGGCCTTTACAGCCATTGAAGCAGGACAGTCTCCCCAAGCATGGTTGGCTACCATAAAAAGCCAAAATGTTATGCTCAGGATGCGAGGCTAAGCACTGCACTCAGGGTCAGCTGCTTTGGACCCAGAGAAGAGCATGTCTGATTGCATGCGGGTTGATGCCCCAGGTCCCGCCTCTGAGAAAAAGGTATTGGACAGGTCTGATGCTCTTTGGGTGGATGACACCTAAATGAACATCAGTACAAAGTCCCAATTTATTTCTAATATCAGAGATCAGACCTCTACTCTTGCCTGATGCGTCCAAAACAAAAAGGGGGAACTGTAGAGAGCTGCGTAATGCCGTGCCTGAAAGATGGAGCTGGTTTCCGCCTTCCACCTTCCCGATGGTGAGTGCTCTCTGTCACGAACAACTCCATATTTGGCTAAGGCTGAGGATCTGGCTTGCTTCCATGTATGTGGACCTATCTGCATTGCCCACGTGGCATGCTGAGGTTGGCTACCCAGAGGCTATTTAAGCTGTGGGCTGGCTTTCCCCTGGGTCAGATGATTGTTCAAGGTTCCTGAATAAACTGCATTGAAAAAAAAAATAAAATAAAAAGATTGGTGGCTATAAAGACACTACAGAGTATGTGTTCGAGTCCATATTTTTCCCATTTTCACCATATTTTGATGCAGCAATGGCTAAAGTGTTCTGGGTACCATGTGAGTTAACCTCCATGACATAAATAGACTTATTTTCTTTATAAAGTACTTTGCTTCTGGCCTTCTGATAGATATACAAAATTAATTCAAACATACTCCAAAAGGCACCAAGTACGCATTTCCAAACTGGATCATTTTTCTCTGTTAATCCATCACCTGGCTCCTCTCTGTAACATCCGTCTCCACTAATGGAGGCCTCACACCTCCAGAACATGAAGCTTTGAGTCTTCAACTTGTCATAACACTTCTCTCTTTATTCCTTTAGTTTTTATCTGTCATTAAGCTTGTTGTGTTTTTGCCAGGAAAAATCTGCCATTTTTTCTTCTTCCTATAAAACCATGATTTGTAATGTCTTCTTAAAAGTGTCTACCATAGGTCCATTGCCCAGGTTCATTCTCCTCTCAACTGATAGAGTAGAGCTTCCT
This sequence comes from Meriones unguiculatus, assembly GCF_030254825.1. Classification (NCBI taxonomy): domain Eukaryota; kingdom Metazoa; phylum Chordata; class Mammalia; order Rodentia; family Muridae; genus Meriones; species Meriones unguiculatus. The sequence goes on from NC_083363.1 coordinate 10,182,871, forward strand.
AAAACATTAAGTATGGTCATGAGCCTTGAGTTTCTGGAAGCCTTTGCTGCTGCTCATTTCTTAGGAGGTGAAATGTCTACTACACTTGAACCCTTCCTCTCCCACACATACATGCAAACCCACTTATATGTCCTACACATTTCCTGCATATAGTCTCTATTTTTTAACTGACCTCCAACTAATGCAAAATCTCTCATGATGTTTAACTTCTACGTTTTCTTAGCACTCTCGAGTCTGACTTTATTTTTTCCTACAAAGGTGATGCTCCTCAGAATAATCCAGCTCATTTCCAACTCCTTCTGATGAGTTTCTCTTAAAGTACTTGGGTGGTCCTAGATTCAGGTTCCTGCACCAGCTAAAGGCAACCCCAGTGGCCATTACAGAAGGCCTTGGAGATATTTCTCACCCATCTGTGGCCACGTTTTGCACTGAGCCCTTCCAGGGAAAGAATGGCAATTTTGTCACCTGTTTACTTTGTAGCAGCAGACCATGAGAAGGTTGAATATTAAGTTTCACTACAAAGAAGTTAGTGAACAAAAGCCTGTAGAGATTCCTTCTGGAAGGCTCATTTGCAGGTCTGGGAATACTCACCCCTGCCTTGATGTAGATGGGGACAAACACCCACCCAAGAACTAGCACCATGAGCAGGGCCTGTGAGAAACCAAGGGGAGAATGGAAAGTTCAAGAGGCATTGCTTATGAGACAGAAGCCACTGAGTAGAGAAACAGCAAAAACAAACAGAAATAAACACAACAACAAAACCCAATTTGTTAAATCTTGTCCCACATCAACCGTTAAGATATTTGAACAACTGTCACTTCCTTTCCTCTGTGTTTATGACTGAGAAGTCAACACTTTCTGAGACATAGGATGTGACTCAAGACATGAAGTGAAAGATGATTAAACAACATGGCTGAGTGGGACAAATACTTGGACCTCTGGAAAAGCACAAAACTTTTTATCACAAAGTATTGCGCTTGGATGGCAGGTGGTAAGCATGATATTTTCGAATGGATAAAGCCATCAGAAGGAAATTTCAAGCTATTTTAAGATCCTTGATGGTGATCACAGCTCCCCAGGGAAAACATTAGCAAAATCATAACCACTCATTAACATGTGGTATTTGCATATTTTTGACAGTTGTAACTATATTCCTTCAACAACCAAGTGAGGCAGCTACTTTATGTAGTTTTACTTATCTTATAAAGGTGGAAACCACACCTCATAGAGATTAGGCAAACACAATGTCACAGGCTAAATGAGGATAGATGAGTTATTTATAGCCTGAGAGTTGCACCCAAGAAGCCCATCTGAACGTGAGTCTAGGGGCAAAGTTTATGGAGCTATCAGACTCAAACTCTGGCCAAAGAGCTTATCTGGAGGCTGGGTGTGTACTGGAGGCTCTCATTCTACTAACATAATTAGGAGAGAGGCTTAACAAATGAAGAGCAAAGGTATTTGTGATGATTCTCAGTCCTTCCTAGGCCCACCCAGGGATGCTCTGTCTAAACTTTGACCATGATCTGACTTCCTTCTACACTAGTGTCTTCCTCTTCCCAGTATGCACACACTGCAAGGAAACACTGTGGGGAAAAGATAAAATCAAGTTTCTGAAGCAGGCACCAAGTCCTCTCCATTAGCTGTGAGGGATGTGATCCCAAAGGATTCCTAAGTGCACTATGCATGATTTTCTCCTGGTGTATTCCATACCACTGGGTCATTTGGAAGCTTCTCAATAGGGATAACCACTGCTTTTGTATTTTATATAATTGGATCCTAGATATTTGGGTCTAGGACAGAGAGAGAAAATTGAGATTACAACTGATCAGTGGCGAAGTGATAATGGATATTGAGTCATAGACACAATGTTTTCTGGCAGGGGCAACTTCAGAAGAATGGTCATAGGGTCAGTAATGATGTGGTCAATGTTCCAGAAATGCTTAAGGACAAAAAAGTGGGCCAACATAATGAAAAGTACAAATAAAAGCAAGGAAGAGGACATTCTATATAGACTTTTTGGAATAACTAGAATATAAGTTTGATTGAAATAACTTCATATGGGCTTGCTTTAAAGGAAAAGCCATTGACAGCACTTACATTCCATTCCACTGCTGCAGTAGCGATTCCTGAAGCCGATCCTGTCCCAGCCAAGCCCACAAAGTGGTTGCTGCCAATGTTACTGGCAAAGAGAGAGGCACCCATCTGAAATGCAAGAGAAGAGAGTGTGGATGGAGTTAAAAGATGCAAAGTAGAGTTATTGGCAACAGAGATGATGTTGTGTTTAAATAACTTCTTAGAACAGAATTCCACCAACTGCAGCTCACATTCTGAAATTGTGTGTGTATTGTGATTTTTGTTCATTTTATTGAACTAAAGAAAACATATCTCAAGTAGAAGAAAATCAAAAGATTACACAGGGTGTGTCACTGAATTTCAATGAAAAAAATACTCTCCGATGGATTTCTTTAAAAATTGCCTTACAGCAGTGGTTCTCAACCTTCCTAATGCTGTGACCCTTTAACACAGTTCCTTGTGTTGTGGTGACCCACACTCATAAAATTATTTCGTTGCTACTTCATGACTGTAATTTTGCTTCTTTTATGAATCATAACGGTAGATATATGATATACAATACCCAAATGGAGTCTTGATTTACAGGGTAAGAACCACTTCCTTACAGGGACTGGAGAGATGGCTCAGTGGATAAAGTGTTTTTGGTTAAAAATGAAGACCATGTTTCAGAGTTCAGACCCAAATAAATCCAGGCAATTGTGTCAGCCGCCTGTAATCCTAGAACTCCAGAGATAGAGAGTGGGCTCTCTGGGTTAAGCTAAAATGGGGGAGCTCCATGCTCAGAGAGAGATTATGGTTCAATCAATGAAGTGGAGAGCAACCAGGTAGATACTCAGTGTCAACTTCAACTTGTTTTGTAGACCAGCTGGCCTCAAACTCACAAACATCTGCCCAAGTGCGGGGATTAAAAGAATGTGACAGCACAGCCGGGCTCATTTATTTCTTTTGATTTTTCAGGAGTCCACAGTTGAGAAGCTTTGAATATTTGAGAAAGACTATGAATTTTCAAAGAGACTTTTGATGTTTTAAAGCAACAGGGCTTTTGAAGGGTTTGAATTAAAAAAAAAAATCTTCGGGTCTTTTCCAGTTACTTATATTTTACATTGTGATGTAAATATATTAATATAATCTTGAGAGATAAACAAGAAAGGAAAGGTTGTTGGTTAATAGTAATGTACTAGTATATCAAGTAATTCTTTTTTTTTTCAGTTAGTATGACACAGATAGAGTTATTAGGAAAAAGAAACCTGAATTGAGAAAAGTCATCATATTGCCTTTAAACAACTCTGTGGGGTATTTTCTTCATTAATGATTGATACAGGAGGCTGGAGCTCACCTCTGGGAAGGTAGTCTTGAATGGTATAAGAGAGCAGACTCAGCAAGCCAGTACCTACATATCTTCAGTTCCTGCCTCCAGATTTCTAGCTTGGCTTCCCCCAGTTGACTGTGTTGCAGGATATTTGATCACACTGTGAATCTCAAGATAGTGTTGTTTACTGGGAAACCTGTTTCTCGTTGTGATGTGGCTCAGCCCTAGCACAAACCTTTAACTAGAAGCTTTGTGCTTGAACTAAATAGAATCAGTCCTAAGTCAAGAGGTGGAGCAAACAACAAGCTGACATGTAGTGAACATAGGGAAAAACCATAGAGAGCAAGAGGAAGTCAGGAGGACAGATCGGGAGATGAACCGGAAGTAGAAAGGAGGGACATTCAGCTTAAGGGGTTTTTGAGATGGCACAAAGGAGACTTTTTTCTTTTGTAGCGTTGGCTGAGTGGGAAGATCACCTGGGTGTTTTCTCTACCTCTCTGAGCAGGCAGGCGGCTTTCATCCCAGCATCTGACTCCCAAGCTGTTATTGAGAAAACTGAACAACTGAGATTTTGTTAAAAACATATTTGGTGCTCCAGTGCATGGCATGACCACAAAGAGAGAGAAATCACGCCAGCTGTGGAGAAACTGAGAAGCCATCAGATTTGGTAAGTCACCTGGGAGGTCCTCAAGGAGAGAGTTAAGGATGGGAAATACCATAATACAAGGCATTAGAAATCTGTATAGAGTTACTTTTGATGCCTTAAAAATAGACTCAGAAAATGAAAAGCTGTGTGACTTAATTGAAATTTGTTCAGTACTGGTTATGATTATTATGGTTTTGGTATTTCATATTTTATTCTTAATATTCATAGTGGATATTCATAGTTCTGCATCCTCTCAAAGAGAAAAGCTTTAGAGATACAGGACAGAGAAAAATATAAAAAGTGGATTGATAAGATACAAGCCTTAGAAGAAAAATTACAGAGACTTATAAACAAAATGAAAAAATTCTCAGACACAGGCAGACGAATTTGGACAAGAACCTATTATACCACTGCATGATGAAACTGAAGAGGGTCAACCTAAGGTTGCTAGAGAACCAACCTTAGTTTATCCAGTTACTAAACAGATCTACCTGAGGATGATAGGCACCCCCAAGGTTATGAAGAAAATAAATGGAATCCTATAGACGTGCCATAGTCATTTCATATCTTGTGCATATACTCTATATGAAGCAGATATTAAATTCATGGGCAACTCATGAAGAGTTTAAATTAGCCAGGATATAACTCCATTTTGAAATAAAGATTTTGACTGGGAACTGAATTCAGGTACCAGGAAATATCACAGAGTGTACACCTGGCAGAAAACAAAGTTAACTCTCCTAGCAACAGCCTCCAGGAAATATCAGAGAATAAATGCTTCATAGAAAATAGAGACAAACTCCCTGGCAATAATCAATGGGAATCGGTTGAGAATCGGGTGGGAAAATTCTCCCCAATGTTTCAGATGTGGTTTAGAAAAATAGCATTGTGAGTATATGCCTTAGCCATTGTGATTGTGTGCCTCAGAAAAGGTCACCCCGCCCTGCTAAACTTTACCCGATTCTGTAACGCCACGGCTTGTGCCCCCCTGCTTGCTGCAATGGAAACCCCTGGCTCACAGACTTTCCATTTAAAAATTCTGTTCACTCAGAGCTCGGGGTCCTACTTCTCTACTGCTGCGCCAATGAGTCTTGGGTCCCGAGTTCGATCGCTCTCGCAATTGCATTGAGTCATCTCCTGGTGGTCTCTGAGGGTCCTGTGAACCTGGCATAACACTCTGAACAGAATTATCCCCCAAGACTGGCAAAATTTGGTAATAGCAAAATTGGAGGCTGGTCCTCAGTAACAATGGTGAACATGGTGGAAAGAGCAAGCTAGGGCACTAGAACAATGAAATAGGGCTAGAGGTATTAATATTCCCCAGGATCAGTTGCTAGGTGAAGGTCAATATGCTGAGTTACAAAGTCCTCTTGAATTTGATAATCACAGCTTGGTGCTATGTCATTTAACAGCTTTAAATGGTTAGAACAAGATTGAAGAATCAAGAGGTCTGAATCATTAGTAAAATTATACAAGGCCAGAAAGAAGTCTTCACTAATTATTTGCAAATGTTGACTTCGGCTATAAATATAATAGTATCAGATTCATCAGTCAGAAAAAAAAATTAATAAAATTTTTGTCTTTTGATATGCTAATTTGTCTTTTGATGTGCTAATAACCTAGAACCTCCACTCAGATGTAGCCTGTGGTAGCTCAGTAACCAATTGGTTTCCCAAAGTGAGGGGAACAAGGACTATTTCTAACAGGAACTCAATGACTGGCTCTTTGGTCTCCCCACCCCCGAAGGGAGGAGCAGTCCTGTTAGGCCACAGAGGAGGGCTTTGTAGCCAGTCCTGAAGATACGTGATAAAACAGGATCAGATGAATGGGGAGGAGGTCCCCCATCAGTGGACTTGGAAAGGGGCACGGTGGAGATGAGGGAGGGACTGGGAGGGAATGAGGGATCGGGACACGGCTGGGATAAAGAGTTAATAAAATGTAACTGATTAAAATAAATAAATAAATAAATAAATAAAAATAAGTGCTTAAAAATTTTTGTCTTTTGATATGCTAATTCAGGATGCATACCTTTTTAAATTTTTATTTTTTATATTAATTACAGTTTATTCATTTTGTATCCCAGCTGAAGCCCCTCCCATCTCCCCTCCCAATTCCACTCTCCCTTCCTCATCTCCTCCTATGTCCCTCTCCAAGTCCACTGATAGGGAAGTCCTCTTCCCCTTCTATCTTATCCTAGCTTATCAAGTCTCATCCAAACTGGCTGCATTGTCCTTCCCTGTGGCCTGGCAAGGCTGCTTCCCCATCAGGGGGAGGCGGCCAAAGAGCTAGCCACTGAGTTCATGTCAGAGATAGTCCCTGTTACCCTTACTAGGGTACCCACTTGGATACTGAGCTGCCATGGGCTACATCTGAGCAGGGGTTCTAAGTTATATCCATGAATGGTCCTTGGTTGGAGTATCAGTCTCAGAAAAGACCCCTGTGCCCAGATATTTTCTTTCTGTTGCTATCCTTGTGGAGCTCCTGTCCTCTCTAGGTCTTACTATCTCCCCGTTCTTTCCCACGATTCCCTGCACTCTGCCCAAAGTTTGTTTATGTGTCTCATCTGATTTATACAATGCTGGGTAGAGTCTTTCAGAGGCCCTCCGTGGTAGATTCCTGTCCTGTTTCCTGTTTTCTCCTTCTTCCAATGTCAATCCTGTTTGCCTTTCTGAGTGAGGACTGATCATCTTACCCAGGGTCCTCCTTCTATCTCGCCTTATTTAGGTGTTCAAATTTTTGTAGGTTTATCCTGTATTATGTGTCTAGTATCCACTAAGTGATTATTTACTGGTGTGTCTTTCTGTTTCTAGGATACCTCACTCAGGATGACCTTTTCTAGTTGCCACCATTTGTCTGCAAGTTTCATGGTTTCCTTGTTTTTAATTGCTGAGTAGTCAGAATGCATATCTTTAAAGGCAAGATCAGCACTAATAGATGAATGGATTAGAAATACCGCTGATATTGGATCTCATATTTATGATGTTACTCTGAAATAATCTCTGAAAGTTTTAAGAAAAATCAAAATGTCAAATGTTTTAATTGTGGTAATCGAGGTCATTTGAAAAGGGATTGTAGACAAGGTGTTCCCAGAAATAATGTTTTTTCTAGCAGTATCAAAAAGAAGGCACAAACTTCTGGAGAATGCAGAAGGTGTGGCAAAAGCCAGCACTGGACTACCGCATGCAGATCAGCAAGGGACATGCAAATTAACCCTTTGCTATTGGGAAATGCCCTAGGGGGCCTCCCTGAAGGCCCTATTATTAAACTTGATTCAATCCTTCCCTTTCACAAAGCAAATAAAAGATATAATGACTCTTGATAAAAGCAATACTGTTCTGATTGTAATCAAGGACAAAACAGTTTTCAGTAGATAAACCAAAAAATTCAGGAGAGAACTGAAAACAGGTATTTTGGCAAACTTCTATAATAAGAGAGAAGAGCTAAAAATACAAATAAATGGAATTAAAATTGAAGGTTTAGTAGACACAGGAACAGATGTAGCAATAATTTTATCAAAATCTTGGTATCTGGATTGGCCTCTTAGGGAGGTAAATATCTAGCTTTTGGGGACTGGAACTTTATCTCAGCTAAAGCAAAGTGAAAGATGAGTCAACTGCATAGAGCCAGATGAACAAATAGGAAAATTAATGTCATGTGGTTAGTATGGCCATGAATTTATGGGGACGTTGTTAGAATAATTTAAAAATGCTAGGCAGTCAACAGATCTGATATGAAGAGATTTATATGGGAGAAGGGATGGGGAGAAGAGTTAGGGCCTGAGTGTGCCATGAGGTTAGAGAAAGAGACAGAGATAAACACACACACACACACACACACACACACAGCAGGAGAACACAGGAAAAGAGAGAGGAGCATGGTGGGGGAGGGACAGCAGAGAAACCAAAGCAGAGAGAGTACAAGAGAGACAGAGGAGTGGCAGGTTGATCCTTTTATATCTGGTGCACAGCTGAAATGTGTCATCAAATGATCACTTGATGACATCTTAGGTTGCTAGGCAACCTAGAAGCAGGCAGCCTTTACACTAACAGACATGATTTGTTGTAGCAATGGGAGACATAGATTGATATTCCTCCAATCTCAGAAACAAATCATAAAATAAAGAGTGCTTCTTGGAAAAATGTTAAAAGGTTTTATCAAGAACAGTCACAGACTGTTCAGGTTGTATGTAATCAGGACACAACAGCTATTCATCTTTCAAATGTACCAATAACTCTACCTTTAAAATAGCTAACTGATAAGACTATATGGGTAGAACAATGGTCTGTGACAAAAGAAAAATTACCAATACTGGAATAGCTTGTTCAGGAGCAGCTTAATGCTCAACACAAGGAAGGATCTAACAGCCTAGCCCATGGAATTTTCCTGTGTTTGTTATTAAAAAAAAAAAATCAGGAAAATGGAGGATGTTAACATATTTAAAAGCCATACATAGATGATTCAGCCAATGGACTCCTTATGGCCTGAATCCCATTGCCTTCCTTCTTACCTAAGTAATTGACGTAAAAGATTACATTTTCACAATCCCTTTGCATGAGCATAATAGTGAAAGGTTTACTTTCTCAGTACCTACTTATAATAATTGTCCAATAAAGAGATATCATTTGCAATGTCTTACCACAAGGAGTGTTAAACTTTCCTACCTTGTGGCAATATTTTGTACAACAATTTATGAATTAGAAATAATTATGAATTAGAAATAATTCATAAAGTTTCCTCAATCTATCATTCTGCATTATATGGATGATGTCTTACTGGCCGATTCAGATGCAGAGACCTTAGAAAAAAATGTATCATGAAGTAAAGAGAATTTTGCTGTGCTGGGGATTATAAATTGCCCCTGCAACAGTACAAATAATAGATTCTATCCATTATCTAGAATATAAAATATGTTTACAGAAAATTCGACAACAGAAAGTACAAATCAGGTGAGATCAATTACAAACTCTTAATGATTTTCAAAAACCGCTGGGAGATATTATTTGGCTGCAGCCCATAATTGAATTAATTACTCAAGAGCTAAGTAATCTATTTCAAACCTTACAAGATGATAAGGACTTAAATAATTCAGAAAAATTATCAGCTGAGCCTGAGAGAGAACTGGCTTTGGTAGAAAAGAAATTACAGGATGCACATGTGAATTGCATGGCCTCAAAGCTAGATTCTGCTTTGCTTATTTTGTTTTCTACTCATTCTCCCACAGGAATTCTTATGCAGAGAGAAGATGATATCTTAGAATGGATAGTTGTAGCACACAAACAGAGTAAAAAAAAAAAAATTAAAGACCTATGTAGTTTCTGAAAGAAAAAACAAACAAACAAACAAGACTTTGTCAGTTAGCAGGAATAGACCCAGCAGAAATTGTAGCACCCTTTACTAATGCTGAAATTAACTCATCATGGGCAGAAAATAAACACTGGCAAAGAGGTTGCAGTAATTTTTGGGGAGAGCTTAACAACAAATCTCCCTAAAGCAAAGGACTTCAGTTTATAAAAAAGAACTAATTAGATTGCCCTCATGTAGTAAAAGGGACACCAATTTCTGTAACCCCTACATTTTATACTGATGCAAATAAGTCAGAAAAGGCAGATTATAGGTCAGGAAAAGTTTGTAAAATGGTACAGAACCCATATGACTCAGTTCAAAACTCAGAGCTGTTTTCCATTCTTATGGTATTACTAGATTTTCCTGAATCTCTTAATATAGTAACTGATTCTCAATACGTAGAAAGAGTTGTTTTACATTCAAACTGCTGGAGAACTTATTCCAGATGATTTAGAACTAACTTTATTATTTATTCAACTACAAGAAATAAGCAGAAATAAAAGTCATGTATTGTGTGTAATACATGTCAGATCCCATATGAGTCTACCAGGTCCTCTAGCACAAGGTAATGATGAAAGTGATCAGCTATTACTAGGAAATATGATGGAAGTCTCAGAATTTGATAAGAAACACCATGGTAACAGCAAAGGCTTGAAAAAAAAAACAGCAAAGGTTTGAAAAAAAAAGATTTTTCTATTACTTGACAAAAAGAAAATTATAAGGACAATGTCCTACTTGTTCTTTGTATAACCAAACTCCATTACCTGCAGGAAACAACCCAAAAGAAACCCAAAGAAATGAAATTTAGGATGTGTTTCATTTTTCAGAGTTTGGAAAATTAAAGTATGTGCACCATACCATAGCTGTTTTAATTTCTGAAAAGGCTGATTTTGTAATTACACATATATTAGAAATTATGGCTATTATGGGGACACCTGAATCAATTAAGACTGACAATACTCCAGCATATGTCTCTAGTAAAATGAAACAGTGTTTTGTATGTTACAGTATAAAGCACAGCACAGGTATATCATACAATCCCACAGGACGAGCAGTTACAGAAAGATCTAACTGCACTTTAAGAGATATGCTTAATAAGGGGAAAGGGGAAATAAAGACCCCCCAGAGATAGATTATATAGTGCTTTATTAAATTTATTAAATTTTTTAATGATAATGAGAAAGAAACAAACAACTATAGAGATTGGATAGTAGAAAAAAAACTGCTGAATTAAATCAGTCTGTATATTTTAAAGATGTGTTGACCTCAGAATGGAAACAGATATGTGTTATGCTGGGGAAGAGGTTTTGCCTTTGTTTCCACAGGAGAAGAAAAGCTGTAGATATCAAAATTGATAAATATCAAACAAGAGAGACCTCCTGAAAAAAGTCAGGTGATAGTTCAGCAGACAGTTTGGTCATTCAGTTCAAACTAACTTATAAATATAGACTAAGAAATGCCTTTCATTTGATCAGACATGAATATATAAAAAAAATAAAAGTTTTGAATGATAATTTACCAAAGGCATACTTGCCTTACTGGCATGAAATGAAAAATAAGTTTTCTTAAACCACATCTTAATTCCATGTTTGAATGTTAGCCTGTAGCTGGCCACATGGCCTGTGCCATCTTGTACATCAGCTTTTGAGTTTTATTCTTAAATAAAAAAGATATTTTTGTTGTTTAGAGTTAAAAACACAATTAAGGGATTTTAAATGTTTTAGGTAAACTTAAAGAGTTACTAAAGGTCAAACTTATTTTCTAAATCTCTGAGTTGGAATGATTTGGAACTAAGATAGAATATTTGAGCAGGGTGATGGTAGTCCATGCCTTTAATCCCAGAAGAGAAAGATGAATCTCTATAAGTTAGTTGTTTTCTAAATTCTAGAGTTACAGTGAACAAGGCGTGGTGATGCACACTTTTAATCCCTCTGCCTAGGGATAAACCCTCAGATACGGCTCCTAATTGGTATGCCTGCACACTAGAGAAACCACATACCATATTTACTCCTTCCCCAAAAGAGGCACCTACTGAACTGTGGGGACCAATGAAAAGCTCACAACATATGGCTGACACATAGTTTTACTGATGGCTCATCAACCACTCATGGAACCAAAACTAATGGAAAACAGCAGCCTATAGGCCTGGGGATGGAATGGCCAGTACTGAGGAAGGAACCACAAACCAGAGCAGCACTAGTAGCTATAAGACAAGCAACTACAAAAGTAAAAGGAAAATCTCTAATCTTCTACAATTCATGCTGCATGTACAATGGAACAGCAAAAAGTCATCAAAATGGAAAACCGCCGCTGGCAGATAAATGGCAAACACATCTGGTCATGGCATGAATGAAAATAGCAAAACTTAGCAAAGATATACAATTTTATGTAGCTCATGAAGGCAGGACAGGGATTTAAATTTAAAAACGTCTTCCAAGAGGCAGGCTGAAATTCAAAGTGAATGTTCATTGTGATCACACCAGTTTTGGGGTGTTCCGCTGGCAAGTCTGAATCTGTTTTGTGGTACCAATCCAAGGCCCAAAAGAGGAGAGCTGGATGCAGTTCGGATCCCAAACTGGCTGTCTCCCTGAGCTCAGAAAATAAAGCTTTCATTCTAAGCTTCTGTCTCTCAAATGAGTTTTCTCAGCATCCACCTTGAACCCAACAATACTTTTTCTGTTGCCAAAAAAAAAAACGTTTTACCCTAGGAAGAATACAACTGGCCAAAAAAGGAACCCCCGAGAGTTAGGGGTGGGGCAGGGTTTTATTTTCTCTTTTCAGGAGAATAAAAGCATTCAACTAAGGGGTCTGGAGACCCCTGGACAAGGGGAACATGTAAAAAAAAAAAACCAACAGATCATCAGGAGAAAATGTTTGAAGAAAAAGAGTAAATTGGCCAACTCTAACTGACTACCTCTAGCTGACCCACCTGAAATACTTACTCAGAGTCATAGATTAGCACTGGCACAGATGCCACCATCTTGCCCCTTCCTGTTGGACAGCCACCCAATGTAGGCTGAGGGCAGGACAGCCCTGTGGACACCCCCTTCTTTCTTCCCACCACGAGGCTGGTCCGCTCATGGCGGATTCCCAAATGCTTGTCTCTTCTATCCTACACGACATAAGTGGCAAATGGTCTTTATGTGGTCCCAATTCAATGAAAAATGAAAGCTGGATTTGGGGCTGGAGCATGGCTTTCTCCTCCCCTAAACCCACACATGCCTGTTAAAGGAAAATCTAAAATCTCTGTCTCATATCAGAAGAGCTATCTGGAATGGGACAAAGGGAAACAAAAAATAAGCTCTATTGCCACTAATCTCATAATCTTTGGTTTTTCATTTGACTCTTTAAACCTTTTCTTAAGGTATAACTATTACCTCAAAACCTCTAAGATTATTAGGTATATATGCACTTTCTGAGGTGATAGCATTCATACAGAATAGTACTTAATTCTAGAAATAGGTTTCATCTAGCTTTCTGTACATGTTTTCATGTTTGAGTCTGAAGCAGGTAACTAGGAACAAAGCTTGTATGCCTTGGATGTACTTAACAGATTGTGGTCCTCAAACGTTTCAGAGTTCTGCTGAATATGACATTTAAAATGTATAGGTTCTCCACAACAAACCATGACCACTCCTAACTGTAACCTTTGAGGTCCCCAACAGGGTGATGGTACCCTACAAAGATGAACCCACTTGGACTGTGGTAACACTAACCACTGGGAAAACTGCCCCATGCCCCCCCTGCTGCCAGGCTCTGCACTAAGATTGACACTAAGCTGACAAACACCACCCAAAGATCAGTTTGGGACTGCAAACTACTCAGGCCATTCAAGTAACTGAGTTCACAGGAGACTGGCACAAACATTTTACAGAACTTTGAAACAAGCAATCCTTAACCCTAAGACTGTCAAATACAAGCTGGACAGTATGGAAAGCTTGGCAGCAATTACTGTAAATAATTTTGTAAATAGTTTTACTGTGTTAGAGTAAAAATCTTTACTTTTTATTTAGAAAAAAAGCAGGGGGAGGGGAAGGTTACAGGATATTTGATGAGACCGTGAACCCAAAGATTGTGTTGTTTATAGGAAAAACTTCTTTCTCATTGTTCTGTGGCTCAGCCTTGACACACATCTTTAGTCCAAGAGCTTTTTTTCCTCCCTTGAGTTAAATAAAATCAACCAAAGGTCAAGAAGCAGAGCAAGCAACCAGTTGTCAGGAAGTGAACATAGGAAAAATCCATAGAAAGTAAGAGGAAGTCAGGAGTATGGAGAGAGAGAGAGAGGTACAGGAAGTAGAAGGGAGGGACATTCAGTTTGAGGGTTTTTCAGATGGCATGGGGGAAGGAGCCTTTTTCCTTTTTGGACACAGGCTGAGTAGGAAGGTCAGCTGGATGCTTTCTCTGCCTCTCTGAGCTAGCAAGCTTTCACCCCAGCACCTGGCTCCTGAGTCTTTACTGGTAAAATTGAACAATTGAGACTTTGTTAAAAACAACAGGACTGTAATTTGTGACATGTAAGGCAAACAAACTCTGTTTTCCTCAGGGTTTATTATTATTATTATTATTATTATTATTATTATTATTATTATCACAGCAATAGAAATCCAAACTAAAATACTTGCTTTGTATCCTAATAGGTGCTTTGTTCTGGAGAAAGTACCATAAGCTGGTTAGAAAAAAAATGCAAGTTCTTTATTGTTTGAGTAGAATGTTCTATACAAAGATATTGTCTCTAATGAATTATGATGCCATTTAACTGCTAAGTTTCCAAGTGACTGGATTAGAACAAGTCTAATCCCTCTTTAACATAACAGACTTGAGAATGTTACATAAGGCTTTTGAATGGACAATAGTTTTAAAACGACAAGAATGGTAATATTTTGGAAGATAATCATGTTTCTTGGCTTTGCTATTGACTGCATTGCAATAGCAGGGTGTTATTGAATATTGTATAGCAAACAAAGTCTCATGTCCTTACAATTTTGCTTCTCAGACAAACTTATTGAGCACTTCCTTAAAGGTACTGTGATGGTTCTGTCAGTTATCTCTGAAATGAGCCTGTCTGCTAGTCCCCTTATCAGACTTTTGCAATTTAAATCATCTGCCAGACTGAGGGACTTCCTAGCCAACTTCCTAGACATAGGACATTCTTTTCATTTATCTTCCTCTCTGTTCTGTCTGTTGTTCTTAAGATTCAAAGGTTGAAAGGTCTCTCCTTTACAGAGAACAACAACTGATCAAAATGCAGAGTTGTGGATCCCAGACCCAGCTGACACATCTGCAGCACATCTCCTACACCTAAGGCTCAGGGAACATTGCTGAAGAAGGGGTGGCAAGACTGTAAGAGCCAGAGAAACAGAACGTTTCCTATTGGTTTGTGTCTCCTAGAATTGTCAGAGAACCTATGCCTATGAAGTCTCACCATGGTTGCCTAAACATGACCTGAACAAAGAGAGCACCAGTAGATATGCTAAAGTAGAAGAAAGAGATCTCATGGGGCCTCAACCCAGGATGAAGAACTACAGGCAACTAAGGAATGTTGAGATCTGGAGAAGTAGGAAAACCACACCAATTGGCTATCCAACTGCAAACAGGCATCCCTGAAAGCATATGTACAATTAACATTATGTAGACAGAGTAGGTCTGTAGTTCAGATATCTCTCTCTCTCTCCATTTCTGTCCAGAAATCTCTGGCCCACTTACCGGCCACCAGGCCACATCTCGACCAGCCAGGAAGAAGCCTCCAACAGTGCCTCTGTTGCTTTTCACCATTGACTGAGGAGGAAGGAAGAGGAGAGAGAGTTAAACAGCAGCGGATGCATTGCAGTGCCCCAGTCACACTGGACAGAATGCTGGCGGAAGTGAGTTCTCAGCACTCTTGCTGAGAGAGAAACACACTCTCTGGAGACTGTTGCACGGACTGTTTTTCAGTGGTGGTCAAGGACTAGGAGTATTTTTAAAAAGCAGCTGTCTGTTGACAGTTGTGGAAATGCTGTGAGATGTGCTGTGATGTGTTGAGTGAAAATCTGCAGCACAGAATTCAATATTGAAAATAATGAAAAGAACAAAATGTTGTAAGTGGCCAACCCACCAAGTCAGAAATTCAAACAGTAAAGGGAAATAAAGAAAATGAGATAATATGTTTTTTTTTTTTCCCTTTTGTCAGGTGTTGGAGATCCAAACAGAGTAAGCCTGCTGTTTTGGTCCTCCTTCTATTCAAATAATTATGTTGCCTTAAAAATGAGCCTAATTGGCACTATCACATATATCATATATATATATATATATATATATGTATATATATATATATATAATATGATTCACACGGAAAGACAATGACATGAGTAATGATCTCTTGTCTCAGTTTCTCGTGACACACCTCGTCCCCCCATGACACTGTACCCCAAGCCCACCCGAAAGCCCATATGGTTTCCACGTACCCACAGCCCCACAGCTAGCACGACTAGGAAGTAGATGACAATGACGGAGATGTCAGCAGCATTTTGAATGCGCTGTGATGGTACAGGAGGCTCCTCAGTCGGGGCCATAGAGCTAGGACTTAGAGTACTAGCCATGGCTTCAGGTAGTTCCATTCCCTCCCTAGGATGAGTCCTTTCTTTATGTAGGCACTGGATTAATAATCAATCCTCAGGCAAATGGTGTGAGATATCACAGATGATCTTGGACACATGGACCTTAAACCTCTCCTGTGTGTCCAAGGTTTAGGACCTTGGCCCTTCAGCAATCAGTATTCTTGGTTGTATGTAAAAGTGAGTGATTATAGTCAGAAATGGGGAACAAACTGAAAGTGTGATGAGCAGAGCATTCACTGATGGAAAAGACAGCACATTCAAGACTGGGCAGGTTCAGTTGCAGCCTAGGAAAAGAATAAGGGAGTCAAGTAGGAAAGGTGTAAGGAGATGACAGAGCAGAACAGAGGAAGGACTGAGAAAAGGCTCCTTATAAAACATATAATATTTTTTGTCAAAAAAAGCTACCTCTTGAAAATAAGGTTAATTCTTTATGTCAAGGTTTCCAAGGCCCTGTATTTCCCTGAGACTTATAATTTAAGTGAAATTTATGTGCCTGGTCAAGACCATTGGTGGTGTGGGATTCTGATCACAGAGATGGGACTCAAAGCCTCCTTCAGGGAACAGCTTTTATTTATGCTAGTACGTTGGCCAGAGCCCATGCTCAAAAGGACCCAGGACAAGTATAATAGGGCTTTTTAAATATGAGTTTTGTTACTTCATCACCCATACCTGATAACTTACAATTTCATTAGTTATTTTAAAAGCTCAAGGTGTGAGTCTGAAGGTGGTCTGGATGTGGAGGAAGCAAGGCCTGTTGGGTAGTCCAGCAAGGCCTCACATGAGCATTCAGGCAGGACTATCCTGTCGGGGTGCATTGTGAGAAGGTGTGTGTCTGTATATTCGGTTGTTGATTGCTAAGCTGTCAGGGAGCTAAGTGCCAGCCTGGTATTCATATTGTTAGTTTATGTCCCATCACCAGTCTTATATTTTGTAAACATCCACACTTCCTCTCTTGTCTATTGGTTGAAATAAAGATCTGACAGCTGATATTTGGGCAGGAGGTGGAGGGCAGGACCCACTGGAGAGAGAAGGGCTCTGGGAGAAGAAAACAAGGGCTGGAGTTTCAGAGGCAGACATGAGAGGAAACAGATGGACAGGAACAAGAGCAGAGAGGTAATAGAGCTTGCCACATAACGGGATGAGGTATCAAGATTAGTTCAGTTAAGCTAGAGAGCGGGCTGGGAGGCTCCCTTAGCTAAAAGGCCCAAGCTTTAAAATAGAAAGCCTCTGTGTCCATGGTTGGCACATCGGTATCTGTAAGCCACCTCTGGACCCAGATATTTTGGCTCTGTTGTTCTCCTTGTGGAGCTCCTGTCTCATCCATGTCTTTCTATCACCAACTTCTTCCCTAAGATTTCCTGCACTCTGTCCAAAGTTTGGCTGAGTCTCGGCATCTGCTTTGATATCTTGCTAGGTAGATTCTTTCAGAGGCCCTCTGTGGTAGGTTCCTGTCCTGTTCCCTGTCTTCTTCCACTTCCAATGTCTATACTGTTGGCCCTTCTGTATGATGATTAAGCATCTTCCCCACACTCCTCCTTGTTGTTTAGCTTCTTTAGGACTATAGATTTTAGTATATTTATCCTGTATTATATGCCTAATATCAACTTATAAGTGAATATATACCATGTGTGTCTTTCTGCTTCTGGGATACCTCACTCAGGATGATCTTTTCTAGTTCCATTCATTTGCCTGCATGAAGAGGACCTAGAGTTCTTGCAGCTTAATATCCATGTGAGTACCCTAGTAAGGGGAGCAGAGGCTGTCTCTCACCTGGACTCAGTGGCCGGCTCTTTGATCACCTCCCCCTAAGGGGGGTGAGGCCACCTTGCCAGGTCTCAGAAAATACAGCCAGGATACAAAGTGAATAAATTGTAATAAATAACAAATCAATAAAAAAAGAAAGCCCTTTTGTCATTATTTATATTGCTGGTGGGTCTGAGAGTCCCACTATACTAAGTCATATGGCAATTATGTTTTCCTTCTTTCCGGGTCTCTGGAAAGGCTTACTAAACAAGGAAAGAAGGTTTACAGAAAAGTTGTCATCAAATTTATGGACCTTGTTCAGTCAGTGTGGCTGCTTTCTGTTTTTCCTTTCTTCGTTGTTTAAGAAGCCCCAGCACATTCCTTTCTTTGATGTCTAAAGACTATCATCCTGAATGTAGAGCCTTTTGTTTTCATAGCATCATAACATGGGTAGCTATTTTGTTTCAATCAAGGCCTCCATAAAGCTGGACACCGACCTCTAGACCAAGGGAATTATACAGTGAAGTGTGCGTATTCCTGGCAACAGGCCATTAGGGCCCACAGCCTGGGGCAGCTTCCACAGATGTGACTATGGAAGTAGTCAGGCAGAATGTACAGGACCTGACTTTGGAGAGTCTGTCCAGAGATGAACATACATTGGTTAGCACGGAGATGGTGTGGAGGAACCTGATTGGTTGCCCAAAGCCATATAACCAGCTGGTTCTTCCTGAGTAAACGTGTCTGCAGCCACTAGCCCTCCGTTTGCTTTCACCCGATTCCCAGTGTCTGTATGGTGGCTGTACACTGCTCGCCCCCTTGGCCTGAACCCGTGCCCTCACCCATGAGGCGCACCTCAGGAGGAGGAGCAACAGTGAAGAATCAGATGAGTCCCTGATACTAAAAGCATGACACTTTTGAGAATCTTGAATCTTTCAAAAGTTGAAGACCATCCTCCAAATAATGCAGCTGACCTCTAGCCAATCCAAGTCTGAATGGAGGCATCAAAAACTTCTCAAATTTGGCCTACCGAGTGATATTAGTCATAGGTGCCATAGTAGAGAGAGAAGCTCACCAAGATGCCAAGCCTTCATTTTTCTGAAAGATCAGAGGGCTTCAGCCTTCTTGGACAAGACTGACCTCCAGTTAGCTCACTCCAGGTATTTTTATTCAATCATTACACAAGGTTAATTGGGGCTGGGAAAGGTTCCAGCTACCAAAGTTATCTTGCCCTTGCTGCCCGGGAGAGCAGGCAACCCACACAAATCTCAGTCCCTTTGACCATGGCTAGCTATTATCAAAAGTAAGAACTTCAGGCTTGTCAGGAGTGTCTTAGGACAAAGGTTTGTGCAACTGCAAGCTCTCACGAAGCACCAAGTGCAGACTTTCCAGGGAGACATTTCTTCAAGGTTCAGACAGCTTTTTTGGGTGTACAGATTTTAGTACGTTTATCCTATATTATATGTCTAATATCCACTTATAAGTGAGTATATACCCTGTGTGTCTTTCTGCTTATGGGATACCTCACTCAGGATGATCTTTTCCAGTTCCTACCATTTGCCTGCAAATTTCATGATTTCCTTGTTTTTAATTGCTGAGTGGTATTCCATTGTGTAAATGTACCACACTTTCTGTACCATTCCTCAGTTAAGGGATCTCTGGGTTGTTTCCAGATTCTGGCTACTGTGAATAAAGCTGCAACGAACATGTTGAGCAAATGTCTTTGTTGTACTTATCTGTAACTTTTGCTGTTTGTTCCTGGAGTCTGTACTTCAGACTGGATCTTTCCTTCTCTGGTGTCTGGAGTATTATTCAGGAAGATGAGAGAGGTCCACCTCTTTGACAGCGGGTATTGGTGTTTCAGCTGTAGCTAAGGGAGGAAGGTCCAGGTGCGTGTGAGCAAGAGTGGGAGCGCGCATGTAAGTGTGCCTTAAAGGACAGGGTGCTAGAGGGCGTAGACGCCTGGAAGGGTGGAGGTTAAGCACAGTTGGGGGTGCTGTCACTGTTCGCCGGCTCAGTGCACATGCACAGGTGTCCTTAATTCCTCAGTGGCCTACAGGTCTGTTGTACTGTCCTGCTGGTAATCAGATCTATCTGGGCTCCAGGAATTGTTTGCCTGGACTCCACTGGTAGATCCACAGAACATGGGCTTCAGTGTTGAGAATGCTGTCCCAAGGATCCTTATGTTGCCCACAGTGGGGGTGTGAGTGTGTGGGATCTGATGTCTGGCTGCTAGGGTAGAGGGACCCTGGATCTGGGACTCTGCATGCACTCGCTTGAAGGTGCACTCACTTGCTCACAGCCCTAATCAGAAAGCACAGGGGTTCCTCCTGTTCTCTACTCTCAGATTTGGGTCCACAGGGGCAAATGAGAGTGTAGGAAATCTGTCAGTTCACCGGTGTTCACTGTTTGGCTGCAGGGAAGGGAGACCCATAGTTGGGGCAGCTGCCTCTTCTTCTGCCTTCTCAGGGAGCACCGAGGCTCCTGCTTGGGGCAACCACTGCTGCCTCTGCCAAGCAGAGAGGCCTGTCTGTGCTTGGGGCAAAGGGAAGTGCGGGGGGAGTGGGGGGGTTGAATATTTGCCACTCTCTGGGGTGACCTGGATCCAAACTGTCCCAGCTCATGGGTTGTCCCCTCTTGCCCAGGAAGCCTCAATGTTGATGTTCTGGTTTAAGCTGCCCCTCCACTCACCAATTTCAGAGTTTCAGATCCTGTGTCCCTCATGCTCATCGACGCCATCTTGGACTCCCTGGATACCTATACCACACAAAGACCCAACAAAGAAAGGGAATTATAGACTAATTATCCTTATGAACATAGATACATAAATTCTCAATAAAATATTTGCAAACTGAATCCACTATGATCAATATACTTTATCTCAGAGATTCAGGAATGAGTCACCAATAGATAGATAGATAGATAGATAGATAGATAATAGATATTATTTATGTAAATATATATATAGTACTTCATTAAGCTAGAAAACCTAAACAAAAAGGACCAATTTCTAGATTTAGCCAAACCACCAACAAGTAAACAAAGAAGTCAGCAGCATAAACAGACCCATAAGAAATAAGGAGAGTCAAAACAAAACAAAACAAAACAAACCAGATGGATTCACAGCAGAATTATTTTTTTAAAGAATCTATCTATCTATCTATCTATCTATCTATCTATCTAATAGATAGATAGATAATCTATTTTATGCATATGAATTTTCTACCTGCATTTACATATGCACGCCAGAAGAGGGCATTAGATCCTTGTTTAGGTGGTTGTGAGCCACCATGTGGTTGCTGGGGATTGAACTCTGCACCTCTGGAAGAGCAGCTTAACCTCTGAATCTCTTCAGCCTTTCATAGTAGAATTCTACCAGATTACAATGCCAGATCTTAAGATATACTATAGAGAAAAAAAAAATTTATTTACATCTCCAGAAAGATAGAATGAAATGATGTCATGTGTATTTAGGGTGAAATCATGTCCTACTACTATCTCTTAAAACTTTGTTAAAAATCTGAAAAAATATTACAGAGCTGTGGCAGCCAAAATGGAGTTGGTAGCCGAATTGGAGTGCATATTGCTATTTGGTCCTGAGTCTGAGCAGTGGAATTTTGCCTCCTGGCTCTGGCAGACATGGGTCTAATATAAAGCTCAGTGTCTCAGAGACTGACCTTGGCTTTCCTACAGTGGAGAGCTCTGACCCTGAGAACCAGATAATAAACTCCGTGCAACCACGGAAACCAGACAGCAAATTCTGTGTGACCTTGAGTGAATCCTCGGACGCTTTGCCAAGTGGAGCTGCTGCCATGAGAAACTGCTTGTAATTTTCTGTTATATAAGGGCTGGTTTTCCTATTATTGAATCAACACCTTGATCAGAGTCTGGACTTGGTCTTTGTGTAGCCCTGCTTTTTTCCCCCAGCCCTCACTCAGGTGGTATTCAAGTGTCACTGCAGGCTGGTGACACAGAGCCAGAGTAATAAAACCAATAAGATACTGGCACAAAAAAAGGACATGCCAACCAATGGAACAAATTGAAGAGCCAAAAGTAAGTACATATAACTTCATTCATTTAATATTTGACAAAGATGAAAAAAAAGCTGGAGAAAAGAGAGCATCTTCAATACAGTGGTGCTGTGAGAACTGATGTCCGCATCCAGAATAATGAGATCAGATTTATATCTATTACCTTGCACAAAAGCTAACTTTAAATGGATCAATGACCTAAACCTGAAACACTGAAACTGTTAAAATAAAACACAGGCAGCATCCTACATGACGTAGACGTAGGAAAGGACTTTCTGATTAGGACTCTACCTGCCCATGAAGGCCAACAATTGACCAGTGGGACCTCAGAACACCAAGATGCTTCTGCACAGGTAAAGAAGCAATGAACTGGGTGAAGAGAAAACCAACAGAAGAAGACAGAATCTTTGCCAATTATACATCTGACAGAAGATTAATATGCAGAATATATAATAAACTCAAAAGGAAAAGGAATCAAAAAGCTAATGATACTCTCAGAAAATGGATATGGGACCTGAACAGAGGGTTCTCAAAAGAGGGGGGAGGGGTAAGAAGTATCTCAAATGACCTTTGTCTCTAGCAATTAAGAAAATGTAAATGAAACCAACTTTGAGATTTCAGCTTACCCCAGTCAGAATGGCAAAAAATAAAATAAAATATAAAATAAAATAAACAAGACAACTGACAGCAAATTTGGAGGAGACGCGGGGAATAGAGAATTCTCATTCACTGTTGGTAAGATTGAAAACTGGTATAGCCACTAAGCTACCCATGTGAAGAATCCTTAAGAGGTTAAAAATGAATCTATCATGTTATACAGCTCTACCATTTCTTAGCCTATGCCCACAGGACTCAATCAATATCCTATCCTGGAGGTACTTGCTCAGCCCTGCTCATTGCTGCTTTATTTACAATATCTAGAAAATGGAAACAAACTAAATGTCGAACAACTGAAGGATGGATGGTGAAAATGTGGTACAAATGTACTTATGTAATACTCTTGAGCTCTAGAGAAAAACAAAATCGTGAACTTGTCAGGCAAATGATGGAATTAGAAAAGACCACACTGAGTGAGGTAACCCAGGTCCACACAAAGGACAAATGTCACATGTTCTATCTCATCAGAGGCTCCTAGCTTCAAATATTCAGATATAAGTACATGGTGTGTAATAATGGCAAAAAACTAGGAAAGTAAAATGGGACCACTTATGGGAGGGGGCATTGGAGAGCAATAGAAAGGGAGACTAACAGGGTAGAAGGATCTGATCAGGGAAATTGGAAAGGATGGGATTTTAGAGAGGAAGGAGGAAGGTAAATCCAGAAGAAGGTGGGAAACAGTGAAAGTAACAATAAGGGTGTCTGAAAAGCACATGAAGAATAACATTAAGCATTTACCTAAAACCTATAATACAGAAAATTCTGTGTAAAAAAAGTATTTCTGATAATAACCCCTCTGTTTTCGGATAATAACCCCTCCCTCCAAGAGACAAAAACCACCTAACAAAAACTTCAATACCAGCCATTACAGAGCAAAGAACTCCAATTAGAACTGACTAAGAAATATCCTCTTTGGGACAGGAAGTGTCCCAAGCAAACAGGAAGTTAAAAAGAGACCCAGAGAAAGTTCAGATCATCCCAAGGGAATTCTCGTTTGACCATCAGTGGATTTTTCAGCAGAAAACATGCAGTCCAGAATATCACGTGTAGATACTCTCTAAGGCACAAAGTGGAGGAGGGAGGAAGGCTAACACCACATAGTAAAGGTATTCTTCACAAGGGAGTGAGAAATAAAGACTTTCCAAATAAACAAAAATTGAAGGCCCTCATCACCAGCAGTCTAGACTTAAGCAAAATGCTTAAAACAGTTTTGCATTGCTGAGCGGGGCGCATGCCTTTAATCCCAGCACTCAGAGATGGAGGCAGGTGGCTCTTGATGAGTTTGAGGCCAGCCTGATCTACAGAACAAGTCCAGGACTACACAGAGAAATCCTGTCTTGAAGAAAGGAAGGAAAGAAGGAAAGAAGGAAAGAAGGAAGGAAGGAAGGAAGGAAGGAAGGAAGGAAGGAAGGAAGGAAGGGAAAAAGGGAAGAAATGTTGCATTTAGAAGTGAAAAAAATAATAAATACTATCATAAAACCACAAAAAATTTAAAACATGTCTGTTTGCTTTGATTTTCATTTTCTCTTTTGGGGAGTTATCTTGGCTTATTTTATTTTGAGGGAGAGAGAGTGTGTGTTGGAGGACCCTAATGTTTGAGGTTGCAGTCCTCCAGGACTGGATAGCCTTTCTGAGCTCTGAGCTAGAAGAAAAACTCCCTCTCCCCAGCAGGGCCTTCTACTCTCTGACAGGCCCCATCTGGAGAGTGTCTTTAGGCATAGATGCTTCTAACCACATCTGGAATATATCCGTTACTACAGTTCCCTGCTAGCTCTTCCCTCCTTGACCCATAGGATAATTAGGTATTGTGTTGCTGTTCATATGATGGGCTTTGTAGACAAAAGCAAATTAAAACATCTCTGGAATTCCTGTCCTTAACCAATTATGTACACCTATCCTGTGAACCCCACCCCTTCCTCAAGGACTATATAACCTTTTTTCACCCAGAATAAAGTTGCGCTATCTTGCTTAAGTGGTTTCCATGAGGTTAATCTGTCATACTTGCAGGCCATCCAAATCCTCAGTTAATCACCTCTGCTCTTTGTTCCTGAGGACCGGTGGTCAGTTGACCCCAAAAGCAAAGGAGAGCCACCAGAAAGCATGAGCTAGAGAGGTGGGAAGGATCTGGAAGCATCTGGGAGAGGGGAGAAATGATCAAAAATTTAAATTTTAAATCAAATAAAAAATTGAAGACCAAGTAGTAGAGCAGATTCACCAAACA
This sequence comes from Meriones unguiculatus, assembly GCF_030254825.1. NCBI lineage: Eukaryota > Metazoa > Chordata > Mammalia > Rodentia > Muridae > Meriones > Meriones unguiculatus. Next base: position 10,207,484 of record NC_083363.1, read on the forward strand.
AAAGGAGGAGAACCAAAACTTACCAAACCACAAAGCCACACAAAAAAAACTTACACAAAGCCACCAAATCATGAGGATGAACAGTAGAGGAAAGAGGGGTGAAACAATATAGAATACAGACAGAAAAAATGAACAGTATAACAGGAATATGCCCATACTTATCAATAGTAATCTCGAAATATTTCTGAAGCCTGTTGGTTGATGAGAAGTTGTCTCCATGTGATATCATGAATGAGAACTGACCAGTTACTGAAGGATAGATAGACTTTATTCCAAACAGAGAGGAGAGACTCAGAAATCATGAGAGAGAAGAAAAGACAGCTGAGAAACAGAGGAAGGTGGAAAGAGAATGCAGAAGAAACAAAACCAAAACCAGCAAAGAGGTAGTCTGAGGCTCCAGTTCTTGACAATGCTTAATCCTCAGAGCCAGCCACCGTGGTAACCCTGGTAAAGAAAGATTGAAAGCCCACTTCAGTGAATGCCCTTATTTCCCACACGGCTTGTAGGGAGTTGGGGTATTTGCTATGACAGTTGTTTTTTTTTTTTTTTCTTCCTGCATAACGGGTCAACACTGAAGAAGAAATCAGGCGCGCTCTCGCTCTTTCTCTCCATATCCCAGAAGGCTAGTTTGAGATAGCTACTCTGGGATCACCACAGATTCAGGGCGCCTAGGAGCACAGAGTCTTTGTGCTGGGATGAGCACACACTGCAGCTGTGCAGATGGAGACAAGAAGGGACTTGGGCACTCGGGTGGCAGGAGGCTCAGGCGCTGGAGAGCTTGGTTGTTGCTTGTCCTGTCTGAGATGAGCAATAAATCGTCATCCCATGGAGACTGATCGCCTCTGGTCCACCATCATCTGATTCTCAGGTGGAGCACAGCCTTCATCATCTCCTTGGCCTCCTCCCATCCATGGGATTTCTGCTGGGTGAGATCTGAAAGCACCAAAGCTGGTTCTTCAGTATAGATCTCAGTACTGTTTTTCACAGGGCATCTTTCTCTTGGCTTGGGCATATGCTAGAGACCAGCTCCAGCTGCAAAGGTTCAGGTCCTGAGATGGGGAAGGGTCATCATCACAAAGTGAAGACCCGGACCACCTTTTGACTTTCAAGCAAGTGGTCCCCCATATAGCTGGAGCCATCTTTATTTATATCATCCTGCTCTCCTGAGCAGTGACATCATTGGTATTTTATTTAAAGAAATCATAACATCTGCATGACACAAGCCCCCTCATTACACAAAGCCCCCCAATAGTTTCCCATCCTCCCTCCCCCCCTCCCAGGGTCAATCACCACACCCCCATCCTTATTTTGCACTACAAAACACAATTTCAGCAAGCCAAGAGTAAATGTCTAGCCAGGCATGGCCTGTGGGAGAGAGCACACACCCAGCTGGCAGCAAAGAACCGCCAGTACGCACAGCTGTACCAGGTGAGAGCCAGATTAACCATTTATGGCTATAAGTCCGTTCATCAAATGCACCGCTCTGTCATAATACATTTTTAATTGCAGGCATGCTTCGCTTCACTAAGCAGCCTTTCCTGAGATGCACCTATCCACTTCTGATACCATTGAAGAACCATTTTTAAAGTCTTTATTGATCGAGTCACAGCTTCCCTATTTTCTAAGTCTCTGCTGATCAGACACAGCTTCCTCAGAACAATTTTGCAAGCAGGGCCCATTGCTCTCCACAACCGCCACGGGCCTGCCCAGTGCGACTGCAGCTGTTTCTCTAGAGACATGATTACGTGTCCCCAAATACCCAGGATTCATGCTCACATCCGGAGGATCGATAGAAGCGGAGAGAGGAGAGGTGGGGTTTACCCCTCGAATGAGTCTTGAGAAAAACATAACACCATCCCCGGGGCTTTCAGCCTCCTTGATTTCAGCCCTTCCCGTGACCGACAAAGTGAAACTGTATTGCAAAGAGCATAAAAGGCATGGCGAAAGCAACGAGAGCTCGTAGCACACGCGATCCAGGTAGAGGCCACCGAATTCACCACAGGTGGTTGCGAAGGGGGAAGGGGTTTCCAAGGGCCTTGCCACAGCAGAGTTCCATCAGTGAAACACTCAGGTGCTGTTTCCTTAGATGCCAGACAGAAGCCACCCCGTGGTACACAAACTGCCGAATCTCCAGTGAGGGAAGAACGTGCCTGTTCTCACAGGCTGCAATGCCACGAGTAGCCAGCAGAGGATCCTGATGCATTAAACAAGGAAAGCTCCCAGGTGCAAGAAGCTCTGTGTGTTGGGGGTGGGGGGGAGAACTAAAAACTAAAAACGACCCTTGAGCCATCTGTGCTCAGAACCAGTCTCGGTAGGAGAGATAAGAAATTTTTGCCACAACGGACTGTTCTCTTCATGTCCGTCTGGTTTGATCATGGGTTTGGGCTATCTGCTGGGACTCCATGGGCTCAGCACACGTACACAACAGGGTAGCTGGAGAGTCCCTCATCCCAGAACCTGTCTGTAACCAACGGTTCAGTAGTAAAGGATATCCCCCCCCCCCCACACACACACAAGCTCCTCCCGCTTGTATGAATGTTGGCAGATCCTGTCCTGTTGTGCCAGCGCAGGAAACCTCAACTGGAGTTTATGATTGCAGTGATTTTTATTTATTTTATTTTATTTTTTTGGTTTTTCGAGACAGGGTTTCTCTGGGTAGCCTTGGCTGTCCTGCACTTGCTTTGTAGACTGGCCTCGAACTCACAGCGATCCGCCTGCCTCTGCCACGCTGAGTGCTGAGATTACAGGCACGCGCCACCACTCTCGGCTGATTGCAGCGATTGTTAAGACCCGAGAGAGAGCAAAATCTTTTTTAATTTATTTGAGAATTTCACGCATGAGACCTTGTATCTGCATCCATTCCTCCCTCTCTCCCCCTCCAGCTCACCCAGCGTCTGCCCTCCTTTACTGAATTAATGACCTTTCCTTTAATTATGGTGATACATACATCTAGCCATGCTGGGCCTCAGGTTCTTGCAGTCTTTCCTTCACCAGTTCCACCATCTTTCCTGAGCTTGAGGCCTAGGAGTTGTGTTTTCTATACTCCATTTGGGGCTGGACATCCCCCAGCGACTTATTCTTCACATTTTGAGCAGCTGTACATATCTCTGATAGCCTCTGTTAACTGCAAACTGGAGCGTCTTTACTGAGGCTTGAGAGCCGCATTTATCTGTAGCATAAAGAGAAGTATTTAAAGGCAGTTTGTGATCCATATTCCTTTAGCAATAACATATCAATAGTTCGTTCTCCTCTGGGACCTATGAGCTCTCCAGTCATGGGCTCATAGCTAGGTGTACAGCACAAGGCACCCGTGCTGTATTTATGGTGTAAGTGTGTGTATATACGTGTGTGCATATATATGTTTGTGTGATGTATACATATGTGTGTGTATAAATGTGTGTGTGTGCGTGTATAAAAGCAGACTGTCTTAATGGATTTGCCTCCATGCGATGAGATAATGCTACCAGGTCCCCGGAGCCATAGAGTAACTAAAACCCCAGTGCCAGCAGGGGATTCCTCCCTTTAAGCTCTAGTTGGGGTGTCTAGCAGACCACCAAAATGCTGTAAGCTACTGCTGTTGCCAGAACATGAAGTCAGTTCTCGATTGCCAAAGAGTCCACACGCTTCAGTTATAGCCTGTGGAAAAAAAAAAACAAGGACCTGGAAGCCTCTTCTCCGATGCTAGCTCTCATAGTGTTGGAAGGTGCCGTGCAAGCCAAGGGAAAAAATTTATCCACCATTCTATCTAACTGTAATGACTGGATGGATACAGCATCCCTCAACAGCACTTTAACAGAACTTTCATCTTGGGTGTAATCCATAACTGTTTAATTAGGCACCATAAATAAGCTTTAAAGTAATAGGTATCCCTACAGCGTTTCCAAACACCCTTAGTATTTACCCCTCAGTCTTCTCCCCTTTCCCCAGTTTAGCCTCCCCAGCTGAGCTTCCTCCCTCCTTGTTCCTCTTTACCCTCTCACTGCACCTGTATCCTATTATCCCTTCTCCGGAGGGCTTTCCCACTCACCCTCTCAGCCAGTGAGAGCTCACCTGGCTTCTACGGGTTATTCCAAGCTATTAGGACGAACCTAGAGATTTGGATCTAGGGGTTGGGCGCAGCAGACAAGAATGCTTACTACTCTTGCAGAGGATCACCTACATGGTGCAGGACCCACACGGTGGCTCACAAATGCCTGTAACTCCAGGTCTAAGGGTTCTAAAGCCTCTGCTAAACTCCATAGGCCCCTGCATGGTGTGGTGCACATAAATTCATGCAGTCTCTCTCTCTCTCTCTCTCTCTCTCTCTCTCTCTCTCTCTCTCGCATACACACACATAAAATCTCATTTAAAAAAGATTCAGATCTAAAATTTACAAATAATAGACACTGGGCAGCATTTGTCTTTCTGGGTCTGAGTTACTTCCCTTATAATATATTCCATTTCCATCAGTTTACCTACAAATATCAACATTTCAATTTTCTTTGAGGTGGATATAGAGTTTCATTGCATCCGTAAAGGGAATTTTCACTGTCCATTCACTATCTGTTGTTGGACATCTAGGCTGCTTCCACTGCCTAGCTTTTGTAAACAGAGTGCAAGGAACATGCTCACGCAAGTAGCTCTGCGGCAGAAACTGCAGTTTTACACAGTCAATCTCTATGAGGCATTTCATTATGCTGCCAAAAAAAAAAAAAAAAGAAAAGAAAAAGAAAAGCTGACAAATGCACAACACATCTCCATCAATAGATAAGTTGATAAATATGACAAATGTAGCATTTTATATTATTCAACCCTGAAAACAAATACAGTTATGGCACATGCCAAAATAGGAGTGAACCTTTAAAACATCTTCCCAAGTGATATAAGGCAGACCCCCCTCCCCCAGGGCAGACAGCACATATTTCATTGAGAGACCAAAAAGACTAAAAATTAGCAACTATTGAGGCCTGAGCTATGTGGGTGGAGAAGTCTGGTGATGCCCTGAGGGGAAGGACCGCCTTATTGCATTCTTTCCCCACCTACTAGAGATAACAGTTGCTAGGAAACTGGCCCATCCCTCTAGGGAGGGACAGCAGGTCATTATGGTCTGGGGACCTTCCTATAGCCAATCAATTCAAAATGTAGCACCTTGACCAATAGATGCTTGGCCAGGCAGGAATTGCCCCTGCCTTGGGCATGCTGGGATGGACCAGAATCTATAAATCACCCCACTAACCTGGGCGTGGCGCGCTCAGCTCCCACCGCTTCGGTGGTGGGGCTGTGTAGCCCAAGCTGCAGCTTGTAATTTTCAATAAAAAGACCCTCATGTGTTTTGCAATGGAGTCAATTTCTGGAGATCTTTTGGGGGCTCGCGAACTGTGTATAACATTTGGAGGTCCCACTGAGATTACAGGGCCCCCCAAGACCTCAGGACCGATCCGGAGGGTCTCATTCCAGCTGGTAAGTGTGGTGTCTGTCTCAGTCTCCATCATTGTCGCTTTGTGCGGTGTGCAGTGTTCCATTGGCGCCTATTTTCTGAATTCTGTTCTGCCTCGAGGCATCTGTATGAGTGACTAATGTGATTTGGACAGACGTGTCAAACAATCACAGTCACTGAAGTTGGGAGAGACGTCCCCCAACTTCATCAGTATCTGGAGGTGGTCTAGAACCACCCACCACTCAGGCTTCTGTGAGAGAGGAGCAGAGTGGGAATCTGAAGGTCTGTTTTTACAGTACCTTACCCAGGAAGGAACTTGGGCCCATCCTGGAGGAATTTCTGTAAGGCCTATGTTTGGCCAGCCTGAAAAGAGTCAGTTTTAGTCCTGGGAAATTTGGCCAGCTGGTGGATGTTTTTGTCTCAATGTCTCTGCAGTATTTGTCTGTCTACTTTCTGTTTTCTGTTCTGAAAGGCCTCACAAAACTTATTTAAAATGTGTGCCTATGTGCATATGTATAGGTTGCCACGTGGTATAAAGTGTCTCAGTGTATCGCTGCCATCTTGACTTTACCATGTGATTTTATAATGTGACCGCCATCTTGGTATGGATAAAAAAAAAAGAGAGAACCTTGGTCAAATAATTCTCATTTCCTTCTAGGTTAAAAGAATGACTTATTTTATATTGATATTGGTTTTAAAAATTAAATTGCTTACACTGATAAATTCTGGTTTTAAAATCTGGTTTTAATTTTAAAGATTATGTTTATGCCTTGTGAGTTCTCTCCTACAAAAGGGGTACTTTGTTTTGATATTGCAAAAACGGGTTTTAAAAAATGTTTAAATGTTTAAGGCTGTAAAATGTTTAAAGTTTATCAGGCATTTGGGTATGACAATGATCTTGGGTATTTTATCAACCTTACTAAAAAAACCCCGCCGTATTGTTTGTGCTAACTGAGAAAATTGCAGTTTTTAGAATGTATCTTATGGAGAGCTGTTTGTTTGTTAAGCTGCTTTGTGACCATCTTATCTGCTACAGGGAAGTTATTTTAAAAAATTTTGGCAGTTTCAGAACTCCTCTTTATAGTAATGTAACTTGTTTTTGCTTTGCCTATAAAAAGCAAATCTTAGACACTGGGCTCCAGCAGGATCATGTTAGGATAAAAAGGATTTTGATGAGAGTTTTTATGTTGTCTAAAAAGCAAAAAAGTAAGCATGTCTGGTTAAGCCAGAAAAAGAAAGCTAGGAACCTAAAGGTATATAAAATGTTGCAGAAGGTTAGTGGATATGTTATAAAAAGCCAGAGAGTTAATATGATTTAAAAAAAGAACTGTATTTAAATATGTTGTACTTCATTTAAAAGGCTGGTCATTCCTCATTACAAAATGTTTTTTGTGCTCTTTTAAGGAAAAAAAAATTCTAGCTGATATGTTTGGTATGGCTAAAATAATTCTTACAGTTTAAAATTGTTCTGTTATGCAGTTGGTTCTAAAGCTTGTTTGATCACTGGGAACTTTTGGTTGTGGGGGATTATGGATGCGCCACAGTGTTTGCTGTATCATCAGCAGCACCTAGTGGCTGTGCTTGGTGTTGTCAGTCGCAGGCTGTGCTAGCGCATGGCCAGCCGCCATGATGGTTCAGCAATGGAGAGCGCGTGAAGCTGTAGTTTGGCTGCCATATTTGTTTAGGGATTCCAGCTGAGTTCATTTACACGTGGCCAGCTGCCATGCTGATCCGGAGATAAAGAGGGTGGAGCCATATCTCAGTTATGTTTAGTCATATTAGTGCTAAATGCAAAGCTTTTTACTGTTCAATTTTAATGCAAGTGGTAGGAGCAGCAAAATTTGCTAGCCTCTATGAACTGTATCTGATTAAAAGGTTTGCTTTGATTTTAGTTCAGAAAGAGCAGATTTAAAGTCATGCTAATTCTGCAGTTGAGCCTTACCTAGTCTCCTTGTTCAAGTTTTTTTTAAGGTTAAGCCTAGAATAAATAACTATAAAGTTGCCTTTGTAAATCTACTTAAAATATATACTTCTAGAACATGCATTTCAGAAATATGCTAGAACTAGAGAATATAACATTCTGTTTTATAGGACACAGTTTAGAGCAGATGATAAAAATAGAGTAACTCAGATATGCTGGCCCTCAAGCTTGTCAGAAATCTGAATATGGCATTTTAACATGTGTAAGCTTATTGTGACGGGAAGTCCCAAAATCCTGGCAGTAGCTCCCCTAAGGTCTCTGAGAAGATTTGGGCACAACGATAGATGACTGCTACTCTGGATTGTGGTATGCTAACCACTGGGAAATACTGCCTCAACTGGCCCACTGCTATGGCCCAGCCAAAACTGTGGACACCTGGAGTCAATGTTTCACGTTGCTAAGGGCGAGGTGAGGCCATTCTCTCGTTTCTTTCTCCACAGAAACAGTCTCTCATCTTATGTGCCTGGCAGAACTGCCTCTGTTCAGGATGCCGTGAGACCACAGGAACCAGGGACACTGCCTAGGTAATGGACTAACTAGTCATCCCTGTCATTTTGATTGGCACATGGATTAAAATATTTATTTAGCTTATAATTTATCCTTCTCAGGTCTCTGAACACCTTGACTGCTATGCTAAGCTCACGGTAGCTTTGCAGCTAGAGAGAAGACAATTAGATCAACTGTTAGCTCATTGATCAGTTCATTAGCTAGAACTACTGGGTACTAGATCTCTTATTTAGAAGAAAAACAGGTTTGTCTTGCTCACAGGACTCATGTTAGTTGCCTGTATCTTAAGATAAATAAATAGAGCTTATGTAGGGTCTGAGGATACAGGAGTTTAGGTTATAAAAATCTAGAGACTGTTGTTATTTGGTCTGAGAAAATGTTTCAGGGTTGATAAATGCAAAAGATTGGAGAGTCTAAGTAGTTTTTTTTTAGGTATATAATTATGAGTTATAAAAAAATAAAAATATTTTAAAGCAGATTAAAAATGGGAGATATTTTAAATTTCTCCCTCCCCCCTTTTTGCTACTGTTGTGCTTATAAGATTTCAGAAGTTCAGAGTTTTGGCATTGATCAATAGAGTTCTGATAAGTTGATGGAGCAATAACTGCTTATTATTCAGTCACCAGGTTGAGATTTTAATTTCCTTTGGTTGGCTTCTGGAGATAGACTTAAAGGTGCTTCTCGTTGTGTTAAAAACATCTGTTTAATATGTATTTCTGACCCAAAAGTCATAACTTTTACTATAGTATTCTTAATATCTGCCATTTCTGGAGTAGATTTTAACACAGAAATATCTTAAATCTATTCTTTCTAGTTGCTTTGTTAAAGAAAAACCCAAACATCCAGGGTTTAGTACTAAAGCCATTTCTGCCTAACTTTTGACTTTTTTGTAATGTATTTCTGCCTAACTTTCCAGTGTAAACATAAAATTGGGAGCTAAAAGTAGATGCTGAGTGTATAAAAATGACCAAGCTCCATTCGTGACTAATTACCAACAGCTATGCCCACAGAAAAAAATGTTACTGTGGACACACTTAAGTTGTGTATAAAGGTTATAAAACAAACAGCTAACTGATACTCATTCAGTGGGATGCAGTTTTACCTGTTACTCTCAAAATGTTTGACTTGCTGATATGTTACTTTTCCGAGTATTTAAAATTGTATATTTCCTTTTGTGTACTAAAAAAATTCATATAAGTTTCAGAATGTGACCTGGATCTGGCATAGCTCAAAAGGATCGCAGATGAGATTTTCCCTGATCTTTCCCATTTAATAGACAAATTTTAACTTCTGTCTCCAGTCTGAATTTGTCTCAGCAGATTTTTACATGTTTGACTCTGTTCCGGGATCAGCTGTGGACTGCAAGCTGAAATCTGGACTTTCTGGAAACTGACCTGATTGCTCCCTGCCTCTTCGGGTGGATCAACTAACCAAATGCTTGGGACTTCCCCATTGCCCAGCCTTTGACTGGCATTTCAGCCTCCCTAGCCCCTGATGCCTACGGTCCAACGGTCAGCATCGAAGAAGCTCTAGAAGACGGATCTATGCCCAAATCCCCCCTAGCAGGCTGAAATGCTAAGTCAAAAGGGGCTCCCTGGCATTAGCTATTATCTTGGGCATCTGCTTAGCTGAAATGGACACTAATATTGCAGCAACTGGGCTAAAAGCTTAGAGAGACCCTATAATAGTTCTCCTTGGCTTACTACCCCTATATCTACCCTGAAGGGACCCCAGATCCCATTATAAAAAAATAAATCTATAAGATACAAGGGGTCATATCTGGAAGACCCAAGATTGGGTCTTCAAATGATCATTGGAAAGGGGGAAATGAGAGACCAAAAAGATTAAAAATTAGCAACTATTGAGGCCTGAGCTATGTGGGTGGAGAAGTCTGGTGATGCCCTGAGGGGAAGGACCACCTTATTGCATTCTTTCCCCACCTACTAGAGATAACAGTTGCTAGGAAACTGGCCCATCTCTCTAGGGAGGGACACCAGGTCATTATGGTCTGGGGACCTTCCTATAGCCAATCAATTCAAAATGTAGCACCTTGACCAATAGATGCTTGCCAGGCAGGAATTGCCCCTGCCTTGGGCATGCTGGGATGGACCAGAATCTATAAATCACCCCACTAACCTGGGCATGGCACGCTCAGCTCCCACTGCTTCGGCGGTGGGGCTGTGTAGCCCAAGCTGCAGCTTGTAATTTTCAATAAAAAGACCCTCATGTGTTTTGCAACAGAGTCGATTCCTGGAGATTTTTGGGGGGCTTGCGAACTGGGTATAACATCATCTGGGTGAGGTTTTTAGAACAGACAAATCCATTTTGAAAAAAAAAAAAGGAATTGTCACCACCATTGGCTGGAGGGGGTGCTGGGAAATTGTAGTATTCTATAACTTCATTGGAATAATTAAAAGTTCTAGAAATGAGGGAGTGGCAATGGCTTTGTAGTGTTATGGATGTACTTCACATCGTTAAATGGCTTACTCAGAATGGTTGAAACAGCAAGTCGTACGCATTTTATTTTATGTTGTCCTGAGTTTTGTTTCTTTTCTTCATGAGCTGCCATCAGGACAGGAGTCCCCATGAGCCAAGAAAGAGAAAAACAGAAAACCACCGTTGTTGCTGAGCGATATCCTTGAATGTACATAAACTTGACCACGTCTTTCCTTCAACCTCCTCCTCCTCCTTTGTTCTTCCAGAGACCTTGGAAAGACAAAGTGGCTGCCACGAGGTTCGATCTCTGATGGAATTCTGGTGTGAGACCTTGCCGTCACCCAAGCACTCTTCCCCAAAACCTGGTGATCTTTGGAATCCCACCTTGGGGTTTTAAACTAATCAATGCAATTATAAATTGCCACATATGGAAGACAAAGAAGTGAAAAGTCGTATAAAAAGCCCTATTATATTTTATTCATCCTTCAGTTCTTTCGAGTAGAAGTTTGGATGAGTCTGTTAGCATCATTAAAGGCTCTTCTCCTGAAGAAGCCTAGGTATCCTGAATCTCTTTTATCAGAACCTCACATCTTTGTGAGCTCTGCCAGGAGACAGGGGTGATGGTGATTCCACCTCTGTCTTCACAGGGGTGCCAGACTTCCGCATGCAGGGGGAGTGCTTACTACCCTGGCACCCAGCAGACCAGATATATATCCCCTATATATCCATAGGCGATATACCCTCCTGGTTCCCTGAGGGCCAGGGACCAGTTCAGGAAGCACACCCATTAAGTTGGTGAGAACTGGGTTCATTCTGGCTCACTGTAAACCTGCTACTAAGAGCAGAAGGGGAGCCCCAGGATTTACAGAGTAACCCCACACAGGCTAGAGAAGAAACCACCTTTCTATAGATGCTCAAGGTACTGGGCCGTGGGATGGAGATGACATATGAATGATTCTCGTGAGATGAATGTTGATTCTTGAATTATGACTTTGGAGTTATCCTCAGATGGTGGGGGTTGTTCCTATGAGGATGCCAATATTGGATTTCTAGCTCTGAACCACACTAAGGGACACAGGAAATATTCCCATTACAGAAGAGGCCAGGGACCAGCAATACAACAAGCCCTTCCTTTGCCCATATCTTCATTCTTCTTATGTGTAAGTGCCATCTTTTACCACTCAGAAAAAAAGGGTGGTAGACAGAGTAAGGTTACCCATTTAGAATGTATGATTTAAAACTTTAAAAATATTCAGAAAATTAGTCTGTTAAGCTAACTCTAGACATTCTGGAAAAACTAAAGAATCAAATGAAAAGGTACTTGGAATTAGACATAAAAAGGCCCTTGAGAAAAGTGTTGCAAATATACTCTGTGAACTAACTAGTGGCTAGAAATGTTACAAAAGACTGAGGACCTGAAGGACAGGAACTTAGAAGATGTTGAGACTGAACAGGGACAAAGGAAACAAAAGTAAAAAGGCTGAGATAGTATCAACAACCATAAATTAGACGAATGAGGGTAGGCAAGGATCCAAAAACACGAAGTCCAAATCATCAAACAGAGAAACCTCAAGGAACTTGTGGGAAGAGTAACTCCAAGGAGAAAATAGTATAAATGTAGAAAAAAGAGTATTTTAATAGTGACTGCCCTTTATTTCAAAAGAAGACAAATAATACCACTGATGACTTTTGATGATGATTAAAAGGCAGCAATAAATTTGCTTCATAATCTAAAACTGCAATTACAGTTTTTTGTATTAAAAATTAAAAATGAGGGCAGAACCGTGAAAGCTTAATGCTAGTCACAGAAGGGATAGGTAAGCTGTACAAGGATTGTGGAGTGTGGGACTTAATGATGATACAATTTGATGACTAAAGTTTATTAAAATTCCTTAAGCTAGAGTGATCTATTCATCTGAGACTCAAAAAAAAAAAAAGAAAAAGAAAAAGAAAAATGTATGTCAAATCAAGGTAGTCCTTTAAGGTTTTTGCTAACTTCGATAATTTTAACCATTTAGGGAAACTGAGTCATAACAAAACCAAAATTTATTTAAAATTGTTCTGTCTGTCTTTATCTAAATGTGATACAAAGTGAAAATTACAAGGCTGGTAAAGCTTTCTTTCTGGGTGTTCAAAAAACCTTGGAAGCCTACACTAATGATAAGAGAGACATGGAGGACGTGCAATACCTTAACCCTTTCCCTCCCTCTGAGATCAGACAGGATCCGGGAGAACAGGAGATCTCTCTGACATGTCACCTGTCCTTTTGATCAGAGAGGCTATGGACTCTCTAGAGAGTAGACTATAGCCAATGTGCACTCTATAAAAAGGGGAGTCACTGGGACCCCCAGGGTCATGCGAGATGTGATGCAAAAGTTATAATTGTATAGAGGTCTACAACATTGCTAAACAGTTATGCAAAGGATATGTAACTTGCCATGGGGAACAGGAGATATGAGAATATAATGATGATGATGATGATAATGATGATGATGATTTAGTTTCCACCCCCCACATGGCGCCTCACAATTATCAGTAACTTCAATTCAAGCAGATCAGACCCCATCTTCTGACTTCTGTGGGTACCAGGCATGCACGTGGCGCACAGACATGCATGTGGGCAAAACACTCAGACATTTAATAAATCTAAATTTAAAATCAAAACAGTAAAATATATACTGGCAAAAAACACACCACATCTTCAGCTGCTGCTAGTGATGACGTTGCGGGGAAGGGGGGAGGTCTGAAACCACCATGGCCACAGGAGTAATGATCTGTGGGAGGCAAGAAGGTTGCTCAGTTCAACATGACTCAGTAGCCAGTGTTGGTTCAAACTTTGGGAATCTGATCCCGAGTGGTTTATTTTAGGCATATTTAAACATGGCGCAATTTGGTGAAAACTTTCCTGGTGATAAATAACTCAATCCTGTGGGCACAATAAGACTTAAGTCATGACACCATCAAAACTCTTTGTAAAGTACGTGTGACATCTTCCATAAAGATGTGCTTTATTGAATACGTATGATTTCCTCCATAAAGATGGGTTCTGTAGATTGACAAGCTCACAGTAAGGGTCTGGAGGAGGCTGCAGTGCGGTCTCGACCACACAGATAGCACAAAGGTCGCCATGCTATTAACCACATCTGCTCCCAAGCCTACTGGGGAGAAAACTGGTTATACATCCCTCCCTATGAAGGAATAATCCTGTGTATTTAACAGTCTTTGTTCCCCCGAGTGCTTATCTGTGAGCACAAGGACCTTTGTACCTCACACATCTCTCCCCACCACCCGACTGTAAGAGAGGCCAATGTTGACTTCATTGCCTGCATGGCTGGTCTAATATATATAGTCAAGCAAAATATAATTGTAAAAATAGCTAACAAAGGGCCACCAAAAGAGAAAAGCTGTATTAACCATGATGGCCATTCAAAGGTCACTTGAGAGTTTTGTTTATATCCTTATGTACATCATTAATTTGACCACTGATTATCTGAGAGACATTTAACATATTAAGGTAACACATGAAAGGAAATGGTTGGCAACCAAGATTATGCTTGAGCAACATATAATCTGTAGTAGCTCCATTTGCTCACCTCTTGACTAACATCTGCTAACATTTTGGCATACTAATATTATCAGTAGTTTTACTAATCATACAGGCCATCTCTGAGAGCTCTCTCTGTAGTCTGGTAATCATTTCTAGGACTGACAATACAAAAGTCATTACGGGTTCAACCATTACAGGATCCAATATATAACAATAATCCATCTAATTTGGGGGGGGGGAAGAAATCTGTTAATTCTATTGATTGATTGCAAAGATTTACTGAGCAAAATGGGTGTAATATGGCAGACCCCACGTAAACCTTTATAATCTGAGAAAAGGGCAGTGTAAGTACCATTTATACACACACACACACACACACACACACACACACACACACACGAAACAAAAAAGCTTCATCCCAAAGATGGTTGTTTACCAGAGGGAAGGGTATGATTAGAGGTAGAATTGCAAAAAGAAACACATTTAAATCATAGACATTGTGACTTAAAAAAACGATAGCACTGACAAGACTATCTGGGGAAACCCTATGAATACGGGTGCAGACAGATTTGCCTTTGTCCCCTGTTATTTCTGCATCATTCATATGAGTAACTCTTAGGCCATATAACAAGTTATTTTTTAAGAGCCCAGGAACAAACAGGTCTCCACGGATACAAAAAGGTTGTTATCGTTGACTGCCATGTGCCAAACAAAGCCATAGATTATTTTCGCCATGTGCCAAACAAAGCCATAGATTATTTTCAAAATCACTGGCAACAGATGGTACTCTCCTAGACACAATAATACCAACTTTAGAAAGCAATGCATCGGATAGTCCTTTTTTCACCTTTATACAACTAGAATTTCCACTACCAGAGCTCTCTGAAGAGTACTTGACTGTGATAAAGTCCAACCAAAATAGCCATGGCGGGGAGGGGAGACAAAAACAAAGCAATTCTTAGCATGGCAAAAGAACATTATACTGTTTCCTATTCGAGTGTGGTTTTTATCCTCCCTGATAAAAAGCATTTGAATTCTGCATTGACAAACAGAGAATTAGCATTTAACCGACCAAGATCTAATTTAATTTAAGGCCTATTCCATGAGATGAAACTCAGACCTGGTGTCTCAGTTAGGGTTTAATTGCTGTCATGAGATACCATGACCATGGCAACTTTTTATAAAGGAAAGTATTTAACTAGGGCTGAGTTTATAGTTCAGAGGTTTAGTCCATTGTCAGCGTGATAAGAAACATGGTAGCACACAGGCAAACATGGTGCTGGAGAGGTATCTGAGAATTCTAAATCCAGATAGGTAACCAGCAGGAAGAGAGACACTGGGCCAGGCTTGACCATCTGAGACCTCAAAGCTCGCCTCCAGTGATGTATTTCCTCCAACAAGGCCACATCTGCTCCATTAAGGGCACACCTCCTAATAATGCCACTCCCTCTGGGCCAATAAGAGCCATTTTAATTCAAACAACGACATCTTCATTTGAGACTAGATAGGCCAAGGACTAGGAGAAGAACCAAATACCACTGTTCTGCTAAAGGAACACAGCAATAAAATGACTCCTAATAAAGTTCTGCTGTACTCATAGGTCAATATTTTGCTCGGCCATCAACAGAGATGCTTCCCTCTGCATCAGAGGGGAACAAATACAGAGGCCCACAGCCAGACAATGTGAAGCACAGTCAGCCCTAAATGGGATGTCTCCATTATATTCCTTCCCTCAGGGCCCAGGGGACTCTGAGGCACAGGAGGCAGGAAGAGTGTAAGGGCCAGAGAGAATGGAGGACAAGGGAATAGGCCTTCTAAACACAGGAGAGCTGGTTCACATATGAACTCAGAGACTATGGCAGCATGAGTAGGACCTGCATGGTCCTGCATCAGATGGGGTCCCAGCACCGAGAGGAAGTGGACACAAGCCTCCGTCCCTAACTCAGAAGCTGTCTCCGATTGATAACCACTTGCAAGTAAAAACTTAACTTTTCACTCCAACAGAGTCTTACTGGGTATACAGACCCCTCTTAAGACGAGGCTCCAGGCCAAGGAGTAAATGACCAACACAAAATGTATTCAATGGTATTTTGGAGGTTCTTTGTCTCATAATGTTGTTTCAGGGATCTTTGTTTGTTTAGAGAAGAATTCAAGTGATACTTTTATTCTTCAGGATACACACTTTTTAAAACCTTTTATTTCATTTTTAGAAGGGAACAGCAAATGTAATATCTCAAAATTAAACTGAAAGAGAGACTTGCATATGATATATTAATTTTTTAAAAGTCAAATAAAAATCTAAAGCACCATGAGTGCTGCATTTTATGTGAGCTATTAGCTTGGGGATGTAATATAAAGTAAAAAGTGACACTAGTATAGTTAAATACAGCACAGTAGAAGAAACTTGCAGCTACCCCGCTGCTGAGCAGAAATCATATGGGACCATTCAGAGCTCTGGGCCCTGCTTCCTTTGATTTCTAGAGTAACTATGTTGCCCTCGGTTCCTGTCTCCCCGTTAATACGTAATTCACCACTTTGACAAGGAAAGCAGTGTCGGCCTCCCACTCTTCGGTTAACTCATATCGACGACAATCTTGCTTAAATGAATCTCAACATAAAGCGTAAGCTCCTAAAGTTATAGCTTTTATGCAATCATAAGCTAAAACAAACGGATGCATTAAATAAAACTATGAAACCTATAATACCCAAACTACAACTTTTGTTTAAAAATGTCAGCTGAGGGTTTAACTGCACCAAACCCACCCCAGAGCTCTTTCCCCCGGCCGCCGTCTCTTTCCCTCCGCCGCCGTGCTGTAGATTCCTGAATCAGCATTTCTTTCTTCCCCAGGGTCCTCTGAGGACGCCACATTTTACCACTATGTCGGTACAGAGGACTGTGGCAACTTGTTTTATAGAGAATGCTGTGAGGCAATTGGCTCTTACTTGGCACAGAGGCCCCCTCGCACTTAATAAGATGAATGCTTTGGTTGTCTCAGTCCCCTAGGACAATTAAGTTCATACCTTTTGTGCCAATATAATCACAAGCTCAAAACTGCTGAATCAGACAGAGTGTGGATTTCTAGGTACAAACTGGTCACCCCAGTAATCTGAGCATGCTTGGAGTTACATGATATCCTTGACAATCACACACACACACACACACACACACACACACACACACACACACATACATATCTGTTCAAATAATGTTAGTATAACACAAAAAATATAGTTAGTATAATACAAAAAATTTAATACACACAAAATATTAAAGAGCAGTAACTGACCACAGAGCAGGGGAAACCTGCTTATTTTAACGCAGGAATCTATAGGCATTGTGTTCTATGCAGACCACAACAGGAGACTTTATTGACCACCCGTCTTTGATCACACATGAGCCTAGAGAAATTGGCGTAGATGTATCTTAGTTTCTTCTATGTTGCTGAATTTCTCTATTTAGTGAGGCGAGTGTGCATGTATGCAAGTGCACACGTGTATGTGGGTGCTAAGGCACACACGTAGAGGTCGGAAGACAAATTCAGTCCTCCCTCCCCTTCCACCATGTAGGACCTGGATCAAGCACATCTACCTTCTGAGCCTCCTCTCCAGGCCTGGTACTTCTTGTTTGTGGGCTCTGATCAAATATCTGACAGGAAACTATTGAAAGGAGGAAGGGGAATTTCGGTTTAGTTTCAGAGGACACAGTCTGTTTTGGCGGGGAAGGCAACAGACATCGCTATGGTGGGAGGAGCGTGCTATTCCCGAGCCTCACCTTCTCAAGTCTTGGTGGAAGAGGAAACAGAAGACAGAGAGGAAGCGACCTGGCTTAGAAAGCTTCAAAAAGTCTCCTTCCTCTGTCTCCTCAAGGTTCCAAGGTTGCAAAACACCACTATGGTTTTGTGGTTTAATGGTGTGTGTGTGTGTGTGTGTGTGTGTATGTATCTATGTATATATGCGTTTCTCATGCTTTTTGACTCTTTTTCTTCTGTTTGTTGTGTGCTTTTCTGATTTGTTTTTGTTTTATCTTATTGTGTTTGCTTTCTAATGAGAGGCAGAAAGTGTGTGGATCCAGATTAGAGAGAAGATGGGGAGGAACTCTGAGAAGGAAGAGGGGAAGGGGAAACTGTAGTCATAATATGTTGTATAAAAGTTCTGTTTTCAATAAAAGGAAAAAATATTATTAACCTTCCTTAGGATTTGAGTAGATCCAGAATGGATGTGGGCCCATCTCCGCACAGAGTGTTGTATGGACTCTGGTATCTCAAGGTGGTATCTCAGTGTGCCCACATGCCTTCCCACCATGGAAAATAAGGATCAGTTTCTCTAAAACAACGTGTTAGGTCTCTCCACTTTATTTTCTCTTAGGTTAGGAGGCTTTCTCAACCAGACTCCTCCACTCAAATGGCCAGCCCATCTTTTCCAGCCTGGGAGCCAAATACTAATTTAAAAAGGCAGTCAGGAGGCTGAGCCGTCTGTGGACTACATCTGAGCAGGGGGTCCAGGTCCTATGTATGGTCTTTGGTTGATGCATCAGTCTCTGCAGTCTCCCATGGGCCCTGCTTTTTTTTTTTTTTTTTTTTGGCTTTGTTGGTCTCTTTGTGGAAAGGGAGAGGGGAGGATGAGGGAGGAAGGGTGGGACCAGGAGGAGATGAGCGAGGGGGCTACAGCTAGAATACAAAGTGAATAAATTATAAATAATAATGATAATAATAATAATAAATTTACATAAGCACACACACACATGCACACACACACACACACACACACACACAAAGCAGTCAGGAGAACAAATTGAAACCAATCTGGGAGGGGCTCTTTCTGGTACTGTCAACTACTGTAACCATAGTTCAAAAGGCAGAAAGAGATGGGATACACTACACATAAATAAAAACAACAAGGCCCAGAGAAAATAGACAATCAATAACTGAGTCATTTTACTTACTAATTACCCCATTTCACCCCTTGCCTTCATCTCTTGCTGTGACCTTTTGCTATGGGATTGGAAGAGTGGGCCCTCTTTGGCTCGGCTTGTGCTAAAAAGGTTTCTATTGACATGCTTTCAATTAATTTGAGTATGGTGTGTAAATTTTAATGTTGTACTAATTGGTCCTCTTTTGGGATTTCACAGGCTTACTCTTATGATCCATGAACTCACATGACCCAATCAGGCCAGAATTCTGACGTACTTATTTCTCTTGCCACAGAGGAGTTTCTAAAGCATGTGTGTATGTATATATGTATATATGTGTGTATGTATAGTTAGAATAACATGAAAATTTAATATATACAAAATGTTAGAGAACAGTAACTGAACACAGAGCAGGGGAAATCTGCTTATTATATATATGTATATGTACATACATACACACACACATACACACTCTTGTTTTGACACACAGTACTATTCCATCAACTAAAAATGACTACATTTACAGAGGACTCATAAACAGGGGAATTCCCATATCCTCAGCCCAAATTATTAACTCGGGACAACCAACATGATCATTTGATGCATGTGGAGCCATGAATTAAATCTGACTTCTTGCAAATGAATAATAAAGGTTCACAAAGAGATTGGAGGCACCACTAAAGAGCTTCCTGAGTCCCTATATGGACTTAGAGTGAATGGAACCAGTATATTTTATTGGGAGGATAGTTTTCGACTTGAGGGAGATTCGAGATCTTCAAAGGTACCAAGATTTTAATATTGGGGCCTGTATGATTGTGTCCTATACAGCCTCCCTGGTCATGAGGTCTTGTTCGGGAGAAAAGCAAATACACACATATCTGCACATATCATGCTATGTAAATATAAGCCCCTAAATCAGGATGATGCTTATTATCTTGACAGGATCCAAGCAGCAAAGGTGAGAATGTGCTGGGAATTCCCACCAGCAAAGGAAAAGAGAATCAATGAAACAGCAAATGGATTGAGCAACCTCCATAAACGTGTATAAATTTAGTTATATTGTTGCTGTTACCACTTCCTTGCTTAGGGAGCCTTCCCAGAGACAATCAGAGAAGACTAAAGCCACCACCATGTGGCCTAGGCTCTGCTGAAATGTCTAAATGAGACTTTGCTACATACCCAAGCAACTACAAGTGTGAGACATCTTTAGAATCTCACCATGAGGTTCTTAAAATAACAAAATTACAAAGTACCATATAGAGAATACAAAAAAGCAATTAAAAAAATAATTGTACTCCCTTCTTTCGAAAATTGAGAGTGCTAACGCAATTAAAAGCTGTTTTCCAAAATAACTCAGAATTTCCAAAATGACCCTGTCCAACAATAGATTGTCTGAAGGTATCACCATCCCTGATCTCAGGCTGTACTACAGAGCAATAGTAATAAAAACTGCATGGCACTGGCATAGAAACAAAATGGTGGATCAGTGGAACTGAATAGAAGACCCAGAAATTAACCCACACACTTATGGACACCTGATTTTTTATAAAGATGCCGAAACCATACAATGGAAAAAAGATAGCATCTTCAACAAATAGTGCTGGTCTAACTGGATCTCTGCATGTAGAAAAAGGCAAATAAACCCATACTTATCACCCTGCACAAAACTAAAGTCCAAGTGGATCAAAGACTGCAATATAGAACCAGACACATGAAATCCATTAGAAGAAAAAGTGGAGAAGAGCCTGGAACTCATTGGCACAGGAGGCAACTTCCTGAACAGAACACCAACAGCACAGGCTCTACAAGCAACAATTAATAAATGGGACCTCATGAAACTGAAAAGCTTCTGTAAAGCAAAGGACACTGTTGTCAGAACAAAACGACAGCCTACAGACTGAGAAAGGATCTTCACCAACCCTATATCTGACAGAGGGCAAATATCTAGAATATATAAAAACTAAAGAAGTTAAAAAGCAACAAATCAAATACTCCAATTAAAAAATGGGGTACAATAATCTGATTGGCCTGCTCTTTAATCACCTCCCCCTGAAGGGGGAGCAGCCTTACCAGGCCACAGAAGATGACAATGCAGCCACTCCTGATGAGATCTGATAGACTAAGATCAGAAGGAAGGAGAGGAGGACCTCCCCTATTAGTGGATTTGGGGAGGGGCATGAGTGAAGAAGGGGTGGGGGAAGGTGAGATTAGGAGGGGAGGAGGGAGGGATCTATGGGGAGATACAAAGTGAATAAAGTGTAATTAATAAAAGTTAAAAAAACGGGGTATGGAGCTAAACAGAGAATTCTCTGTAGAGGAATATCGAATGGCGGAAAGATACCTAAAGAAATGCTCAACGTCATTAGCCATCAGGGAAATGCAAATCAAAACGACCCTGAGATTTCACCTTACACCCATCAAAATGGCTAAGATCAAAAACTCAAGTGACAACACATGCTGGAAAGGTTGTGGAGAAAGGGGAACCCTCCTACATTGCTGGTGGGAATGTAAACTGGTACAACCACTTTGGAAATCAATCTGGTGCTTTCTCAATTAGGAATAGTGCTTTCTCAAGATCCAGCTATGCAACTCCTACGCATAAATTCAAAAGATGTTCAAGTACATGACAAGGACATTTGGTCAACCATGTTTGTAGCAGCTTTATTTGTAATAGCCAGAATCTGGAAACAACCAAGATGTCCCTCAACAGAGGAATGGATACAGAAACTTGGTACATTTACACAGTGGAATACTACTCAGCAATTAAAAACAAGTAAATCATGAAATTTGCAGGCAAATGGAGGGATCTAGAAAAGATCATCCTGAGTGAGGTATTCCAGAAGTAGAAAGACACACACGCAATATAATCACTCATAAGTGGGTAATAGACCTGTAAGGTCTGTACATCTAAAGAAGCTAAACAAGAAGGAGGAACCAGGTTAAGAAGATCAATCCTCACTTAGAAAGACAAATGGGATGGACACTGGAAGTAGGAGAAAACAAGAAACAGTACAGGAGCCTACCATAGAAGACTTCTTAAAGACTCTACCTAGCAGTGTATCAAAGCAGATGCTGAGACTCATAACCAAACCTTGGGTAGAGTGCAGGGAATCATATTAAAGAAGGGGGAGTTTGTAGGACCTGGAGAGGACAGGAGCTCCACAAGGACCAAATATATCTGGGCACAGGGGTCTTTTCTGAGACTGATTCTCCAACCAAGGACCATGCATGGATATAACCTAGAAACTCTGTTTGGACATAGCCCATGGCAGCTCAGTATCCAAGCAGGCACCCTAGTAAGGGGAACAGGGGCTGTCTCTGACATGAATTCAGTGGTTGGCTCTTTGACTCCCTCCCACCCCTGAGGAAGTAGCAGCCTTGCTAAGCCACAGAGGAGGACATTGAAGCCAGTCCTGATGAGACCTGATATTCTAGGGTCAGATGGAAGGGGAGGAGAACCTCCCCTATCAGTAGACTTAGACAGGGGCAGGGAGAAGATGAGGGAGGGAGGGTGGGATTGGGAAGGAATGAGGAGAGGGCTACAGCTGGGATACAAAGTATATAAGCTGCACTTAATATAAAAAATAAAAATTGAATTAAAAAAAGCTGCTCTCCTCTATTGTTTTGATTATTATTGTTACATTAGGACATGAGAAGGCTTTACGAGCTAGTGGGTAGGGCGGGCTGAGGGAGAGGAAGGAGGAGAACATGATGTAATCCTATTTGACCAGAATCCCACATTTTCCCAAACTATGGTATGAACCCCATTCATAGTATCCATCCCTGAGAAATACAGGGCTTTGGAAGCATTAAAATAAACCTTATTTTACGTTACATGTTTTATAAGGAGCCTTTGCCTAATCCCTCTCTTGTTACACTCCCAGCATCTTCCCCAGACCCTGTTACTCTCTCCCTAGGCTGCAGCTGAACCTGTCCAGTCTTGAATGTGCTGTCTTTTCCATCAGTGAATGCTCTGCTCATCACTTCTTATTTGTACCCCATTTCTGACTGTTATCACTCACTCTTACACACTATCAAGAACACTGACTGCTGAAGGGCCAAGGTCCCAAAGCTTGGAAACACAGGAGAGGTTTAAGGTCCATGTGTCCAAGATCATCCCTGATATCTCGCTCCATTTGCTTGAGGATTAATCATTAATCCAGTGCCTACATAAAGATAGGACTCATCCTTGGAAGGAGGCTGAACCACCTGAAGCCATGGCTAGCACTCTAAGTCCTAGCTCTATGGCCCCGACTGAGGAGCCTCCTATACTGTCACAGCGCATTCAAAATGCTGCTGACATCTCCGTCATTGTCATCTACTTCCTAGTCGTGCTAGCTGTGGGGCTGTGGGTACGTGGAAACCATATGGGCCTTCGGGTGGGGTTGGGGTACAGTGTTATGGGGGAAGAGGTGTGTCACGATAAACTGAGACAAGAAATCATTACTCATGTCATTGTCTTTCCGTGTAAATCATATATACATGTATATGAATATATACATATATATATAATGTATGTGATAGTGCCAAATAGGCTCATTTTTAAGGCAACATAATTATTTGAATAGAAGGAGGACCAAGAACAGCAGGCTTACTCTGTTTGGATCTCCAGCACCTGACAAAATAGGGAAAAAAAAACAAACAACAAACCACATTACCTCATTTTCTTTGTTTCCATTTATTGTTCAAATTTCTAACTTGGTGAGTTGGTCACTTATATCATTTTGTTCTTTTTGTTATTTTCAATATTTAATTCTGTGCTGCAGATTTTCACCCAACACATCACAGGACATCTCACATCATTTCCACAACTGACAGCAGACAGCTGCTTTTTAAAATATTCTCAGTCCTTGACATCCACTGCAACTCAGTCCATGCAACAGTCCACAGAGAGTGTGTCCCTCTGGAAGAGTGCTGAGAACTCACTTCCACCAGCATTCTGTCCGGTGTGACTAGAGGGCTGTGATGCACCTGATGCTCTGTCACCATCTCTTCAATTCCTTTCTCCTCAGGCAATGATGAAAAGCAACAGAGGCACTGTTGGAGGCTTCTTCCTGGCTGGTCGAGATGTAGCCTGGTGGCCAGTAAGTGGGCCAGAGATTTCTGGACAGAAATGGAGAGAGAGAGAGAGAGAGAGAGAGAGAGAGAGAGAGAGAGAGAGAGATGAACTACACACCTGCTCAGTCTACGTGATGTTACTTGCGCATATGCTTTCAGGGATGCCTGTTTGCAATTGGATAGCCAATTGGTGTGCTTTTCCTTGGGGAAGACTAATCCAGATCTCAGCATTCCTTAGTTGCCTGTAGTTCTTCATCCTGGGTTGAGGCCTCATGAGATTTCTTTCTTCTACTTTAGCATATCTATTGGTGCTCTCCTTGTTCAGGACATGTTTAGGCAACCATGGTGAGACTTCATAGGCATAGGTTCTCTGACAATTCTAGGAGACACAAACCAATAGGAAACGTTCTGTTTCTCTGGCTCTTACAGTCTTGCCACCCCTTCTTCAGCAATGTTCCCTGAGCCTTAGGTGTAGGAGATGTGCTGCAGATGTGTCAGCTGGGTGTGGGATCCACAACCCTACATTTTGATCAGTTGTTGTTCTCTGTAATGGAGAGACCTTTCAACCTTTGAATCTTAAGAACAACAGACAGAACAGAGAGGAAGATAAGTGAAAAGAATGTCCTATGTCTAGGAGGTTGGCTAGGAAGTCCCTCACTCTGGCAGATGAGGTTCTTAACGCTGATTTAAATTGCAAAAATCTGATAAGGGGACTAGCAGACAGGCTCATTTCAGAGACTACTGATAGAACCATCATAGTACCTTTAAGAAAGTGCTCAATAAGTTTGTCTGAGAAGCAAAATTGTAAGGACATGAGACTTTGTTTGCTATTCAATATTCAACAATACCCTGCTATTGCAATGAAGTCAATAGCAAAGCCAAGAAACATGATTATCTTCCAAAATATTACCACTCTTGTGGTTTTAAAACAATTTGTCCATTCAAAAGCCTTATGTAACATTCTCAAGTCTATTGTGTTAAAGAGGGATTAGACTTGTTCTAATCCAGTCACTTGGAAACTTAGCAGTTAAATGGCATCATAATTCATTAGACACAATATCTATGTATAGAACATTCCATTCAAACAATAAAGAATTTGCATTTTTTTCTAACCAGCTTATGGTACTTTCTCCAGAACAAAGCACCTATTAGGATACAAAGCAAGTATTTTAGTTTGGATTTCTATTGCTGTGATAATAATAATAATAATAATAATAATAATAATAATAATAAACCCTGAGGAAAACAGAGTTTGTTTGCCTTACATATCACAAATTACAGTCCTGTTGTTTTAACAAAGTCTCAGTTGTTCAATTTTACCAGTAAAGACTCAGGAGCCAGGTGCTGGGGTGAAAGCTTGCTAGCTCAGAGAGGCAGAGAAAGCATCCAGCTGACCTTCCTACTCAGCCTGTGTCCAAAAAGGAAAAAGGCTCCTTCCCCCATGCCATCTGAAAAACCCTCAAACTGAATGTCTCTCCCTTCTACTTCCTGTACATCTCTCTCTCCATACTCCTGACTTCCTCTTACTTTCTATGGATTTTACCTATGTTCACTTCCTGACAACTGGTTGCTTGCTCTGCCTCTTAACCTATGGTTGATTTTAATTAATTCAGGAAAAAAAAGCTCTTGGATTAACGGTGTGTGCTAGGCTGAGCCACAGCACAACTAGAAACAGGTTTTTCCAGTACACAACAAAATCTTGGGGGGTTGCAGTGTAATTAAAAATTCTGCAACCTTTTTTTCTAAATAAAAAAGGAAAGATTTTAACTCTAACACAGTAAAACTATTTATATTAACGAAGCTATTGCTGCCAAGCTTTTCACACTGTCTAACTTGTATTTAGACTGTTAAGACTGTCTAACAGTCTTAGGGTTAAGGATTGCTTGTTTCAAAGTTCTGTAAAATGTTTGTGCCAGTCTCCTGTGAACTCAGTTACTTGAATGGCCGAGCAGTTTGCAGTCCCAAACTGATCTTTGGATGGTGTTTGTCAGCTTTGTGTCAATCTTAGTGCAGAGCCTGGCAGCAGGAGGGGCATAGGGCAGTTTTCCCAGTGGTTAGTGTTACCACAGTCCAGGTGGGTTCATCTTTGTAGGGCACCATCACCCTGTTGGGGACCTCAAAGGTTACAGTTAGGAGTGGTCATAGTTTGTTGTGGAGAACCTATACATTTTAAATGTCATATTCAGCAGAACTCTGAAACGTTTGAGGACCACAATCTGTTAAGTACATCCAAGGCATACAAGCTTTGTTCCTAGTTACCTGCTTCAGACTCAAACATGAAAACATGTACAGAAAGCTAGATGAAACCTATTTCTAGAATTAAGTACTATTCTGTATGAATGCTATCATACAGAATGTTATCATACATGAATGCTATCACCTCAGAAAATGTATATATACCTAATAATCTTAGAGGTTTTGAGGTAATAGTTATACCTTAAGAAAAGTTTTGAAGAGTCAAATGCAAAAACAAAGATTATGAGATTAGTAGCAATAGAGCTTTTTTTTTTTTTTTTTTTTTTTTTGTTTCCCTTTGTCCCATTCCAGATAGCTCTTCTGATACAAGACACAGATTTTAGATTTTCCTTTAACAGGCATGTGTGGGTTTACAGGAAGAGAAAATCATGCTCCAGCCCCAAATCCAGCTTTCATTTTTCATTGAATTGGGACCACATAAAGACCATTTGCCACTTATCTCTGTGTAGGACAGAAGAGACAAGCATTTGGGTATCCCCCATGGTGGGACCAGCCTCATGGTTGGAAGAAAAAAGGGAGTGCTCACCTGAGCTATCCTACCATCAGTCTACATTGGGTAACTGTCCAACAGGATGGGGCAAGATGGTGGCATGGGTGCCAGTGCTCATAAATTTAAATCACTCTCTTGCCTTCATGAACTACATAAAATTTGATATCTTTGCTAAGTTTCACCACTTTCATTCATGCCATGACCAGATATCATTGCCATTTATCTGCCAGTAGTGGTTTTCTATTTTGATGACCATTGTACATACCCCATGAATTGTAGAAGATTAGAGATTTTCCTTTTGTTTTCATAGTTGTTTGTCTTATAGCCAATAGTGCTGCACTAATTTGTGATTCCTTCCTCAGTATTGGCCATTCCATCCCCAGGCCTATAGGCTATTCTTTTCTATTAGTTTTGGTTCCATTAGTGGTTGATGAACCATCAGTAAACCATGCATCAGCCATTTCATTGGTCCCCACAGCTCAATATGTGCCTCTTTTGGGGAAGGAGTAAATATGGTATGTGGTTTCTCTAGTGTGCAGGCATACCAATTAGGAGCTGTATCTGAGGTTTTGTTCCTGGGTAGTGGGAAACTTAAATGTGTGCATCACCACTACCTTGTTCACTGTAACTTTAGAATTTAGAAAACAATTAACTTATAGAGATTCATCTTTTTCTTCTGGGGTTAAAGGCATGGGCTACCATTGCCCTGCTCAAACATTTTATCTTAGCTCCAAGTCGCTCCCACTCTTTGCTAGGTTTTGCCATTTCTATTCATGCCATGACCAGATATCTTTGCCATTTATCTAACAGTTAGTTGTTCTAAATCTTGGAGATTTAGAAAACAAGTTTGAACTTTAGTACCCTTTAAGTTTACCTAAAACATTTAAAATCTCTTAATCATGTTTTTAA
Source organism: Meriones unguiculatus (assembly GCF_030254825.1). Classification (NCBI taxonomy): domain Eukaryota; kingdom Metazoa; phylum Chordata; class Mammalia; order Rodentia; family Muridae; genus Meriones; species Meriones unguiculatus. Next base: position 10,234,993 of record NC_083363.1, read on the forward strand.
TACCAAATGGCCAATAAATAAATAAACAAATAAAACCTTTTTTATTTAAGAATAAAACTCAAAAGCTGATGTCCAAGATGGCATGGGCCAAGTGGCCATCTATAGGCTAACATTCTAACATGGAATTAAGTTGTTTAAGAAAATTTATTTTTCACTTCAGGTCAGTAAGGCAAGTGTGCCTTTGGTAAATTACTTGAAAAAAAAATTTTTTTGTTTTTTCATGTTTGATCAAATGAAAGGCATTTCTTAGTCTTTATAAGTTAGTTTGGATGAAATGACCAAACTGTCTGATAAACTATCACCTGTCTTTATTCAGGAGGTCTCTCCTGTTCAAATATTTATCAGTTTTGATGACATCTACAGCTTTTCTTCTGTGGAAACAAAGGCAAAACTTCTTCCCCAATATAACACATATCTCAGTTTCCATTCTGAGGTCAAGATGTGTTTAAAATATACAGACTGATTTAATTCAGCAGTTTTTCTACTATCCAATATCTCTCTGCAGTTGTTTGTTTCTTTCTCATTAGTATTTAAAACTTTAAAGTTAGAAAAGCACTATATAATCTATCTGTTGATGATAATATTTATTATTGATTTATGTTTTGATTAAATAGTGGTTATTCCTAAACCAACTGTATACCCAAATCAACATACACAGACTAGGATATATTTAGTTAACCTAGAGCATGAAGCTAGGCGATAATTATTCCATCCTAAAACTCCCAGCCTGCATAGCTTCCTCTCATTCAGATTTCCCACATTATATTTGCATTTAGTCATTTCTTGGGTCTTGTTCATCTCCCCTTTAAAGTCCTTTCCTTCCAATCTCTCTTCCTGACTCCTCCCCTCTGGACCAGGATGTCCCATCCTATACTCTCCATTGCACAGCATTGGCTGGTTGTTTTATTGAAATAACAGAGAACAAATGGTGGCATGTTTACATAAACCTGAGACAGGTGATGCTTAGAATAAGCATCACAATGCAATGTCCAGATTGAAACCAGATAGTGGGGTAGAGAAATCAGCATTTGAATGGTACACTATATACATTGCACAAGAACATTATACCAACATCTCTATCTCTGGGGGCCTTCATTTCCCCTTTCCCCTTATTAAGAGTATCTCAAAGTGCAATTAGATCTTTTCTGGAATAAGCTCAGAAGTTTCAATGCAAAACAACTTTCTCATTAGTGAGAGTCAGTAACTATATTAAGAGATTTGGGAAAATCTAGTAATACCATAAGAATGGAATACAGCTTTGATTTTTGAAATGAGTCATATGAGTTCTGAACCATTTTACTGACTTTTCCTAACCTATAACCTGCCTTTCCTGACTTATTTGCATCAGTCTAAAATGTAGGTGCTACAGAAATTGGTGTCCCTTTTACTACATGAGGGAGAATCTAATTAGTTCTTTTTTTATAAATTGAAGTCCCATGCTTTAGGGAGATTTGTTGTTAAGCTCTCCCAAAAAATTACTGCAACCTCTTTGCCAATGTTTATTTTCCTGCCCATAATGAGTTAATTTCAGCATTAGTAAAGGGTGCTACAATTTCTGCTGGGTCTATTCCTGCTAACTGACAAAGTCTTGTTTTTTTTTTCTTTCAGAAACTACATAGGTCTTTATTTTTTTTTTTTACTCTGTTTGTGTGCTACAATTATCCATTCTAAGATATCATCTTCTCTCTGCATAAGAATTCCTGTGGGAAAATGAGTAGAAAGCAAAATAAGCATTGCAAAATCTAGCTTTGGGTCCATGTAATTCACTTGTACATCCTGTAATTTCTTTTCTACCAGAGCCAATTCTCTCTCAGGCTCAGCTGATAATTTTTCTGAATTATTTAAGTCCTTATCACCTTGTAAGGTTTGAAATAGATTACTTAGCTCTTGAGTAATTAACTCAATTATGGGCTGCAGCCAAGTAATATCTCCAGCAGTTTTTGAAAATCATTAAGAGTTTGTAATTGATCTCTCCTGATTTGTACTTTCCGCTGTCAAATTTTCCATAAATATATTTTATATTCTAGATAATTGATAGAATCTGTTCTTTGTATTGTTTCAGGAGCAATTTGTAATCTCCAGCACAGAAAAATTATCTTTACTCCATAATACATTCTTTCTAAGGTATCTGCATCTGAATTGGCCAGGCAGACCTCATCCACATAATGGTAACTTATAGACTGAGGAAACAGTTTATGAGTTATTTCTAGTGGCTGTTGTACAAAATATTAGTTCAAAGAAGGACAGTTTAACATTCCTTGTGGCAAGACTTTCCAATAATATCTCTTTATTGGGCAATTATTATTATAAGTAGGTACTGAGAAAACAAACCTTTCACTATTATGCTCATGCAAAGGGATTGTAAAAAGCAATCTTTTAAATCAATTACTGTCAAAGGCCTTGATTTAGGTTATAAGAAATGCAATGGGATTCAGGCCATAAAGAGTCCATTGGCTGAATCATCTTATTTATGACTTTTAAATATGTTAGCATCCTCCATTTTCCTGATTTCTTTTTTTTTTATAACAAACACAGGGAATTTCCGTGGGCTGGGCTGTTAGATCCTTCATTGTGTTGAGCACTTAGATGTTCCAGTAATAGCTATTCTAGGATCAGTAATTTTTCTTTTGTCATAGGCCATTCTTATCCACACAGGCTTGCCAATTAGTTATTTTAAAGGTAGAGTTGTTGGTACATTTGAAAGATGAACAGCTGTTGTGTCCTGCTTATGTGCAATCTGTACAGTCTGTGACTGTTCTTGATAATACCTTTTAATATTTTTCTCAGAAGCACCCTTTATTTTTTGATTTGTTTCTGAGATTGGAGGAATGTTAATCTGTGTCTTCCATTGCTACAACAAATCATGTCTGTTAGTGTAAAGACAGCCTGCTTCTAGGTTGCCTAGTAATCTATGATGTCATCAAGTGTGTGACAGACACATTTCAGCTGTGCACTTGATATAAAAGGATCAACCTGCCACTCTTGTCTCTCTCTCTTAAACGCTCTCTGCTTTGGTTTCTCTCCTGCCCCCCATGATGCTCCTCTTTCTCTTCTCCTATGTTCTCTCACAGTCTGTGTGTGTGTGTGTGTGTGTGTGTGTGTGTATGTGTGTGTGTGTTTATTTCTGTCTCTTTCTAAACCCTCCTGGCATACTCAGGCCCTGACTCTTCTCCCCATCCCTTCCCCCAAATAAATCACTTTATATCAGATCTGTTGGCATTTTAAAATATATTCTACCACTGTCCCCATAAATTCATGACCATACTAACCACATGATATTAATTTTCCTATTTGTTCATTTGGCTCTATGCAGTTGACCCATCTTTCACTTTGCTTTAGCTGGAATAAAGTTCCAATCCCCAAAAGCTAGATATTTACCTTCCCAAGAGGCCAATCTGGATACCAAGATTTTGATAAAATTATTGCTATATCTGTTTCTGTGTCTACTCAACCTTCAATTTCAATGCCATTTACTTGTATTTTAGCCTTGGTCTCATCATTTATAGAAGTTTGCCAAAATACTTGTTTTCTGGTCTTTCCTGAAATTTTTGGTTTATCTACTGAAAACTTTTCTGTCCTTGGTTACACCCAGAGTAGTATTGCTTTCATCAAGAGTCATTATATCTAAGCACATCATATGAAATGATTGCTTCCTTAAATGTCCTCAACATGTGTTTATAGGATTCCATTAACTTCTTCATAACCTTGGGGGTACCTATCATCTACAGGTAGGTCTTGTGTAGTTACTGGATAAACCAAGGTTAGTTTTCTAGCAACCTTAGGCCACCCCTCTTCAGTTTCATCATGCAGTGATAATAGGTTCTTGTCCAAATACTCCACCTGTGTCTGAGTATTTTTTTCATTTTTGTTTATAAGTCTCTGTAATTTTTCTTCTAAGGCTTATATCTTATCAATCCACTTTTTATGTTTTTCTCTTTTCTGTATCTCTAAAGCTTTTTTCTTTGAGAGGATGCAGAACTATGAATATCCACTATGAATATTAATAAAATATGAAATACCAAAATCGTAATAATCATAACCAGTATTGAGCAAATTTCAATTAAGTCACACAGCTTTTCATTTTCTGTGTTTATTTTTAAGGCATCAAAAGTAACACTATACAGATTTCTAATGCCTTGTATTATGGTATTTCCCATCCTTAACTCTCTCCTTGAGGACCTCCCAGGTGACTTACCAAATCTGATGGCTTCTCAGTTTCTCCACAGCTGGCGTGATTTCTCTCTCTTTGTGGTCATGCCATGCACTGGAGCACCAAATATGTTTTTAACAAAATCTCAGTTGTTCAGTTTTCTCAATAACAGCTTGGGAGTCAGATGCTGGGATGAAAGCCGCCTGCCTGCTCAGAGAGGTAGAGAAAACACCCAGGCGATCTTCCCACTCAGCCAACGCTACAAAAGAAAAAAGTCTCCTTTGTGCCATCTCAAAAACCCCTTAAGCTGAATGTCCCTCCTTTCTACTTCCGGTTCATCTCCCTATCTGTCCTCCTGACTTCCTCTTACTCTCTATGGTTTTTCCCTATGTTCACTACATGTCAGCTTGTTGCTTGCTCCACCTCTTGACTTAGGACTGATTCTATTTAATTCAAGCACAAAACTTCTAGTTAAAGGTTTGTGCTAGGGCTGAGCCACATCACAACGAGAAACAGGTTTCCCAGTAAACAACACTATCTTGAGATTCACAGTGTGATCAAATATCCTGCAACACAGTCAACAAGCCAAGCTAGAAATCTGGAGGCAGGAACTCAAGATATGTAGGTACTGGCTTGCTGAGTCTGCTTTCTTATACCATTCAAGACTACCTTCCCAGAGGTGAGCTCCAGCCTCCTGTATCAATCATTAATGAAGAAAATACCCCACAGAGTTGTTTAAAGGCAATATGATGACTTTTTTCAATTCAAGTTTCTTTTTCCTAATAACTCTATCTGTGTCATACTAACTGAAAAAAAAAAGAATTACTTGATATACTAGTACATTACTATTAACCAACAACCTTTCCTTTCTTGTTTATCTCTCAAGATTATATTAATATATTTACATCACAATGTAAAATATAAGTAACTGTAAAAGCCCCGAAGATTTTTTCTTTTTTTAATTCAAACCCTTCAAAAGCCCTGTTGCTTTAAAATATCAAAAGTCTCTTTGAAAATTCATAGTCTTTCTCAAATATTCAAAGCTTCTCAACTGTGGACTCCTGAAAAATCAAAAGAAATAAATGAGCCCGGCTGTGCTGTCACATTCCTTTAATCCCAGCACTTGGGAGGCAAAGGTTGGCAGATGTTTGTGAGTTTGAGGCCAGCTGGTCTACAAAACAAGTTGAAGTTGACACTGAGTATCTACCCTGTTGCTCTCCACTTCATTGATTGAACCATAATCTCTCTCTGAGCATGGAGCTCCCCCATTTTAGCTAGACAGCTTAACCCAGAGAGCCCACTCTCTATCTCTGGAGTTCTAGGATTACAGGCGGCTGACACAATTGCCTGGATTTATTTGGGTCTGAACTCTGAAACATGGTCTTCATTTTTAACCAAAAACACTTTATCCACTGAGCCATCTCTCCAGTCCCTGTAAGGAAGTGGTTCTTACCTTGTAAATCAAGACTCCATTTGGGTATTGTATATCATATATTTACCATTATGATTCATAAGAGAAGCAAAATTACAGTCATGAAGTAGCAACGAAATAATTTTATGAGTGTGGACCACCACAACACAAGGAACTGTGTTAAAGGGTCACAGCATTAGGAAGGTTGAGAAGCACTGCTGTAAGGCAATTTTTAAAGAAATCCATCGGAGAGTATTTTTTTCATTGAAATTCAGTGACACACCCTGTGTAATCTTTTGATTTTCTTCTACTTGAGATATGTTTTCTTTAGTTCAATAAAATGAACAAAAATCACAATACACACACAATTTCAGAATGTGAGCTGCAGTTGGTGGAATTCTGTTCTAAGAAGTTATTTAAACACAACATCATCTCTGTTGCCAATAACTCTACTTTGCATCTTTTAACTCCATCCACACTCTCTTCTCTTGCATTTCAGATGGGTGCCTCTCTCTTTGCAAGTAACATTGGCAGCAACCACTTTGTGGGCTTGGCTGGGACAGGAGCGGCTTCAGGAATCGCTACTGCAGCAGTAGAATGGAATGTAAGTGCTGTCAAAGGCTTTTCCTTTCAGGCAAGCCCATTTGAGGTTATTTCAATCAAACTTAAATTCTACTTATTCCAAAAAACCCTTGGGACATATAGAATGTCCTCCTCCTTGCTTTTCTTTCTACTTTTCTTTATGTTGGCCCATTTTTTTTGTCCTTAAGCATCTCTGGAACATTGACCACATCATTACTGACCCTATGACCATTCTTCTGAAATTACTCCTGCCAGAAAATATTGTGTCTATGACTCAATATCCATTATCATTTCCCCATTGATCAGTTGTATCTCTCCTTCCTGGACCCTATATTTCTAGGGTGTGTATATTTCTAGAAATCAAATATATAAAATACTAAAGCAGCAGTTATCCCATCGAAGAAGCTTCCAAATGAATCCCATAATGTAGAAAACACCTAGAGAAAAACGTGCATAGTGCACTGCGGGATCCTTTGTGATCACATCCTTTACAGATAATGGAGAGGACTTGGCGGCTGCTTCAGAAACTTGATCTTATCTTTTCATGCAATGTGTGCATACTGGGAAGAGGAAGACACTAGTGTAGAAGTCAGATCATGATCAATGTTTAGACAGACCATCCCTGGGTGGACCTAGGAATGACTGAGAATCATCACAAAAACTTTTGCTCTTCCCTTGTTACATATTTCTCCTAATTATACGTTAGTAGGGTGAGAGCCTCCAGGATACACCCATCCTCTAGATATGCCCTTTACCCAGAGTTTGAGTCTGATAGTGCCATAAACTTTACCTTTAGACTCACGTTCAGATGGGCTTCTTGGGTGCAACTCTCAGGCTGTAAATAACTCATCTCTCCTCATTAAGCCTGTGACATTGTGTTTGTCTAATCTCTCTGAGGTGTGGTTTCCACCTCTATAAGACAAGGAAAATTGCTTAAAGTAGTTGCCTCACTTGGTTGTTGAAGGAACATGGTTACTGCTGACAAAAACATGCAAACACCACGTGTTAATGAGCAGTTATGATTTTGCTAATGTTTTCCCTGGGGAGCTGTGATCAGCATCAAGGATCTTAAAATAGCTTGAAATTTCCTTCTGATTGCTTTATCCATTCGAGAATATCATGCTTACCACCTGCCATCCAAGCGCAATACTTTGTGATAAAAAGTTTTGTGCTTTTCCAGAGGTCCAAGTATTTGTCCCACTCAGCCATGTTGTTTAATCATCTTTCACCTCATGTCTTGAGTCACATCCTATGTCTCAGAAAGTTTGGCTTCTCAGTCACAAGCACAGAGGAAAGGAAGTGACAGTTATCTTCAAATATCTTAACAGCTGAAGTGGGACAAGATTTAACAAGTTGGGTTTTGTTGTTGTTGTTGTGTTTATTTCTTTGTTTTTGCTACTCAGTGGCTTCTGTCTCATAAGCAATGCCTCTTGAACTTTACATTCTCCCCTTGGTTTCTCACAGGCCCTGCTCATGGTGCTAGTTCTTGGGTGGGTGTTTGTCCCCATTTACATCAAGGCAGGGGTGAGTATTCCCAGACCTACAAATGAGCCTGCCAGAAGGAATCTCTACAGGCTTTTGTTCACTAACTTCTTTGTAGTGAAACTTAATATTCAACCTTCTCATGGTCTGCTGCTACAAAATAAACAGGTGACAAAATTGCCATTCTTTCCCTGGAAGGGCTCAGTGCAAAATGTGGACACAGATGGGTGAGAAATATCTCCAAGGCCTTCTGTAATGGCCACTGTGGTTGCCTTTAGCTGGTGCAGGAACCTGAATCTAGGACCACCCAAGTACTTTAAGAGAAACTCATCAGAAGGAGTTGGAAATGAGCTGGATTATTCTGAGGAGCATCACCTTTGTAGGCAAAATAAAGTCAGACTCGAGAGTGCTAAGAAAACGTAGAAGTTAAACATCATGAGAGATCTTGCATAAGTTGGAGGTCAGTTAAAAAATAGAGACTATATGCAGGAAATGTGTAGGACACATAAGTGGGTTTGCATGTATGTGTGGGAGAGGAAGGGTTCAAGTGTAGTAGACAGGTGTTCTCCTCATCTCCTGAGAAATAAGCAGCAGCACAGGCTTCCAGTAACTCAAGGCTCATGACCATACTTAATGTTTTAGGAAGCTCTACTCTATCAGTTGAGAGGAGAATGAACCTGGGCAATGGGCCTATGGCAGACACTTAAAAAAAAAACAAAAAACAACCCTCATAAATCATGGTTTTACAGGAAAGGAGAAAAATGACAGATTTTCCTGGCCTAAAAACAACTTGCTTAATGACAGATAAAAACTAAAGGGGTAAAGAGAGAAGCGTTATAACAACTTGAAGACTTGAAGCTTCATGTTCTGGAGGTGTGAAACCTCTCTTAGTGGAGCTTGAAGTTACAGAGAGGATCTAAGTGATGGGTAAACGAGGGAAAATGATCCACTTTGGAAATTGGTAGTTGGTGCCTTTTGGAGTATGTTTTAACTAATTTTGTATATCTATCTGAAGGCCAGTAGCAAAGTACTTTATAAAAACAATAAGTTTTTTTTATCTCACAGTCATGGAGGTCAGGCCACGTGATACCCAGAACACTTTGGCCATTGCTGCATCAAAATATGGTGAAAAGGTGAAATATAAAATGATTGCCTGGAGGAGTGTGTTTATAGCCACCAGTCTTACTCTGTGAGAATAACCATTCATTCCATTTCCTAACTGTCCTCCCACTGAGCCCTACCTTGTACAGATTGCTCAGTCCCAACACCATTATATCAAACACCAAATTTGAACCTCATGAAACCTTTGGAAGACAAATCATCCAAGTCACAGAATTCTGTCCCTGGTCTCCAAAGAGCATTTCTTCCTCATAATATAAAACACACTCAATCTATGACAACGGTTCCAAAGTCTGAAGTCATTTTAGAAGCAGCTTATCAGTCCAAATCCAAAGTCTTATTGGAGACTCTTGGAAAACTCTTCACTGTATGGATTAGTTAGAATTTCTCTCACTATGATAAAACACCATGACTATAAACAACATGGAGAGAAAGAGGTTTATTTTACTTCCACTTCCGTTTCCATGTCACAGTCCATCATTGAAGGAAGGCAGGACAGGAACCCAAAGGCAGAAACTGAGGCAAAGGCCATGAAGGAATGCTCTGTACTTGCTTGCTCACCATGGTTTTTCTTATATGATACAGGAGCGTGATTCCAGAAATGGCACTGCCCCTGGTGGGGTGGGCTTACACACATCAATAATTAATTAAAAAATGGTACCCAGGGTGTGTCTACCGGCCAATCTGGTGGGATGATTTTCTTGGTTGAGGCTATCCCTTTTCCCAAATTACTCTAATTGTGTCCAGTTCACATAGGAGTAGCCAGCACAACACATGATTGTGGTCCCTTACTCACAAGTGATGTTGCTCTTTACGTTTCTAATACTATTAGTGAGAATAATATAAATGTATGCCTATAAGTCAATTGTAGTTGTAGATATTTAATATCTACACTGAAAACAAATCCAGCCTAGAGCTGAGCTCAGTAACATATACTTATAACTCCAGCATTCAAGAATCAGAAGCCAGAAGATCTTGAGTTCAAGATCATCCTAGAATACATTGTTAGAGTGTCTTAAGGTAGGAAAGGAGGGAGGGAAGAAAGAAAACTGGCTCACTTGTCAAACAATAAAAAGAGTTTCAAAACTATTTGTCAAAGGTCACAGCATCTAGTAACTGTTAGGAAGAAATCCTAAAATGGTCTGCCTCTAGTGTCCATGATCGTTCCAGCCTGTAGCCTACCGTGGGAAGCACACCTTTCTCACCTGGTTATCCCCAGGATGAGATGCGTAAAACTTAGCTACCCATAGGTGTTTAGCAGATGTCGGCGCAGAGGTGAATCCCTGTTGCTGTCTCTCTCTGCAGGTGATGACCATGCCAGAGTATCTCAGGAAGCGATTTGGTGGGAAGAGACTCCAGATCTACCTCACTGTCCTCTCCCTCTTCATCATGGTGGCCATCCAAACCTCTGTGAGTTCAGAACCTCCTGGCATATTACCTGTAAGAGGTTGCTTGATAGAGAGACAGTATTAGAAAATGGGGGGTAATGTGTCAGCATCCTGGAGCTCTGTAGATGCCTTTACCTCCTGCAGCTCTTTCTTCAAAACATTTACAAGATAAGAGACTATTAATAGAGGTATAGAGCATCTACTAGCCTTCAGATATAAAGATTGGATATATACAAAGAAAAATTTCTCTTTAAGTGATGGCTACTCAGTGACTTAAAGGATATCTGTCACATTCTTTTTTCCACTGTATAATGTGAACTAGAAATTTATTAAATGGGTTAAAAACAAATCAATAAAAATGGCTTTAGTTTGGAAGTGAAGAAATGCTCCATGGAAGGGGAGCATGGCTGGCTGACAAGAAGACTAAGAGGCCACGTGTGGTCCATCATTCCCTGGAGAAAAGAATGCAGGCATCTCTTCAAGGCACTAATTTATGTTCACTTCTACATAAAATTATAGGAATTGCTATATTGCAATGAAGTTCTAGCTTCAACATTTTAATTATTTTTCAAAATTTCATTGTTTTTCAATATCTCTTACAAATAGGTTTCTGCACAGTTTTCATATATAGCTCATTTGGGTTGGTTCTCTCCTGCCAAGTTCTCCACTAATCTCCCTGACCTTCTTCTCCCACTGTAACTTTCTGCCTTTATAAATTATTATATTTTCTTGTCCACATCTCCCTCTTCAAAATTGTCTTCATTCACAGTCATACAACCACTATCTAGTACCCTGGCCTTTACCCAGATATGCATCTTAACAGTTAGAGAGTAGAATCTGTGCATGAAATAGAACATGAGGTATTTTTCTTTCTTGGGAGGGATTAACCCACTTAACATAATGTTTTCTAGTTGCATCCATGCTTCAGGAAATTCCATAATTTTATTTTCTTTAGTTTCATCATCTGTTCATCTGTAATTGCGCATGTGGGGTGGCTCCATTTCCTATTGTCATGAACTGAGCATTGATATCTGTGGGTGTGCAAATGTAGTGTCTAGATAGGACGTGGAGTCCTTAAAAGATATTCCCAGTTGCAGTGTAGCAGGGTCACAAGGTAGCTGTGTTTCCAGTTCTTTGAGAATCCTCCACGTTGATTTCCATGATGGCTGTACTGGTTTACTCTCCTAGAATCAATGAAATGAGCTTCGACTCTGCATGGTCTACCTGCATTTGTTGTCTTCTGTTTCTTGCTGATGATAACCATTCTGAGTGGAATTTCCCATTAGCTCTAACTTGCATTTCTCTGTTGGATAGATACTGGACACCTTTAAATACTTACTAGCCATTTGTACGTCTTCTTTTGAGATCTTTCTGATTGTATTATTGGTTCAGTTATTGATAGGAAATTTTGCGTTTTTCCTGATATTTAATTTTTTTGTTTGTTTTTTAGTTTTTATGAGATGTTAAGTCCTTGCCTGAAGTATAGCTGTCAAAGGCTTCTCCCCATTCTGTGATCTGTCCCTTCTGCTGATAGTTTCTTGAGGTGCAAAAGTTCTTTCGTTTTATCACCCATTTGTCAACTCTTGTACTGTTTCCTTTGCCACTGGCATTTGAATGTGTTGCCCATATGTATGTCCTGAAATGTTTCCCCTTACAATTTCAGTGTTTTCAGGTTTCTTTCTTTTAAAAAATAAATTCATTAATTCTTTGGAAAAAATCTAGGTATACAGTGCCCTTCAAACTCCCCCCAGATGGATTTTCAGACTCCCCCCAGGTCTCCGAACCAATTGGAGTTGACTTGTATGCAGTGTGAGAGATATGGATCTATTTTTACTCTTCTGAAGGTGTATATTCAATTTTGCCAGTACCCTTTGCTAAAGACTAATTTTTTTGTTTGTTGTTTTTAGAGTATTTTTTTCCTCCTTGTTAAAATTAGGTATGCATAGCTTTGTGGGTTCATCTCCGGGCTGGTGTTAGATTTGCCTGGTGTATGCTGTCTTTATCACTGTGGCTCTGTAATAGAGTTGCAGGTCAGGTAATGTGATCTCTCTCTCTAGCTACGTTATTTATGTTTAAAATTGTTTTGGTTGCTCATAGATTTCGTGTGTGTGCTTCTATACAAACGTTAGTACTGTTTTTTAGTTTTGTGAGAGATGACATTGGTATTTTGATCAGTATCACAGGAATCTGTAGATTGTGCTTGATAGTATACCATTTTTACATTAATTTTCTCAATGAAGGAACACAGAAGGTGTTTGTTTTATCAGTGTCTTCCTCAGCTTATTTCATTCAAGGTTTAAAGTTCCCCTTATTGGAGTCTTTCACCTTCTTGATAACATTTGGTCCTAGATATTTTTGAGACCATTATTAATGGGATTTTGTTTGTTTGTTTGCAGTTTCTTTTCACTGTTGGTGAATATGAAGCTACTGGGTTTTATAGGTTGGCTTTGTATCCTGATATTTACTGAAAGTATTTGTTATACCCAGTAACTTTTTTTAAAGGTGAATGCCATGGAGTCTTTTAACTATGAGACCACATCATAGGCAGATAAAAATAGACAGCGTTTTTCTGTCTAATCTTCAGCCCTTTCAGCTGTTCAAGCCAATTGATCTAGAGCATAATCTAGCTCTGAGGTTCCTTTCCGATTTTGATGTGAAGGACCTGTAGATATATAGACTATTGAAGTCTCCCATTATTGTTGAGTCTAGGCATATGTGGTCTTTTATGCCTTAAACGTTCTTCTATGAAACTGAGAGCAAGAGTCGGTATATAAATATTTACAATAGCTAGATTTTAATGAATTGTTCCTTTATCAATGCTTAGCTGCCTTCTTTATCACTTCTGATTAGAAATGATTTTAAATCTACATTATCAGAAATGACCATTGCTATGCCAGCTTTTTTATGGCTTCATGTTTCTTGGTAAATTGCTGACCTTTGACCCTCAGTCTATTGATGTATTTCCTAGATATGTATATTTCTTGAAGTCAGCACATAACTGGGTCAACGTTTTTAAAAATCCAGTCCATTAGTGCATGTCTTTAAATTGGTGAGGTAAGGCCACTTCCTTTTACTATTATGAATGAGGAGGGTTTTGCTATTGTCTGTGATTTTATTTTGGTTGTTCTGGTTGGAGGTTAATTGTTAGTTATAGCGTTTTTTTTCCTGGTAGTGCTGGGTGTTTGCTGGTTTGCTATGTCAAATATGACTAGCTCCTTCTCCATTCTCTTCCATAGATCCATTGCTTTCAGGGCTCTATCACATTCTTGTGTATAAGACTATCTTTCTTCTTCCTCTATCTATAGCAATTTTTTGATAATTTTCTATACTGCTGATTTGTCATGTGTTGCCTTAACGTTGTTGTTGTTTATAACAACAACAACAACAACAAGCCTCAGCAATTTTTCTGCCTCTGTCCTTAAAACTAGAGTCATATTGCTAAAACTCACAAGAATTTTAATACATTCACAAGACATCTTTGGAGTTGTAATCAGACAGGTGTCACCATATAAAGATCAAAGAAAGTTCTGGAAGTTGGTAGTTAGGGTCTGTTTTTTGTGACTCTGATTGTGAGACCTTATCCAAGTTACCTGAGATTTTCCTGCATGATACGTGAAGAGAAGCCAGAATTTTTTTTTTTTTTTCCTAAAGGAAGGTGGCCTCCACCATGATAGGGTGAGGTACTGACTTGATAGGTTTGCTATGTGCCTGCCTTTCTGGTGACATTGGACTCAAGACTTTCAGCCAGCACCTCAAAACAAATCCCACCTCCCCACTGGTAGGCTGGGATACAGGAGCTGGAGTTGCAGGCATGGCTGAGGCCTCTGGCTTGTTACTGGGATCCAAATTCTGTGCCTGAAGATTGAGCAGCAGGCATTCTTAACCATCTCTCCAGTGCCTGAGACTCCTTGAACTAGATTGTGTCCCTCTTTAATCGTTTGTAATCTGTAACATATATCTATAGACATGTATAGATAAATTACTTGTGTGACGTGTACTGGTAATATCTATGATTTAAACCCAGTCATATATTGTAACAGATAAATTTGCGGGTTCACAAAATCTTTCCATGGTTTCTTGACTTTTACTGTTGCTGAAAACAAATTTGATGTTATTCTGATGGTTCTGATTTTAGTGTTGCTTGTTTTCTTTTAACTTTTTTCTCTTTGAACGTTTTGATGTATTGTGGGGAGGTTCACTCTGATTGTGTCTATTTGGTGTTCTAAATACATTCTATGTTGGAATGCTGTTTTTCTCTCTGATAAGAAATTCTCGCCTATATCAGTGACAAACTTTCTGAGTCACTAGTGTGTTTCTCAACTCTCTTCTATACCATTGATTCTTAGATTTGCTTTCAGTATACCTCAGGCTTCTTGAAGGATTTTATTGTACTTCTTTTTCCCCTTGATCTGTGTCTGTATATATTATTGTCTAGGCCTTGACATTCATCCTTAATATTCATTCTTTTGCTAGGTTTTATCTGTTGATGGTGCGTTCTCTTGAGTTATTTGTTTGATTAACTGATTCTTTCATTTCCAGAATTTATATTTGTTGTTGTTGTTTTCTTTTTTCTTTTCTTTTTTTTTAATGCAGTTTATTCAGGAACCTTGAACAATCATCTGACCCTGGGGAAAGCCAGCCCACAGCTTAAATAGCCTCTGGGTAGCCAACCCCAGCGTGCGACGTGGGCAATGCAGATAGGTCCAGGTCCACATACATGGAAGCAAGCCAGATCCTCAGCCTTAGCCAAATGTGGAATTGTTCGTGACAGAGAGCACTCACCATCAGGAAGGTGGAAGGCGGAAACCAGCTCCATCTTTAAGGCATAGCATTCCGCAGCTCTCTACAGTTCCCCCTTTTTGTTTTAGACGCATCAGGCAAGAGTAGAGGTCTGATCTCTGATATTAGAAATAAATTGGGACTTTGTACTGATGTTCATTTAGGTGTCATCCACCCAAAGAGCATCAGACCCGTCCAATACCTTTTTCTCAGAGGCGGGACCTGGGGCATCAACCCGCATGCAATCAGACATGCTCTTCTCTGGGTCAAAAGTGGCTGACCCTGAGTGCAGTGCTTAGCCTCGCATCCTGAGCGTAACATTTTAGCTTTTTATGATAGCCAACCAAGCTTGGGGAGACTGTCCTGCTTCAATGGCTGTAAGGCCTGAATGGTCATGGCTGCATTACGCTGTTATGAGACTCTAATCTTGCATATATATCACAGGCAAACCAAGGAGACCAACACCAGAAGGCCTGCTAACGCTCCCATGCCCGCCCATTCCTTCAGATGATTCATGGCTGCAGCAATCCATGATGATAATCCTGTGGCTAGTTCTGCGTCCACTCTGGTAGAATTTACTGTGACAATGGCCACTCTCAGCTGCTCCATCGTAGTATCGAATTCTCCAGTCCAATTACCTAAAATATAGCTCGACAATTGTTTAGACAGATTTGCAGCACAGGAAAAATTCTCATGTTATATGCTAGTGACTCAAAGTCCAGCATATTTTCATTGACAGCCAAGTTGAGCGATTTGCCATAGGGTATCAATTTGTTCCTGCACGAGGTCAATCCTCTGATTGAACACCATCAAGCTTCCTTTTAGTTGAGCATTAATTCCTTTTTGTACAACTAAGGCATGAGCTACATTGGCTAAATGATTATTCAGGGTCTGAGCAGTCTGCCCAGTATGACTCATGGCTAATGCCCCGGTGGTAGCTCCAACAGCTGCCAATGAGATGACAGTAAAAATGGTGGCTGTAGTTCCAAGATCCCTTTTCTGTCTGAAGAGAGTCATAGCATGAGGGGCATCAACGGACACAGGAACCCAGCGAGGCATGCGAGTAACCAGGGCATACCTAAATTTACTAGCATTCCAGCATTGGGCAAAAAAGCAAGTATCATTACCACAATTACTTGGCTCTATCTGGCTAATAATGAATAAAATGGGGGATATAAACAAACAGGTGTAGGAAATATTATGGGAAGCCTTAACCCCCTCGTTGGAACATCCTGCATCAGTTCTAGAACTAGCAGTGGTGGTGTCCGAGGTCTGAGTAGGTTCAGGAGACCATTGCCCCCAGGGGCGAGACGTGTTCCATGCCAATTGACTAACTCCATGTTTTCCTCCACTTTTGAAAGTCATTTAAGGTTCTTAAATTATATTTTTCCCTTTTTTTAAAATTTTTCATCAATTACACTTTATTCATTCTGCATCCCCTATAAGCCCCTCCCTCCTCCCCTCCCAATCCCACCCTCCCTCCTCCCTCTGCTTGCATGCCACTCCCCAAGTCCACTGATAGGGGAGGTTCTCCTCTCCTTTCTGATCTTAGTCTATCAGTTCACATCAAAAGTGGCTGCATTGTCCTCTACTATGGCCTGGTAAGGCTGCTCCCCCCCAGAGGGAGGTGACTAAAGAGCAGGCCAGTCAGTTCATGTCAGAGGCAGTCCCTCTTCACATTACTATGTAACCCAATTGGACTCTGAACTGCCCTGGGCTACATCTGTGCAGGGGTTCTGGGTTATCTCCATGAATAGTCCTTGGTTGGAGTATGAGTCTCTGGGAAGTTCCCTGTGTTCAAATTTTCTTGTTCTGTTGCTCTCCTTGTGGAGACCCTGTCCTCTCCAGCTCTTACTATTTCCCAGTTCTTACCTAAAATTCCATTCACTCTGCCCATCAGTTGCCCATCAGGCTCAGCATCTGCTTTGATAGTCTGAAGGGCAGAGGCTTTCAGAGGCCCTCTGTGGTAGGTTCCTAGGTTGTTTCCTGATTTCTTCTTCTGGCTTTCAGAGGCCCTCTGTAGCAGGTTTCTAGGTTGTTTCCTATTTTCTTCTTCTTCTGATGTCCATCCTCTTTGCCTTTCAGGTGGGGATTGAACATTTTAGTTAGGGTCCTCTCTCTTGCTTGGTTTCTTTAGATGCATAGATTTTGGTGGGTTTGTCCTACGTTGTATGTCTATATGAGTGAGTATATACCGTGTGTGTACATGTTTCTTTTTTTTAATGTCTTGAATTAAATTTATTGTCTATTTGTTGGAGTCCTCTACTTGGCTTTTAACCCTTCTGAAAAATAATACTCTAGACTATCTGGTATCTTCCATTATGTTTTTGTCTTTGTCTTATAGTGCTGGGAGAATCCCAGACTCTAGCTTCTCAGCATTTGTGGTGCTGTCTGATGTGTTAGCTGTGTTTCTTGTGTTATTTCTAGTGTCATTTGTCCCTGTTTGAGTGTATACATCTTCTATTTTGTAGCTTTTGTCCCTTTTCTATTTTCTGTCTGTGTTGTTTTGTATGAGTCTTCCCGGTAAGTTGTATGAATTTGGATTTATGCTCCAGGGGAAATTTTACTTCAGTGAGAACTGTGACAGTTTAACAAAAGTCTGTGTTAGCTACAGGGAGAAATACTGTAGCTCTTGACTTATGTCCCCTGTGTGTCCTCGGGCCCTGTTTGTCAATATGCTGGCTTCTGTCTCGATGGGCATAGTTGGCATAGTTAGGCTATTCCCTGTCGCTTGCTCTGAGGTTTTTAAAAATGCAGTCGACAGAGATCCCCAATCAGTAGGTGTCCTTTTGAAATGACACCCAGTTTCTTTCACTTCACTGCTGGCTCTTACAATCTACTTCAGGTTTTTTGTTTGTTTGTTTGTTTGTTTTAATCTCTTGCTGTTCTGGGAATAACTGCCTGTCTGCCTCAGGCAAATCTGCACTGTCATCATGAATGTGTTTCATTATGCTGGGTTTCCCTTTCCTGTTGGCTCCCCCTAGGGTTGGTCCACACACCTCTGTCCAGCGCTTCACCTTTGGAGGGCTGGGCCCAGGCTGTCTTGGCATTGCCACTGCATGTTCCAAGGCCTTGTGCCTGGGTGACTCCGAAATCTTGTCTAACTTTAGTGTTATCAGAAATCTACAAACTACTTTCTGAAATGGTTGCATAAATTACATTGAAACTGTGTGGAAACCTTCCACTTTCTCTGTATCTTCAACTGCATTTGTTAATTTTGTTTCTTTACTACTAGCTACTCAAACGTGGTTTGCGTTTGCATTTCCCCAGCAATTACCAATGGTTAACTTTTTTATTTTTGAGACAGCGTTTCTCTGTGTAACAGCTCTGGCTGTCCTGGAACTAACTTTGTAGACAAGGTTGGCAGAGATCTGTTTTTTTAAGTCTTCGTCTGTTATGGATATAAATCCTCTATCAGATAAAGCTGTAAAAGAATGTGTGCAATTCTGGGGGCTTCCTTTTCACTTGTTTGATTGTTTCTCTTGTGGTAAAGAAGTGTTTTCTTTTCATGAGGTACCATTTGTCTATTGTTGACCTTAATTCCTGAGCAAAAAGCATCCTATTCAACAGGTACGTTCCTGGGCCTGTATTTTATAGTGCAGTGCCCATGCTTTCTCTGGCAGGTTCAGTATTTCAGGCTTTACATGGAAGTCTTTTGTGAATTTGAAAATGATTTTTGCACAGAAGACTTAAATTAGACTCATATATCTATAACCCTGTGCAAAAATGCTGTCCCCATAGCAATTATTGAAGAGAATGTCATTTCTCTAGTGTATGTGTTTGTCAACTTTGTCAAGTATCACATGGCTGTAGTTAAATGCAGTCATCTATGGATTGTCTATTTTGTTCTCCTGGTCAACATAGCTTCTTTTTTACATCAGTGTATATATTTAAAAAACAACTATTATAATCCCAAAATTTTCATTGAGAGAATGCTGATGCCAATAATATATTCTTTGAAATACCCTCATCAAGAGAGTTCCCACAAGCAATTGCTGGGGCTCTATAAGCCTTATGGTACAGAAAAAGGTTGCAGGACATGCCACTTCCTTTATGTAGTCACTGAACAATAAACCACCTGTGATGGTGGTTATTGCATACAGAATAGAGTGAAAATTGTTCGGTGACTTGTAGGGGATATTGTGGTGGAGACATCTGAGTAGAGTCTTGAAGGATGGGCAGGAGCCTATCATGTGGGCAAAAAGAGGAGGCAGATGTTGGAGCAGAACAAACAGAGGCCTGAAATGCATGCTTCTTTCTCATCCCAACTATTGCTTTCCTAGGCAACCATATTCTCTGGAGCCATATTCATTCAACTGGCCATGGGATTAAACCTCTACCTGGCAGTCTTCATCCTCTTGGCTATCACCGCTTTTTACACAGTTGCTGGTGAGTCTGCCTCTTGTTTGACTCATTAATAATGTGTTCTGTTTACTGTCTGTGATTAGAGACCTCAGTGCTAGCCTTGTGACTGCCAAATTGAAGTACCATTCTGTTGGCACCATGGGAATAAAGCACAGGGCCAGCACAGCAATTACAATAAAAACAACACAATGCTCCTCATTAGATGCAAGAAGATTGATCAAAAACAGTATAAAGACTAAGAAGATTATATTTAGAAATGTACGTGTGTGTATTTGTGCATATAACATACATGCATAGGACAGCATTTAGTGGAAAAAGAGGCCATGAGTTTGAAAAAAGAGCAAGAAAGGGAAAGCTTTGAAGTAGGAAAAATAAAAGAAAATGGTGTGGAGACATATTGAGGAGTTCATGGTTTCACTCAGCTGTGTGTTGGTAACTAAAACACCATTTAAAATTATGCTGATAGAATACATAGAAGGCTTAGATGAGGAAGTTTCAACATCCCACTAGAAAATGTAAGCCGAGGCTAAACAGATATAAACATGGTGGATCACAGAATGAGCCACAATTGTCACAAGTGAAATGGAGGAACTGCGGGGGTAGGTTGATTGGGAAGGTGGGTGGCAATGATCCAACAGACTCTCCTGAACCTAAGATGCTGGTCTAGTGTCTCTTGCCTACTAAACTAAAAGCATTTGCACACATTTTAAAACAGCTGCGATAGGTTATACTAGCTGACTTGGAAAAAATAAAAGTCGGAACAAGATAATCTGAAGTCACTGCTGCACACTGAACACAATTTCAGACTCACGAGGACTGGGGGCCTGACCTCAGATTTCCTGGATCGTTCTTGCTTCCTCATCATAGGCCCCACACAGCATTGTTACAATACACAAGTCAGTAATTATTTCTGGACTCCAACTAATAAAACAATGATGTGTCCCAAACAAACAAGGTTTTCTGAGATAAGATATATCAACCCAAATGGGGAGGAGAATTGGGTAGAGTGTCATGATAAACTTTCATAGCATAAAATCTTCACTTCTCCCTTATTTAATATCCAAAAACTCACCAAGACAGAACTCCACCATAATTCACAGAACTTTGCATCTCAGTAAGACAGGAGAAAGAGGACATGAACTAAATGCATCAATGAACACTGAGGAGAAACTGGTGTCAAGAGAAGCTGGGACTCACATGGGAGCTATGTTACATGGACTCATTTGTGTGTTTGGAATAGAGCCCAGTGCTGAAGACAGGGTAATCAGTGTGCATGGATAAAACATCCTGTCCATTATTTTCTCCCCACAGGGGGCCTGGCCTCAGTGATCTACACAGATTCTATCCAGACTTTCATCATGTTGGTTGGCTCTTTCATTCTCATGGGTTATGGTAAGTGATGGCAGTGTGCCGTGCCATGGGAAGCTATGAGAGATGTTTCTGACTGCTTCTTCTGTGATGTTGTCTCCCAGTTTTACTGGGTCATACTTCCATATCCTATAATTCTCTTAACAGTAATGTTAACCATCCAGTCACTTGGTTGGGGTTCTTGGCTGTGATGGAAACTGTGGGTGGACAGGGGAAATAGCAGTCCTGGCAGCACCAGGCTCATTCATCTCTTGGTAGTCACTGTCACATAAACTTTTCCTGGGCAGATGTGAGCAAGCATCTAAACTGTCTACTTTATCTTAAGGGCTCATATTCTTGTCTTCTTTTTTTTAATTTTTATTTTTCTTTTTAGTTACATTTTGTTAACTCTGTGTCTCAGCTGTATCCTGCTCCCTCATTCCCTCCCCAACCCCACACTCCCTCCCTGGTCTCCTCCCTGCCCCTTTTCAAGTCTACTTATAGGAGAGGACCTCCTCCCCTTTCATTTGACCCTGTTTTATCAGGTATCTTCAGGGCTGGCTGCAAAGTCCTCCTCTGTGGCCTAGCAGGTCTGTTCTTCCCCTGGGGAGGTCAAAGAGCCTGCCCTTGAGATCCTGTTAGAAATAGTCCTTGTTCCCCTTACTTTGGAAAACTACTTAGTTACTGAGCTACGACGGGTCACATCTGAGCAGAAGTTCTATGTTATATCCATAAATGGTCCTTGGTTGAGTGTCAGTCTCAGAAAAGACCCTGTGCTCAGATATATTTGGTCCTTGTAGAGCTCCTATCCTTTACATATCATACTAACTCTCCTTCTTTCATATGATTCCCTGCATTTTGCCGAGAGTTTGGTTATGAGTCTTAGTGTCTGCTTTGAAACACTGCTAGGTAGAGTCTTTCAGATGCCTTTTGCAGTAGACTCCTGTCATACGTTCAATGCACATCCCATTTGTCTTTCTAAATGAGGATTGATCACCTTCTCCCGTGTCTACTTTCTTGATTATCTTCTTTAGGTGTGTAGATTTCATTATGTTTATCATATCTTCTAGGTCTTTATAAGCGAGTATATACCAAGTTTGTCTTTCTCCTTCTGGGATACTTCACTCAGAATGATCTTTTCTAGATCCCACCATTTGCCTGCAAATTTCATGATTTCCTCCTTTTTGATTGCTGAGTAGTATTCCATTGAGTAAAAATACCACAATTTCTGTAACCATTCCTCCATTGATGGACATCTGGGTTGTTTCCAAGTTCTGGCTATTACAAATAAAGCTGCTACAAACATGGTTGAACAAATGTCCTTGTTGTGTACTTGAGCAAATTTTGGGTATATACCTAGGAGTGGTATAGCTGGGTCTGACAGAGGGCTAATATCCAGTATATATAAAGAACTAAAGAAGCAGAAAAAAGCAACAAACCAAGTAATCCCATTAAAAAATGGGGAATGGAGCTAAACAGAGAATTCTCGAAAGAGGAACATCGAGTGGCAGAGAAACACTTAAAGAAATGCTCAACCTCATTAGCCATTAGGGAAATGCAAATCAAAACGACCCTGAGATTTCACCTTACACCCATCAGAATGGCCAAGATGAAAAACTCAAGTGACAAAACATGCTGGAGAGGCTGTGGAGAAAGAGGAACCCTCCTCCATTGCTGGTGGGAATGTAAACTGGTACAACCACTTTGGAAGTCAATCTGGTGCTTTCTCAGACAACTAGGAGTAGTGCTACCTCAAGACCCAGCTATACCACTCCTAGGTATTCTTGTCTTCTTGATCCATTCTGTTTGAAAGGATTTCCCTGGAGTTTTCTAGTTGGGTTGTATACTTTTCAATTCCATCTTCATTTCAGCTTGAGCCCTTTTCAAATTTCCATCACTTATGACATTTTCAAATTCTGTACTCTTTTCCTCATCATCTCCTCCAACCTTGTATTTATGTTTTCTTGTGCATCACCTTGGAAGTTTCTTTTCTTTCAGTTCATCTAGATGTGTCTTTCTTAAATTTCTTGATTTTTTATGAGTATATGATTGCTATTTTCAATTTTGTATCTTGGCGTTAAACTAGATAATTATGCTCAAACAATAGCTGGATCAATAAGGGAATGGAAAGGAATTAAAGGCATACAAATGGGAAAAGAAATCATTGGAGCCAGGGATGGTGGTACTAGCCACCAAACTATGCCTATTTGCAAATGAAATACTATACATAAGAAATACTAAAAAAATTTACAAAAAAAAAATTTCTAGAAATAATCAAACATTTTAACGGTGGCAGCACACAGAATAAGTTTGTAAAAATCAATAGCCTTTCTAAATACCAACAACAAACATACAGAGAAAGAGATCATAGACACTCTTCCATTCACTACAGCTTCAAAGAAAACAAAATATCTAGGCATGAAGCTAAACAAGACAATGAAAGACAACACAATGAAAACTTTAAACCGCCAAAGAAAAAGATAAAGACACTAGGGGAAAAAACATTTGGTAAAATAACTATAAAGCTATTTATAGAGTTGACACAGTCCCAATCAAAGTTCTCATCTCATCTTTAAAAAAAAAATAGAAAAAAAAACCTATCCTAACATTTATATGGAAGCACAAAAGACACCAGATAGCTAAACAATCGTGAGAAGAAAAAATAGAAATTCTGACAGATTACCATTTTAGATCTCAATATATATTACAGGGTCATAATAATAAAACCAGTATGGTACTGGCACAAAAACAGATGTGTAGATTATTAGAACACACTGCGTTTTTCTAGCTTGCACTGGGGCAGCCCACTAATTTCTACTCATAGCATCCAACTGCTTTTCTAGTCCAAAGTCCTAAAACCTTTCACATTCCTCCAAAATTCCCACCATGGTCAAGCCTGTCACAGAAACTTATGTCTTAGTTGCTTTTCTCCTGTTGTGACAAAACACAGTGACCAAGCAACTTTTAGAAGGAAGGTTTGCTTGGGGCTTGGAAGGTATATGAATTCATGATCTTTGGTGGAAGGAGCAAGGTAGCAGAGCAGAAGCTTTGAGCTCACAAACAGGAAGCAAAGAGGACATTGAGAGTGCTATGAATCTCTTGAAAGCTCAAATCCCACCCATCTTGTTACACCGCGCCCCCAACGAGCCCATATTTCCTGTCTTGGTTAGGGTTTCTCTTGCTGCAATGGAACATCATAACCAAAAAGCAAGTTGGAGGAAGACTTGCTTACTTATTTGTCTTATACTTCCACGTCACTGTTCATCACTGAAAGAAGTCAGGACAGGACAGGAGGCAGGAGCTCTTGCAGAGGACACGGAGGAGTGCTGCTTACTAGCTGTTCTTCATGCTTTGCTCAGCATGCTTTCTTATAGAACCCAGGACCACCAACCAATGATTGGTGCCTTCCACAATGTGCAATAGTGGCACAAATATTATGGGAGTAACCAATCGCTTTTGTTGTTGTTGTTTTTAAAATTGAACTTAAGACCCACTCCATGAGATAGAAATCAGCTTTGCAAACTTGATCAAGCCAGTAACCAGAGACTAGATCTGTCATGGGCCCTAGGAGAAAACTTACTCTTCTTATCCTGCTAAGTGAATTTAACAATAAAATAACTCATAATGACATATGCTATACCCATAGATCAGTGGATCATTCAACCCTCATCAGAGAACCTTCTTCTTGCAACAGAAGGGAATTAGCAGAGACCCGTAACACTGTAATGTATACAGAATGAGAGACTTTAAAACATTCATCCCTGAATGGGAGGTCTTTATCACTCCCTTCCCCTCAAGGCTCAGGAGCTCATGAAGAAAAGGAGGCAGAAAGCCAAAGGTGATGGAAAACTGCAAAGAAACAGGATTTTCCAGCCACAATAGGAGTGATACACATATGAACTCATAGAGACTGTGAAAGCATGCACAGAGCTGCATAGGTTCAAGCCAGACAAACCCCAGAAGAGAGAAAGGGAAGAGGCCATAAAGCTTCACTCCTAACCCAGAAGCTATTTATAACTGATATCTGCTAGGTGAAGAAATATTAGTTTTCTTTATATCAGTCACATTCCAGGGCAGGATTCATGCTCAGAAGTAGTGGGCCAAAATCAGACTCCATGCTTTTGTGAGGAGAGGAGAGAGTTGGAGGGGGGGGCTTTTTTTTTTTTTTTTGGTTATGTTGTTTTACATTTTAAGAGGAAAAAAACCACAAAGTTGTGTAGATGAAGAAGAAGATGGGGAGGAAGAGGAAATTTTAAAAATTAAGTTTAAAATGGGGAAAAATCCTAATGTAGTTTGAGTTTGGATTAGGTGATGGCTCAGGATATTGAATTCTTTTATGTGCTTAACGATTATTAGAATTTTATTTGAAAACTGTTCAGTGCCATTGCCCATTTATAGCACCAGATTGTTGGATTAATTGTTATTTTCATGCTTGCATTTTTTGAGTTAAAAAAAATGGTCTCAGTATGTAATGGATGCCTGGAATTCACTGGATTGGCTTCAAGGTCATGACAATCATGTTTCAACCACAAAAGTTCTGGGAGTTTCTGTGTTTACTAAATATTCTGTATGTTAATTCCCTGTTGGAGGAATTCTTGGCAAAATTTTTCTAATATTTGGTATATGTCCCAGGAGCTTTTCTCCTAGATCATTCTAGATCGTGTCAAGTTTATACATGCTTACTGCTCTAGAGGCAGTGGGACCTGGGACACCAGAGTCTCAAGCTGCCACGGACCGACCCAGTCTGGCTCCCGGCGTCCAAGGGAGAACAAGGCTTTGGACAGGAAGACACGGATTCGGCGATGAATTGACAGACAGAGACACCTTGATAGTTTTGGCTCTGCTGCAACTTTACTGAAATCAAGCTAGTATTTTTATAATGATTTCACAAAAGGCACCTTAAAGTTGGCATACTTCCCAGAACATTCAAACTTTTACCAAGAATACAAAGTTTACATTTTAACTCAAAATGTAGTCAAACATAAAGCAGTGCCCACAAGAAATCTTGGCCTAAAAACTTTTTGATCAGAGCAAACAAAGAAAAAGAAACCTCAAATGTAGTTTCATTATTGCTAACCAGTGAAGAGGAAAGTCAGGAGCTAAGTCAGATGCCTGCCAAAATCTTTCTCTGTATCAAAATCTAATTAACCATCCTTTGTTAACCATCCTCCCATATGTCCTGCCAAAGATTTATAATCTTCCTTAGAAACAAGACATTGAAGGGAGGGGTAAACTCGTGCCAGCTGTACTTCTTATGTTATTTTTTCTTAAGAAGGAGCTCATCATTTCTTTTACTATTCCTATAATGTCTTTTGATACTAAATCTGATTTATTACTTTTCTTAAGCTTATTCTTTTTACATTTTATTCTTATTAAAGCCTTTAATAATCTACTACTAATAAATTTCTTTATAAAATTAGTTGTGCTGTTTCAGGAGTCACAGAGAAAGATCAAAAAACTCATTAATCCAGCCCCAGAACCGCAACTGAAAAAGTGGAAAAACTCAGAACACGTCTCTTTGCCAGACAGGGGGGGGGGGGTCTGCCAGGGACCTTCCAGGGAGTGAATTTCCGAAGAAAGCATGTCTCCCGCCCTGTAGCACATGCTGCTATGGTGACACTGGCGTGGGTGTAGCACAAGCAATAGCTAAGTTTATTCAGAGCATCAGACAGTTTGTACTCTGAGCTTCTGTAGAGTCACCTGAGTAAATGTACAATCACAAAGACAAGCTTTACATAGCAAAAACATGTTTTTCCATAGACACATTTAAATTCATAACATTCGCCAGTTGTAATAAATAATATAATGTTAACTCACTCCTATCTGCTACACCTGGGAAAGGCATGAAAGCACATTCCATGAACAATTTATGTTTTGTTTTGTTTTTTAAGAAAGTCAGGTCACAAGAGCCTTGTTTTCTTGGAGTTTTCGCACAATCACTCAAAATTCCCCCTGCGCAACTCCATGCTAGAATGTGTTCTAACAGACAAGTATTGAACACTGTACCCGCCATGTTGAGCTACACTTCTGTTTCTGGAAGTCTTTCTCCTGTAGCTAGATCAGCTCTCAGGGGCAGCACTGACTTGTCTACATACCTGGTCTTTATATATTTGTATATTTATATATGTATAAACTTATATATAAAGTTACTTTATATACATATAAAGAGTCAAAACTTTCTGCATTGTTTTTGGCATATATATATATCTTTAGTTCTCTCTCATATATTACATCCCAACTGCAGTTTTCCCTTCTTCCTCTCCTCCTAGTCCCCCATCCCCACCCCTATCCCTTCAGAAAAGGACAGGTCCCAAGGATAACCACCAAATATGGCATATCAAGTTGCAATAAGACTAGGCATCTCTCCCCTTAAGACTGGATAGGTGACCCAGTGGGAAGGAAGAGTCCCAAAAGCCCTATCTGCACTCAGAATTTTGACTCTCAAGCTCAGACTCAGACATAATTCTCTCAAATGACATTTACCATGACTGCTGGATGGGAAGAAAGACATTTATAGTTGCTTATATGCTCTGCAAACTCCAGGATTTCCCATCTCTCTTACAGATTGTGTGTGTGTGTGTGTGTGTCTGCCTTTGTCTCTCTCTCCCTCCTTTCCTCCCCCTCCCTCTCACAATCTCTCTCTTTTCCCTATGTGTGTGTGTCTCTCTCTGTGCCCCTCTGCATGTCTCTCTCTGTTTCTGCCTCTGTCTCTTTACTCCTCAGTCTCTCTCCTTCTTTCTTCCTCTCTTTCCCTTCCTGTCCTAATACAGAGGCCTCTCTCTTGCCTCATACCTGTTCATATGAAATTGTAGCTCCCATTTCAAAAGACACCACAAGATAAGACCTGAGGCATCCCAGTTTTCCCCAATCACTGAAGTTTTAACCAATCAGCCTTGAAAAAAACCTTAAACAAAGGTAATTTTGTTTTTAGAACCCTCATTTCATACAGCATGCCTTCTGCATCTTCTCCATCCTTCATGTTAGGTACTCTGACCACCTTCTCTCCCTCTGTCCCACTTTTAAATTTTGTCTGGTTTTTAATGTGGTTCTGTTGTTCAGTACTGAATTTCAGTGTCTGCCCATCATGACTTCAAGATAAAACTACTATAGTTATTCCTTGTCTACTTCCTATTGCTTATTGGTTATTCTGTACATATTAGACATTTTAAGTCTCTTAAGAAAGAAAGGCACTATGCATTGGTGGCCCACATCTTTAATCCCAGCACTCAGGAGGTAGATCTCTGTGAGTTCAAGGCCAGCCTGGTTTACAAAACCAACAACAAAAAAAAAGAAAGATGAGGAGGAAAAAGAAAGAAGGAAGGAAGGAAGGAAGGGAGGGAGGGAGGGAGGGAGGGAGGGAGGGAGGGAGGAAGGAAGGAAGGACAAACACAGTGTTGAATCAGAAAAACAAACTATAATAAAATTTATATCACTTGGGCTCCAAAGCCAGAATGGAAGCCATTTCTTTCTGTCCTTTTCAAAAGAATTAGAATTTCTCCTGCTTCACTATGGAATTTGCAGAAAAGTAGGTGGACATGGACAGGACAATATTCAGCAAAATGACTCAAACAAAAAACAAGCATCACATCTTTTCATTCAATGAAGATCCTATCCTTGATGTGTACATGTATATATCTAAACACTATAAATGTGGGTATAGCATAACATTTAGAAAAGTGATGGAAAGGGGGTAATATTTGGTGATGAGGAAGGACAGAATGCAGCTGTGAAAGGGTAGAAAGCTACTTTTTCTGGTATCAGCTGTCATGGCTGTGTGTGTGTGAATCTGTGTGTGTGTCCGTCCGTGTGTGTGTGTGTGTGTGTGTGTGTGTGTGTGTGTGGTGTGTGATGAGTAAAAATGTAATTGACAGAGGAAGTGTAAAACCATAACAGAGTTCCATTGCTTCAAAATGGCCATGTTTTAACTATGGAAAGTCTAGGGAGGTATATGGGCTTTGGTACTAGGCAAATGTTATTAAGTGGTGACTTTATTTGAACTGTGTAATTTTTTTTGAATGTGTGAGTCCTGAGTTCTCTGTGAATGTCAATATTCTACCATGGACAATCCCAGTGGAGAAAAATAAAGGCACCATGGATCATTGGGGGAAAGTGCTGAAGACATGACCAGGCTAACAGGAAGTACTCAAGTACCTTCGCTGCAGTGGAGCACTCGTGAACATGAGGTGTTTGAAACATTCTCACAGTGTTTGATCTGCTGCCTTTCTAGCATTTGCTGAAGTCGGTGGTTATGAGAGCTTCACAGAGAAGTACATGAACGCCATTCCCTCTGTGGTCGAGGGGGACAACCTGACCATCAGCCCCAAGTGCTACACTCCTCAGCCAGATGCCTTCCACATCTTCCGGGATCCCATCACTGGTGACATCCCATGGCCAGGACTGATATTCGGAATGACCATTCTAGCTATATGGTACTGGTGTGCAGATCAGGTGAGCATGTATGTTTGCATGTGTGACTGTGTTCATTCTTAGTTTTCCTGTTTCATGTGAAAGCCTCTAGCCTCTATTTTGCACATGTAAGTAATATTTAAGCTGTCAAACACTTTTCTTTGTCTTGTCTTGTAGAAATAGATGTTTTGGTCCCTCCTCACTGTACTGTTTTTCCCCCTCAGAGAGGGACACGTCAGTTCTTTTGCTTAAGTTTGTTGGACTTTATTTCCATTCTCTAAACCATTGGATTTGGTATATTGTGACACATCAGAATTGATACAATTTTTTGACATCAGTACTCTAAAGTGACACACTAAATAGGGTTTTTAAACTTGGCTTTTCTGTTAGTTGAGAATTTAACTTTCTTCTTCAGTTCCCAGTCTTCCCGGACAACCCAGTCTTTGAGTGTCCCATCTTTCTACAGACCTTGATCCCAATGTTTGAAATCGGCGTTCAGTCTAAAACTTTTGTCATTATGTAAAAGTAATTATTTGCTATCACAGACACACAGATACACACACACAGAGGAAACACTTGTATGTCTGTGTTATGGTTTCCTTTAGCTTTATCCTTTTTCATTAAATTAACAAGTCTTACTTTTATCTTGAAATTTCTTGGCAATCACTGCTCACTTTGATTCAAAACATCTGCAGATTGGTGAAAGACCCTCACAGCATTTTTCAACAAGCTGTGGCAGCAATAATGTATCGATAATACATACCAATAATAATATTAATACATCAATATATACCAATAATAATATTGCTATATCTATAATAATATATCAATGCTATATTAAATATGTCAATAATAATAATATAATATACTCCCTTTCTATCCCCCTCCTATCTCCTTAAACAAAAGAACAAGACTTCACACAGATTTTTTTACAAGCTGCTAACAGTGTGTCTTAGAAGATTTCAGGGGAACATGGAATGAAAGACACACTTTGCTAATGAGAGAAATATGGCTCCCATACAGAACAGTTTACTTAAATTTGGAGACTTGACTCTTTTATTTAATACTCAGAAATGGGCAGAAGGATTGAAAAAATGTAGAAACTGGAAAAGCTATTCCGGCTAACAGTAAGTGAAATATTCATAAACTGTTCATAATGGAATGGAGCTATGTGATTTATCTAGCATGGTATTCAAAAGAATGCTTAGAACCAGATCAAGGAGGAGAGGAAGGCAGCACATAGCCAGACTGGGAACCTCACAAGAAATAGAGAATATTTAAAAGTAACAAGTCATTGAGGGATATGAGACATAACCGAGCTAAAAAGTAAATATGCAGATACACCAAGTTAAATAAATAAATAAATAAATAACAATCTTGAAGAAAATCACTAGAAATACTATGGTAACTAAATGTAAAAAAGTAATGAGATTGTTTTAGGGGAGACACAAATAAGTAGAATAATGTGCCCATTACCATTGTACCAAAATGAGAAGACACATAGAGACAAAAAAAAAAAAAACACAAAACAATACAAAATAAAAACCAGAGAAATAGTGGTGGAAAGTTCTCAAGTCTGCGAAAGGAAATAGAAATGCAAAGCTATAAATCTCATGGAACAGCTAATAGAATGATTCAGAAGATGTTCACATGAAGACACGTTACAGTCAAACTGTCAAAACATAAATGCAAAGAAAAATTATTGAAAGCTGAAAAAAAAAAAGGTAACTTTCTACACATGACAGAAGCCCCCTGAGGATGAACTGATTTTTTAATGGAACTCTTGAAAACCAGAAAAAAGTAAAATTCTTATGTTCAAAAAATCTTAAGGGAAAAGATGTGCCAACCAAAACATTATGCTCAGAAATTCTGTCCTTCAAAAACAAAATGGTGAGACAGGCCAGGAAGTGGAGCACTCAAAAGGCAGAGGAAAGAAGATCTCTGTGAGTTCGAGGCCAGCCTGGTCTACAGAATGAGTTCCAGGACAGCCAAGGCTGTTACACAGAGAAACCCTGTCTCAAAAAGATGGTGGTGATGGATTGTGAAAACTGGAGAAAAATTTAGGAGCAACTTGTCAAAATATAGACAATAGATAAAAACATTCTAGCGCAGTGGTTCTCAACCTTTCTAATGCTATCACCCTTTAATACAGTTCCTCATGTTGTGGTGACCCCCAACCATAAAATTATTTTTAGTGCTTACTTTATAACTGTAATTTTGCTACTGTTATGAATCATAATGTAAATAATTTTGAAGATAGAGGTTTCTGTCTATGCATGGTGATACAAGGTTTCACTTCCAGCAATAAGAAAGGCAGAGTTATTGGATTTCTCTGTGTTCGAGGCCAACTTGGTCTACAAAGCAAGTGCAGGACAGCCAGGTCTACACAGAGAAAACTAGTTTTGGCTATCATAACTAGAATAATACAGTGGGTTTTCTAAAAACCAACACAAACAAACAACAACAACAAAACATTCTTCTCTGCTTTTTTTTCCCATTTCTTTTATTCAACCATGTACTATTCTGTTGCTGTGATCATTGTGACCAACACTACTACTAGAAGGAAGGGTTTATTTGAGTTTGTGGCTCCAGAGGAATAAGAGCCCATTAGCATCACAGCTAGGAAGCATGAGCTCAGGCATACAGAGCAGAGGGATCTGGGAATGGTAAAAGTCTTTTATGGAAACCCACAAAAAACCCAGACTATTGCCAAGGCCATTGGTTGTCCTGCACAAATGGACAGTAAGGGCCTACTGCTGAAGACAATACCTACACAACTCACTGGACAGAGAAGTTGAGCTGGTGCCTGCCTAGAACTTTCACCCCAACAAACTCTGTTCATAGTACTAGAAGGTACTCTGCATGCTACCAAAGGAGAAAGGTAAATGCCAACCCAGCTACAGACCCTCGATCTACAATGGTCACCTGCCTGCAAGATGCGCTGATGCGATGGTGAAGCAAAGCTTAGGAAGTCATCGGCCAAGATTTGGTTTGACTTAAGGCCTGCTACATGAGATAGAACTCATACATGACACTGGCTGAGTGGCCACAACCTAAGACCAGACAGCCCAGGGACCTAGGGTAAACCAATTACTACTGTTTGGCTAAAACAAACAAACAAACAAACAAATCTAGCAACAAAATAGCTTCTAACAACATTCCGCTATACTCATAGGTCAGAGCCTTGCTCAGCCATCATCAGAAGCATCCCCCTGCAGCAGATGTGAAGCAATACAGAGACCCACAGGCAGACAGTGTGCAGAGAGTGAGAGTCTTTGGAACACTCAACCCTAAAGGATGTCTATCAAGTCCCTGCGCTCGGGACCCTATCCACTCTATCACTTTCAATCCCTAACCAGATGAGGTTTCAGAGTAGTCTGAAGAAATCTAGCAATGAATGACTCAATGCACTGTTTTCATGGTTTTCTGACTGTGACGTGTCCATGGGAAATGTTTTGTGTGCATGTATGTATGTGCACAATCTGTATGTGTTCTATCCATGGAGGTAAAAGAGAGTATTGGATTCTCCCAGAACTGGAGTTGAAGATGGCTGTGGCTCCTGGGAACTGAACCCAGGTCCTCTGCATGAAAAATATCAAGAGCTTTAAAGTGCTGAGCCGTGTCTTCAGCCCTAGCCATATAATTTCTTACTGTAACATTAAGCCTTGAAAGTGTAGTCTCACTCTCCTTATAGTCATTGTTGGATTGTTACACTAATGCATTGTTTTTTCCGGCAGGTCATTGTACAGCGCTGCTTGTGTGGCAAGAACATGTCTCACGTGAAGGCTGCCTGCATCCTGTGTGGCTACCTGAAGCTGCTGCCCATGTTCATCATGGTGATGCCAGGGATGATCAGCCGCATTCTGTACACAGGCAAGCCGTGGACACATGACTCCTCTTCTCTATGCTGATGTCTGTGGTTTTAAGATAAGAGAAACTTCTGTAGGTTCGATGGAGAAAGGCACCTCTGGGAAAAGACTCGGAGGTGGAACATTTGGCAGACTTGGCACTCTTAAGCATCGCTTTCATAGTGCTGCCTGTGTCCTTGCAGACATGTGAAACTGTGCATCCTGTTTCCATTTGTGGATGGAATCTGAGGTAGTCCAGGACTACACTTGGGGATGAGGCAGAACTGAGCGAGGATGACTTGCTTGACCTTTTGTGATTGGATGTGGCAATCTTTGACCAAGGTCTTGGGGGCACATATTCACATATTGGTCTTTGAGAGAACTTCAAAACTGAATTTTTTTTCCTCTGTATTGGAGAAATAAGTTTCTGAGTCAGATGAGAATGACTACTACTGAAATATTTTTCTTGAAAAATCACTTTTTCATTATGATGAAATGTAAAGGAAATATAGCCAATCTTTTATGATGAATGAAAGACATTTCAATTGTCAACGGATTACACAGGGTTCACTGTCTTTTCCAAGCTAAGCATTAGTGTATTGAATTTAAAGTTCAGTATCCAATTTCTAGACAAACATAGCTTCTCCCATCTGTGATCTTGCATATTCCCTCTGTCCCTTTGCAGATTGTACCTAGCTGGGTCCTGCTCAATGAACTGTGTCTCTTCTCAGATAAGGTGGCCTGTGTCGTGCCTTCTGAGTGTGTGAAACAGTGTGGCACCGAGGTTGGCTGCACTAACTATGCCTACCCCACCCTGGTGCTGGAACTGATGCCTGATGGTAAGTAAACACCCACACCATGTCTAGAGGCATACACAGCCCACGTGGGGAACACTGGGGCAGACTCTCTGCTGACCCTTCCTTTAGTTCCATCCTTTTCATCAGATAGTTCTTGAGACTCAGTCACAACCTGGATGGAGCTAATTTCTCTTAAAGAACAACTGCTCAGGATGAGGGCTGTCTCCCAGATCAGTTAACATTTAAATGATTTGTTAGCCAAGGAAAACTTGTAATGCTACAAAGGGGCAAAGTCAGAAGACTGAAAATTAACTTTCACCCTCACTTCTTTAGACCAATATCTCTCAGTGCACATGCTTTGTACCGAAGTGTTTGCCATTTCTCAGGCTTTGCTTTGGATCCTATAATTTATCAGTAAAATAAGTATGATTGCCCTACTGTAAAATGCAAGGTTTCTGCTTTGCCTGCCCTTGTTCTGAATTCTGATACAGAAACCTTTATCTTCATTAAAGCTTCAGGCTCTATAGTTGGGCAGATACTCAGCTATTCTAACCTGTCAGTAGTGGCCTGGCCTACTCCCCAGCCATGTGGCCCATTACCTGCCATCCTAGCCTTGCCTTGGCTTCCCATTCTTCATCCTTGTCCATCATGCCATCTCTCTCTCTCTCTCTCTCTCTCTCTCTCTCTCTCTCTCTCCACCCAAGAATCTCTCCCTGGGATTAGAGGTTCCTCATTATTCTCTCCTGCCCAGCAATTGGCTGTTCAGCTCTTTATTTAACCAATCAGAAGGTGATGAACAAAGCTTACAACATACCAAGGCAGGAGATGCTTCCTAATAATGACAAGGTCAAAGTCTGGACCATAACCTTTCTGGGTACAGAAATCAGTATTTGAATATACAGTGACAAACACACCCTTCCAAAACCCTACACCTTAGAACTCGCTGTGGATTTACAGTCTAGATAATAAGCCATACCTATGAAATCCTGAATTTCAGAAACTGATCATTGCTGTGGAAAACATAAACAGAGCAAGTACAGAGCTGATAGACCTAAGTGGCCTGGGGTCTTGTCTGACACTTTTGTGCCATTTTTCCTCCTTGACATACAAAAGCTTATTCAAACTAAAGGAACAATAACCCATATACTCAAGGTCAAATGCATGTCATCTTACCCTGTACTGGGAGGCCTGGAGTCATAACTGATGGAGGGAAGGAACTGAAGGGTTAAGCTCCTGCAATGGTTCAAGACCATCAGCTTTGCCCATGAAGGTTTTTCAGCAGTATCACCTAAGGTGGTTCCCAGCACATGACCTTTATGTAAACATTTAGCACTAAACTAATACTAAGCTAAACCTGAGCAATGAATATTATAACCTGAGGATTATATATCTGGATATCTACATTTCATAAGCTAAGTTTAGACCATAGAAGCTAACCAGCCATACAACAGCTTTATATTTTTAAATTGAACTCTCACATTAAACACCAAGGATTTCACTATCAAATTTTATTTTTACATTCAGATATGGTTCATTTGAGTAACACTTGTTATAACTATTCTGTGATGATGTAATCACTTTATATGAATAATCATGGTACCTAACACATATTGAAGCTTTTGTGTTTCAATAACTTTCTGGACATTTTATGTGCTTTAAATGATTTAATCTCCAAGAAACATTCAGAGATGATGTACATTGATAATCAGATTAGCTAATAACTCTGTGACTGTTTTATCCTTGAATGGCTCTTTGATTGATCAAATCACTCATAAACCATGAATGACCTGCTGTCTAACCAGAGCTTGCACCCTCTCCTGACCCCAGGACTGCGAGGCCTGATGCTGTCAGTCATGTTGGCTTCTCTTATGAGCACCCTGACCTCCATCTTCAATAGTGCCAGCACCCTCTTCACCATGGACCTCTATGCGAAGATGAGGAAGAAGGCATCAGAGAGAG
Organism: Meriones unguiculatus; assembly: GCF_030254825.1. Classification (NCBI taxonomy): domain Eukaryota; kingdom Metazoa; phylum Chordata; class Mammalia; order Rodentia; family Muridae; genus Meriones; species Meriones unguiculatus. The sequence continues at coordinate 10,270,626 of NC_083363.1, forward strand.
AGCTCATGATAGCTGGACGGTAGGGGAACCTGGTCTCTGCATAGACTCCTCTGAGGAGGGTGGATATCGATAGGAAATACAGATCACTGGTCTTTGAATTCAGCAAAACTAAAAATGTAGTTCTAGAAGGGGGAAGAATCATTAGGGAATGTTCAACCTTTGTCTTTACAGACTTAAAATTATAGCCAAACCTACTTATTCTTTTCCCTCTTTATTATCCCTCCACCATATGTATGTTTTTTTCAGTCTATCCTTGTGTAACGGGATATCCTCCACACTATAAGTCTGATAGCTAAATTTCCTTTAAGTTTCTATGCATACTGTATGGAAATGATCAATTACTGTATCTGCAAACTTACACAAAGATATTTACCAGATGCATTCACTAAAGGTTGAGCCATGTTAAACAGAAACAGAAACTCAAAAAGAGAGGTCCAAGAGATTGAAGCATTGTGTCAACCAGGAGACCCTGGGCAGGCTGGGGAATCTTGAAGACAGTGAGATCTAAGGAAGCAAGAAAGATTAGCTGACATACATAGTTTTCTCCTTCATAATGTTCAAGCAGAATCTATTTGTTATAACCATTCTGTAAATGGTTTCAAAAATGAAAGTGTAAAATATATGGTGAGCACTTTAAACATGGCAAAGTTATGTTCTTAAAAATCAAATACTCCTGTAACCACAACTTTTGTCAAGAAATAGAAATTACCAGGACACCAAACCTCTTGTTGGGTCCCACATTTCCAGAGCTAACAACTCAACTAGTAACGTCACAAACTGTTCAACCTTTCCCTGGTTTGGCTATCGTAACTAGAATGATACAGTGAGTTTTCTAATTCATTCATGATTTCAGTCATGTTGCATTGTGCAGCATGACTATTCATTTAATCACTGTATAGGCTTCCAGCATAGTAATATATTAGACTTTACTGTTCCTGGCCATCTGTTCTCACCGCAGTATTTCTGTATATGTCTGTTAGTGTATGTAAACATGTACTTCTATCACGGAGATTGGTGTGTGTGTGTGTGTGTGTGTGTGTGTGTGTGTGTGTCTGTGTGTCTGTGTGTCTGTGTGTATCTTTCATTCTCAACCTAATATATTTTTTAAAAGATTCAGTAGTCTTGATCAAGAAGACATATGGAAAGTGATCTTGAAAATAAAGGCATGTCTTTTGCAAAAGTGAATAACTCTAAATGAAGTTAAAGTGATAAAATAACAGACACATCATTTTTTCTTTACACTATTCAGTTTGAGCAATATATCCATGTGTGTCTCCTATGGTGAAAAGGGATTGTGCGTCTGTGTGGCTTGGCAACTGAAGTATATCCATTAGGAAACTGGCATTGCTCGTTCTCCATAGATTGCACAATGAGGAAAGCTGGAGGTTGGTGCCCCAGTTCTTCCAGGGTAGAGACACTCTCCATCTGGCAAATCAGTACAGCATCTATGGAAGTCTACAGTAGAAGAGCTTTAACAAGTTTACAGTCACGTTGTCTGTAAGGATAGACTACATGTTCAAAATATTGAGCTTTTGTGGCACTAGCAGCAATAATGTTAACACATTAACCACTTGGCATGCAAAGGCAAAGAGTTCACTAGACCTGGATCTTGACTCTTTACCAATGAAGTGAAAGAGAGAGAGAGAGAGGGAGAGAGAGAAAGAGAGAGAGAAAGAAGTCCTTTGAATTACTTGATGGAGAAGGTGCTGGCCTAGATTTCATGAGGCTCAAGATGGAGTAGTTCTACTAAAAATCATTGTTAACATTTCAGTGATAAATTAATTAGTCTTCCCTATAAGGGAAATTATTTCCAAAGGCTACAATTTCACATAACAAAAATATGAGAAAAATATGGATATTTTAAATTTTTCTTAAAGAGATTTATGATTTGTGAGGAAAATAAATAATTAACCAGATTCTCTAGCACACAGCCATAAGTTCTGCGAATAAATTCAGAGCAGGATAAAAAAATGGAACAACGTCTATAGATATCTGAAGTATAATGAAGAAGATTCAGCATGGAGACCCATGGCTCTCTGGGAAAGAAACGATAAGGAATCCATTCTTCTGATAGTCTTAGCCTTCATGTATCCGTGTTTTTATTTAGTATTCAAATAATTTTTCTACCATTGTACTTGTCATCTTGCTACTTGTCCCGGCATTTTCATTACCTAGGATCAATTTCTAGATACTGTGAGGCCCCGTTTGCATCTATCTTCGACTTGACACCTGTTGTACAGGAGTAAGTGAACAGGACATGGTGCCTTAGTCAACAACATAGTCGTGTTAGCACAGAGGAGCACATGAGAGTAACGCAACACAAGTTTACCCAGACGCTGAGAGAAGTGCACCAGGTTCGCTTAACTACAGCAAAGAATTTGATTTTATTCAACGTGAGAGAGAAGGCCCTGGAGCAAAGGGGCAGAATGTGTGGCTTATTTTCTGAAGATAATGATAAGTGGTGGGATGCTTGATTGAATCTTTAGTTTTCTAGGCAGCACACCAAGACTTTCTATTATTTGTTCTTTTTTCCAATATTTGTAACAGTAAAGCAGTTTGTAAGGCTTAAATGAAACCCTTGTCCCTCCGTTCCCTGACGAACTCTTGGTGTCCCCTTCAACCCACCATCACGTTTACTTAGGAGATCACACTATCTAGCAAATTGCTTGCTTACAGTAAATTAGGACACTAGGGTTTCCAAGAGCAGGTCACCTCTCACGGAAGATGGCTACCTCTAATATCTTTTTACCTCTTACCAGAATTTTAACAAATTCATTTTAGTTGTTGAAATACTCAAGTTAGGAAGCGTATGTTACCATTTCTTGCCATGCCACACAACATCTGAGATGTGTGATATTTGGGTGCTAACCTCTGTAAATTGACTCAGTTTTCCTCAACCTAGAGAAAAGGAAAAAGATTAAACTGTTTTATTTATCATATAAAGGATTAGTGATAGATAGAAATAATCTAATGTTTATTTCTAATTGATGTATGCATCGAAAAGATAGTCAATTGCTGAAATTTTAGTTCATTTCAGGAGTAGCTAGATAATCTCACAAATGAATATATTACAGCTAACTATTGAGTTTACTCATTCACATTTCACTACCAGGTAATTCTTAGGGGTGATGTGGGTTCATGTGAGGTCAAGCAGCTTGACTTTGCTTGGAAAAACAAAGAAAGAGCAGAAGACTAACTTCAGGAATGGCGGAGGCCTGCACAATGCTCTTGTTTCATCTTTGGATCACTGTGTTTTCCTGACAGGGTATTTGGCATTGTTCTCATCGTCATCAGCATCCTGTGGGTCCCATTGGTACAGGTATCACAAAATGGACAGCTGTTCCATTATACGGGATCATTTTCTAGCTACATTGGGCCTCCAATTGGTGCTGTCTTCATGCTTGCCATCTTCTGCAAAAGAGTCAATGAACAGGTAAGGGGAAATTAAGGAATACATTTGCAAGAAAGGAGCAAAAATTACAACTTCTTTTAGGATAGGAAAAGATATTCTTTTATGGGTTTTTTTGTTTTGTTTTGTTTTGTTTTGTTTTTTAAGTTTTTTTCAAGGCAGGGTTTCTCTGTGTAGCCATTGCTGTTCTGGAACTTGCTCTGTATATCAGGCTGGCCTCAAACTCACAGAGATCCACCTGCCTCTGCCTCCCTTAGTGCTGGGATCCCAGGAGCACACCACCACACTCAGCTGGAAAAGAAATCCTTTTATTCAAAAAATGTGGTCCATGTCTATGGGTCCAGAATCTAATTTAGAAGCTTGTGTCAGGAAGACATCTAGAATTTACAAGTGCATGACCAACATGAGCAACACAGTGCCACCCCATCTCAAAAGTAATGCATTCAGTCCAACCTGGGTCTATCACTTCAGGCTCACTTCAACTTCAGTTGTGGTAAACCACAATTTATAGTCCTCACAAAAATATATGATTAGACAGTGCACATTCATATTAAACTCTTAGCATTTTTTCAAAAACTGTATGCATTCACTATAAAGTTTTTAAACACACACACATTTTCAAGACAGGTTTCCAAGGTCAAGTCATGGTTTTACCATATAACAATACTGACAGCAAGCAAATCAGTCAACTGGGTAATACAAAAACAGCTGCATGCCCACCTTATTTGAATGCTGAGATGGTACAAAAAGATTATATATAAAATGTTTACCAAAAAAAAAATCAACCATGCTAGTACTAACTTGAATATATTAAATGCTATTATTTTATAAGTGATTGATTCTTGCACACCATTATCTTAATCCATTACCTCTTCTGAAGAGTTGTCTATTAACAGGGTCTTTGGGTGAGAAATAAGTATGGAGAAGCTGATGCCTGCTTTTCCTGCCCTGTCTAACTAATTAGAGTGCTGGGATTCAGATGCAGTCTCCCGAAGTCTCCTGCAGTCTAGAGCTCACATCCCTGACCCCCATGCCTTGCTATTTCCTGAGAGCAGAACTGAGAGCTTGTGTTTCCATTACCATCTATCATTGAGAGAAAAGAAAAGATTTGACTTGTCAAACATACCTATTTTCAGCCCTGAAAGTCATGTAAGCCATAGATCTGCTTATTTGGTGAAATTAATAGCAAGTGTTTAAATCTATAGATTGGAAAACTAAAGTGAAGAAAATCTCATCTTTGGTGAGAGAGGACAGAGTTCTGGAGTTGAGACAAATTAAAACGTGATGTCTAGGATTTAGAAATTAAGATCAGTCATTCCAAAATATGTACATCATAATGTAAGCCAGTTGCACCCGTAGGTGTATACAAATAGCATTTGTCAATAATGAATAGAATGGAATAGTAATAAATGCACAACAGAGATCAGGAGTTAAGAGCACTCGCTGCTCCTGCAGAGGACCCAGGTAGCTTTCCAGCACCCACACTTGGCAGCTCTCATCCACCTGTAACTCCAGGTTCAGGGAATCGAACTCCCTCTTCTGGCCTCTGCAGGTACTTCACACACGTGGTATGTTGGGAGCCGCGTGATAGTCTTGCCTGCAGAAACCCACGTGGACACAGAATCCTCCCGCAACGATATCTTTATTACAGTCACGCGATGGAAAACGGAGAGGAGAGAGGGAGCCCCCGATGTGGCGCTGTTTATATAAGCCCGGGTCGCACCTGAGTGACGTGTGAATACCCTGACTAGCTGCTCACTTTTACCCCGCCTGATGACTCGGGCCCAGCATGCTTAGCGGGCCCAACGTGCTTAGCGTGCTTGTGACGTGTCAATACCCTGATTGGCTGCTCACTCTTACCCGGCGTGCTTACGCAATCCTTAGCGTGCTTACGCAATCCGCGCATGCGCACTGGAGGTTTACAGTTTTGAGGGCAGGGTGTCAGCGCCACTTAGTGGCGTCTCAGTCTCGGCTCTCCACAGTGGTACACATACAAATAAGCTGACATAAATATACATAATATTTATATATACATAATAATATACATAAATAAAAATCAGTAAATGTTGAAAGGTTATTAATACTTAATATTGATTTACATTTATAGTAAAGCAGCAGTTACTCCCTAACCAGCTATATACACAAATAACCACACAGAGAGACTAGGGTTTATTTGGTTAGCCTAGAGCACAATGCTGAACAATAATTACTCCACCCTAAATCCCAAAGCTACTGGTTTCTTCCCATTAAGATTTCCTATGTTATACTTGCTTTCTAATCATATCCTAGGCCCTATTAATTTTTCCATATGTTTCCTAGTATTCCTGTCACCTATCCTTGTCCTTTCTTCACCCTTCACTGGCCTAGGATGTCTCACTCTCCTCTGTATTGCTCAGCATTGGCCTGTTGGCTTTTATTGACAATGCAGAGAAGGAATAGTGGCATTTTTACATACACTTGAGACTAGAGGTGCTTAGAATAAACATCAAAATGCAATGTCCAGATTGAAACCAGATAGTGGGGCAGAGAATCAACATTTGAATGAACAAAGGTAAACTGTACCCAGTCCACAAGAACATTATGCCAACAAATAGGTTTTACAGTGCTCTGGTACTGAAAAACAAAGACAGCAATAGCCGATTGCTAAAGACATATTTTGAGCTTTCCTTGCTCTGAAAAAGTTCTGTTCTTAGCTTTTTCTTAAAGGAGCCAGCATGCAGGATGGTAACTTCTTTCTTTCTTTCTTTCTTTCAGGGAGCTTTCTGGGGGCTAATGGTTGGACTCGTGTTGGGCCTTGTCCGTATGATTCCTGAGTTTATATATGGAACAGGCAGCTGCTTGGCTCCCAGTGACTGTCCCAAGATTATCTGTGGAGTGCACTATACATACTTTGCCATCATTCTGTTTTTTGTGTCCATAGTAGTAATCCTGGGAGTCTCCTTCCTAACGAAGCCAATTCCTGATGTTCACGTGAGTAATGAATGATGACTTCATGCTCATTTAAAAATAACCTTTCTTCCTAACACTGGTGGCTACTATACAGGCTAAAGCAATGGAACCATTATAATACTAGAGCTAGAATCCAAACAAGCAACAGCTTCACAACTAGCAATAGCAAAGCACCAGAGAATGAAGATGTAAGAGATTAGGAAATGAACTGGAAATTAAAAATCTTCCTAGTAGAGCTGGGGCATAACTCTATGTCACTGTTTCTGTATACCAGAATGACAGCACTTGGTGTTGCCTAAGAGACCAGGAAACACCACAGAGCAGAAGAGGCACCTGGGCAGGGCCAACTTAGGAGACGCAACAAAAAACATCCACAATATGATCAGAGATAAAAATGCACACAGCAACAGGGATGAGAACATGTGATATTCAATTTTTGTCACTTAAATTGCCCATAGAAAATGCAAGTAATTTTCTGTGTTGGTAAGAAAGTGGTGAATTCCCATAATCCACAGTTTTTAGTAAATATGTGAAGCTTATGCTTTCTAAGAGGGCAATTTACAGTTGCCAGCTTTTAAATTCTTGTATCTATGTGTAAAAACATTATATTTTAGTAGTTTATTTAAAATATATAAGTAGAAAAATATGATTATTTTCTGTGCGAAGGTTTAACAATCCAGATTTTTATCACTAAGAGAATAAGTATATAATGAGGAAGCACTAATACATATTTAATCATGTTCATAGCATGATTGAATCAGGAAAAGACAGACAGAATATTACAGTATGTTATACTATTATTTTTGGATAAATATTAGAGAGGCACAAATACATATAAACAGAAAAAAATTAACATGAATCTGAGCTGGACATGGTAGCACATACCCTTAATTCCAGCACTCAGGAGGCAGAGGCAGTTTGATCTTTGTGAGTTCCAGGACATCTAGAGCTACATAATAAAACACTGTCTCAAAAATAAACAAATAAATAAACAAACAGACCTGTAATTCTCAACAAAATTACCTGTAGAATGGGACAAACTGTGGAACTCTGGAAAAAGTTAATGTTTTGAAAATATGAATAGTCATTATTTAGAAACATTGTTTCAGTTTATTGTTATCATGTAATAATACTTCTATGTAGTTTGTGTTTATCATTCACAATCTTCTATGTAATTCTTACTTGCATATATACTGAAGGAGTAGCCTGTACAATATGTCTACTTTTGAAACTTGAAGCATAAGGCAGCTAAAAACAAACAAACAAACAAAAAGCAAAACAAAACAAAACAAAAACAAAAAAATAAAAAGGCAAAAGAAACCTTTATTAATAATATGTTACCAGAATCTGTTACTAAAGGTACAAAGGTACTTACATTTGGTAGTGGAATTGAATAAAAATAACACAAGAAAGCATGTAATTACAAAGGAAAATGTAACGTGAAATTATATGGCAATAGGAATAATCATAACTTATTACTAATTTTTAAGAACTTATCTCAAGGATCAATGAGATCATCATTGTGTTTAAATATATTGTGAGTTTTCAGTTCTGAAGCAGACTGATTAGTATCAAGAGCTATTTCACAGATAACCATGAAAAACTGTTGCAAACTCTTGTAGCAAAAGAGTAATGAAACACCCCTCATGCTCTAACAGGGATGTGATTTTGCCAGATCCAGATACTTTCTGCAAGTGTGTGTTGTTTGGAATTCTGGGGACTCTTCTGAGAGTATATTAATGCTAGTTCCCCTAAGAGGTTGTTGTGGGGTATTGGTTGTAATTTGTCTAGTAGTCATGTGCAAAGAAGAAACAAGGAGAAGAAATTAGATATTTTGACAGCAAATCTCAAACTCGCCCCAAGGAATTCAACACACCTAATCAGCAGGAAGTAGTCTAAGGATAACAATGCCCTCTTTCCCCTTTATCCTTTTTTCTCTCCTATATAGTGTTAGAGAGATAAAAGGGTAGCATAACAGTGGAAGAAAGAAAAACCCATAAAGTTGCCAAAAGTCTGGCTACAAACAACAAAAAAGATTTAGTAGGAAAAATGATATTTTAGGAGTTTATTATGGTATAGCATAGAAGCACATAATTTTTATCTCAATAGCAATAAAGCAAAATAAATCTATAAAATAAAGCAAGAAAGCCATAGATAAAATTTACATGGCTGAAAATATTATGATTATACATTTAAAACCTATTGATACTTGAAACAATTTTTTTAGAATGACTAGTGAGCATGCAAATAATAATAATAATAATGATGATGTCATATATGTTCTTTAATTTTTTAAGTTTTCAAGACAGGGTTTCTCTGTCTAACAGCCCTGCCTGTCCTAGACTGGCAGTCTTTGAATTCACAGAGATCCACCTACCACTGCTTCCTCAGTGCAGGGATTAAAGGTGTGTGTCACCACGCCCAGCTTACTTTCAATTTTTTTTTAAGATTTATTTATTTATTATGTCCTCAGTGTTCTGCCTCCATGTGTGTACACGCCAGAAGAGAGCACCAGATCTCACTATAGATGGTTGTGAGCCACCATGTGGTTGCTGGGAATTGAACTCAGAACCTCTGGAAGAGCAGACAGTGCTCTTAACCGCTGAGCCATTTCCCCAGCCCCTTACTTTCAATTTTTAAAATATTTTTTGAGACAGAGTGTCACTGTATAGTCCTTGTGGCCTGAACTTTGCTATTAAAAATAGGTTGATTTGGAATTCACAGATCTCTGCCTGCCTCTGCCTCCCAAGTGCTGGGATTAATTAACAAACATGAAGATCAAGCATGAACATATAAATTATATCACAGATAACCATCAAAGTGATATCAAACAGTTAAAATAATCATTGGTAGAAATTTGCAGATGAGTGTGGAAAGGCACATGAAAAGGTGGAATTCAAAAACAGCTCACAGACACTATCTAAGAATGATGTATCCTGAGAAAGAACTTAATACAAACATATTATAGTAACTATTAGACCAAATCAAAGTCATCAGGATGCAGCACTGACAAAGGCAAGACAGGACAGAACAGCGATTGCAGCCAAGCTCCTGTGTAGGATCGCTGCATCTGTGCCTTTCCTGACATCACAAACCCAGAAGTAGGAGTCTAAGAATACTGTTTGGAGTGATGAACAAATGCTAGAGTTAAAAACAAGCAATTCAAAATAGTTGGTGTGTTTTGCTGAGAGAGTTTGTAGGAGACCTTTCCTTCTAACCTATACTGTTCTGGCACAGTTATGTTTTTAAAACCATACATTAAACAAGGTATTGTTGGAACATGTTTGTAAATGTCTTCATCACTAATAAACTTGTGTGTTGTCTATGGCTAGCTATACCGCCTGTGCTGGAGTCTTTGGAACAACACAGAAGAACGCATTGACTTAGATGCAGAAGAGAAACCTCTAGAAGAAGATGACAGTGCTCCTGAAGAAGGTAATATTTGGCTTACATCTGGTTTTACTGTAGTAGCACTGTGTATAGTTTGGCTATATGGGCTATTATGGGTTGTTTGTTTTTAAATCCGCTAAATTCAGCTTCTGAGATTTACTTGTATATGTATATAAAAACTAAAAATTTTAAAACATGTGCTCAATATCTGGGGCTACTGATCATTAAATATGACATCCATTTATTCATCTTCAGTCTCTCTGCCTGTCTATCCATCATCTGATTATGAAACTGAGTGCCAGCTGCCAAAATAACAATTAATTACAGACTGCCTGTCTCTAATTACATATTGTGCTCAACAAATCAGTCTCAATTGGTTATGCCTGAGTGTCTGACATCATCTCCTCTCCACCCTTGTTCTTCAGTATTCTCCCTAACACATATTCTACTCAGGGAAGGCAGATTCCTTCATAGTCCTGATAAAGACTAAGCTAGCCTGTTTTATCAATGAGCTAACTTTCAGGTTTGTTTCTCTTCATTGTTATCCTACTATCTTCTTTCATGACCTTTTCTTATTGGTATATCCTTCCACTAACAGTATTTGGGATTACTCTATTAAATACAATTTTATATTAGTTTAGATTATAATTGGATATTTCATTAATTTTCAGCCTTTTACACACAAAGGTCATTTACTTTCTAACAACCCCCAAAATACTTTGCTTTGTCTTTAATGATTTATTCATAGATTATACTATTTAGGAACATGTCTTAATTTTTCCAGAGCCACAATGAACAGCTTTGCACAAAATGTTTTTGTATGTGATACCCTGTACCACTGGTACATATTTTTAGAAGTTTGACTGAAGGCTGGGGGCATTCTCTATACATGAACCATCTGCCACTGTTCTTTCAACTGTTTCCTTCTTCTAGCATGTTTACATGAGGTTGTTGGTGGCCTTATCTTCTATTTTTAAAGCCTTATTGTGATATGTCAGTTTCCCCATCCTCAGTTTTCACTTATTTTTCTTCTGTTTATTGGATTCTTAGCATGCAGAGTTTTCTATTTTATATAATCAGATTTAACCATACTTTCCCATATAGTCCCCTGACGTTTGCTCACAGCCATTTGTAGGGCAGCAACAGCGTTTTCCATATCCTGTCTTTGGTGATGACTTATTGATTCTTCTTGTTACAGATGAATCTGAGCAAGCCAGTGGATGTCTTAAGAGAGCATGTAGCGTATTCTGTGGTTTGCAGAACAAAGGGCCTAAGCTAACCAAAGAAGAGGAAGAAGCCCTGAGGAAAAAATTCTCAGACACATCTGAGAAGCCCTTTTGGAGAAATGTAGTGAATATCAATGCCATCATCCTCTTGGCTGTGGCTGTCTTTGTCCATGCCTATTTTGCCTGAACCCTGAGCGAAGCAAAGGACTGAGTTTTCTTTTATAAAAAGTTTGTCATGTGTTAAGGTAGATGACCAATTGAAATGTTGTACAATTAGATTGCTACACATATGATTTCTTGCTTTTATCATGCCTTTGTGTTAATCAGTCGAAAGATTCTTTTTTTCCAGGTCCATTTAGATGGAAATAAAAAATGTATATGTTTAAGATACACACCATGGTTTGTTGTAGTTAGCAATTAATATTTACTATTGATTTATCTTCTGGTAATGCTGCTGTTAATCCTATGCAGCTGTATAACCAAATCACCACACAGAGACTGGGTTTATTTAGTTAACCTAGAACACAATTCTGGGCAATAGCTACTCCATCCTAAATCTCCAAGCCCTCATAGTTTCCTAACATTTAGATTTCCCATATTATACTTGCTTTTTGTGATATCTTAGGTCCAATCCATCTCTCCACGTAGTTCCAAGATCTCTCCTCCAGTTCTCCCCTCTAAGCTCTCCTGTGCCCTTTCTCCTCCCACTCATTTCCTGTCCTGTAGCTCCTCCCACTCATTTCCTGTTCTGGCTCCTCCCAGCTCAACATTGTGTCTAGTTGCTTTATTTGGAAGTTTACACCAACTTGAGACAAGATGCTTAGGATTGAAACCAGAGAGTGGGGGAGAAGAAATCAGCATTTGAATGAACAAGGGTAAGGTGTACACATTTTAAAAGAACATTATACCAACAATGGTTATTTGATATGTACACACTTTGAAATGATAATCATGATCAAATTAACATATCTGTCATCTGATTTGGTCTTCTTTTGTGTACCTATGGTGACAATTTTAAAATGTGCTCACTTAGTAAACTTCAGTTTACAATAGCATTTTTTTGAGACTAGTCAGTATAATTTGCATAAATTCCCAGAATTCTTTTTGTATCCAAAATTGTATGCCCTTTGCTCAACAGCTAACTAGTTTAAACTTTATAACTATGAAAACTCACTATTCACTGGATATGATGTGAAGTCTTAGTGAATTAATATCCCATAGTTGCAAAGCAAGCTTGCCTTCTTCTATGCATATCTTCCAGAACAGTTTCTTCATAGCAATTATTTCTGTGGAGCAGGCTTCCTTCAGCACCCATATTTCCACATATTTGTAATGCATGTGTATATTCTACCTCCCTGAAAAGGGAATATAAATGTTATAACAGTAAAGGAAGTAAAAAGCTTGACCTTGTCTTTAATGGAAATCTGTACCCTCATATGCATTCTTCCCCCCTCCCTCCCTCTTTCTCTCTTTTGTCTCAGTCCTAGAAAGGTTATGTGGCTCGCTTATATTCACACAACCTGTTACTGGGCAGAGTTTGGTCATCAACCCACATTTTCCAATTCCACATGCCTTTATGCAAAACCTCACGATTCATTTTTAGTGTGGGTTTCAATATTTAATGCTAATTGAAACAAATGGATTTGGCTACATATATTACAGTTTGGTAAAAACAAAAACAAACAAAAAGTCTGTAGCTGGGCATGTTGGCACATACCTTTGATCCCAGTACTCAGGGAGGTAGAGGCATGTAGCTCACTGTGAGTTCAAGGCCAACTGATCAAGTCCAGATTACTTTGAGTTCAAGGTCTACTGATCAAGTCCAGGGCAGCCAAGACTGTTACACAGAGAAACCCTGTCTGAAACAAACAAACAAACAACAAAACAAAACAAAAAAACAAGAACAATGGGTCAACAAGATGGCTCAGTAGATAAAACCTTAATGGTCCAAGAGGCCCACCCACCTGCAGAGCAGGTATGATGAGCAAGTATGTGGTGGAGAGAAGGGAAAGAAAGAGAAGCTGAATGGTTCATGTACGATGAAGAGGGAGGTGAGGAACAGTGGCTGTGACTGGCCTGAGCTGCCATGTGAGGCCATGGTGTTGTCCTGACCCTTAGCCCTGAGGCAGCAAGGGTCTCTTTGATGTCCAGGACCCATGTTACCACCAAGGGCTGTACAGAGGTCCCCTTTCTAGAGTGGGAACTGAAAGACCAAATGATTAAAAATTAGTTTTTTGAGGTATTGTTTCAAACTTTAAAGCACACGCCTGAACAAAGGCCAGATAGGTGAAGACATATCCAGCCACCTGTGGGGAGGAACCAGCCTTACTTCGTTCTTTTCTTGCCTACTAGAGAAACAGTTGCTAGGAAACTGGCCCAGATCACAGCTCTGCCCTAGGGTGGCCAAACAAGGGAAGCCAGGCTATTAATGGTTCGGGGGACCTTCCTAAAACCAATCAATTCAAAATGCAACATCCCCTTTTGTGTGTCAATGAATCAATTCTTGCCAGGCAGAAATTCCCTGCTTTGGGCACACTGGGAGGGACTGGACTCTTTAAAATCAACTACCTAACCTGAGCGCGAGGCTCTTTGCTCTCCATTGCTATGGTGGTGAGGGTGTATGAGCCCAAGCTATAGCTTGTAATAAAAAGATCCTCATTTATTTTGCAACAGACTCAACTCCTGGTGGTCTTTTGGGTTCTCCTGATCTAGGCACATTTTTTGGAGGTCCCACCAAGATTCTCAGATTTCCCAGGACCCCAGAACCTCGGTCCTGAGGGTCCAGTACCAGCCAGTTAATGTCCTTTGTCTCAGTGTCTCTGTTCAGTGTCCATGTTTGCATCTACTTTCTGTTCTGAAAATCTGTTCTGAAAAGCCTTGAGGTGTCTGTAAGAGCAGCAAGATTTGACTATAGAGAAGATATGTCCAGGGGGTTACAGCTGCCCAAGTCAGGGAGATATTCCCGGCTTCATCAGTATTTTGGCAGACACTCAGGTAGAGTCCCACCATCAGGAGGTGGTTCAGTAGAACCCAACTCCTTCTCTGGGCTTCCGTGGCAGGGAAATCAGAGTGGAAATCTGAAGGTCCGTGAGTCTGAGCTTAAATTGTGAAACGGCTACACTGCCACTTTACTTGGTGCTTGTCTTTCTCTGTTGTTCCTTGTGCTTTTCAGACACCCTTATTGTTATTTTAACTGTTTCCCACCTTCTTCTGGATTTACCTTCCTCCCTCCTCTCTAAAATCCCATCCTTTCCAATTTCCCTGATCAGATCCTTCTACCCTGTTAGTCTCCCTTTCTATTGCTCTCCAATGCCCCCTCCCATAAGTGGTCCCATTTTACTTTCCTAGTTTTTTGCCATTATTACACACCATGTACTTATATCTGAATATTTGAAGCTAGGAGCCTCTGATGAGATAGAACATGTGACATTTGTCCTTTGTGTGGACCTGGGTTACCTCACTCAGTGTGATCTTTTCTAATTCCATCATTTGCCTGACAAGTTCACGATTTTGTTTTTCTCTAGAGCTCAAGAGTATTACATAAGTACATTTGTACCACATTTTCACCATCCATCCTTCAGTTGTTCGACATTTAGTTTGTTTCCATTTTCTAGATATTGTAAATAAAGCAGCAATGAGCAGGGCTGAGCAAGTACCTCCAGGGTAGGATATTGATTGAGTCCTGTGGGCATAGGCTAAGAAATGGTATAGCTATGTAATATGATAGATTCATGTTTAACTTTTCAAGGATTCTCAACATGGGTAGCTTAGTGGCCGTACCAGTTTTCAGTCCTACCAACAGTGAATGAAAATTCTCTATTCCCGCATCTCCAGCATTTGCTCTTAGTTGTCCTGTTGTTTTTTTGTTTTGTTTTTTTTGTTTTGTTTTTTTTTGTTTGTTTGTTTGTTTTTGTTTTTTTGCCATTCTGACTGGGCTAAGATAAAATCTCAAAGTTTGTTTGATTTACATTTCCTTAATTGCTAGGGACAATGGACATTCTTTGAGATACTTCTTACTTTTATTTTTTTGGGGGGAACCCTCTGATCAGGTCCCAGATCCATTTTCTGAGAGTGTCATTAGCTTTTTTATTCTTTGTTTGTTTGGGGTTTTTTTTTTGAGTTCTTTATATATTCTGCATATTAATCTTCTGTCAGATGTATAATTGGCAAAGATTCTGTCTTCTTCTGTTGGTTTTCTCTTCACCCAGTTCATTGCTTCTTTACCTGTGCAGAAGCATCTTAGTGTTCTGAGGTCCCACTGGTCAATTGTTGGCCTTCATGGGCACATGGAGTCCTAATCAGAAAGTCCTTTCATGTACGTCTATGTCATGTAGGATGCTGCCTGTGTTTTATTATAACAGTTTCAGTGTTTCAGGTTTAGGTCATTGATCCATTTGAAGTTAGTTTTGTGCAAGGTAATAGATATGAGTCTGATCTCATTATTCTGGATGTGGACATCAGTTCTCACAGCACCACTGTATTGAAGATGCTCTCTTTTCTCCAGCTTATGTTTTTGGCATCTTTGTCAAATATTAAATGAATGAAGTTACATGTACTTATTTTTGGCTCTTTAATTTGTTCCATTAGTCTTTTTTGTGCCAGTAGCTTGTTGTTTTTATTACTATGGCTCTGTAATATTTGTTCAGCTTTAAAAAAAATTTTTTAAAGATAGTAGAAGGACATGATTTCACCCTAAATACACATGACATCATTTCATTCTAACTTTCTGGAGATGTAAATAAATACATTTTTCTCTTTGGTATATCATAAGATCTAGCATTGTAATCTGGTAGAATTCTACTATGAAGGGCTGGATAGATGGTTCAGAGGTTGAGAGCACTATTTGTTCTTCCAGAGGTACTGAGTTCAATTCCCAGCAACCATATGATGGCTCACAACCGTCTGTACAAGGCTTTAATTCCTTCTTCTGACATGCAGATGTAAATGCAGGTAGAGCACTCATATCTATACAATAAATAAATAAATCTTTTAAAAAAGAATTTTGCTGTTAATACATCTGGTCCTGTTTTTTGTTGTTGTTGTTGTTGTGTTCTTGTTGTTGTTTTTCAGTCTCCTCAATGCTTATGGGTATGTTTATGCTGCTGACTTCTTGTTTAGTTTTGGTGTGTTGGCTGAATCTAGAAATTTGTCCATTTTGTTTAAGTTTCTAGCTTAATATAATATGTATTGTCTATCTATTATCTATCTATATATCTATCTATCTACCTATCTATCCATCTATTGCTGAATCATTCCTGAATCTCTGGGATAAAGTATCCTTGATCATGGTGGATTCAGTTTACAAATATTTTATTGAGAATTTATGTATCTATTTTCATAAGGGTAATTGGTCTATAATTTTCTTTGTTGGGTCTTTGTGTGGTGTAGGTATCAGAATAATTACAATCTTGAAAGAAGAATTGAGCAATGTTCTTTCTGCTTCTATTTTGTGAAATAATTTGAGGAATTTTGGTGTTAACTCTTCTTTGAAATTCTGGTAGAAATCTTTACTAAAACTGTCTGGCCCTGGGCTTATTTCTTGGTTGGGGGACTTATTTTCTGCTTTTATTCCACTAAGTATTATAGGTATGTTTAAATGTCTTACCAACATAATTTCTTAATGTTGGTAATTGGTATAAAGATATTTCTTTTTTTCAGATTTTGCAATTTGGTGAAATAAAAGTTTTTAAAATGTGTCCCTATAATTTAGTTTTTGACTGGATGACCTGAATATTTGTGAAAGTAGAGGATTGATCTCACCATTATCACAGTGTGAGGGTCAATATTTGAATTTAGCTGTAGGAGTGTTTTTTTTTTTCTTTATGAACTTGAGCACCCTTGTTTGGTGCACGTATGTTTAGAATCACAATATCCTTTATGTGGACTTTTCCTTTGATGAGTATGTAGCGTCCTTCCTCATCTCTTCTTGTTAGTTTTGGTTTAATGTCTATTTTGTCAAGTATTAGGTTGGCTACAGCTTCTTTCTTGTCGGGCATATTTGCTTGAAATACCTTGTCCCTCTCTTATCCCCCCTGCAGTAACATCTATCCTTATGAGTAAGATGTGTTTCTCGAACAGAGCAAAAGCTGTTTTCCAATCCAACCTGTTAGTCTGTGTCTAACTATAGACGTTGTAGTTATCAATGAACAGTTCTTTAAAAAAATATTCCTATTGTTTTGTTGTTATAGTGTGAGTTTTGCCCCTTTTTTGATTTGCTGTTTTGAGATTATTTATTTCTTGAGTCTTCTTGGATTTGGTTAACCTCTTCAGACTGAAATTTTTCTTCTACTGCCTTCTGTACAGCTGTATTGGTAGACAGACATTGCTTACATTTGGTTGTGAAATTTTTTTCTTTCTCCATTGATTGTGATTGATAATTTTGCTGGACATAATGGTCTGGGCTGGCATTTGTGGTCTGTAGGCCCTCTCAGAGTTTTCATTCAGAATTCTTGTGTTGTTCTAATGGGACTGATCTTATTTGATCTTATCAGTCATTTTTCCTTTACAGCTTTTAATATTCTTTCCTTGTTCTGAACATTTAGTGTTTTTTTTATTAATTACACTTTATTCACTTTGTATCCCCCCATAAGCCCCTTCCTCTTCCCCTCCCAGTCCCACCCTCCCTTCCCCTTCTTTACACATGCCCCTCCCCAAGTCCACTGATAGGGGAGGTCCTCCTCTCCTTCCTTCTGATCTTAGTCTATTAGATCTCATCAGGAGTGGCTGCATTGTCATCTTCTGTGGCCTGGTAAGGCTGCTCCCCCCCCAGGGGGAGGTGATCAAAGAGCAGGCCAATCAGATTATGTCAGAGGCAGTCCCTCTTCCCATTACTATGGAACCTACTTGGACACTGAACTGTCATGGGCTACATGTGTGCAGGGGTTCTAGGTTATCTCCATGCCTGGTACTTGGTTGGAGTATGAGTCTCTGGGAAGACCCCATGTGTTCAAATTTTTTGGTTCTGTTGCTCTCCTTGTGGGGTTCATGTCCTCTCCAGCTCTTACTATTTTCCACTTCTTACATAAGATTCCATGCACTCTGCCCAACAGTTGGCCATAAGTCTCAGTGTCTGCTTTGATAGTCTGCAGGGCAGAGCCTTTCAGAGGTCCTCTGTGGCAGGTTCCTAGGTTGTTTCCTGTTTTCTTCTTCTTCTGATGTCCATCCTCTTTGCCTTTTGGGATGGGGATTGAGTGTTTTAGTCAGGGTCCTCTCTCTTGATGAGTTTCTTTAGATGTACAGATTTTAGTAGGTCTATCTTGTGTTATATGTCTATATGAGTGAGTATATACCGTGTGTGTCTTTCTGCTTCTGGGACAGCTCACTCAGGATGATCCTTTCCAGGTCTCACCATTTACCTGCAAATGTCATGATTTCCTTAGTTTTCATTGCAGAGTAATACTCCATCCATTGTGTAGATATACCACAATTTCTGCATCCATTCTTCAGTTGAGGGGCATCTGGGTTGTTTCCAGCTTCTGGCTATTACAAATAAAGCTGCTCCAAACATGGTTGAGCAAATGTCCTTGTTGTATACTTGAGCATCTTAGGATATATTAGGATATATGCCTAGGAGTGGTATGGCTGGCTCTTGAGGAAGCACTATTCCTAGTTGTCTGAGAAAGCGCCAAATTGATTTCCAGAGTGGTTGTACAAGTTTACATTCCCACCAGCAGTGGAGGAGGGTTCCCCTTTCTCCACACATTCAGTGTTTTTATTGTTATGTATTGTTGTAGATTAACTACATGGTGACTTTTTCGTTCTGTCTAATTGGTATTCTGCATACTTCTAGTACCTTGATAAGCATCTTCGTCATAGTGGAGAAATTTTCTTCTATCATTTTTTTGTTAAAATATTTTTTGTGTCTTTCATCTGGGGTTCTTCTCTTTCCCCTATCTTTAATAGTTGTAGATCTGGTCTTTCTGGTATTTTCATAATGTTCCAGATTTCCTGGATATTTTGTACCTGTTTTATATATATATTTTTTCTTTGACTGAGCTATCTATTTCTTCTATTTTGTCTTTAACATCTGAGAGTTCTCTTTCATGTTATAATCTGTCTGTGAGGTTTACCTCTGAGTTTTTTTTTTTTCAATGCAGTTTATTCAGGAACCTTGAACAATTATCTGAACCTGAGTTTTATTTTTGGTTTTTTTTGGTTGTTTTTTTTTTTTTGGTGTTTTTGTTTGTTTGTTTGTTTGTTTTGCTTGGCATCCTAACTTTTTCATTTCTAGCTTTATTTTAATTTTTTTTCTTTTTTTTTCCTGAGATAGGATTTCTTTTTATAGCCTTGACTGTCTTGGACTTACTTTGTCAATCAGGCTGGCCTCAAACTTACAGTGATCTGCCTGCCTCTACCTCCATTAGTGCTGGGGATTAAAGGACAATAGTTACATTTTGATAATAGTGAATTTTTGCACTACTTTTTAAATCAAAATATATCAAAATTGTATATACCTTAATTTAGGAGGATATTTCTTTCCTTGGCACTTCCTTAAACTGTGTGCCAAGAATTCTTCAGCTCGATTTATTATAGCCACAACAGAGGGCAGAGTTAATCTCAGGAGTTCTGAATGCTTCCTCTTTCTCTGACTGATTCCCTCTTGGATTACTGTTCTGTGTTAGGTACTTCTTAGTAGTCAGAACTCATAGTCTTAGTTTGGATTTTACTGCTGCGAAGAGACACGGTGACCAGGGCAACTCTTAGAAAGAAAAACATTTCATTGAGGCTGGATTACAGTTTCAGAGGTTTAGTCCATGATCATCATGGCAGGAAACATATCCATGTGCAGGCAGACATGGTGCTGGAGGAGAAGCTGAGAGTTTTCCATCTGGATCTACAGGCAGCAGAAGGAGACTGTGTTCCACCCTGGATTATCTTGAGCATATCTTGAGCCCACCCCCCATAGTGACACACTTCTTTCAACAACCACACCCAATTCAATAAGGCCACAACTCCTAATAGTGCCACGCCCTAAGGGCCATGCATTCAAACACATGAGTCCTATTAAAACCACCACACACATCAAGGACACCCATGTGTCTATGGATCAAGACTACACACTCACTTCACATCAGTTACACATCTAATTCACTCTCTCTCACACAACCTCCAGGATAACCCAGTCCCCAAGGAGTATTTTGTCACTTTTTGCATTTCATGCTTTGTTCTTCTGGCAAGGGTTTCCTGGCTATTCCCTTGGGCCCTCTCCACACTGTCAAAATCTTTCCATGCTGGGATCATTGATCAGTCTGAATGAGTGTGGTTCACTGAAGACCCAGGGGACTCCCACAAGGTGAGGTGGGTCATACCTCTCCTGAGGAAGGGAATCTAAAATCTCTTCTAAATAGATTTGAAATCTGAGATGGGTCCTAAACATTTGGGAAAAGAATAATCTCAGTGGCACACAAAAGGACACATGAACAAAGCGAAAATAACTTAGAAGGCAACTTCATTTTGCAAATAAATGTCCCAGAACCCATACCAAGCAAGTCATGTGCTTAGCCAAGACAGACTTTTACTTTTATCTCTGATGTAGATTAGGTGGCTGTATCTCCATTCATCACTGGGAGATTGACTTCACAATCTGACACTATTGACTAATTGATATAAAGGGGGTGGGGGAGGCTCGAGAAAGATAGGCTTTTCTTGGGCTAACTATCATATGGATGTATATATAAATTTTAATGGTTTTCTTACTGTTAGTAGAGACTAACATCCAGTACTGTGGGGCAGTCATGAAAGAGAGGCAAGGTTCATGTTCCAGTTGGGGAAAGATGAGAAACTCAGAGTTGAGTTTTTAAATCTCCTGTGGCTATGTTAAGTCTTTCTTAGGGATGGCTAGGTATCAAACTCTGGTTAAAAAAAAAGAAAAAGTCAACCCATTAGATCTCTTTGAGGATCTAAAGTGGATAAGAAGGTCACTTATTTCCATGCCAGAGGCCTTGGACTTTTACAACCTTGCCCTAATAACTCTGGAACCCAATATACAGGCTGTAGCATCATATATAAACAATTACTTAATCACCTCTTGAGTAAATGAACTATTTAACTTATCAATCCTCCCATTTCAATGTACCATCACCCCTTGTCTTCATCTCTTTCCCTAACCACAGCCATGGCATTGGCAAGAGAATATCCCCAGTATTTGAACTTGTGATAAAGAGCTTCTGTTAGCATGCTTTTTCTCTTTTGAATAGGCTGTATTATTTTTGTGTGTTACTGATTGGTTCCCTTTTGTGATTTCACAGGCTATTTGCTATGATGCATACTTTCACTCAGTTAGGCCAGGATGTCACCATACTCATTTCTTTTGCTAGAGAAAGGCTTCTATATATCATATATTTGCTTTATCTATATTTATATGTCTTTATCTATATTTATATGTCTCTGAAAGTGCCATGGCCAACAGAGTAATGATCCATTTGAGGCAAGAAGAAAGCCTGGTTCTATACGATTCAGTAGCCTGTATTGATTCAAACTTCTGGAGTCTGATCCTGGGCAGTTTGTTTTAGACATATTTAAGTACAGTACAATTTGAAAACAGTTTCCTGCTGGGAACACAATCCCTTGTGTACAAGGAGGCATAATTTCATTGAAAATCTTCTCAAAATTGTTGTAGGTGACTATTAAAATTTGCTATTGATTCATCTTCTGGTAACACTTGCTGTTAATCCTAAACAGCTGTATAACCAAATCACCACACAGAGACTGGGTTTATTTAGTTAACCTAGAACACAATGTTGAGCAATAGTTACTCTCTCCTAAACCTCCAAGCCCTCATAGTTTCCTAACATTTAGATTTCCCATTATACTTGCTTTCTGTGAAATATTATGTCCAGTCCATCTCCACGTAGTTCCAAGATCTCTCCTCCAGCTCTCTCTTCTAGCTCTCCTCTTGCCCTTTCTCCTCCTACTTTTTCCTGTCCTCCAACTCCTCCCCTCCTTCCTGTCCTCTGGCTCCTCCTATTGCACAACATTAAAGTTGCTTTATTTTGGCCTGTTTACACACAGTTGAGACAGGATGCTTAGAATAAGTATCACAATGCAATATCCGGATTGAAACCGGGGGTGGGGGAATCAGCATTTGAATGAACACGGGTAAGGTGTATACATTTCAAAAGAACATTATACCAACACAAAATACATGTTACTTCTTACATAAAGATGGGTTCTAGAGATAGGCTATATTCATTATCTTTAGGACCTAGGAGAGTATCTGGTGTGGTCTCAGTCACACTGATAGTAGAGAAGTCTTTTGGGCTACTTCCTGTACTGGTTGTGGGAGCTTGGCAGAGCCCCTGGCCATGCAGATAAAGCAAAGGTCATCTAGACTATTAGCCGTCTCCAGTCCTTCTTATGGGAGTTTGGTAAGGCCTGGCCCTAACAGACAGCATAAATCACCAGGCTATTAACCACCTCTGTTCCCAGCCTTCCAGGTGGAAAAGCAGGTTCTACATCTCTCTCATTGCAGAGAAAATCTTGTGTGTTTTCCTAGTGCTTATCTGTGAGCGCAAGGACATTTGTGCTCCCAACATATATATGCTATGTATGTGTGTAAGCATATATGTACGTGTGTGTGTTATATACTTACATGTATGTTTTATATGTACATATGCTTTGAATGTATATTCAACTACATATATTCAACACACACACATGCACACAGAATGACAGACAGATAGACAGATAGAAGTCTAATAGACCCGTTTTGAAAATAAATAGAGGACCTGAGGTCTCATAGGAGAGGATTCTCATTTCCTCAGACCAAATCATTAACTGGAAAAACCAATATCATCTTTTGATGCATGCATGTCCTTACATTAAACTTCGGAAACAGCTGTTTGCAAATGATATAAAAGGTTATAAAGTAAGCCACTGACCAATGTAGTGATATGTATTGTAAAGCCATTATGTCTGGCTTCAAGTGAAATGTACAGTAATACCTTTGTGTCTGGCCTTGAATGAACTGTTTCAGCAAAGTCTTTGCTGTTTGGGTTAATCGGTACAGGGTGAGAAATTGTTTTGAAACTGTCTGAACCTTGAAAAAGTGTCTCCCTGGAAAGTCTGCACTTGGTGCTTCGTGAGAGCTTGCAGTTGCACAAACCTTTGTCCTAAGACACTCCTGACAAGCCTGAAGTTCTTACTTTTGATTATGGCTAGCCATGGTCAAAGGGACTGAGATTTGTGTGGGTTGCCTGCTCTCCTGGGTATGATAATTTGGCAGTTGGAAATTTTCCCAGCCCCAATTGACCTTGTGCAATGAGTGAATAAAAACTGAAGTGAGCTAACTGGAGGTCAGTCTTGTCCAAGAAAGGTGAATACCTCTTGTATTTCTGGAAAATGAAAGCTTAGCATCTTGGTGAGCTTCTCTCTCTACTATGACACCTATGACTAATATCACTCGGTAGGCCAAATTTGAGAAGTTTTTGATGCCTCCATTCAGACTTGGATTGGCTAGAGGTCAGCTGCATTATTTGGAGGATGGTCTTCAACTTTTGAAAGATTCAAGATTCTCAAAAGTGTCATGCTTTTAGTATCAGGGACTCATCTGATTCTTCACTGTTGCTCCTCCTCCTGAGGTGCGCCTCATGGGTGAGGGCACGGGTTCAGGCCAAGGGGGCGAGCAGTGTACAGCCACCATACAGACACTGGGAATCGGGTGAAAGCAAACGGAGGGCTAGTGCTGCAGACACATTTACTCAGGAAGAAACAGCTGGTTATATGGCTTTGGGCAACCAATCAGGTTCCTCCACACCATCTCCGTGCTAACCAATGTATGTTCATCTCTGGACAGACTCTCCAAAGTCAGGTCCTGTACATTCTGCCTGACTACTTCCATAATCACATCTGTGGAAGCTGCCCCAGGCTGTGGGCCCTAATGGCCTGTTGCCAGGAATACGCACACTTCACTGTATAATTCCCTTGGTCTAGAGGTCGGTGTCTAGCTTTATGGAGGCCTTGATTGAAACAAAATAGCTACCCATGTTATGATGCTATGAAAACAAAAGGCTCTACATTCAGGATGATAGTCTTCAGACATCAAAGAAAGGAATGTGCTGGGGCTTCTTAAACAACGAAGAAAGGAAAAACAGAAAGCAGCCACACTGACTGAACAAGGTCCATAAATTAGATTACAACTTTTCTGTAAACCTTCCTTCCTTGTTTAGTAAGCCTTTCCAGAGACCCAGAAAGAAGGAAAACACAGTTGCCATATGATTTAGTATAGTGGGACTCTCAGACCCACCAGCAATATAAATAATGACAAAAGGGCTTTCTTTTTTAATTGATTTATTATTTATTAAAATTTATTCACTTTGTATAACAGCCGTAGCACCCTCCCTTATCGCTTTCCAGCCACACCCTTACTCCCTCCCTCTTCTCCCCATCTGCCCACTCCCTAGTCCACTGATAGGGGAGATCTTCCTCCCCTACTATCTGACCCTAGCTTATCAGGTCTCATCAGTACTGGCTGCATCCTATTTCTCTGTGGACCAGCAAGGCTGCCCCCCGATCATCAGGGGGAGGTGATCAAAGAGCCAGCCACTGAGTCCATGTGAGAGCCAGCCTCTGCTCCCCTTACTAGGATACCCACATGAAAACTGAGCTGAGTAAGTCTAGGTCCTCTCCATGCAGGCAAATCATCTTGAGTGAGGTAATCCAGAAGCAGAAAGACACACATGGTATATACTCACATGTAAGTGGATATTAGCCATTTAATATAAGATAAACATACTAAAATCTATAGTTCTAAAGAAGCTAAACAACAATGTGGACCCTAGGAAACATGCTTAATCATTATTCAGAAGGGCAAACAGTATAGACATCAGAAGTGGGAGAAGACAGGCAACAGGACAGAAGCCTACCACAGAGGGCTTCTGAAAGAATATACCCAGCAGGATATCAAAGCAGATGCTAAGACTCAGCCAAACTTTGGGAAGAGTTGGAATCTTATGGAAGAAGGGAAGACAGAAAGATATGGGAGGAACAGAAACTCTACAAGAAGAGCAACAGAGACCAATCTGGGTCCAGAGGTGGCTTACAGATACCGATGTGCCAACCATGGACACAGAGGCTTTCTATTTTAAAGCTTGGGCCTTTTAGCTAAGGGAGCCTCCCAGCCCGCTCTCTAGCTTAACTGAACTAATCTTGATACCTCATCCCGTTATGTGGCAAGCTCTATTACCTCTCTGCTCTTGTTCCTGTCCATCTGTTTCCTCTCATGTCTGCCTCTGAAACTCCAGCCCTTGTTTTCTTCTCCCAGAGCCCTTCTCTCTCCAGTGGGTCCTGCCCTCCACCTCCTGCCCAAATATCAGCTGTCAGATCTTTATTTCAACCAATAGACAAGAGAGGAAGTGTGGATGTTTACAAAATATAAGACTGGTGATGGGACATAAACTAACAATATGAATACCAGGCTGGCACTTAGCTCCCTGACAGCTTAGCAATCAACAACCGAATATACAGACACACACCTTCTCACAATGCACCCCGACAGGATAGTCCTGCCTGAATGCTCATGTGAGGCCTTGCTGGACTACCCAACAGGCCTTGCTTCCTCCACATCCAGACCACCTTCAGACTCACACCTTGAGCTTTTAAAATAACTAATGAAATTGTAAGTTATCAGGTATAGGTGATGAAGTAGCAAAATTCACATTTTAAAAGCCCTATTATACTTGTCCTGTGGTCCTTTTGAGCATGGGCTCTGGCCAACGTACTAGCATAAATAAAAGCTGTTCCCTGAAGGAGGCTTTGAGTCCCATCTCTGTGATCAGAATCCCATACCACCAATGGTCTTGACCAGGCACATAAATTGCATTCAAATTGTAAGTCCCAGAGAAATACAGGGTGTTGGAAACCTTTTTTGCCATAAAGAATATCATATGTTTTATAAGGAGCCTTTCCTCAGTTCTTTCTCTGTTCTGCTCTGTCATCTCTTTGCCTCTTCCCTACTTGACTCCCTTATTCTTTTCCTAAGCTGCAGCTGAACCTGTCCAGTTTTGAATATGCTGTCTTTTCCATCAGTGAATGCTCTGCTCATCACTTCTTATTTGTACCCCATTTCTGACTTTTATCACTCACTCTTACACACTACCAAGAACATTGACTGCTGAAGGGCCAAGGTCCCAAAGCTTGGACACACAGGAGAGGTTTAAGGTCCATGTGTCATCCCTGAAGTCTCGCTCCATTTGCTGAGGATTAATCATTAATGTAGTGTCTACATAAAGATAGGACTCATTCTTGGAAGGAGGCTGAACCACCTGAAGCCATGGCTAGCACTCTAAGTCCTAGCTCTATGGCCCCGACGGAGGAGCCTCCTGTACCGTCACAGCGCATTCAAAATGCTGCTGACATCTCCGTCATTGTCATCTACTTCATAGTCGTGCTAGCTGTGGGGCTGTGGGTACGTGGAAACCAAACGGGTTTTTGGGTGGGCTTGGGGTACAGTGTCATGTGGGGGAAGAGGTATGTCACCATAAGCTGAGACAAGAAATCATTACTCATGTCATTGTCTTTCTGTGTAAATCCCTTTTTTGGATATGTGATAGTGCCACTTAGGCTCATTTTTAAAGCAACATAATTATTTGAATAGAAGGAGGACCAAGAATGGCAGGATTACTCTGTTTGGATCTCCAGCACCTAGCAAAGGGGGAAAAATATCTCATTTTCTTTATTTCCCTTTACTGTTTGAATTTCTGACTTGGTGGGTTGGCCACTTACAACATTTTGTTCTTTTCATTATTTTCAATATTGAATTCTGTGCTGCAGATTTTCACCCAACACATCATAGCACATCTCACATCATTTCCACAAGTGACAGCAGACAGCTGCTTTTTAAAAATACGCCTAGTCCTTGACCACCACTGAAAACCAGTCCGTGCAACAGTCTCCAGGGAGTGTGTCTCTCTCTCAGCAAGAGTGCTGAAAACTCACTTCCGCCAGCATTCTGTCCAGTGTGACTATAGTGCTGTGATGCATCTGCTGCTCTGTCACCCTCTCTCCTCTTCCTTCCTCCTCAGGCAATGGTGAAAAGCAACAGAGGCACTGTTGGAGGCTTCTTCCTGGCTGGTCGAGATGTAGCCTGGTGGCCGGTAAGTGGGCCAGAGGTTTCTGGAGATAAACTCATTCATTTTTCATCTACTTATTTTTTTCTCTCTCTTTCATCCTCTCTCTCTCTCTCTCTCTCTCTCTCTCTCTCTCTCTCTCTCTGCATAAGGAAAATTAACTATTAATGATGTGCTGGTAGCTCTTTTCTGAAATCCTCTACTTTATGATTGTGGCTTATAATAAAGAAATTGGAGTGTCACCAACTAAGAGGTTCAGGTTTGCCTTTAGGAGTCCTCAGCTGAGCTTTACTCAGGTTCTTTCCACAATAGTATCATCAAGAATTGTCTACCTTGGCTTCTTACAAGCTCTACACACTCCTCTTTTTGTCCCAGCCCTGAGCTAACTTTGTTTGCCCTTTGTCTGGATTAGTCCCACTCTCCTTTTCATTTAAGGTCCAAATAAGTCCCTGACCATTATAGCCCTGCCAGGTATTCCTGGTTAACTCTTATGTTGTACATAGTCCCTGAGAGGGTGTGGTGCCTCTGTGGTGATGTTTATGACATCCTCTTCAACCCAGGCTTTTGGGGGGAATTTTTCTCTGTTTTAATGTGTATCTATTTTGGCTAGATTTCCATTGCAAAAGGCTGCATCTTCCTCTCTGCCCCCGGAAAGTGTTAGAGTCAGATTTTGTGTGTAATGGGTCCTTAAAAAAATTGCTTTATCAAAACCTGCTGACTGATTCAGATAATATGAAAGGGAATGGGGACTGAGAAATGACCAACGGCTTGCTGCAAGTGCAAAACAGATTTTTGATTTTGACATGTAGTCAGACATTGCCTTCTCCAAATACCCAAGTATTAGCCAACACCAAAGTTGCAGTGTAGCTAAATTTTATCCAGTAAGATGAATAGAAAAAGTAAACTGTGGAGGACCGAGAGTATGGAAGTAGATACAGCACTGCAAGGTCCCAAGCACCAATTTTGTTGAAAAAAAAAAGTGTTTGGCCTGTTGGCATTTGAGGCTTAAGAGTGACAGACAACAGCACAGAAAGAAAGGTGACCCAAACGGATGTCCTAAGCTGGGAGGTTGGAGTCTGAGTTACTTAAGATTGGTTTAAGTCACAAAAATCTTTTAAGGGACTGGCAGTATATTTGCAGAAACACCAAAGTACCCTCAAGGCAGTGTTCAATAAGCTTTTCTGGGAGGCAAGATTGTAAGCATGTTAGGGTTTACAAGGCTGTATAATCTTCAATAACATAATCCTGCCATTTTAGAGGTGCCATAGTCAATATTTTAAACCAGTGAGCCTGGCTGTGTTTCAATAAAACTGTTTCTGGAAAAGAAATTACATTTGTTTTCATTTTGCCCCAAATATCATCATTCTTGGGGTTTTAAAACAATTTAGGCATTCAAAATTCTTAAGTAGCATTCTTGAATCTGGTGTGTAGATGGGGGTTAATTTTTTTTTATCAGGATACAATGCATCCTCACCAATAGGTAGGTCACTGGAAAAAACTAAGCAGAGAAACTCTACAGTTAATTGATACCATAATTCAATGGACCTGAAAGCTCTACAGAACATTTCACCAAAGAGCAGCCCATGGGACTTTCTCCAAAGCAGATCACACATACAAAGATAAGCAAGTCTTACCACAGCACTTAGGGATTCAAACATAGGGATTCCACGACCTGAAAAAAAATCTAAAAAGAAATGGATGAATTCTAGATCGATACACCCTACAAAAGCTAAAACAAGAGGAAGCAAATCAGTTAAGTAGAAATAAGATTGCTGAGGTTAGATGTTAAATTGGTATGAAAAGAAATTCATATCCTATGAGAACAAGCAGTCTGTGGACTAATGAAGTTTTCAGGACTAGTCAAGCAGAATATATATATATATATATATATATATATATATATATATATTAAAGATTGAGTGGAGTTTTCTTAGTTTAAAAACAATGTATTGTTTTTTTTTTTAACTTGAGATGAGGTCTCTGAAACTAACCCCTAGGCTGGCCTCAGCTCAGTTCTCCTGCCTCCACAAGTCCATTGCTGGAATCACAGGCTGGCACTGCCACAGTTGGCAGAGCCACCGGCCGGTTGTTTTGGTTTTTGTGAACTAGAGTTTGAGAGTACAGCAGAGGCTCTTACTTCAGCCTCCAACTTCTAAGTTTTCACACGTGTGCCACCACACCCCCAGCATGCAAGGTAACTGTTTTACCGTGTGTATATCTGGGGCATGGGTATGTGCATGGGTGCATGTGTGTGGGTGTATGCATGTATGAAATTTGTGCAAGTGTATGGGTATACCCTCACGTGGGAGCCTACAGTTGACATTTGGTGTTTTCCTGGATCACTCTCCTCCTCCAAGGTCTTTCCATGAGCCTGGAGCTCACCAATTCTAGCTAGACCCAGCATGATCCAGAAAGCCCCAGTTTCTGTCCTTAAGTTCTGATATTGCAGGTGGCTAACACAACTGTATGGATTTACTGGGTTCTGGGATTTTCTGGTTCTTAAGTAATGGCCCTTACCTTTGCATCAAGAGCACTTTAATGACTGAGCCTTATTTCCAATCCTCAAGGCATTTTTTTAAAGGAAGCTGTCAGAAGGTATTTTTCATTGAAATTCAGTGATACACCCTATGTAAACTTCTGGGTTCTTCTGACTCAGATATTTTATATTTTGTGCAATAAAACAAAAGAACTCCTCCAAAATCACACACACACACATACACACACACACAATTTCAAAACGTGAGCAGCAGCTGGTGGAATCTTGTTCTAAGAAATGAGTAAAACATGACATCATCTCTGTTGTCAATAACTCTACTTTGGATTTTTTAACTTCAGCCACGCTCCCTTCTCTTGTGTTTCAGATGGGAGCCTCTCTCTTTGCCAGTACCATTGGCAGTACCCACTTTGTGAGCTTGGCTGGAACAGGAGCATCTTCAGGAATCATTACTGTAGCAACAGAATGGAATGTAAGTTCTGTTAATGGCTTTTCTATGACATCCACTTTCATTTTTCCATCAATAAAATGAACTCTCAAATTTCTCTTTCCTTCCTAGACCCTATATTTCTAGAAATCAACTATAAGAAATGCAAAAGTAATGGCTCCCCTTTTTGAGCTCATAGTCTGATAGAAGAAAGAAATTAACTCAGTAGTGCAGAAAACACCAGGAGAAAATTGTGCATAGTGCACTGAGGAATCCTTTGGAATCACATCCCTCATAGATAATGGAGAGAACTTGGCACCTGCTACAGAAACTTGATCTTATCTTTTTCCCACAATGTTTTCATGTAGTGTATGCATACTGGTGAGAGGAAGACACTAGTGTAGAAGAAAGTCAGATCATGGTCAAAGTTTAGGCAGACTATCCCATCCCTGGGTGGACTTAGGAATGAGTGAGAATCATCATAAATTCTCCTCCCTTGCTTCGTGTTTCTTTTATTTTTACATTAGTAGCAGGAGAGCCTCCAGTATTCACTTGGCCTCCAGATATGCCCTTTGGCCAGATTTGAGTCTGATAGCACCATAAACCTTGTCTCTGGACTTCATGTTCAGATGGGCCTCTTGGGTGTAACTCTCAGGCTGTAGAGAACTCAGCTGTCCTTCTTTAGCTTGTGATATGGTACTTGCCTAATCTCTATGAGGTGTGGTCTCCACCTCTGTAAGACAAGGAAAGTTGTTTAAAGTAGTTGCCTCATTTGGTTTTTGAAGGAAAACCTGTGAAGAACATGCAAGCACCACATGTTAATGAGTGGTTGTGTCTTTGCTAATGTTTTCTTTGGGGAGATATGATCAGCACCAAGAATCTTTAAACAGCATGAAATTTCCTTCTGATTGCTTTATCCATTCAAGACTATCATGCTTACCACCTGCCATCCAAGGGTAATACTTTGTGATAAAAAAAATTTTATGCTTTTCCAGAGGCCCAAGTATATGTCCCACTCAGCTATGTTGTCTGATCATCTTTCACCTCATGTCTTGGGTCACATCCTATGTCTCAGAAAGTGTTGGCTTCTCAGTCATAAACACAGAGGAAAGGAAGTGACAGTTGTCTAAAGATCTTAACTGTTTCAGTGGGACAAGATTTAATAAAATGGGTGGGGTTTTTTCCAGTTTTTCTACTCAATAGTTTCTGTCTCACAAGCAATGCCTCTTTAACTTTACATTCTGTCCTTGATTTCTTACAGACTGTGTTTATGGTGCTACTTCTTGGATGGATCTTTGTTCCCATCTACATCAAGGCAGGGGTGAGTATTCACAGACCTACAAATAAGCCTTGTAGAAGGAAACTCCTGTATGCTTTTCTTCACTAACATCTTCGTAGTAATACACAACCTTCTCATGATCTACTGCTAAAATGTTCAGGCAATAAAAATTCCAATTTTTCCCTAAAAGGAGTTGGTGCAGAATGTGTCCACAAATGAGTGAGAACTCTGTAATGACCACTGTGATTGTCTTTACCTGGTACAGAAACCTGAATCTAGGAACACCCATGTGGTTTAAGGGAAGTTCATCAGGAGGAATCAGAAATGACCTGCATTATTCTAAAGTGCATCACCTTTGTAGGCAAAAAGAGAAAAAGAAAGAAAGAAAAGTCAGACCCAAGAGTGTTAGAGAAACATAGAAGTTAAACATCATGAGAGATCTTGAATTATTTGGAGGTCAGTTAAAAAAAATAGAGAGCATATGCAGGAAGCGAGGTAGAAAATAGAGGTGGGTTTGCACGTTTAGGGATGAAGCTTAATTCTGAAAGACATGTACCCTCTTGCCCTCTGGGAATGGGACAACTTCCAGTAACTCAAAGTTCATGAAGAGGGACTGCCTCTGACATGATCTGATTGGCCTGCTCTTTGATCACCTCCCCCTGGGGGGGAGCAGCCTTACCAGGCCATAGTAGAGGACAATGCAGCCACTTTTGATGTGAACTGATAGACTAAGATCAGAAAGGAGAAGAGAACCTCCCCTATCAGTGGACTTGGGGAGTGGCATGCAAGCAGAGGGAGGAGGGAGGGTGGGATTGGGAGGGGAGGAGGGAGGGGCTTATGGGGGGATGCAGAATGAATAAAGTGTAATTGATGAAAAATTTAAAAAAAAAAGAACTAAAAATGAATTTAAGAAATAGAAGTCAAAAAAAATAAAATAAAATTACATTTATTGGGGTGTCTGCAATGTTTTATATGCATTTATAGGTTGGAGGACAACCTACATAATTGGTTCTTTACCACCATGAGGGTTCCTGACATCAGATTCAGGTCTTTAGACTTGGTGGCAAATGCCATTACCCACTGAGCCAATTAGTTGGTCCACTGTTTTTCTGAGAAAAAGTCTCCCGAAGCTAAGCTCAGGCTGGTCTCATATTTGCTTTGTTGACTTTGAACTGGCATGCCTATTCCCACCTGCCTCCCAAGTTCTGGGATTATATGCCCAACTAACACACCCTAAGTCTTGTCTCACTGTCCTATCTAGACCCACATATCCTCAAAAGTGCTGAGTCTCTGAGCCCTCTGAGACACCCAGGAGTTATCTGGGGGTAGTGTGGAGAAGACTACAGACTCTTGAACCAGCAGATGCAAAAGTACAGAGTGGAGGAAGGTCTCTGCTGGTTTATTTTCTCTCTGGAGGGGTCTTCAGGGCAAGCAGTCCCAGTTGCTCAAGCCCTGACACTGGAGGCTCTGGGGCTGGTACCCATGGACAAGGCAAGACTGTCAATAGAGTTCTGCAGACTGTGGATAGCAGACCATATGTCCTCAGCTCCTTCTGTAGCTCATCCCTCCAGCAGCCACTGCCTTCTGCCAGCACCTCCTCACTCTCTGGCCGTGGAGACAGCTCATACACCTGCTGCTTCATCTTGGTCAGCACCTTGAGGCACTTTACCTGTGTTTTCTGCATCTTCTGGATATGCAAGAGGTTCTCTGAGATCTCATCCTCCTGGGCTTGAAGCTTCTGATAGATGAAAGTCACCTCCTCCCGCACCAGCTCCAGTTCCTCCCACAGGAACTTCTTGCTAAGGGGAGAGAGGAGCCTAAACCCACATTCCTAGCCCATTGCCTAGGCCTCCATGGCCTCCCCCTGTCTGGAAGGCAATTTAACAAAGACATTACAAAATAAATCACAATTTCATAGGAAGTAAATAAATTGAAAGGAGAGTTTTCCTGAGACAGAGACAATAGGATTAATGGCAAATGAGAGTTGTAGGTTGTGGTGAGAATTTTGAAATTCCGGTTTCTTTAAAAAACACAGAGAGATTATAAGAATGTGCTTTTGTTTTAATCCCATGTGTAAGGATATGGAGCTGCTTTGCAGCAGCTGGCTATGATTTCTTCATGCTCTGGTGGGGGTGTGATTTTGCCAAATGCAGATAGTTTCTGTGATGGTGTGACATTTGGCTTTTCAGAGGGCATATAAATGCTAGGGCCCTGAGAGACCAGGGAGTTCTGTTTGTTAGGTGTTGGTCATGATTTGTTAAGTAGTCATTTGCAAAGAAGAAACAACAAGAAAAAGAAATTAATCTTGGTGGTGAAGAGCAAATTTCATTGAGTTCCCCCAGGGAACTCAATGCCCCTATTCATCAGGAAGCAGGAAGATAACATTGACCCCTTTTTATCCCATGACCTTATTCACAGATGTCTTTTCTTTCCTCTCTATCCTTTTTTTCCCTCTCTTCTATCTAGTGTTATATTGTGAAAACAGGGTGGATAAAGGGAGGAAAAAGGAAGAGCTCACAAAGTAGCAAAGACCAGCTACAGTGAGTGGCACTAGGAACAACTTAGAGATGGAAAGCTTAATGGTCTGGAGGTCTGAAACATCCATTAGTGGAGCTAGAAATTGTAGAGAGTTGATAATCGGTTAACGGGAAAAGCAATGATTCACTTTGGAACCATTGGGTATTTTGTACATTTTGGAGTATGTTTTAGTTAATTTTGTGTATCTATCAAAAGGGCAGAAAGAGTACCTTATAAAATAACTAAGTTTATTCAGCTCAGTCATAGAGGTCAAAGCAGATGTTGCCTGAAACACTTTGACTGCTGTTGTATTAGAATATGGTGAAGAAATGGAAAATAAAATGATTGCCTGGTGAAGGAGTCAAGCACATGCTGTGTACTTGTTTTATAAACACCAGTCTCTAAAGAACACATTCAGTCTGTGAGAGTAGCATAATCCATCTGTCATGGTAGAACTGTCACTTAACAATCTTCCCACTAAGCGCTACCTTGTAGACTGCCCAATCCCAGCACATTATGTGGGATCACAAATTTGAACCTCATGAAATCTTTGAGAGACAAATCATCCAAGTCATAGAATTCTGTTCCTGGTCTAATAATATAAGACACAATCTATGATAATGGTTCCAAAGTTCGAGGTCATTTTAGAAGCAGCTCAGAAGTCCAAATCTGAAGTATTATCTGATACTCAGGAAAAACTCAGTTGTGAGACTCTAGACTTAGAAACAAAAGGCAAATAAAAAATTTATCTTCTGTCAAGATAAAATTGTGATACAAGTATAAAAATAAACATTTACATTTCTAGATGGAGAAACAGACTTTCCTAAAGAGGTTGACATTTCACATCAATATAAAAAAATCCTGTCAAAACATTAAATCTTTCTTTTCTAGATAGATTAATAGACTTTTGTGCATTTTATTCATTTCATTGTATATTTCTTTAATTTTTTATTTAAAATTTGCACACACTGTATTATTCTTTTCTCTCTGCTAACTACTCCCACATTCTCTCTCTATTACTACACACCTTCATGTGTTTTCTTTCTCTAAAAAGAAAAAGAAAGAAAGAAAAACTAAAACAAACCAAAACAACAAAATCCAAACAAACAAAAACCATGGAATCCATTTTGTGTTTGCCAGCTACATCTGAGTATGAGGCCTGCCCTGGAGTATGGTTGGAATACCCAGTGAGAGTCAGTTGGAGAAAATGGGTTTTATCATTTTTCTTGATTAGGGGAGAGACTTTGTGCTCTCTTCCCTTTCTCTGTGCTAGGATGATGTCTGGATTGGACTGGTACAGGTCAAATACACAGTGTCACAACCTCTGTGAGTACATATGTCCCTTAGCCATGTTTGAGTGGAAAATGCTGTTTCTTTAGAGTGGTCCACCATTTACGGCTCTTACAATCTTTCTGTGTAGATCTGCATAGATCACTGTCTTAGCTGGTATTCTATTGCTGTGAAGAGACAGCATGACCAAGAT
Organism: Meriones unguiculatus; assembly: GCF_030254825.1. Classification (NCBI taxonomy): domain Eukaryota; kingdom Metazoa; phylum Chordata; class Mammalia; order Rodentia; family Muridae; genus Meriones; species Meriones unguiculatus. The sequence goes on from NC_083363.1 coordinate 10,305,864, forward strand.
AATTCTCATAAAAGAAAGCATTTAATTGAAGCCTTGCTTACAGTTTCAGAGGTTTAATCTGTTATCATCATGGCGGAGAACATGAAAGCAGAGAACATGGCAGCAGACAAATGTGGTGCTAGAGAAGTAGTTAAAAATTACATCTTGGAGCTGGAGAGATGGCTCAGAGATTAAGAGCACTGGCTGCTCTTCCAGAGGTCCTGAGTTCAATTCCCAGCAACCACATGATGGCTCATAACCATCCATGATGAGATCAGTGCCCCCTCTTCTGGTATGCAGGCAGAACATTGTGTATGTAATAGATAAATAAAATAAATCTAAAAATAAAATAGCTACATCCTGACCTGTAGGCTGAAAGAGATTCTGGGTTTGGCATGAGCTTTTGAAACTTTAAAGATCACTTGCAGTGGCACTTATTCCAACAAGGCCACACCTTCTAGTCCATTTAATCCGTTCAAGAAATGCCACTCCCTGGTAACTAACCATTCAAATATAAGAGCCTTATGGGGGGCCATTTTTTTATGAAAACCACCACAGTCTCTGAGCTTTGAGGGAAACAATGTGATAAAGTCCTTTCATTTAGTATTCAGTGCTCCAAAAGCTCTTATTCTCTGAACATGGATCAACTGTGAATCTCTGTGCCAATTACCATCTACTGCAAAAAGAAGCTTCTGTGATGAGGGCTGAGTGGTACACTAATCTATGGATATAGCATATGTTATTAGAAGACTTTTGCTTTGCTCAATCAGCAGACTAATAGTGGAAGGATTTCCCCTATGGTCCATGACCTATCTTGTTTCAGATTCTTGGCATCATTACAAGTATCATATATGGGTCCCATGCCTTGGAGAAGATTTTAAATCTAATCCAACAGTGGTTAGTTACTCCCATATTTGTGTCATTATTTCATCAATGGGCATATCTTGCAGGAAGGTTGGTATTGTAGCTCACAGGGTTTATAGGTGAGTGAGATTGGTAACTAATTTTTTCTCCACTATTTTTTGTTTTATAAGCACAATAATACTACTACTCAGTTTGGGTGACACTTGTAGTTGAGCATTAATTTTCTTTCTTTCTATTCAATAACATAAGTATGTGGTAACTTCTATAATATGATCTTACCATTAGGTTGTGGAAGGTAGCTAGTAGCATTGACAATAGCCTATAATGTTTGCAGTGGGGTTTGGGACCCCACTAATAACTTAAAAGATACAACCTATTTCTGTTACTGGGGGTTTTATTTGGTGTCAGCGCTCGCCAGCAGAGTCGAATAGTTTTTTGAGGGAGGAGTAGGATTGAAAGAAAAAATAATAATAATAAAAACACTACACATGAGATCTGTTCGAGAGGGCTTCCAGTAGAAACTAGGAACTCATTTATTCCACAATCCCTTTTTATAGTCAGAGCAAAGCACTTTGATACAATGAAGTTCATTGAGAAGTCAAACTTGTTTACCTCGACCACCTGTCTGTGTGTTCCTCTCACAAACAAAAGGAAGTGAACTTGGCAAAAACATCCTGCCTACTGTCACAAGCAAAAGGAAGTGAACTTGGCAACACATTCTGTCTATCCCTGTCTCCAGGTAAAGGCCAGGATGAAAACATGTTTTGTGCTGAGAGCTCAATAACAAAGCATCCTGACAAACAAGTGGCTCTCCACTGGTCTCTCTTTTTATATTTTTAAAATTGACTATAACTTAAGAGCTATGGAGCAGAAGATTGTGCCTGTCTTAGGTTGTCTCTCTTGAAAGATATATTCTTACCCATCATTGGTACATGAACTCCATCATTCATGCCCTGTTTTAAGTTGAATGTTCTTCAGAGAGATCTTACCTGTCTTTGACTACAAACCTTCACTAGGCTAGACACTGGAGTTTAATCTTATGCAGATCAGCTTTAACATTCTAAAAGGCCTTGAATTTAATTATCACTGGTAGGAGACATGCTCCTAATAAGAGTAATAAGCCAAGTCCTATCACATTCCATAAAAGTGGCTTAAAAGATGACCCCTTATCAGACTACCAAGCCTGAGAAACATTCACAGGAACCAAAATTAAAGGCTGTCAAACAACCAGAACCTGTAGTTTATATTGATGGCAAGAAACATTGAAGTTTGAATCTTGTGTAAAAATGTTAACATTTCCAAACAACAAAGCATTAAACTTACACATTCAAAATAGACAGACAAAACGCTGTGCTTTTTGTTGAATCCAATTTTTATGACCACAGAGGCTTTGTAGCAGAATTAACCATTAGCTTTCTTAACAGACAAATTAGAAGCTGCCTTTTTTTTTTCTTTTTCTACCTTGAGTGATTTTAGGTGTTGCTTGACACTGTTCCATAATAAGTGATCTCCTGTCAAACATTCTCTTGCTAATTGCTTCCAGTCCCCTGGGCAGAGGGCCTCAGTAGACAAGGACTCTAACAGAGCTTGAGCAAAAGGTGCTGTAGTACCATATTGAAAGCATGCAGTTTTCAATTCTTTTAATTGTTTAAAAGGTATAGGAACATGGACTCTCACCATATTACCCTGTCCATCAGGTTGCTCTATAATTGGAAAGCCATAAAACTCAGTTATATCTTCTTCTTTCTACCTAGTTTGCTCTTCCTCTAACTCTGCAACCTCATCAGGATCTAAGTCACCCTCAAAGCCTTCTTCTAACAAGAAATTATTATCATAAGGAAGGATATATAACTCTTCTGGAGAAGCTGATGGTTTAACCTCATTTTGTCCCAAAATCCTTCATCTTTTTTTTTCTCTTTCTCTCTAACCCCAAAAATTTTACTTTCTCAGTCCTGTGCTGCATATACAGACTATTTCTAACTAAATTCCATACAAAAAACACAAGTCTACTGCCTTGTCCCATTTTTACTCTCAAATTTTAGTCACCATACCCTTCTCTCTTTACTTGATGATCCGAGCTCACCAATACCCCCAGTGTCTTCCACTGCTTCCCTGTATCTTAAGGTCCCTGTTCAGACACCAAGCTGCTGGAGCCCACCCAAACTGCCAGAGCCCGCCAGCAGAGTCAAACAGTTCTTGAGTGGGGAGTGAGGACTGAAAGAATTAAAAAAAACAAAAACAGCCAAGACACGACACATGGGATCTGTTCAAGAGGGCTTCCAGTAGAAACTAGGCACCGGTTTATTCCATAGTCCCTTTTTATAGTCAGAGCAAAGCTCTTCGATACAATGAAGTTCATCAAAAAGTCGAACTAAAGAAAGTGAATTTGGCAAAACATCCTGTCTATCCCTGTCTCCAGGTGAAGGCCAGGGTGAAAACATGGTTTTTGCTAAGAGCTCTATAACAAAGCATCCCAACAAACAAGTGGCTCGCCACAATTTGGTAGGATATGATGTCTAGTTAGGACTTTGGTAGACAATAAAAACAGTTCTAAGAGGAAAGTTTATAAGTTTAAAGCTTCTCTAATGTGAGTTGGGTGAGGTACTGATCTAAGGGTATATAGCCATATGTCATTAGGAGTCATTTTATTGCTATATCCTTTAGCAGAATAATAGTATTGAGTTTTCCCCTAGGCCTGTTTCCTATCTAGTCAGATTATTGACCCCTTTAGCACTGTAGGTATGGACTCCAATTCATGGAGTGAGCCTTAAATTTGACCACAATGTGGTTGGTTACTCCCATAACCTTTGTGTCACTATTATACCAGTATATGTTGCAAGTGGGTCACTGTTGTAAATAATAGGATTTGTAGCTAGGTAATTTTGGTGATTATCTTTCTTCTCCAGCAACATGCAGAGTACCTGCCATACCATGGTTATTAGTCAGTAGGGGTGAGCTTCTGGTTAAGCACCAACTTGACTTTTCTGTGTTCAATGACATAAATAAATGTTGTCTTCAGATATAAGGCATACAATCAGGTTTTGGAAAATAACCAATGGCCTTGGCAATAGCTTATGGTATTAGGGGGCTTACATGGGACCCCCTTGTCAATGACTCAACAAGATATAATTAATTCCTGGCACTGGAGGTTTTACTTGGTGGCATATCTAGTTGGGGCATTGTCTTCCTTATTATTTGGTACTCTATTTAGATTGCATTCATATATGTACATATTTTGTGAAATTTCTACAGTAGTTAGGTTTACACATATTGTTCATGGCCTTTAGTGTTAGTTTTTCCTCCCCATGTTCCATCCTTTCCCTTCTTTACCATTTCCCCCCCTAGTTAATCCTATTCTAGTTTCCCCCTTTTCTCTTCATAACAATACATTCTATTTCCCCTTCCTTAAAAAAATATTCCCTCCCCAAATTCTTTACTAGGTACCTAACCCCTGTAATTATTTGGATTGTAGCACGTGTTTCAAAAGCTTGAAAAGCTACCATCCATATTTTAAAAAAATCATGTTTTGGGGTCTGAATTACCTCAATCAGAATGATTTTTTTCTAGCTGCATTCATTTATCTGCAAATTTCATTTTTCTTAAAAGCTCAATAATTTTCCATTGTGTAAATATAACACATTTTCATTATCCATTCACCATTTGATGGATATCTAAGGTGTTTCCAATTTCTGGCTATTATGAACAGAGCATCAGTAAACTTGATAAGCAAGAATCTCTGAGTAAGGTTGTAGAATCTTTGGAGTATATGCTCAAGAGTGATATAGCTGGATCTTGAGATAGACCTATTCCAAGCTTCCTTGGGAACCATCACACCAATTTCCATAGTGGCTGTATAAGTTCCCACTCTCACCAGCCATGAATATGTGTTCCCCTTACCCCACATTCTCACCAGCATGAGCTGTCACTTGTTTTGTTGTTGTTGTTGTTGTTGGGTTTAAACAGTCACAGATCAGTGCAGTGGGTGGTATATGTGAAGGTCAAGCAAGAAAGGGAAGGAGATGAAAACATGCGGAGAAACATAACTAATCATTGGGTGGAGCACAAGGAGTCTTTTAGAAGGATAGAAGCACCCAGAGAAGATAGAAGCTCTACAATAAGACCAATACAGTCAACTAACCAGGGCCCAGGTGGGGAGAGCTATGGAGACTGAAGCACCAACCAAGAACCATGCATGGACTGGACCTAGGCCCCTTGCACAGATGTAGCCAGTGGGCAGCTCATTCTTCATATAGGTTCCCTAGTAAGGTGAATGGGAGCTGACTCTGACATGGACTCTGTTGCCTGCTTTTCAATCACTTTCCCCTGGTGGGGCTACCTTACCAGGCCACAGGGGAAGAAGATAGGCTCAGTCCTGATGCGACTTTATATGCTGGGGTGGGTGAGTGCAGGAGACTCCCTTTTTCCAAGGAGTAGGGGAGGGGGAGTAGGGGAAACAGAGAGGGAGGGTGGGACCAGGAGAAGAGGAGGGAGAGGGCTATTGGGGTGTAAAGTGAATAAATAAATATTTTAATATAAAAGAAAAGAAAGAGGAGGGAAAGGGCTCCATGAAGGGCAGCAGAGGTAGAACTAGAGGTACCCTGGGTCCAGCAATAGATGTCAGTGAATCCCAAGAAGATGGAGATGGTCTGGACAGAGGAGATTAATTGGAAGGATTAGGAATATCCTGGAGAGACTAGAGTGGAAGAGAGAAAGGAAGCCTATCTGGGTCTGGGTCTCTTGCCAAGTGTGGTGGCTATGGATTTCATGGAACAAAACAGGGGAGTCGCAAAGAAATTGAGATGGTCTGGGAGGATGGTAGAGGAGAGCAGGGTAACAGAGAACTACAAGAGCAGCAGATTCATTCTGTGTGGGCAGAGGATCCCAAGGTATGGAGATGAGGAGGGCAGCAGTGGCTGCTCTGGGAGTACCCTAGAGAGACCAGAATGGCAGAGAAAAGGGAGAGCAGATGTAGTCTGCCTGGGTCTGAATAAGTGTGGTGGCTGCAGAAGAGAGGGTTGGAAGACAGTAGGTCTGTGGTTGGTGGTGAGCCACAAAGGAATGCAAACATTAAATCTTGAAGTTCCATGTTTAGCATTGTGGGCTTGGTGGTGCATTCTACAGCTTTTCTGAGCTTGGTTTTTATGTATCTCTTAGGTCTTAGGGTCTAAGTGCCTACAGCTTAGGCACATAGTGTCAATTCCTTTGTTTTTTTTTTCTGTTTTAGGATGCTGGCTAGAGTTTAGCTTCCTCAGTTCCAACACACACTGTTCTAGTGCTGACGCTGTGGCACCTTCAACCTGGTGGCAAGCCTGTGCCTATACTCTCAGCCTCTCATTTGAAATTATGATGTCAATTTTCATGATTCCCTTATCCTTTGCTTCTTTATGCTTCATAATTAGGGTCAGGTGGATGTTATTTAGGTACACTGCTTGCTCTCTTGAGAGTAAAGACATGAGCTATGCTTGGCTCCACTTGAAGCACTTTCAGACTGTCAAGCACTGCACAGCGCTGTGTGGATCAGAAGCTGAAAATGGCCTTTGGCATCTGTCCTCTAGTGAGCATCCAATGTCCATCCCCTGAAAGCACTCTGTCCTCATAGGCTTCTGAGCCTGACAGAAGAGCTGGCTTCAAGGATTTCTGCAGTAATATTGTATCTTCCTTTCATTCTCATGGACAGCACATGACTTGGTTTTATCTGTGCAAATCTCTACATCAAGCAATGGTGACACCACCATGCAGATCTTTTCCTCATTCTTTCTGTGTTGGGCTTGCAAATCTTTCTTATTTTTAGGTTCTGTTTTTCTTTTAATGTTGGATTATATCTTTATCCCATGCTATTAATGTGATACAAGATGATATATTCAATCTCATACTTCAGTAATAAACACTATGAGCATTTCCTCAAGAAGACATTTTGTGCAATTCTTGTCTTTTAAAAAAGATAATCAATGCTGGAGAGCGAACTCAGTGGCTAAGAGCACTGGTTGTTCTTCCAGAGGACCTGGATTCAATTCCCAGCACCAACATGACAACCCACAACTGTGCATAACTCCAGTTCCAAAGGATCTAACACCCTCACACAGACATACATGCAGTTAAAATACCAATACACATATTAAAATAAATGCATCTTTAAAAAGGTAATTGTGTGAATATTTACAGAGATAAATATTTGTAATCATTCAATCAACAATTTGTTTACCCATAATTGTGGTTCATTGCTTACAAGAAGTATTGCTTTTAAATGCACAGCAGCACTAGTGAAAATAACACAAATTGTCCATTCTGTAGCTATACAGCATTTGGTGTTGTAGGTACTTAATATCTACATGCATTTAAACCCACACTGCAGGTAACCATGGTGGTATATACCTAAAACACCAGGTTTCATAAAATGGAGGCAAAAAAATTGTGAAATCAAGACCACTCTGGGATACATTGTGATATGAGAGAGATCAAGATAGCACGTGGGCGCGTGCACACGCACGCGCACACACACGCGCACGCACACACACTAGTCACAGATAATAAAAGAGATTTAAAACTATTTTCCAAAGGTCACAATATCTAGTAAATGTCAGAAATCAATCCTAAGTTGATCTACCTCAAGGCCCCATGATCATTCCAGCCTTCCTTGCCTTCCCCACTTGGTTATTTCCAAGATGCCATGCATAGTAATTAACTGTTCATGGGTGTTTAGCAGATGCAGGCTTGGAGGTGAATCCCTGTTGCTGTCTCTCTCTGCAGGTGATGACCATGCCAGAATATCTCAGGAAGCGGTTTGGTGGGAAGAGACTCCAGATCTATTTCTCCATCCTCTCCCTCTTCCTCATGCTGGCCATCAAAATCTCTGTGAGTTCAGAACCTCCTGACATATTAGCTATCAACTACTGCTTGGTAAGATTAGAGGGATAAGGTCCTCAGCAGCCTGAAGCTTTAGCTTTCTTGAGATTTTTCTACACAGCATCAGTGAGGTAGAGGAGAACTCAGAGATTATGTATCCATAAAGTTATAAACCATCAAATCCTACAAGCCTTCAGGGTGCAAATCTGCTCTCTCATTAAGGATATAAAAATTGGATGTGTATAGTTATAATATACATAATTATAATACATTATATAATCAATGTTAACTATATTTAATACTCTAGAAGTTTAAACAATATAATTAAATATTATGTAAGCATAATAGTATATTTTATATATTATATTATATTTTAAGTACATATTAAAATTTCTCTTTAAGTAACAGCTATTCAGAAATAGAAAGGACCCACCCATCTCATGGCCTCCTCTTTCACCTGTACAATGTGAACTAAAACTTACAAAACACATTAAAAGCAATGACAATCTTACTAAGTACCAAATCTGTTTTATCAGTAGAAATGACTTTGGTTTGGAACTAAATAAATGTTCTATGAAGGGGAGCATGGCTGACTAACAAGAAGACCAAGAGGCAATGTGTGGTTCATCATTCTTTGGAGACAAGTGAGGACTGAGTGGCGGTTGTGGAAAACTGACAGGAATCAGAGTGGTCACAAAGTTTGCAGATCTATCAAAATGCCTGTGCCAGGGGAAGATTGAGAATTCTGGAATCTTTCGGGGCCAACTGAATATTTATAAAGTATTGAAAACTGTTTCTGTGTGCTTTGTGAATAAGGAACGAGTGCATCCACAGGCTTTTTTTTTTTTCATTCTCTTGAGCCATTCTGCAGCCATTTTGATCTTTATTTTTTCAACAGTCACCCTTTCATTCTTTCTCAGAGTTAGTCCAGGTTAATATTTTTATTATCAGTTTGATTACTATCCACATGAACCAGAAGGGAAGCACTTTATATTATTACACTGACTTTCTTTAATTGCCTTTTATTTTGTTTAAAACTACCTCTTTATTTTTTCCTTTTTTATTTTTATTTTTATTATTAATTACATTTTATTAACTCTGTATCCCAGATGTATCCTGCTCCCTCATTCCCTCCCAACCCCATCTTGCCTCATCTGCTCCCTGACCCTTTCCAAGTCCACTGATAAGGAAGGATCTCCTCCCCTTTCATCTGACCTTGTTTTATCAGGTATCTTCAGGACTGGCTGCAAAGTCCTCCTCTGTGGCCTAGCAGGGCTGCTCCTCCATTGGGGGTGGGGAGGTCAAAGAGCCTGCCATTGAGTTCCTGTCAGAAGTAGTCCCTGTTCCCCTTACTAAGATAACCCACTTGGTTACTGAGCTACCATGGGCTACATCCGAGCAGAGGTTCTAGGTTATATCCATACATGGTCCTTGGTTGAAGAAACAGTCTCATATAAGACCCCTGTGCCCTGATATATTTTGTCCTTGTGGAGCTCCTATCCTTTCCACATCATACTAACTCCCCTTCTTTCATATGATTCCGTGCACTCTGGCTAAGGTTTGGTTATGAGTCTTAGTATCTGCTTTGATACTCTGTTAGGTAGAGTCTTTCAGAGGCCCTCTGTGGTAGGCTCCTGTCCTGTTACTTGTTTTCTCCTACATCCAATGCACATCCCATTTGTCTAAGTGAAGATTGGTCATCTTACCCCAGGTCTTCTTTCTTGTTTATCTTCTTTAGGTGTGTAGATTTCATTATGTTTATCATATCTTATAGATCTGTATAAGTGAGTATATGCCATGTGTGTCTTTCTCCTTCTGGGATACCTCACTCAGAATGATCTTTTCTAGATCCCACCATTTGCCTGCAAATTTCATTATTTCCTCGTTTTTAATTGTTAAGTAGTACTCCATTGTGTAAAAATACCACAATTTTTTATTCCATTCCTTCGTTAATGGATATCTGGGTTGTTTCCAGGTTCTGGCTATTACAAATAAAGCTGCTACAAACATGGTTGAGCTAATGTCCTTGTTGTGTACTTGAGCAACTTTTGGATATATGCCTAAAAGTGGTATAGCTGGGTCTTAAGGAAGCGCTATTCCTAATTGTCTGAGAAAGCACCAGATTGATTTCCAAAGTGGTTGTACCGGTTTACATTCCCACCAGCAATGGAGGAGGGTTCCCTTCTCCACATCCTCTCCAGCATGTGTTGTCATTTCAGTTTTTTATTGTAGCCGTTTTGATGGGTGTCAGATGAAATCTCAGGGTTGTTTGGATTTGCATCTCTCTGATGGCTAAGGATGTTAAGCTTCTCTTTAAGTGTTTCTCTGCCATTCTATATTCCTCTACAGAGAATTCTCTGTTTAGCTCCGTACCCCATTTTTTAATTGGATTCTTTGATTTATTGCTTTTTAACTTCTTTAGTTCTTTATATATTCTGGATATCAGCCCTCTGTCAGATATAGGGTTGGTGAAGATCCTTTCCCAGTCTGTAGGCTGTTGTTTTGTTCTGATGACAGTGTCTTTTGCTTTACAGAAGCTTTTCAGTTTCATGAGATCACATTTATTGACTGTTGATCTTAGAGCCTGTGCTGTTGGTGTTCTGTTCAGGAAGTGCCAATGAGTTCTAGACTCTTCCCCACTTTTTCTTCTAACAGATTTAGAGTATCTGGTTTTATGTTGAGGTCTTTGATCCACTTGGCCTTTAGTTCTGTGCAGGGTGATAAATATGGATCTATTTTCACTTTTCTGCATGTAGACATCTAGTTGGACCAGTACCATTTGTTGAAGATGCTGTCTTTTTTCCATTGAATGGTTTTGGCTTCTTTGTCAAAAATCAAGTGTTCATAGGTGTGTGAATTTATTTCTGGGTCTTCTATTCGGTTCCATTGATCCTCCTTTCTGTTTCTATGCCAATACCAGGCACTTTTTATTACTATTGCTCTGTAGTACAGCTTGAGGTCAGGGATGGAGATACCTCCAGATGATCTGTTGTTATACACGATTGTAAAACTACCTCTTTAAAATAGATATGATAATTAAATGTTGAAAAAAAATGTTTTTAATTGAAAATGTTAAAAGATGTTTTAAAAAGTTACATGCCTTGGAAACTACTAATAGAGGAAAAATTAAAGTTTCAACATCAAGGGTAGAAAATATGAAAAAAGTCATTTATTTGTTAGTGTGTATTTGTGTCTAAAGATATAATTATACCAAATTTACAGACCAGATAGGTGTCTCAAGGTTCATGAGAGAAAGGTTTACCTTCACTGTTGCTTTTCTACTGAGCCAAGTCATTATTACAACTAAGACATAAGTTTTCAATCTGAAGGTTTCCATGTACCTACTGATGGTTCGTTCTGAATGTAATTTTAAGTCAGCCTTGTAGGGGTAGTGTAATGGATTCTCAGACATAGACACAGGACCTCTAGGCCTTCTGTCTGGAAAAACTTATGCTTGTGCTCCTGGTTCAGTGGTTTCACAACCAGAGGCTGAGCACAGAGCACAGAAGGCTTTGCCTTGTGTATGCTTTTAGCTCTTTTATCTCCCGTATGTGACAAAGTACATTCTCATTGGGTACCCTTATGGCTGTAGGTCTATGGCCCTGAGTCTACAAGAATTTATACTTATATGATTTACCCAAATTATGTTCTCTCTTTTTCTAGAAGAGCCATTACCACACTCTCCATTTGATACTCAGATCCTTCCCTCCAGGGTCAAAAAACCACCATCTTGCTTTAGGGTTTTATATTACATAACATCATAGGGCCATCTTTCTTTTGACAGTGGCCTTCATAAGGTTGGAGACAAACTATATAACCAGAGGAGTTAGGCATGGTATAATGCCTTTCCAGTTTGGTTTTGGGTGTGTGTGTGTGTGTGTGTGTGTGTGTCTGCATACACAATTTGGTCTTTCTCTCTTGCTGCTCTCATTATCCTTTCTTTGCTCTTGTACAGTTAGTCTTTTGACTATTATATGACATGGGAAGTTTCTTTTCTGCTCCCATCTACTTGGTGTTCTGTACGAGTTTTGGACCTCACACATATCGCTTTCTTTAGATTTGAAAAATCTAAGATTTTTAGATTTTTAGAAATCTTTAGATTTCTTTAGATTTGAAAAAAAATGTTCTGTAATGTGTAGAAAATATCTTCTGTGTCTTTGACCTGGGTCTCTTCTCCTTTTTATTTACTTATTATTCATGAGCATGGTCTTTTATAGAGTTCTAGAGTTCACATATTTTCTGTTCTTGTTCAGGAAAATGGAATCTTAAAATACACTGAATGGGGTAACCAAAGTCCAGAAAGACAAATGTCACATGTCCTTTCTCTTAATTTTTGATTTGTATCCTTAACTTAGACTGCTTGAGGAGACACCTAGGATATGAAGGTAGAGAAAAAGGGTGATTTAGCTCAGCAGAAAAGCAACAGTGAAGGTAAGCCTTCTCTCATGAACACTGAGATACCTATCTAGTCTGCAAACTTGGTATGATTATATCTTTAAAATTATAAATCTTCATATATTCAGAACCATTTAATAGCTGGCAGCAGCAATTATTTCCTTTTTTCTTTTAATTTAACATCCTCTTTAACTGAGTGATCCAGTATCTCTACCTTCTCTTCAAGACCTGATGTTCTCTCTTTAACTTGATCCTCTGAACTTCTTGATTATCCTAGAAACAGGTCTCCATATAACTTTCTTATATATATATATCCTTAGCCTTGCTTTTTTTATGGTTCCATTTTCCTGGAAATGCCATAATCTCAATTTTATATACAACTGAATAAAATTGTGCTGTGTTATGTAGCCCATTTTTTATTATCTCTTCATTAGTTGACAGACTAAGGAAGGCTGATTCTACTCACCAGCTACTGTGAAGAGAAGTAGCAAATGAACACAAGCGTGCAAGTATTTCTTTATTCTGTGGTAGAATTCACAGTATATATCCAGGAATGATATAGCTGGATTGTATGATAACTCCATTTTCAGCATTTTGAGAACACTCCACTTTGATTCCCATAATGACTCTATATAGTGGTTTGTGCTCTTTCACAGCTGTCTTCATTTTAGTAACTTTCCTTCCTGTCATACCAGGAAGTTCTTTTTATCACCCTTAGACACACAGTTTCCTGGCTGAGCAGGCCATCATAGCCTCCAGAGACCCCCTAAGTTTGTACATACGCTGTGGCCAATGTTCTAGCTGAGGTGGAGTATGTCCCACAAGTCTATTGGGGTGACAAAGCAAACAAGCACTAAGATACACACATATGTACATGTTTCTGTACTTTGGGAATCTGCTCAACATTGACTTCCTAGCTGGAGAGATTCAGATGTGGATGTCAGACAGCTCACCAAGGCTTCGGAGTTCTCAGTCTACTCAGAAGTGAGATTCCTGGAAACTGGGTGGTTCCAGAGGGTAGCCTCTCTGCTGACCTTAGGTTCAAGGGTATTCCAAAATGATAATCAGTTGATGGGGTCTGCTCCTGTTCACTGAGGGCAGGGCTTTCCCCTGGTGTATAGCATTACCTGGACTGAGGCTCCTGTTGCTTCTGGTCTGGGGTGTGTGCATGTCAGCCCAACTTACTCTTCACAACTGCATCCCATGACCACTTCTGAATTTGGGGCTGAGACAGGTTGAACTCAGGCTCCTTCCTTGTTTTCAAGCCTTGAGGATAGCTCAATATTGGACAACTGGCTCCCTCTACAGGAGGCACATGGTCACACTCCTTTTAGTCATGGGAAGTGACAGAGAATTCTTCTCCACACTGACACATCCTACCACAGGAGTCACTGTGAAAGCTGAGACTTGTCCTGTGGGCAATAGCATCATCTTTTCTTCAAGGCTGCCTGACATCCCTTTTGGATTTGGCTTTTGCTCATCCTTCCCCTCCTGGGGAAAAGCAAGCTCTGTGTGGCTTGTTTCTCAATGAATCAGTTTGTTTCTCTGTTTTTCACTATCCTACCATTCACTCCCTCTGTGACTTTTCCCTCTTTTCTGTCTGGCTTTGGGAATAACCTGTTCATTTTCATCCTGACTCTTCCTTTTAAACTGATCATATAGAGGAGGTGTGCCATCTATATCCTCACCTGGAAGTCACAATAACACCTTTAATGACAGTCAGTTTGTGAAGAGGGTTCTGCCTTCACCAACTTCATACATGTGTGTTTGTTCCTTCTTTTCATAACTGAGAAGTACGGCAAACCACATCATCATGTGTTTTACCATTTTTATAATACACAAAAAAAATGTTTTTATAATTGCCTCAACCATATTGTAAGAAAAACTAAGCCCCAACTCAAGATTTCTTATAAATTTTCTCTTTTAAATGTACAAGACTTATGTGCATATCAAATGTAGTGCTGATTATTTTATTACAGTTTATTCTACTTCCTCAATGAAAACCCTATTGTCAAGATGAGTTTTGTGATTTAATTTGATAATTTTACATAGGTTATTTTGACTTTGTTCAGAACTGAAGATGGAACACCCTCATACAAATTAGAAGAAATTTTGACTAGCTCTATCTACACATTTAAAATTGATTCATTGCTTCCCAGCTAATATATGTTGGCAATGTGAACAGTCTAATTCCCACATTCCATATAAAGGTCACCATCTCTCTCTCCTTTCCAGATCTTTCTATCATTATTAGGGCCAAAGTCAATTTGTTCCCATGTCTTGCATTTTTAACTCATAGCATTATCTTTTTTGTTGGTTTGACATTAAATTATTCCTGTCTAATGCAGTAATTCATGAAGGTTCTAAGAGTAGTCTGGGATTTGGAGGAACATCATACAGGCTCAAAACTATAGCTAACAACTGCCTGTCTGGGTAACATAAGCCAAATATTCTGAGCTTCAGTTTCCTTGGCTTCAAACTGATCATAAGAACAACACCTGCATCCTGGATAGTTTAGGAACAGTGTGGTTGTGAATTCTTTCAAGAAGTCTACAATGAAATATATCCCTGAAATTAAAATATTTCCATAGCAGAGAAACAAATTCTTGCTAGTAGTTGTTCTGAAGCAGACCCAACCGTATATGTGAAAAAAAAAATCTTACAATTATAAACTTTTCATTGCCAATGTTAATAATATATTATTTGAAGAACTCTGCTCAAGAGACTTTCTATAAGCAATTGCTGAGCCTCAAAACACAGGAAAAAGTTTGGAGGGTCTACTACTTAATTTCATGTTTTGATTGAGTATGAACTCTCAGCATGCAGAAGAGTGAGTGAAACTTTGGATGGCTTGCAGGGATACTGTTGTTGGAACATATAAGTGGTCTCTCAACATAATAACACAAAGCTATCAGGAAAGCACAAGTAGATTTTGGAATACAAAAAGGAGATGCCTGAAATAATTTTCTTTCTTATCCTGACTGTTGCTTTTTTTAGTCAAACATATTTTCCGGAGCCATATTCATTCAGTTGGCCTTAGGATTAGATATTTACCTGGCAGTCTTCATCCTCTTGGCTATCACTGCAGTTTACACAGTTACCGGTGAGTCTGCTGCTTGGCGTATTCATTTGTAATGTGTTCTGTTTATCAAACCCCCACTCCACCCCTTGACTAGTGACCTCAGGATTAGCCTTGTGATTGCCAAATCAAGATACCATTCTGTTGCCCCCATGGGAGTGAAGCACAGGGCCAGATCAGCAATGAGAACAAACACAACAGAGTGATCATAACTGGATTCAAAGGGATTGATCAAGAAAACATGGATTGGGGAAGATACGGCTTCACTCAAGCTCTGTGTTTGGTACCCAAATCACCACTTTAAATTATACTGAGGGAATATGTAGAAGGCTTGACCAAAGGGGCAGCTCCAACACAAGACTGGGAAATATAATGTGACACTAAACTGACATAAAATGTTGACTCACTGACCTGAGCCATGAGTGTCACAACTGAAATGGAGGAACTGCAGGGAGGGGTTGATTGTGAAAGGTGGGTGCCAACGATCTAAGCAGGCTCCCATGAAACTTTGATGTTGGTCTAGTATCTCTTGCATACTAAATTAAACTCATTTGCATATATTTTAAATCAGTGAATTGGGAAAAAAATAGTGGAACAATTAAGATAATCTGAAGTAACTATTGTGCATTGAACACAATTTCAGATTCACAAGTGATAGGGGTCTGACCTCTGATTCCTTACATCATTCTTGTTTCTTTATCATACTCCCTAGAAGGAAACACGTTTGGGTGGAAAATCCAGTGAGTCTAGAATTTAAAGAGGATTTGTCTTGTACACAACATTAGTACAACACACAAGTCAGTAATTATCTCTGGACTCATGCTAATAAAACAGTGATGTGTCCCAAATAAATAAGGTTTGTTTGAGACAGGACATACTAACCTCCAAAGGGGTAATTGAGCAGATTATTCTGATAAACTTTTAGGGCATAAAATCTTCACTATTCCCTTATTTAGTATTCAAAAACTCACCAAGATGGAACGCCACCATAATTCACAGAACTTTACATCTCAGTAAGACAGGAGAAAGAGGAAATGAACACAGTGCATCAATAAACACTGAGGTGAAACTGGTGTCAAGAGAGGCTGTGGCTCACATGGGAGCTATGTTATATTGACTCGTTTCTATGTTTGGAATAGAGAAAAGCCCACTGATTCCTGAAGACAGAGGAATCAGTGTTCCTGGATAAAACATCCTGGCCTATTCTTTTCTCTCCACAGGGGGTCTGGCCTCAGTGATCTACACAGATTCTTTCCAGACTTTCATCATGTTGGTTGGCTCTTTCATTCTCATGGGGTTTGGTAAGTGATGATAGGGTGCCTTGCTTTGGGCTGGGAAGCTATGAGAGATGTATCTGACTGTTCTATAATGTTGCCTCCCAATTTTACGGGGTCACAATTACATACGGTATAGTTCCCTTAACGGGAATGTTAAGAATCAGCTGGATGGGTTCTTCAGCTCCAGTGGATAGAAAATATGGGTGGAAAAAGAACATATCTTCAGTTCTGGCAGTGCCAGACCAATTCATCTCTTGGTAGGAACTGTTGCATGAGCTTTGCCTGAGCAGATGTGAACAAGTATCTGTTCGCCCCAGATAGGACACTAAATAGCACCCCCACCCCCATACACCAATGTTTCCATCCAAGTATAACTTAATGAACCAATGAGTTTAACTAAGTTAATTAGAGGAACATAGGCCAGGGGTTACCTGTTAGGACCAAATTAAATAATAATGATGCACACAGCAGATTTTATATGAAAGAGGTTTATTAGATGGAGATGAAGAGAGAGGGAGAAGGAGAGAGAAGACATGATAGGAGGAATAGGGGGAGGTGGCCCGACAGAGAAAGGGGAGAGGGCAAGAGCTAAGAGTCAAGAGAGCCAAGGGCTACTTGACCGGCGACACATGATGACAGCATAGGTTGCTAGGCAACCCAGAAGCAGATACCTAAATACTAATATTCTTCCCTTTTTCTATAATTAAAAAAAATGAGGAACTTAGGCTGCTTCTCATATAAGACAAGTTAAAGTGTATAAATTTAGGTACATTGGAAGCACCTTTTGGTTGCCATGCAAGGGATTGAGAGAGAAAATAGCAAAAAAATGGCCAGATTACATGGTCAAGGGGAGGAGGGGAAGCCCCTGCCCTGGAACGTTCAGGGCAGAGGGTTGCCTGTAGAGAGTTGCCACCTACACAAGGCAGCAGGTTGGAACTGAGGGATGCAGGAAGAACCTGGAGCTGCTTGTCCTGGGCCTGAAGCACACCATTCCAGCCTTTTGTTAGTATTAAGTGAATAATAGGTGTATATTCTCTTCTGGCTACTTCCTGCTGACTGGGGGTGCTGTAGGGAGGTCAAAAGGCTGAAATGCTGGCCAAGTCCAGGAAGAACAGGCTGTTCTGATGCTGTCCAGGGTCTGTAAGAAAATCTATGGCTGTGAGGGAAAGTTCAGGTCTAGCTTGATGGAAGTCTGTGAAATCAGACTGGAATACTTGTGGTAGCTGCTTTGGGACTGTTGTGGATATAAGAAACACCTGGGTCTGGCAGGATGCTGAAACATATACATATATATATAGGCAGAATATAAAGTTAAGTAGGTTATATGGAGAAAAAAATTTAGGTGTACATTTAAAGCTTTGGGAGAGTGAACAGAGGTGGAAGGTTTGGATCAAAGAGACTTGAACACGGGAACCTCCATTTACCTGAGGGAACCTCCATTTACCCAATCATTGGCAGTAATTTAAAAGGCTTTTGCTTTGGATCTGTCATTTAAGGAAATTGAGGGCAAGTTTGGTTACAGAAGTGTATAATCTTAGAGGCCCTTAAAGCGGGCACTAGGTGTAGAAACCTGAAATTCTCCAGGATACATCCCAGAGAAGAATCTAGAACAAATGAATGGACTATTCCCATTGGACGGGTAGGAGTCAATGACCTGTCAAGGCATCCCAAGAGCAAGGTTTGACCCAGTACAAAATGTCCTACCTGATCCAACAGCTAGTCAGCTTTGGCCAGAGACCAAGGGCATAGCTGCCTAAAGAGGCACAGTTTACTTAGCACTGGGATTTCTGTAGGTGAGCGTGAGGGGGAGAAACTGTGCACATAGAGGGAAAAAATTCTCCCAAGAGAAAGAAGTCCTAAATGGAGGTCAGCAGAAAGGGTCAACCACAGCCAGTGAAGACCATGGCTGGGGGTCCCTCAGTCTCAAAACATAGTAGGAAGATCCAAGATGGCGGTGCTGGGAGGACACTGTGTCCGAAGAGCAGGACAGCAGTGTTGGCACAGCGACGAGGAGACTGAACTCTGGGCCCTAAAACACCAGGGATTGTGATTCCCAGGTGACAGGAAATCCCACGGTGTGGAAATCAATCGGGACTGACCTCAGGTCACCCAGTCAATCCCTGGAAAAGGTCCCAGGGATTGGCAGGCGCACAGCCACCAGCCCTGAGTGGGGCCCTCAGCGGCCAGCCAGAGACCTGCTGTGCACCTGACTCACTGTCCCAGACAGAACTGTGGGCTCCAGGGGCACCAGAGACTGAGTTTCCCTGTCGGGAGAAAACCCCACAGGGAATCAGCAGGTCCGAGCTTAGAGCTTTCAGCTGACCCCCTCCCAACACACACACAGAAAAGTTCTTAGAAAAAGTTCTTGGGTTTCTGCAGGAACCAGTTGCCAGCTTAGAGCCACCACTTGCCTGCGTGCTCTATGCTCCACTCCAGACAGAACTGTGGATCCAAAACACCACAGACAGGGTCTCACTGTTGGGAGGGTGGGTGTTAAACATCTGGTCCAACCTCAGGACACCAAGCTCCAGAAAAGTTTCTGGGTTCCCACAGGCTCCAGGCTCTAGCCTCCTGCTGCACGCATGAGAGCTGCTCTCACCTGCCACTGATTACCGCTTGGGTACTGGGGCACAGAGCTCCAACCTCAGACCTACAGAAGCCTGGGATCCCCGAGATCATCTCCCAGATAATGCTCCAAAGAGCAGCCAGTTATCCATAACTAAACTGACCAAAACACAGGGCTCCCAGGTTCTTCAAGAGGGCTGTGCCTGGAAAACAGTGTACTAACAACAGCAGCAGCAGCTCATTAAATTCAGAGTAAGAAACCCAGCAGCAGGGCAGCTGTCTCCAGGACTTCTACGGGTGAGAGGAGAGCCCCCTGACTAACAAAGACCACAGTTACCTGAGGTGAGCTGTGGCAATTCCTGAGCAACCCTGGCCTTTCAGTGACCATACCCAAAGCTGAGAAGGCCTCCTTCAAGAAAAATCGTCTTCCTGTCAAGTGGATTATCCCCACCCCAGGATACCAGTAACCAGAAACTAACAGCCAACACCTAAAATAGCCCAATGGGTGCGCTAGCATAAAAGCTCAACCAACAAAAGGCAGAGCAATATGGCAACTCCAGAACCCAGTTATCCAGGGGTAAGCAACACTGAACACCCCAGCATAAATGAAATTCAAGAAGATGACCTTACATCTATGCTTATGAAGAGGGTAATAGAGGAAACAAACAAAATGTGTAAACAATTAAAGGAAGATAAAGTCAAACAGATTATGGTTATCTGTAAAGAAATGGAGGAAGATAAAGACAAACAGATTATGGCCATCCATAAAGATATATAGGAAGATGCAGCCAAACAGTTTGTGGCCTGTAGAGAGGAAATAATTAAATCACTGAAAGAAATAAAAGAAACAGAGGAATGTTCAAACAAACAGCTGAGTTGAAGTAAAATACAGTCAGACAGGTGAAGGAAATCAACAAAACAGCCCAAGATCTGAAGATAGAATTGGAAAACTTAAAGAAAACATAAACGGAGGAAATAATGGAGAGGAAGAACTTAGGGAAGAAAACAGGAACTACAGAGGCAAGCATAACCAATAGACTACAAGAGATGGAAGAAAGAATCTCAGGTGTGGAAGATGCAATGGAAGAAATCGATGCATCATCAAAGAAAATGTTAAATCCAAAAAATCCCTGACACAGACTGTCCAATATATCCAAGACAATATGAAAAGACAAAACCAAAGAATAATAAGAATAGAGGAAAAAGAAGATTCCCTCCTCCAAGGCCCAGAAAATATTTTCAACAAAATCATAAAAGAAAATGTCTCCAACCTAAAGGAGAGGCCTATAAGACTACAAGAGGCCTACAGAACACCTAATAAATTACACCGGAAAAGAAAATCCTCCCACCACATAATAATCAAAACGGTAAGTATACAGAACAAAGAAAAAATAATAAAAGCTACAAGAGAAAACCGCCAAGTAACATATAATGGCAAACCCATCAGGATCACACCTGACTTTTCAACAGAGACTATGAAAGCCAGAAGGGCCTGGACAGATATCATGCAGACCCTAAGAGAACACAGATGTCAGCCCAGGCTATTATATCCAGCAAAACTCTCAGTCATCATAGATGGAGAAAACAAGATATTCAGTGACAAAAACAAATTTAAACAATACCTACCCACAAATCCAGCATTACAGAAGACACTAGAAGGAAAAATACAACCCAGGAAAACTAACACTTTCAGGAAAACGCAGGAAACAAATAACCTCACTACAACAAAACTAAAAGTAGCCAAGCACACAAACATACTTCCACAACCAAAAGCAAAATCAAAGCATCTAACAGCCACTGGTCATTAATCTCCCTCAACATCAATGGACTCAACTCTCCTAAAAGAAGACACAGATTAACAGAATGAATATGTAAACAAGATCCAACAATGTGTTGCATACAAGAAATACACCTAAGTTACAAAAATAGACATTACCTGAGAGTAAAGTGCTGGAAGACAGTTTTCCAAGCAAGTGGACCAAGGAAGCAAGTAGGAGTAGACATTCTAATATCTAATAAATAGATTTTCAACCAAAATTAAACAAAAGAGATGGGGAAGGTAATTTCATTCTCATCAAAGGAAAATTCCACGAAGAAGACATAACAATTCTGAACATTTTTGCCCCAAATAAGGGCACCCACATTTGTAAAAGAAACATTAATAAAATTGAAACCACAAATAGATCCCCACACATTAATAGTGGGAGACTTCAATACCCCATTCTCAACAAAGGACAGGTCAACAGAAATTAAACAAAGAAACAATGACTCTGACAGAGGTCTTGAATCAAATGGACCTAACAGACATCTACAGAACCTTTCACTCAAACACAAAAGAATTTACCTTCTTCTCAGCGCCTCATGGACCCTTCTCCAAAATAGACCATATAGTTGGTCACAAAGCAAGCCTCAACAGATACAAGAAGATTGAAATAATCCTTTCTATCCTATCTGATCACCATGGACTAAAGCTCGACATCAACAACAACAGAATTAGCAAAAAGCCTACACACACACATGGAAACTGAACAACTTGCTACTCAATGACAGTTGGGTTAAGGAAGAAATAAAGAAAGAAATCAAAGACTTCCTAGAATTCAATGAAAATGAAGGCACAACATACCCATACTTATGGGACACAGTGAAAGCAGTGCTAAGAGGAAAATTCGTAGCACTAAGTGCCTTCAAGAAGAAATTCGAGACATCTAATTCAAGCAACTTAATGGCTCACCTAAAAGCCCCAGAAAAAAAAAAGTAAGCAGACACACCAAAGAGGAGTAGACAGCTGTAAATAATCAGACTCAGGGCTAAAATCAATAAATTAGAAACAAATAAAACAATTCAAAGAATCAATTAAACCAAGAGCTGGTTCTTTGAGAAAATCAACAAGATAGACAAACCCTTAGCCAAACTAACTAAAAGGCAGAGAGACACCATCCAAATCAACAAAATCAGAAATGAGAAGAGGGACATAAGAACAGACACTGAGGAAACCCAAACAATCATTAGGTCTTACTTCAAAAGCCTATATGCCACAAAATTTGAAAATCTAAATGTAATGGACAGTTTTCTTGATAGATTCCACTTGCCAAAGCTGAATCAAGAAGAGGTAAATCAATTAAATAGTCCTATATTCCCTAAAGAAATAGAAGCTGTCATCAAAAGTCTCCCATCCAAAAAAAGCCCAGGTCCAAATGGTTTGAGCACAGAATTCTACCAGACTTTCAAAGAAGAGCTAACACCAATACTCTTCAAAATATTCCACAAAATAGAAACAGAAGGAACATTACTAAACTCATTCTATGAAGCCACAGTCACCTTGATACCTAAACCTCACAAAGACCCAACAAAGAAAGACAATTTCAGGCCAGTCTCGCTTATTATGAACATTGATGCAAAAATACTCAATAAAATACTTCCAAACTGAATCCAAGAACACATCTCCTCAGATAATCTCCTTAGATGCTGAAAAAGAATTTGATAAAATCCAACATTCATTTATGTTTAAAGTCTTGGACAGATCAGGGATACAAGGCACTTAGCTAAACAAGGTAAAGACAATATATAGCAAGCCTATAGCCAACATCAAACTAAATGGAGAGAAACTTAAATCAATCCTACTAAAATCAGGGACAAGGCAAGGCTGCCCACTCTCTACATACCTCTTTAACATAGTACTTTAAGTCCTTGCTAGAGCAATAAGACAACTAAAGGAGATCAAGGGGATTCAGTTCAGAAAGGAAGAAGTCAAAGTATCACTATTGCAGATGATATGATGGTATTCATGAGCACCCCCAAAAATTCTACCAGGGAACCCTGACAGCTGATAAACACCTTCAGCAAAGTGGTGGCTGGATACAAAACAAAAAAAAAAAAAAACAACAACAACAACAAAAAAAAAAAAACAGCAGCCCTCATGTATACAAAAGACAAAAGGGCTGAGAAAGAAATTAGGGAAACAACACACTTCACAATAACCACAAAGGCCATAAAGTACCTTGGGGTAACTCTAACCAAGCAGGTCAAAAAAGCCTTGTATGAAAAAAACTTTCAGTCTCTGAAGAAAGAAATAGAAGAAGAGATCAGAAGATGAAAAGATTTCCCATCCTCATGGCTTGGCAGGATTAACATAGTACACATGGCCACCTTACCAAAAGCAATCTACAGATTCAATTCAATTCCCATCAAATTACCAACACAATTCTTTACAGACCTTGAAAGAAAAATTCTCAACTTTATATGGAATAACAAGAACCCCAGAATTGTTAAAAACAATCCTCTGCAATAAAAGCTCTTCTGGAGGTATCTCCATCCCTGATCTCAAGCTGTACTATAGAGCAATAGTAATAAAAACTGCATGGTAGTGGCACAGAAACAGAATGGAGGATCAATGGAACTGAATAGAAGACCCAAAATAAACCCACACACTTATGGATACCTGATTTTTTTACTAAGATGCAAAAACCATACAATGGATAAAAGATAGCATCTTCAACAAATGATGCTGGTCTAACTGGATGGCTACATGTAGAAAAATGCAAATAGATCCATACTTATCACCCTGAACAAAACTAAAATCCAAGTGGATCAAATACCTCAATATAAAACCAGACACACTAAAACTATTAGAAGAAAAAGTGCGGAAGAGCCTTGAACTCATTGCACAGAAGACAACTTCCTGAACAGAACATCAATAGCACAGGCTCTAAGAGCAACAATCAATAAATGGGACCACACAGAACTGAAAAGCTTCTGTAAAGCAAAGGACGCTGTCGTCAGAACTAAAAGCCAGGCTACAGACTGGGAAAGGATCTTCACCAACCTTATATCTGACAGAGGGCTAATATCCAGTATATATAAAGAACTATAGAAGTTAAAAAGCAACAAATCAAGTAACCCAATTTTAAAAATGGGGTACAGAGCTAAACAAAGAACTCTCAATAGAGGAACATCGAATGGCAGAGAAACACTTAAGGAAATGCTCAACATCCTTAGTCATCAGAGAAATGCAAAACAAAATGACATTGAGATTTCACCTTATACCCATCAAAATGGCTAAGATCAAAAACTCAAGTGACAACACATGCTGGAGAGGATGTGGAGAAAGAGGAACCCTACTCCAATGCTTGTGGGAATGTAAACTTGTATAACCACTTTGGAAATCAATCTGGTGCTTTCTCAGACAACAAGGAATAGCACTTCCTCAAGATCCAGCCAAGGCATATATCCAAAAGATGCTCAAATACACAATAAGGACATTAGCTCAACCATGTTTGTAGCAGCTTTATTCATAATAGCCAGCAGCTGGAAACAACCCAGATGTCCCTCAGTTGAGGAATAAATACAGAAATTGTGACATTTACACAATGGAATACTACTCAGCAATTAAAAACAAAGGAATCATGAAATTTGCAGGCAAATGGTGGGATCTAGAAATGATCATCCTGAGTGAGATATCCCAGAAGCAGAAAGACACACATGGTATATACTCACTTATAAGTGGATATTAGACATATAATACAGGATAATAATGCTAAAATCTGTACACCTAAAGAAGCTAATCAAGAAGGACCCTGGTAAGATGCTCAATCTTCATTCAGAAAGGCAAAAGATATGGACATCAGAAGAGGAAGAAAACAGGGAACAGGACAGGGGCCTACCAGAAAGGGCCTCTGCAAGACTACCCAGCAGGGTATCAAAACATATGCTGAGATTCATAGCCAAACTTTTTGCAGAGTGCAGGGAATCTTATGAAAGATAACTTGCATTTACCAACCTTAAGACACTTTCTTAGATTCTCAAACATGTATAACTGGCATTTACCAACCTTAAGACACTTTTTTAGACCCTCAAACATTTCTGAGGGGGCCTTTGTATCTAGTTATTTACCATGAGACATAGGTGAGACTGCTGTGAACATTTATGGTCCTTTAGCTGAAGGGATGGTAAAAGATTTTATTTAGACCTGTTTCTTGAGTCTGGCAACAAGGCATACTGTGTCTAGGCCTGACAGTAACAACTCTCGAACTCTAGGACTAGGGCTTAAGGCCTGGTCTCCTGGATATGAAGAGAACTGAAAAGGCATCTGAAGTCTCCCAACACGGAAGTTGGCAGTATGTCCATAGGACCCCAGTGTAAGGCCAAAACAGACCTGCAATGTTACCCTGGGCTGGGTGAGGGTGGTGGAGGTCACTGAATCAAGGATCCATTTGTCCTCTGCCAGGCCAAGAAGCTGGAAGCCCGGAAGTGTCTATGGCTCTTGTTCTGGTTGAGCCTCCATGGCTGGGCACAGAGGACAAGCCTACATGGGAGCATTTTGACTTCCAGAGGCCAGTCTGCCGGCAGGCAGCCATGGCTTGTTGAGGCAGCTGAGGGACCAGTGTCCCTTTGGCTGCATTTGAAGCAGTCACCTGGCAGAATTGACTTTTGGCTGTACCCTGGCGGGATGGGGTATTGCAGACCTCTTATTTTCTGTGTGGTAATGCCAACAGCCTCAGAGCAGCAGCCAAGATCTGGAGCAGAGTTTTTGCTGTATGAGCCTGTCAGGAAGGCTCCTGTCTTATTATTTTTACCAACTCCTGTATGGTTACTCAAGGACCATCCTCAGCTATTATTAAAGATGGCAGTGAGACCATGTTTGCATCTGTAGGACTATAAATATATTTTTGAACATGTTAGAGGACTTGATCATCTATGAGATGACTAACTATTAACTTGTATTTGTTAACCATTAAATATTAGGACTTTAGGTTTTGTCCCTGTTAAGTTGGAGCCTTAAAAGTCATAAATATAGTCTATTAAAGTGATAGCATAACAGTTTTTGTATGATTTAGTATATAAAAAGTTCATGGCTTATAAAAGTCTAAGGCTATACTATAGATTAATAATATTACCATTTTTAGAAAACAAGACCAAACATACTTTAACCTTTTGATAGTACAGATATAGCACAAAGACCAAGTTTTAACATAAATACCTCTAAAATTAATAGATCTTAATTTAGAATATTGGTAAAAACCTGACTTAGTAACCCCCGAGTTATGAGTTTTAAAACCAACAATATGGTAGAACAGCATAAAGCAATTTTAAAATTACACTTGAATTTATTATAGCAAACCTATTAGCCAGAAAGCCTAGTGTGACTGGATCATAAGCAGCTCATGGCATGAGAAACAGCATTTATTAATTTAGGAATTGATAAAGACATATGCAGTTAGATGTACATTTTAAATTAACTTAATTTGAATAGACATTTAGAACTTTGAAATTTTGGCATTATTGAACCATGGTTGAATTACATATATATTAAAATGTAACTTTGAATTTTTTTTATTTTTATTTTTTTCTTATCAGTTACATTTTATTAACTCTGTATCCCAGCTGTATCCCACTCCCTCATTCCCTCCCACTCCCACCCTCCCTCCCTCCTCTCCACCCTGCCCCTTTCCAAGTCCACTGATAGGGGGTGACCTCCTCCCCATTCATCTGATCCTGTTTTATCAGGTATCTTCAGGACTGGCTGCAAAGTCCTCCTCTGTGGCCTAATAGGACTACTCCTCCCTTGGGGGGTGGGGAGGTCAAAGAGCCTGCCATTGAGTTCCTGTCAGAAATAGTCCCTGTTCCCCTTACTATGGGAAACCAATTGGTTACTGAGCTACCACGGGCTACATCCAAGCAGAGGTTCTAGGTTATATCCATACATGGTCCTTGGTTGAATGTCAGTCTCAGAAAAGACCCTGTGCCCAGATATATTTGGTCCTTGTGGAGCTCCTATCCTTTCCCCATCATACTAACTCCCTTCTTTCATATGATTCCCTATACTCTGCCAAAGGTTTGGTTATGAGTCTTTGTATCTGCTTTGAAAACACTGCTAGTTAGAGTCTTTTAGATTCCTTCAGTAGACTCCTGTCATACGTTCACTGTACATCCCATCTGTCTTTCTAATTGAGGATTGATCATGGTTGAATTACATATATATGAAAATGTAACTTTGAATTTTTTTAAGCTAAACACTTTTTGAACGTTTATTAGCTTTTTTAAAAAACTTTTATTAATTACACTTTATTTACTGTATATCCCCCCAATCCCTCTCTTCCTTGTCCTTCTCTACGCATGCCCCTCCCCAAGTCCACTGATAGGGGAGGTCTTCTTTTCCTTCCTTCTGATCCTAGTCTGTTAGGTCCCATGAGGAGTGGCTGCATTGTCTTCCTCTGTGGCCTGGTAAGGCTGTTCCTCCTCAGGGGGAGGTGATCAAAGAGCAGGCCAATCAGTTCATGTCAGAGACAGTCCCTGTTCCCATTACTATGGAACCCACTTAGATACTGAACTGCCATGGGCTACATCTTTGCAGGGGTTATCTCCATGCATGGTACTTAGTTGGAGTATGAGTCTCAGGAAAACCCCTTTGCTCAGATTTTTTGGTTCTGTTGCTCTCCTTGTGGGGCTTTTGTCCTCTCTACATCTTAAGATTCCCTGTAATCTGCCCAACAGTTGGCCATAAGTCTCAGCATCTGCTTTGATAATCTGCAGGGCAGAGCTCTCAGAGGCCCTCTGTGGCAGGCTCCTAACTTGTTCCCTATTTTCTCCTTCTTCTGATGTCCATCCTCTTTGCCTTTCTGGATGGGGATTGAGCATTTTAGCCTGAGTCCTCCCTCTTGATTAGTTTCTTTAGGTGTACAGATTTTAGTAGGTTTATCCTGTATTATAAGTCTATATGAGTGAGTATATACCATGTGTGTCTTTCTGCTTCTGGGATAGCTCACTCAGGATGATCTTTCCAGTCCCCACCATTTACCTGCAAATTTCACAATTTCCTTTTTTTTTTTTTTTATTGCTGAGTAGTATTCCATTGTGTAGATGTGCCATGCTTTCTGTATCCATTCTTCAGTTGAGGGGCATCTGGGTTGTTTCCAGCTTCTGGATATTACAAATAAAGCTGCTACAAACATGGTTGAGCAAATATCCTTATTGTGTATTTGAGCCTCTTTTGGATATATGCCTAGGAGTGGTATGGCTGGATCTTGAGGAATCGCTATTCCTAATTGTCTGAGAAAGCACCAGATTGATTTCCAGAGTGGTTGTACAAGTTTACATTCCCACCATCAATGGAGGAGGGTTCCCCTTCCTCCACAACCTTTCCCTCATGTGTTGTCACTTGAGTTTTTGATCTTAGCCATTCTGATGGCTGTAAGGTGAAATCTCAGGATCATTTTGATTTGTATTTTCCTGATGACTAATGACGTTGAGCATTTCTTTAAGTGTTTCTCTGCCATTCGATATTCCTCTATCGAGAATTCTCTGTTTAGTTCTATTTCCCATTTTTTAATTGGATTACTTACTTTGTTGCTTTTTAACTTCTCTAGTTCTTTATATATACATATATACTGGATATTAGCCCTCTGTCAGATATAGGGTTGGTGAAGATCCTTTCCCAATCTGTAGGCAGTCGTTTTGTTCTGACAACAGTGTCCTTTGTTTTACAGAAGATTTTCAGTTTCATGAGGTCCCATTTTTTGATTGTTGCTCTTAGAGCCTGTGCTGTTGGTGTTCTGTTCAGGAAGTTGTCTCCTGTGCAATGAGTTCCAGGCTCTTCCTCACTTTTTCTTCTAACAGGTTTAGTGTGTCTGGTTTTATATTGCGGTCTTTGATCCACTTGGGCTTTGGTTTTGTGCAGGGTGATAAGTATGGATCTATTTGCCTTTTTTTACATGTAGACATCCAGTTAGACCAGCACCATTTGTTGAAGATGCTATCTGTTTTCCATTATATGGTTTTGGCATCTTAGTCAAAAATTAGGTATCCATAAGTGTGTGGGTTTATTTGTGGGTCTTCTATTCAGTTCCATTGATCCTCCATTCTGTTTCTATGCCTAACTCTGAAAGTTAATAAAAATCCATACCAATTTAAAATGAGGCTTGTTGTTTTTAGTCTAAAAGGAGAAAAAATAAACAGTTATGATTAAGGAAGTCTTATAAATGTAAACCCAATAAGAAAATTATATAAATCATTAGATAAGATTTGAAGCATATATATATATTATGATATTATTAAAGCATATATATACATGTTATATATATATATGTTATATATATGTTCTTAATATATATATTAAGAGCAAAGTATACAAAAATCATTAAGAAAAGATTTTAAAAGCTTGCAAGTAGCACCATAAAAGTCAGTGTTTGAATGTGCATGGCTTGGAGTTTTGCAGGAGTGGGGGAGGGGTGAATGCATGGCCCGGCTTCTCTATTTAAAAGTCAACATGGTGGCTCACCATGTGCTATGGCAGCTGCATTGGTGGTATAGTGGTGAGCATGGCTGCCTTGAAAGCAGTTGACCTGGGTTCGATTCCCGGGACAATGCAACAATGTTAGGACCAAATTAAATAATAATGATGAGCACAGCAGATTTTATATGAAAGAGGTTTATTAGATGGAGATGAACAGAGAGGGAGAAGGAGGGAGGAGACATGATACAAGGAAGAGGGGGTGCCCTGACAGAGAAAGGGGAGAGGGCAAGGGCCAAAGGCCAAGAGAGCCAAGAGTTGTTCCTTTTAAGAAGCAATGTAACCATGCCAGCCAGGGCTACCTGGCCTGTGGCACATGATGACATCATAGGTTGCTAGGCAACCCAGAAGCATGCATGGGCAGTCACATGACTAGGAGCTACACAACTGGTAACCTTTCACCCAGCAACCATCCCTACTTATTTTCTCAGGCATGGGAGGTGCCTCATGTATATAGTGTGCTGCCTCTTAAACCTTCCTTGTTCTCCACTGGAGGATGCTGGTGATCTGTACATTGTTAGTGTATTGTGTGTGTAATCGCAGCTGCTCTGGTTTCAAGATGGAAATGGTTGTGTCATGCCACAGAAGAGAATTCTACAGCAGGCACCCTGACAGATTAGATAAAATTTTGACTAGTGCCATGATAGGCATGGGTAGACAGATATTTATTAACTTTGGGGATATTTTTAGGGTATGTACCTAAATATAGATATATCAGGTGGTAGTTTGATTTTTAACTTTGGGGAGAACATCCTTATTCATTTTTACAGTAGCTGCATTAATTTACCTTCACATCAAGAATAAAAATTATAGCTTTTCCCAAAACCTTGCCAGCATTTGTTATTGTTATAGCATTTAACGGCATTTAACGGCATTTAACGGCATTTAAACAAGGTGAGAGGGAATCCTGATGTAGTTTGGTTTGGATTTAACTGATGGCTTAAGATGTTGAGCCATTTTGTTGTATGTTTAATGGTCAGTTATTCTTCATCTGAAAACTGTTCAGTCCCATTGTCCATTTATACCACCAAGTGCAGAAATTTGTTCTTTTGAATTTGAAATGTTTGAGTTTATTTTTTAACCATAGTCAAACTTTTGTAGATCTGGGTGCCTGAAACTCATTGGCCTCAAGATCATTGTTACGATATTCTTCAACCTCTCTAGTTTAGGAATGTTTTATGCCTTTAAAATATTCAATATGTTAATTCTATGTTGGCAAAATACCTGGTAAGGATTGTCCATTATTGTATCAATGCCCAGAAACTTGTCTTCTAGGCAATTCTAGATCTTGTCAAGTTCACAAGTATCTAACTCTCACACATTATGTTCTCCAATTCGCTTTCTGAAAGTTTTCCCCCTGTAGCAAGACCAGATCTCCAGGGCAGCAATGTATAATTAGTACCAGCTCTTTTCTATAGGTTCCCAGTAATGAAACAATGCACAAAACTTTGACTCTTTTTTTTTTTTTGATAGATGGATTTTTTACACCATTGATGTTAAGAGTTACCAATGAGCATTGTTTATTTTCTTGTGGTGCTGTGGGGTTTTTTTTCTTTTGTTTTTGATTTGCTAGTCTGATATTTATTCCTTGTGTTTTCTTCAGTGTGGTTTAAATTTTCCTTCTAGCACCTTTGATAGGGCTGGTGGGTTTATAGACAGATACTACTTAAATTTGTTTTTTATCATGATATGTATTTCTATTTCCATCTATTATGATTGAAAGTTTTTCTGGGTATAGTAGTCTGGGCTGGTATCTGTGGTCTCTTAAAAGTTTGTAGAAGATTTGTCTGGGCCCTTCTGGTTTTAGAGTCTCCATTGAGAAATCAGGTAGAATTCTAATTTTATTTATATGTTATTTGGTCTTTTCCCCTTGGAGCTTTTAATATCCTATCTTTGTTCTGTAAATTTCATGTTTTGATTATTATGGGACTTTTTGGGGGCCAGTCTATTTGGTGTTCTGCATGCTTCTTGTACCTTGATAGGAACCTCCTTTTTTAGGTTAGGGAAATTTTCTTCTATAATTTTGTTGAAATAATTTCTGTGCGTTTAGCCTGGGTTTCTTCTCCTTCTTCTAGTCCTATTATTCTTAGACTTAGTCTTTTCATAGTGACAAGATTTCCTGCATGCTTTTGAAGAGTTAAAGTTAGCCTGAGTACAACTCCATTTTGAAATAAAGAGCTGAATTCAAGTACCAGGAAATATCACAAAATGTGCACCTGGCAGAGAACAAAGTTAACTCTCCTAGCAACAGCCTCCAGGAAATAATACAGAATAAATGCTTCATAGAAAATAGAGACAATCTTCCTGGCAATAATCAATGGGAATCAGTTGGAAATCGGGTGGGAAAATTCTCCCCAATGTTTCAAATATAGTTTAGAAAAATAGCCATTGTGATTATATGCCTTAGCCATTGTGATTATGTGCCTCAGAAAAGGTCACCCACCCTGCTAAACTTCACCCAATTCTGTAATGCCAAGGCTTGTGCCCCACTGCTTGCTGCCATGGAAACTCCCTGCTCACAAAATTTTTCTTTAAAAATCCTGCTCACTCAGAGCTTGGGGTCCCACTTCTCTACTGCTGCATCAGTGAGTCTTGGGTCCCGAGTTTGATCGCTCTCATAATAAAGCTCTCTTGCAATTGCATCGAGTTGTCTCCTGGTGGTCTCTGAGGGTCCTGTGAACCTGGCATTACACTTTATTCCTGTATTCTTGTTTTGTTTTATATTTAATATGTTGTTGACAGGTATTCATTTCTTCAATCTTGTCTTCAAGGTAGAAGATTCCCCCTTTTCATATGTTGTATCTTTTTGGTGAGGTTCCTGTTCAAGTTCCTAAATTTTTCAATTCTACTTTTCCCCCAGTTTTTATGTTCTTTATTGATTCTATTTGAACTTTCATGTTTTGAATATTTTTCTTTATTTCATTCCATTCTTTGAGTTTTTATAGATTTCTTTCCTTCTTTCTTTCTCTTTTTTTTTTTCCTTTATGTTTTTTTGAAACAGGGTTTCTCTGTGTAGCCTGGGCTGTCCTGGAACTCAATCTGTAGACCAGGCTGACCTTAAATTCAGAGACCTACCTGCCTCTGCCTCTCAAGTGCTGGGATTAAAGGCATGAATCACCACAGCCCTGCTTCATGAATTTCTTTAATTGAGTCAAGCATTTCCTTTTTGAGGACTTGTAACAATCATAAAGACTATTTTGAAGTTCTTGTCTGGTGTTCCAGCTATATTGCATTTCTCAGGGCTCACTGTGGTAGATTTGTTTGGCTTAGTAAAGAATTATTGTCCTGGCTGTTATTGATGGTGGCTTACCTCTGATATCTAGGCATCTGGGTTTCAAATGATTGTAATTCTAGGTGCTGATATCTGGTCTTGTCTTTATTGGGGTGGTTATTCTGTTTCTTGCTTTCTGTTACCCTCTTCAGTTCTTAGGAGAATGTGGTGTAGGTGGGTTGCCAGGCTACCCCTGAGATCCTCCCAGGAGTAGCCACTATGAGTTCCAGGTGCAATACGTTTCTATGTTTCAGCTGGGTGAGACTATGAGGGATTTTCTTGACTTAATCACTTGCTGGAGAAAGACCCACCATAAATATGGACCATTTGAGGTCAGAAGACTCACCCTAAATCTAAGACATGTCTTCTGGTGGCAGTCCACAAAAAAAGAACACAAAAGAAGGAAGCTCTTGCTTTTTGCCTGCTTGCCCTCACTATCATTGGCAAGTTCATATGTCCTGCTGCTGAGTCATTCCTTCCCTGGCATTAGAACCTGCTCCTTCAGGATTTCAGTTTAGACAGTAGACAAGCTGAGACATCCAGGTTGTGGACTGAACAACTACCAGATTCTTGGCCTTTCTGTTGGAAGATAGTCATTCTTATACTAGCTGGAACACAGCCTATAAGCCACTCTAATAAATTCCATATTTATTCAATGTATTAGCCCTGTTCCCCTAGAGAATATTGACTAATGCGGATTATGATATTAGGAATGGGGGTCTAGAGAAAGAGAATCATCATAAGGATGAATTTTTAAAGCATCTAGAATAAGCTTTCCAATTTGCCTATTCCTGCATTTACTGAAGCCTCTCCTAGTAAAGGGTGTGTACTATTCAAAGAACTTACTGAGATAAATGCATTTGATGATCCTGATTCACCTATTGTGAGAAGCAAGGAAGTTGGTGACATTATATTTTAAATTTTCAACAATTTGTGAGACAATATGATGCTGGCTAGTTGCTTCTAGCACCTCTGGATAAATTAACAAAGCAGAAGAATGAGCACCCTGATAAAATGAAGCCAACTTCAGTTCTCTCCGGACAAAGGAAAATAATGAACTCAGTGGTGCAGTTGACCAGATCCAGATGTACAGAAACATTCTATGGGATTTTAAGTTTTCCCCAGGAAGAGGATAGTCTCACCAGTACCCACAGAACTCAAGTAGTGAAAAGTTAGTCCAAAGTCCATATTATAAGATAAACTGAACAGGGGTCTAGGTCCTCTCCATGCATGGTCCATGGGTTAGTGCATCAATCTCTGCAGGCTCCCCTGGGTACAGATTTTTGGCCTTGTTGGTCTCCTTGTGGAGCTCCTGTCCCCTCAGGGTCCTTCTATCTTCCCCTTCTTCCGTAAGACTCCCTGTGTACAGATGTAGCCCATAGGCAGCTCAATTTTCTTGTGGGTTCCCAAGTAAGGGGAGCAGGGGCCTGCTCTTTGATCACTTCCCCTGGCAATGCATCTTTGCCAGAACTAAGAGGAAGAGGATCCAGGAAATCCTGATGAGACTTGACAAGCTAGGGTCAGATGGCAGGGGAGTCCACTTCCCCTTTAAGTAGACTAGGGGAAAGGGATGTGGGGGAGAGGGATGAAGGGTGGGGCTGGGAGGAGATGAGGAAGGGGGCTACATCAGGGATACAAAATGAATAAATTGTAAAAAATTAAAACAAGTAAATAAGTTTTAAGTAAATAAGTATAAAAAAAAAGATGGGCTGAATGAAACTCCAAATTTCAGCCTCAGAGGGTTTGGGCAGCTAAAGTAAGAGCACTGCTCAGTAAGAAATAGGATCTTACAATTTGGGATGGAGATGTGTGGGAGGACCCTACTGAGGCCAAGGACTTTGAACCTTCAGATTCTGAAGGGTTCCTCTCACCCAAGGAAGTAATATCTCCATCCTTAGCAAAGATCGAATCTCTACTCCTAACCCCTGCATCTCTCTGGCTTTACCTGAGGGAATCAATCCTTCTTTGCCTGCTGAACCATCAGTGACTCCCTAGAAGGGATGCCAAGCCAGACAACACTGGTGTCCCTCAGGGCTCACCAAAAGTTGCCTCTAGACCTGTAACCAGACGTAAGGCTAAGCAAACTCCTAGAGGGAAGACAGAAAGTGTAGTCCATGAGGAGGTGCACTCCATCACCAAACAACTTAGTGAATTTGATAATTCATTCAAGTAAAAGTCTGGAGAATATTTGTGGAAATGAATTTTTAAGGATGTGGGTAATTGTGTAAACTTGATCAGAATGATTTTTTTTAATGTGAATTCACTAAGTGGGAGACTCTAGGTTTAATATGGAAGTTCCTACAGTTAAACAAGGTAGCAAAAGTTTGATTGGTTGACTGGAGCATCTTTCTAAAGGTAGCCCATGGAAAAGGAGCTGGAGTCAGCTGATACCCCTTAGCTTAGAGTTAATGAAGCGGTTTTAAGGCTCATGGAAATTGCAATGCTAGAGTGGGTATGGTGTGTAAAATCCAATCCTTCACAATGGGAAGGCCCAGAAGATACGCCCTATTCCAATACTCTAAGACACAAAACTGTGAGAAGGGAACCAGCACTTTGGAACATCTTGGTTGTCTCCCTTTTCCTTGTGCCATACCTTAGGGTAGGAGAGGCTGCTGTTGGATGAACTAAATGCAATGGATTTAATTGGGCCCCCAAAGTAGCACGGGCCCAGTGGCAGCAACGAATCTTGAAAGGCAAGGCAATCATAGTTACCATAGGGGGCGACAGAGACAAAGCAGTGTCAACAATGGGCTAACTCATAATGGTCAGCATCAGCAAAGTGGCATGACTCATATGGACCTTCAGTACTGGCTAATCTGTCATGCTGTTTCTAAGCGTGAAACAGTTAAGAAACCAATTGCATTTTTGTTTGACAATAGCGAATCTTGGGCTGTGAACCCATTTGCAGACTTAAACCAGTTTCAGACCCAGAAGCCCATGAATGAAGGAATATCCAGGTCTCTCTGAGGAAGGACCTTGATAAAACACCTAAAAGTTTTACTGTTAGTCTTTCTCCAGTCTTCCCCCCAAGAGGAAACTATAGCCTTTTACAAGGGTCGCTGTATACTGGGAGAAAGGAAACAGTCAGGCTATCTGGGGTTTTATTGTTTACTGGTTCTGAGTTGACACTGATTGCAGGAGACCCCAAGAAACATTAAAGTAGGGGCTTATGGAAGTCAGGTAATTAATGGAGTTTTGGCTGAAGTCTGACTCAGAGTATGTCCAGTGGATCCACAAACTCATCCTGTGGTTATTCACCCAGTTCCAAAGTGTGTGACTAGGATACATATACACAGAAGTTGGCAGAATTTATCCCATTGGTTTCCCTGGCCTGCAGAGTGAGGATTCTTATGCCTTTAACTTCAAGTGGAAGCCTTTGGAGTTGCTTCCGCCAGGGAACACAGTGATCAAAAGAATATCACATCCCCGGAGGAACTACAGAAATTAGTGCCTCCCTCAAGGACTTGAAAGATGCAGGGGAGATGTTCCCCACCATATCCCTCTTTAACTTTCCAGTCTGGCCAGTGCAGGACAGACGGATCATGAGAAATGACTGTTGATAATAGAAAACCCAATCAAGAGTAGGGCAAGGGAGGACATCCGGAGGCCCACCTGACTCCACACAACATGGTATGAGTGAACAGAAAGTGCCCAAAGGCCAGCCACCTGCCATGCTATGAGGTGTGGGCAGGTGGAGGACACCAGAAATCCACTTGCTACATAGTCTGGCCACTTCAGGGACCACTACAATGTGCAGGTATATGGTGGAAAGATGGGAAAGAAAAAGAAGCAGAACAGTTTGAGCATCGTGGAGAGAGGTAGCGCTGGAAACTTCAGGGTGGAGAGGTATACTGTTGTAAGTAGCCTGCCCTGCCACCTGAGGGCAGGTGGCATGGTCAAATCCCAGCCAGTGCTGCTGCTAAGGGTCATATCAGGGTCTAAGGCTGTGCAGCAGTATGAGTCTGTGGCTCAGATTACCAGTTTAGACCATGTGGAACATTCCTGGTTGAGGCTGCCACCTGGGACCACCTTGATGGCCAAGGGCTGTGCAGAGTTGGCCCTGCCCATCACTGGCTGTGGCACTCTGGAGATCCGGCCCCACCCCTCACCAGCTGCAATGCTTGGGGGAGCAGGCCCTCACCTCAACTGGGCAGTGCAGTAGAGCTGGCTCTGATGACATGGCTACAGGCTAGCTGAACCCTGGGGAATGAAAGTGGGAGAGCTGGCCCTGCTCCTCACCAGCTGAAGCATTGGATGAGATAGCTGGGGAAGTGCTGGAGAGCTTGCCCTGCTAGTGTGAGTATGGGAAAGCTGACCACTCAGCTGCTACCCGGGCCCAGATCCAAAGCTTTGAGTTGGCCCACCCCAACATTTACCTCATCTATGAACTGCTGAACACATGAAAGAGCCA
This sequence comes from Meriones unguiculatus, assembly GCF_030254825.1. Lineage (NCBI taxonomy): Eukaryota > Metazoa > Chordata > Mammalia > Rodentia > Muridae > Meriones > Meriones unguiculatus. Next base: position 10,342,833 of record NC_083363.1, read on the forward strand.
GTCCTGCTGATCCACAGCCACAGGATCTCCATGACACAGGGTAACAACAAGTTATTCCGGAAGAGACCTGGAAAGGATCCAGTATTGATGGTGGAGCAGAAGCCAGAGGCCTTGAACCGGACCAATGATGCATTGCAGAGAAATTTGCAAGGAAAGATGTATAGACAAAAGGGCATAGTGTGTGGCACACTGTGATACACTATAGCTTCCACAATGAGATGAGTTTTCTATGTTTGGTTTGCTTTAGTGGGTTTTCTGTTTTCTTTGGAGGGGAGGTTGCAAGGGTGGAGTTTGGATACCAAGTCAACAAGAGGTAGTGGCCACTTTGGACTTGATGGTAAAATATTCATCCAAAATTCAAGGGCCTTCTACCTCAGTGAAATTCCTAGGAGTCCAGTGGCAGTGGGCATACAGAGATATTCCTTCTAAGGTGAAAATAAGTTATTGCGCTTGGTCCCTCCCACCACCAAGAAAGAAGCACAAGTTTAGTGGGCCTATTTGGACTCTGGAGACATCACATTCCTCACTTGAGTGTGTTGTCCAGCCCAAATACCACATGTCTCAGAAAGCTATTAGCTTTGAGTGGGCTTGGAACAGGGGAAGGCTTTTAAACAGGTCCAGGCTGCTGTGAAGATGGCTCTATGGACTCTGTGACCCAGAAGACCGTGACAGATATGGATGCAGTTTGGAGCCCTTAGCATGCCCCTATAGATGAACCACAAAGGAGACCCTTGGAATTTTGGAGCAAGGGCGTCCCATCATCTGCAGAAATACATCTCATGGCCTGCTACTGGGTCTTAGTGGAAACAGAACAATTGAAAACTGAACCATACTACCTGAGCTGCCTACCATGAGCTAAGTGTTATCTGACTCACAAAGCTATGAAGTAGCATGTGCACAATTCCAATTTCGTTACCAAATAAAAGTGGCATATTTGTAATCAGGCCAAGCAGGTCCTAAAGGCACAAGCAACTTACATAAAGAAGTTACCCAAATGCTTATGGCTTTTACTCCTGTCAATGCCTTCTGCTCTCAAATGCGTGCCTATAGCCTCATGGGGTATGAGAAAACTAAGGCATAGTTTTAATGGTTCTGCACATTGTGTAGGCACCAGCCAAAGTGAACAGCTGCAGTATTACAACCCTCTTCTGGGACAACCATGAAAGATACCTGTGAAGGTAAATGTTCACACTGGGCAGAGCTTCGGGCAGTACACATGGCCATACATTTTGCTTGGAAGGAGAAATGGCCAGATGTGTGATTGTTTACTGGCTCATGGGTTGTAGCCAATAGGCTGGTTGGGTGGCCAGGTATGTGGAAAGGGCATGATTGAATGAATAACAAGAAAGACATCAGGGGACAAAGTATTTGGATAGATATCTCTCCAAATGGGAAAAGGATGTGAAGATACTTATGTCTCATATAAATGTTCACCAAAGGGTAACTTTAACAGTAACGAAGTAGATACCATGACATATTCTGTGGACAGTTAACCTCTTTATCCAGCCATCTTTGCCATTGCCCAATGGGCCCATGGTGGCAGAAATCGAGGTTATACATGGGCTAAACATGAACTGCCACTCACCAAGGCTGAGTTCCAATACTGTGACCTCAATATGTCACCATTCCCCAGGTGACCAACCAGTGACCTGGTGGCAGATTACTGCATCAAATCTCTTTCTTTGTAGGAAGGGCAACAGTTTGTCCTTCTTGGAAAGTAAATAGGACATAAAAAGATGTGATGGTGTGTCAACTAGACAGTGGGTAGACTTGTGATGGCTAATTTTCATCATCAACTTGATTACATTTGGAATCACCTAAAACCCAAGTGGCTGGGCACTCCTATAATGGATCTTTTGAAGTGAGGAGACACACCCTAAGTCCAGGCCACACCTACTGGTGGCAGTCCACAGAAGATGTGGCCAGGACATGGAAGAAGGGGACTTTTGCTCTGTGGGTACTTGCTCTCACTCTCACTGGCAAGTTTATCTGTCCTGCTACTGAGGTATTCCTTCACTTGTGTTAGAACCTACTTCTTCAGAATTTCAGTTTAGACTGAAGACCAGCAGAGACATCCAGCCTTGTGGACTGATCAGCTATCTGATTCTTGGTCTTTCCATCAAGAGTCATCTTTTCTTGTGCTAGCCATAAGCCTATAAGCCATTTTAATAACTCCCTCCTAGACACTGTCTGTCTGTCTGTCTGTCAGTCAGTGTACATGATGGATAAATGCATAAAAATGTAATTGATTGTGAAAGTGTAAAACAATAAGCATAGCTCCATCACTTCAGAATGGCCATTATAACTATAGAAATTTCACTGATATGTATAGAGTTTGGTACTGGGAAAATACTATTTCAGTGGCCATCTTAAATGAGCTGTCTGATTTATTTTTACTTGTGAATTCATTAAAAGAAAGTGATTTCATTTTTTTAAAAAAAACTGCTTTTGAAAAGAAAACTTTTTATTGATTCTTTATGAATTTCACATTATGTATCCAGATCCCACTCATCTTTCCACCCTCTACCCTTGCAACCTCACCCCCAAAAGAAAACAAAAAATAAAAATAAATTAAATAAATTAAAAAATAAATACATAAATTGAAAATAATAGAACAAAAGAAAACAAAAACCCATCTCTCTATGGAAGCTATGGCGTGTCATACAGTGTGTCACACAGTAAACACTTTTGCCCAAACAACTTTTCTTGCAGATGTTCACTTTGCAATGAGTCATTCATTGGTCTGGTTCGAGGCCTCTGGTCTCTGCCTCACTATCAATATTTGATCCTCACCAGGACTCCTCTTAGCTATCCTATTGTTGTCCTGTGTCATCCGATCTGCAAGAGAGGCCCCTTCACAAGCTCCAGCAGTTTGTAGATGAAGTAGATGTTAGGATAGGTCAACTCAGAGCTCTGGATCTGGGCCTCGGTGGAAGTCGAGTTGGTCAGCTTGCCAGCTCTCCTGTGCCCACACCACCAAAGCTTAGATGGAGAGTGGCAGCAGGGAGGAAGGGCAGTCTTCAGAGCACTGCAGCCAGTGAGGGGAATGGCCAGCTCTCCTGCACTCTGGGCCAGCACACCCACCTACCACAGGTGGTGAGGAAATATCAGGAGGCCATCTCTCCTGCACCTATGCCACAGTGCACAACAGATGGTGGGTATGGACAGCTCTCCTGTGCTCTCACCCTCAGGGACAGCTCACCACCACCACCAAGGCAAGTTCTACTGTGCTGTCTAGGCAAGCTGTAGGGCCCACTCTCCTGAGCACTGCTGCCAGTGAGGCTCAGGGCCAGCCCTCCCACTCTCATGCCCTTGAAAGCAGCTCACCTGCCTGCCACCGGAGGCAGTGGGTATGGGGGTGTCTCTCCCATGCCCACACCACTGAATGGTAGACAAGGGGGCAGGGTCAGCTCTCCAGAATGCTGCTGCCAGTGAGTGGTGTGGCCAGCCTTCCCTAATGTGTTAGCCAATGAGGTGTGGAGCCAGCTGTCCTGCCACAGGTGAGTGGGAGGGCAGGCTCAGCACAGTGCTTGGACATCAACATGACCTCAGGTGGCATCCCAGACTAGGAACATCTGCATGGCCTTTGGTGGTAACATAGGCCTCAGAAATCAACACAGGACCACTGCCCAGTCCAAACCCCCACCAGGCATCAGTATGGGCCTATATGTCACCATAGTGTCAGGGGCAGTGCAGCCACTCAGATGAGCATGTTGCCCCATACACATGCACACACACACAAACACACACACACACACACACACACACACACACACACACTGCAGCAGCACAGCGCTCAGAAATCACAAGGTCTCAGGTGGAAGCCCAGACCAGGGACATCCCATAGCATTTCATGGTAACTTGGGTCACAGGCATTGACACAGACCCCAGCTGAAGTAGGACCATGGACTCAGATGTTGTCCTCAGTGGCAGCCTGGGCCAAAAAACATCACCGTGGCCTCCAGTGGTTTCTCAGGCTTCTCCTATCAGCCTGTTCCTCAAAGCCATTGAGTCGCCAGCTCCGCCTTGGTCCACAGCTTCATTTTCTCTCCGACTCTCCACCACATACTCTGTCTTTCCCATCTCTCCATCACATATTCGCTCATCATAGTGGCACCCACAGCCGCAGGGCTGGGGTGGGTGCTTGGGTGTCCTTCTTCTCAAAAAGAAACAATGTTAAAGAATTACTTGCTTTGAGTTCTCTGTGAATGTCAATATTCTACCATGGACAATCCCAGCGGAGAAAAATAAAGACACCATGGATCATTGGGGGAAAGTGCTGAAGACATGACCAGGCTAACAGGAAGTACTCAAGTACCTTCGCTCAGTGGAGCACTCGTGAACATGAGGTGTTTGAAACATTCACAGTGTTTGATCTGCTGCCTTTCTAGCGTTTGCTGAAGTCGGTGGTTATGAGAGCTTCACAGAGAAGTACATGAACGCCATTCCCTCTGTGGTTGAGGGGGACAACCTGACCATCAACCCCAAATGCTACACTCCTCAGCCGGATGCCTTCCACATCTTCCGGGATCCCATCACTGGTGACATCCCATGGCCAGGACTGATATTCGGAATGACCATTCTAGCTATATGGTACTGGTGTGCAGATCAGGTGAGCATGTACATTTGCATGTGTGGCTTATTATTTATATTATTTATATTTGTATTTTTCTTGACTCAAAAAAAGCATCTACTTCCTGTTTTGTACTCGTGATAATATTTAAACTGTCAAACACTTTTATGTGTTTTGTAGAAAATAGATGTTTTGGTCCCTCCTCCCTGCACCATGTTAACACCATCAGAGAGAAATGCATTCAGATCTTTCACTAAAGTGTTTCGGTATTTATTTCCATTCCCAAATCACTGTATTTAGCATATTCTGTGACACAGTTGACTTGTCATTTTTGAAGAAATGAGTACTCTCCAAGTGTACAGTGAAAGACTGAATCAGAATTTTACCAATAACATTCCCAGAAGTGGTTCAAATACTTATAGCTCTCTTTTTAAGCTTTTTAGTTTTCAGATCTTTCTGTTAGTTGAGAATTCAACTTTTCTTTTTTTGGTTTTTTTTTTTTTTGTTTTTTTATATTAATTACAGTTTATGCACTTTGTATCCCAACTGTAGGCCCTTCCTTCATCCCCTCCCAAATACAACCTCCCTCCCTCCTTTGCACCCATGCCCCTCCCGAAGTCCACTGATGGGGGGGGTCTTCCTCCCCTTCCATCTGACCCTACACTATCAGGTCTTACGAGGAGTGGTGCATTGTTCTCCTCTGTGGCCAGGTAAGGTTGCATCCCCCTCAGGGGGGAAGTGGTCAAAGAGTAGGCCACTGACTTCATGTCAGAGACAGTCCCTGTTCCCATTAGTAGGGAACCCACTTGGACACTGAGCTGCCATAGGCTACATCTGTGCAAGGGTTCTAAGTTATCTCATGCATGGTCCTTGGTTGGAGTATCAGTCTCAGAAAAGACTCCTGTGCCCAGATTTTTTGGTTCTGTTGCTCTCCTTGTGGAGTTCCTGTCCTCTCTAGCTCTTACTGTCTCCCCCTTCTTTTATAAGATTCCCTGCACTCTGCCCAAAGTTTGGTTATGAGTCTCAGCATCTGCTTTGATATGCTGCTGGGTAGAGTCTTTCAGAGTCTCTCTGTGGTAGGCTCCTGTCCTATTTCCTGTTTTCTTCTTCTTCCAATGTCAATCCTGTTGGTCTTTCTGAGTGAGGATTGATCATCTTACCCAGGGTCTTCCTTCATGATTAGCTTCTTTAGATGTACAGGTTTTAGTATGTTTATCCTATATTATATGTCTAATATCCACTTATAAAGGGAGTATATACCATGTGTGTCTTTCTTCTGGGATACCTCACTCAGAATGATCTTTTCTAGTTCCCCCCATTTGCCTGCAAATTTCATGATTTCCTTGTTTTTAATTGCTGAGTAGTATTCCATTGTGTAAATGAACCACAATTTCTGTATCCATTCTTCGTTTGAGGAACATCTGGGTTGTTTCCAGGTTCTGGCTATTAAAAATAAACCTGCTATGAACATGGTTGAGCAAATGTCCTTGTTGTATACTTGAGCATATTTTGGACATATGCCTAGGAGTAGTGTAACTGGATCTTGAAGAAGCGCTATTCCTAATTGTCTGAAAATGCCAGATTGATTTCCAAAGTGTTTGTACAAGTTTACATTCCCACCAGCCGTGGAGGAGAGTTCCCCTTTCTCCACATCCTCTCCAGCATGTATTGTCACGTGAGTTTTTTATCTTAGCCATGCTGATGGATGTAAGGTGAAATCTCAGGATTGTTTTGATTTGCATTTCCCTGATGACTAAGGATGTTGGGCATTTCTTTAAGTGTTTCTCTGCAATTCAGTATTTCTAAATTGATAATTCTCTGTATAGCTCTGTACCCAATTTTTTAATTGTATTACTTGATTTTTTGCTTTTTAACTTCTTTAGTTCTTTATATATTCTGGATATCAGCCCTCTGTCAGATATAGGGTTGGTGAAGATCCTTTCCCAGTCTGTAGGCTGTCGTTTTTGTCTGATAACAGTGGTGTCATTTGCTTTACAAAAGCTTTTCAGTTTCATGAGGTCCCATTTATTGTTTGTTGATCTTAGAGCCTGTGCTGTTGGTGTTCTGTTCAAGAAGTTCTCTCCTGTGCTAATGAGTTCTAGGCTCTTCCCACTTTTTCTTCTACCAGATTTAGTGTATCTGGTTTTATCTTAAGATCTTTGATACACTTGGACTTTAGTTTTGTGGAGGGCAGTAAACATGGATCTATTTGTATTTTTTCTATATGTAGACATCCAGCTAGACCAGCACCATTTGTTAAATATGCTGTCTTTTTTTCTATTATATGGTTTTGGCTTCTTTGTCAAAAATCAAGTATCCGTAGGTGTGTGGCTTTATTTCTGGGTCTTCTATTTGATTCCATTGATCCACCATTCTGTTTCCATGCCAGTACCATGCAGTTTTTATTGCTATTGCTCTGTAATACAGCTTGAGATCAGAGGTAGCGATACCTCCAGATGATCTGTTGTTGTACAGGATCATTTTGGACATTCTGGGGTTTTTTCTTTTTCCAAATGAAGTTGAGAATTTTCTTTCTAGGTCTGTTAAAGAATTGTCTTGGTATTTTGATGGGAACTGCATTGAATCTGTAGATTGCTTTTGGCAAGATAGCCATTTTCACTATGTTCATCTTACCGTTCCGTTCCATGAGCACAGGAGACATTTCTGTCTCCTGATATCTTCTTCAATTTCTTTCTTCAGGGACTTGAAGTTTTTTTCAAACAGGTCTTTCACTTGCTTGGATAGAGTCACACCAAGCTACTTTATGTTATTAGTGGCTATTGTGAAGGGTGTTGTTTCCCTCATTTCTTTCTCAGCCATTTGTCTTTGGTATACAGGAGGGCTTCTGATTTTTTTGAGTTAATTTTGTATCCAGCCACTTTGCTGAAGGTGTTTATTAGCAGAAAGTATTCTCTGGTTGAATTTTTGGGGTCACTCATGTGTACTATTATATCATCTGCAAATAGTGATACTTCGACTTCTTCCTTTCTGATTAGTATCCGGTTGGTCTCCTTTAGTTGTCTTATTGCTCTTGCTAGGACTTCAAGTACTATGTTGAAGATATGTGGAGAGAGTGGGCAGCCTTGTCTTGTCCCTGATTTCAGTGGGATTGATTTAAGTTTTTCTCCGTTTAGTTTGATGTTGGCTATAGGCTTGTTGTATATTGGCTTTCCTATGTTTAGGTATATGCCTTTTATCCCTGGTGTCTCCAAGACTTTAAACATGAATGGGTTTTGGATTTTGTCAAATGCTTTCTTAGCATCTAAGGAGATGATCATGTGTTTTTTCTTCTTTAGCTTGTTTATTTGGTAGATTATATTCATGGATTTTTGTATATTGAACCACCCCTGCATGCCTGGGATGATGGTGGATGATATCTTTTATGTGTTCTTGAATTTGGTTTGCCAATATTTTATTGAGCATTTTTGCACCAATATTCACAAAAGAGACAGGTCTGAAGTTTTCTTTTTTCTTTTTTTTTTTTCTTTTCTTTTTTTTTTTTTTTTTTTTTTGTTGGTGGGTCTTTGTGTGGTTTAGGCATCAAAGTGACTGTGGTATCATAGAATGAGTTTGGTAATCTACCTTCTATTTCTGTGTTGTGAAATAGTTTGAAGAGAATTTGGGTTATGTTTTCTTTGAAGGTCTTGTAGAATTCTGTGCTGAAACCATCTGGCCCTGGGCTTTTTTGGCAGAGAGACTTTTGATAACTGCTTCTATTTCCTTGGGGAATGCAGGACTCTTTAATTTATTTACTTGATCTTGATTTAATTTTGGTAAGTGGAATATATCCTGGAAATTGTCCATTTCATTTAGATTTTCAGATTTTGTGGCATATAGGCTTTTGAAGTAAGACCTAATGATTGTTAGGGTTTCCTCAGTGTCTGTTCTTATGTCTCCCTTTTCATTTCTGATTTTGCTGATTTGGATAGTTTTTCTCTGCCTTTTAGTCAGTTTGGCTAAGGGTTTGTCTATCTTGTTGATTTTCTCAAAGAACCAGCTCTTGGTTTAATTGATTCTTTGAATTGTTTTATTTGTTTCTAATTTATTGATTTTAGTCTGATTATTTACAGCTGTCTACTCCTCTTTGGTGTGTCTGCTTACTTTTTTTTTCTGGGGCTTTTAGGTGAGCCATTAAGTTGCTTGAATTAGATGTCTCGAATTTCTTCTTGAAGGCACTTAGTGCTACGAATTTTCCTCTTAGCACTGCTTTCACTGTGTCCCATAAGTATGGGTATGTTATGCCTTCATTTTCATTGAATTCTAGGAAGTCTTTGATTTCTTTCTTTATTTCTTCCTTAACCCAACTGTCATTGAGTAGCAAGTTGTTCAGTTTCCATGTGTGTGTAGGCTTTTTGCTAATTCTGTTGTTGTTGATGTCGAGCTTTAGTCCATGGTGATCAGATAGGATAGAAAGGATTATTTCAATCTTCTTGTATCTGTTGAGGCTTGCTTTGTGACCAACTATTCCATGAGGTGATGAAAAAAGGTATACTCTTTTGAATTTGGGTGAAAAATTCTGTAGACATCTAGTAGGTCCATTTGATTTAGGACCTCTGTAAATCATTTCCTCTGTAAATTATTTCCCTATTTAGCTTCTGTCTAGATGATCTGTACCTTGGTGAGAATGGAGTGTTGAAGTCTCCCATGATTTAGGTGTTAGGATCGATGAGTGATTTAAGCTTTAATAATGTTTCATTTACAAATGTAGGTGCTCTTGTATTTGGGGCATAGATGTTCAGAATTGTGCTGTCCTCCTGGTGGATTTTTCCTTTGATGAGAATGAAGAGCCCCTTTTCATCTTTTGTTATTAACTTTGGCTGAGAGTCTATTTTATTAGATATTAGGATAGCTACCCCAGCTTGTTTTCTGGGTCTGTTTGCTTGAAAAACATTTTTTCAGCCCTTTACTCTGAGGTAGTGTTTATCTTTGTTGTAGAGGTGTGTTTCTTAGATGCAGCAGAATGTTGGATCCTGTTTCTGCAACTGTTCTGTTAGTCTGTCTTTTCATTGGCGTGTTAAGTCCATTGATGTTGATAGATAATAGTGACTAATGAATGTTAGTTTTTTTTATTGTGGAGTTGGTGGTGTTACTGTGTTTCATTGCTTGTTTTCTTTTAGTTTTTTGTTGTATAGTTATCTACATCCTATGTTTTCTTGGGTGTAGCTGTTTTTTTGGATAGGAGTTTTCCTTCCAGTATCTTCTGTAGGGCTGGATTGCTGTGTAGATATTGTTTAAGTTTAGTTTTGGCACGGAATATTTTGTTCTCTCCACCTATGTTGATTGAAAACTTTGCTGGGTATAGTAGTCTGCGTTGGCATCTGTGGTTTCTTAAAGTCTTCATGACATCTGCCCAGACCCTTCTGGCTTTCATAGTTTCTCTTGAGAAGTCTGGTATGATTCTGATAGGTCTACATTTATATGTTGCTTGGCCTTTTTCCCTTGCTCCTTTTCATATTTTTCTTTGTTCTGTAGGATTAGTGTTTTGACTATGATGTGACTTGAGGAGTTTCTTTTCTGGTCTAGTCTATTTGGTGTTCTGTAGGCTTCTTGTATGTTTATGGACATTTCTCTTTTTAAGTTGGGAAAATCTTCTTTATGATTTTCTTGAAAATATTTTCTGGACCTTGGAGCCTGGAATCTTCTTTTTCATCTATTCTTATTATTCTTAATTTAATTTTCATGGTGTCCTTGATTTCTTGGATGTTTTTGTTTGGAACGTTTCCAATTTTACTTTTTCTTTGAGAGTTGTATCATTTTCTGCAACTGTATCTTCAGCACCTGAGATTATCTTCCATCTCTTGTATTCTATTGTTGATTCTTATTTTTGTGGTTCCTGATCTTTTCTCTAAGTTCTCCAGATCCAGGGCTTTCTCTGTGTTTTATTGATTCTAATTCTGTTTTCATGTCTTGCACCATTTCTTTCATTTATTGAAATGTGGATTCTTGTCTTTCTATGATGGCCTCTATTTTTTTGTTTGCTTGTTTCCTCTCTATATGCCACTAATTGTGTCTCTACTTGTGCCTCTACTTGTTTGGCTGTATTTGCCTGTATTTCTTTGAGAGTTTTGTTTGTTTCCTCTTTATTTACCTCCATTTGGGTGGCTATTTCTTTGAGAGATTTGTTCATTTCCTCTTTATGTCCCTCTAATAACTGGATAAGTATAGCTTTAAAATAATTTTCCTATGTTCCCGATGGATTGGAATGTCCACTGATTTGCTGGTAAAGCCATGATGTCCTGATTTTTGTTGGATGTGTTCTTTTCTCCGACCTCTGGCCATCTGCTTATCCATAACCTTCGCTGTGTGTTCATGGATTCTATATTTCAGCCTGGGTCTGAAGTATAGTCTTTCTCTGGTGTCTGGAGTATTCTTCAGGAATATGAGAGAGGTCCACTGGTTGCATAGTGTGCATTGGTGTTTCAGTTGTACCTAAAGGAGGAAGGTCGCCTGCGTGAGTGCACAAGTGTGCGAGAGCAAGCGCTGGTGTGTGTGTGGAAGAGTACCTTGAAGGACAGGGTAGTAGAGAGTGTAGATGCCTGAAATGTGGGGCAGGGGGTATGCAGGCCCAGGAGGGTGGGGCGCTGGTGCTATTCACAGATGCAATGCACATGCACAGATTCCCTGAATTCCTCAGTGGCCTACAGGCCTGTCATACTGTCCTTCTGGTATTCAGATCTGCATGGGCTCCAGGAATTGTTTACCTGGACTCCACTGGTAGATCCACAAAACAGGGGCTTCAATGTTGAGAATGCTGTCCCAAGAATCCTTATGTGGCCCACAGTGGGGGTGTGGGTGGGAGGGATCCAATGTCTAGCTGCTAGTGTAGAGGGTCCCTGGATCTGGGGCTCTGCAAGCACTTACTTGAAGGTGCAGCCACTCTCTAGCAGGCCTAATTGGAAAGCACAGGCCTAATTCCCCCTGTTCTCTACTCTCAGATTTGGGCCTGCCAGGGCAAATGCAAGTGTAGGAGATCCGTCAGCTCAGTGGTGCTGCAACTGCAGAACTTGGAGGCTGGTATTGCGGCCCACTGGGAGTCCAGCCACAGCCACAAAACTGGGAGGCTGCTGGCACAGATGCCTGCTGGGAGGCCTTGGGAAGCCTGTCAGCTGTCCACAGATCTGGGTAGCCCAGCAAACCTGGGTGGCCTGTTCAGCCGCCTGCCACTGAGGGACTTGGAGGCCTGCCTTCTCTTTCTCAGACACTGAGCAGGGAGTTCTGTGCTAGGAGCAGTGGGAACTGTGGGCTGCCTCCTTCACTGAAGAGGGGGCCTGACAATGGGAAGTTCAGGGGGATGGAATATTCGCCACTCTCAGTCCCTGGAAAAGTCCGCAGGTGACCTGGATCCAAACTGTCCCAGGTCATGGGTTGTCCCCTTGTGCCCAGGAAGCCTCAGTGTCAATGTTCTGGCTTCAGCTGCCACTCCACTCACCAATTACTGAGTTTCAGATCCTCTTCCCCTCAGGTACTGTGCGTGCTGGTCGCTGCCATCTTGGATCCCGCTCAACTTTTCTTCTTCAGTTCCCACAACCCATCTCCTGTTGTTCCATCCTCCCCACTAATACAGATATATTTTTTCTAAAATAGAAAATATAATATGTATTTAAATATTGTTCTTTGAAAGTTTTCTTCAGTGTGTTGTTCAATCATATCAGCCTCTCAACTCTCCCAGATCCAACCGCCGAACTTTGTATCCCCTTTCAATTCTTCAAGGCCAATTTGTGCTGCTCAAGTCTTATTAGATGTGTGGCCTTCCACTGGAGTGTGGTCAACATATTAGAGGCTAAACTCTCTTCTTCTCCCAGCAGCTAATGATTGTCAGTAGCTCCATTCCCCTCTCTAGTGCTGGGATCTGGTCTGGCTTGAGCTTCAACAGGTTCTGTGCATGGTGTCACAATCATTGTGAGTTCCTGTATGTAGTTGCCCTATGTGTCCAGATATTTCCTCGTAGTCAGCCACTTCCTCTTGTTCTTACACTTTTTCTGCTCCTCTTTTGCATTGATCCCTGAGCCTTGAATGGGGTTATGGGTAGTACATATATTCTTTTTCTTTTTCTTTTCTTTTCTTTCTCTTCTTTTTCATTTAATTATTTTTCTCTTTCTTTCTTTCTCTTTCTTTCTTTCTTTTTTGAGACAGGGTTTCTCTGTGTAGCCCTGGCTCTCTTGGAACTCACTCTGTACACCAGGCTGGCCTAGAACTCATAGCGATCTGCCTGCCTCTACCTTATGAGTGCTGGAATTAAAGGCAGACACCACCACTGCCCAGCACATATGTTCCTCTTTAAGGCTAGTCATTCTGCACTTTATTACTTGTCCAATTGTTTGTTTTCTGTATTAATAATCATCTTCTGCAAATCCAAGATTCTCAGATGAGAGTTCAGAGATGCACTGAGTTATGAGTAGAGAGTAAGCCATTAGGAGTGAGTTGAATATTATGTCCATTTAGCAGCATAATATTAGGTTCTTCTCTAGGGACAATGTCTTGACTGGCTACAGGTTCTTGGTGTGATAATGTTGTCATGTATGAGCTTCATGTTGTGGAGTGGAACTTTAATCCCAATGATAAAGTCATTGGTTACTCCCAATCATATTCATGCTTCACCAGTGGTCACGTCTTGCTAGACCAGTCATGATTATAGCTTGCAGGGCTAACAGCTGAGTATGGCTGATGATGAGTCTTCTCCTCTTGTAGCTTGTTTTTAGCACCTTCCAGCTCTATGAAAGCTGTCCAGCACGGATGAACTTTCCAGGTCTGTATTAGCTTGATATTTTGTCACTCAACTACATGATGTCTTCAGCACTAGGATCTAATTGTCAAGTTCTCAAGGGTAGCCAAGAGCAATGGCAATAACCTGTAATTTTAAGGGAGCCGCCTATGGTACCTCATTATCCATCCCTACTTAAAGAAGTAACGATGGAGCTGGTTTCCGCCTTCCACCTTCCCGATGGTGAGTGCTCTCTGTCACAAACAACTCCACATTTGGCTAAGGCTGAGGATCTGGCTTGCTTCCATGTATGTGGACCTATCTGCATTGCCCACGTGTCATGCTGAGGTTGGCTACCCAGAGGCTATTTAAAGTGGGCTGGCTTTACCCAGGGTCAGATGATTGTTCAAGGTTCCTGAATAAACTGCATTGGAAAAAAAAAAAAAAAAGAAGAAGTAACCCATAACTAGCACTGGAAATTGTATGTATTAGCTTCAGGAATCTAGTAGTGGCACTCCTGCTCTGTTATAAGGTAACTTCATTTTAACAATGTGTGTGTGTGTGTGTGTGTGTAAACTTTTATACTAGTGTGTTTCCTTATGTCTTTTCAAGAGATCCTTAGTGTTATTTACCCCTTCCCATAGTCTCTTTTCTACCCTATCATCTCAGTTTAACCATTCTTATTCCATTATTTCCCCCTTTACCCTTTATACCAGTGTGTCCTTATTCCCCATGAAAATCCCTTCATATAGCCTGACCTCTATAGATACTCCACTTGAAACACATATCTTCCGATTCAAAGTGACTATTCATAGATGAGAGCAAGAGAGACATTTGTCTTTCTGGGCCTGGGGTACCTCATTCAGAATGACTATTTCTAACTCCCTCCACTTACCTGGCAATTTCATTTTTAATAATTGATTTAATAGTTAATTTGTACTTACTTTTATAAATATACCATGTTTTATCATTCATTCATCAACTGAAGGGAATTCAGATGGAGAAGCAAGTATCTCTAGAATGGGATAGTAATTTCTTGGAGCATAAACTGAAGAGTGGGAGAGCTGGATCATATAGAAAATGTATTTTTAGCTTTTTGAGAAACCTCCACTTTGATTTTCATAGCAGTTGCCCCTGTTTGAATTCTCAGTGAATAAATGTTCCTCTTCCCCACATCCTCTCCAGTATTTGTTTCTGATTGTCTTGTTAACCTTAGCCATTCTAATTGGGGTAAGATGAACTTTTAAAGTAATTTTAATTTGGATCTCCCTGCATTGATGGTGAAGGATAGTGAACTTTTGTTGCTGTTGTTTTGTTTTTAGAGACAGAGTTTCTGTATTAGAACTAGCTCTGTAGACCAGGCTGGTCTTGAACTCACAGAAATCTGCCTGCCTCTGCCTCCTGAGTGCTGGGATTAAGGGTGTGTGCCACCACTGTCTGGCAAGGATGTTGAACACTTTTAAAGTGTTTCTCAGCTACTTTAATTTCATCATTTGATAACTCTCTGTTTAGGTCTATGCTCCACTTTTAGTTGGATTGCTAGGTTTCTTAGTGTTTAATTTTTTGAGTTCTTTATATAGTCTAGATATTAACCCTCTATCAGATGTATAGCATATTTCCCAATTTTCTAGACTGCTCTTTTATTCTGGCTATGGTGTCCTTTACTTTACGTCTTTTATGCAGAAACTCTTTGGTTTCATGAGGTCCCATTAGTTAAATATGAGTCTTAATGTGTGCACTATCAGGATCCTGTTCAGAAAGTCTTTTATGTGCCAATGAGCTCAAGCATATTGCCTACTTTCTTCTCTGTCGGCTGCAGAATAGCAGGTCCTTTATTGACATCCCTTATCCATGTGAAGTTCAGTTTTGTGCAGGATGAGCTATAAAAAAAATCAAATGGATGTGTGAGTGTGGGTCTATATTTGGGCCCTCAATTCTATTCCACTGGTCAATGAACTTGTTTTTATGCCAATACCATGCTGTTTTCATTACTATAACTCTAAAGTATAACTTGAAATGAAAACAAAACCTTTCAGCAGTGTTTTCTTTTTCAGGATTTTTTTCTCTACCCTGAGTCTTTCTTATTTTCATATTAAGTTTAAGATTATCTTTCCAATTTATATGAAGAATTTTTATTATAATTTGAATAGGGATTTCACTGAATATGTAGATTGCTTTTGGTAAGATGGACGTTTTCACAGTATTAATCCTACCAATCAATGAGCACAGGATGCTTTTCTATTATCTGGTATCATTTTCAATTGTATTTTTTCATTGTCTTAAAATTTTGGTTGTACAAGCCTTAATTATATTTATTTCAAGATTTTGAAACAATTTTGAATAACATTGTTTTATTGATTTTCTTCCCGGCATATTTATCATTTGTATTCAAGAAGGCTACGGTGGTGTTAATTTTGTATCTTGCTGGTTTGCTGAATTACTTGCCACCTGTATAAAATTTTAGGGTCTTTTATATGTATAATAAATAGTACCACCTACAAATAGAGACACTTTGAATTCTTCCTTTCCTACTTATATCCTCTTTATCACCTTTATTGCTCTAGTGAGGACTTGAAGCACTATGTTGAAGAGGAGTCTGAAGAGTTGACATTACTGACTTTAATGGAGAAGCTTAGAAATTTCCTCTATTAAGGAAGATGTTGGCTGTGAGCTTCCTGTATGTTGCCTTAGTTATGTTAATATATGTCTCCTAGAAAAGCCCGAGAGGCCTCAGTCTTACACAAATAATTACAACTACAAAATACTGACAGCAGGAGAAATAGTCTTCCCCAGTGAAGAGCATACCAATTGGATATTTATTACTAAATTGTTAGCTCCCAAAAACATACATACAAATAACTTTATGCAGATAAATTTACTGACATATATACTGATCAGGTATATTTGGGAACATATATATGTATATATAATGCATGCAATAACAATGAAAAAAGAGGTCATGAATTTGTAAGACAGCAAGGAAGGGTATACAGAAGTGTTTGATGGAAGGAAAGGGAAAGGAGAAATGTAATTACATTATAACCTCAAAACACAAAGTAAAAGACAAAAAAAATTGGTCCCCGATGACCCTATTTTCTTCATGGCATTTAAAAAATATTTATTTTTATGTGTGTGGTTGTTTTAGTCTGTATGTGTGTCTGGACATGTGTGCCTGGTGCCCAAAGAAGCCAGTAGAGGGCATCAAATTCCCTGGAACAGAAAGTTACAGATGGCAGCTATCTACCAAGTGGGTACCGTCACTCAAAGCCAGGTCCTATGGACGAGCAACCAACATCTTTAACCACTGAGCCATAGGTGGTGGTGAGCCACCGCAGGGCTGCTGAGAACTGAATCTAGAGCCTATCTAAGAGCAGTAAGTGTGCTTCGTGGCTGAGCCATCTCTCCAGTTCCAACAGTATGATTTTTTTTATTATGAAAATAAACTTGAAAGTGTATTCTCACCTTGTTTAAAGTCATTATCAGATTGTTACACTAAAGTACATTGGTTTTTCCCGGCAGGTCACTGTACAGCGCTGCTTGTGTGGCAAGAACATGTCTCATGTGAAGGCTGCCTGCATAGTGTGTGGCTACCTGAAGCTGCTGCCCATGTTCCTCATGGTGATACCAGGGATGATCAGCCGCATTCTGTACACAGGCAAGCCATGGGACACGTGACTCCTCTTCTCTATGCTGATGTCTGTGGTTTTTAAGATAAGAGAAACTTCGATAGGTTAGAATGAGAGATGGAGGGAGGAGCTTCTGGGAAAAGAATCAGAGGTGGAACATTTGACAGACATGGCACTCTTAAAGGATCACTTTCATACATGCTGCCTGTGTCCTTGCAGACATGGGAAACTGTGCATCGTGTTCCATTTGTGGATGTAATGTGAGATAGTCCAAGAGATAGTCCAGGTAGCTCAGTCTGTAAAATACCTACCACAAATTCAAAAAAACCCGAGTTTAAAAACCCAACAACCCCATAAGAGCCAGGGACAGTATTGCGTGCAGTGTCTGCAGCTCCTGTGCTAGAGAGACAAAGATAGGCAGATCCCCAGAGCTCATTGGACACCAGCCTACCCAAAACTAGACTCCAAGCTCAGGGGCGAGGTGGAGACCCTGCCTCAAAAAAATTCTGTGTAAGCGTGAGAATCTGACTATGGTTATCCAGAACCCAGAAAAAAAAAGCTAGGCATGGCAGTGTATAAAGGTAGCCCCCATCCTACAAGGCAGAGACAGGATCCTGTATCTTACTATCCAACTAATTGCTTTGAAATAGTGAGTATCTGGTTCACTGAGTAATACTAATCAAAAGATAAGGTGGAGGGTTATGGAGAAAGATGCTTAATATTGACCTCTGGCCTACACGCATGCATGTACACACAGACACATATAACATGACCATGGATAAACTGTATACATGCGTACTATTTCTTGAACAAGATTTATAAATGAGCAAAAATAATTTTGAAAAGTTAATGTTAAAGTATTATTGGTCTAGGTGGTTCTTCATTAGGTTATTTGTTTGTTTTTTTTTAAGCAACCATGATAATATGCTCCAAGTAAAATTTTCATTAAAGGGGTTGGGGGGGGCTAGAGAGATGGCTCAGCAGTTAAGAGCCCTGATTGTTCTTCAAGAGGACCCAGGTTCAATTCGCAATACCCACCTGGCAGCTAACAATGTCTGTACCTCCAAGATCTGACAGCCACAGACATACAATCAGGCAAAACACCAATGCACATAAAATAAAAATAAGTAAATTATTCTTAAACTGCTTTCATAAAGATATTGTGCAACTCTCAAAGTGGCAAATGTCATCACTTATTGAATTGTCACCCAGCTGATCTTCAGGAGCCACACTTTAGATGCTTAGAGATGGTTAACCCTGACTAGATGTAGAAAATATTTTAATTCTAAATGAAAAATACCATTTTTCAGGCATTGTTTGGAGCCTACAATTTATCAATAAAGTAAGCATAATTGCCCAACACTTTGGAACTCATTGTAGTTTTTCAGTATAGATACTAGGCTATACTAGTATGAGGTTCTGATTTTTAGAATTTGGGGAGTGATCATTGCTCTGGAGACCATAAACAGAGCAAGATACAGAGAGCAGAAGTGACTGGGTGATCTGGGATCTTGCCTGACAGTTTTCAGTCTTCTACCACTTATCAGAGGATGGGATCACCTCCCATGTCTGCTCTAATGCTAGACCACACCCAAAAGGGATGCTTGCCCTGCAGGTCGGTGCCAAGGTTGCTGCCAGTGTGAGACACGGCAGAAGGTTTTGATGAAGGGTAACTAGACTCCTAGCACCAAATTCAGGGTTCAGTATTCAATTTCTAGACAAGGATAGCTTCTCCCATCTATGATCTTTCATCTTCCCTCTGTCCCATTGCAGATTGTACCTAGCTGGTCCTGCTCAATGAACTGTGTCTCTTCTCAGATAAGGTGGCCTGTGTCGTGCCTTCTGAGTGTGTGAAACAGTGTGGAACTCCAGTTGGCTGCACCAACTATGCCTACCCCACCCTGGTGCTGGAACTGATGCCTGATGGTTAGTAAACACCCGTACCATGTCTAGAGGGATACAAGGCCCATGAGAAACACACTGGAGCAGACTCTCTGCTGACCCTTCTGTTAGTTCCATTATTTTCATCAGATAGTTCTTGAGACTCAGTCACAGCCTACCAGTCACACCCTGGATGGGTCTGCAGATTTCAGACAGGAGCTAATTTCTCTTAGAAGAACAGCTGCCCAGGATGAAGGCTGTCTCCCAGATCAGTTAACATCTACATGATTTATTAGCCAAGGAAAACTTGTAACGCTACAAAGGGGCAAAGTCAGAAAATAAAAACTTCACCCAGACTTCTTTAGACCAATATCACCCAGTGCACATGCTTTGTACCAAAGTGTATGCCATTTCTCGTTGCTTTGGATACCATAATTTATCAGTAAAATAAATATGATTGCCTTTCTGTAAAATGCAAGGTTTCTGCTTTGCCTGCCCTGTTCTGAATTCTGATACAGAAACCTTTATCTTTATTAAAAGCTTCCCTATAGATGGGCAGATATTCAGCTATTCTAACCTGTCAGTAGTGGCCTGGCCTACTCCGCAGCCGTGTGGCTCATTACCTGCCATCTTACTAAGCTTGGAAGTCCCACCTTATTCTCTCCTGCCCAGAAATTGGCTGTTCAGCTCTTTATTTAACCAATCAGAAGGTGATGAACGAAGTTTACAACATACCAAGGCAGGAGATGCTTCCTAATAATTATAGTGCCGAAGTCTGGACTGTAAACTCTGTGGGTACAGAAATCAGCATTTGAATACACAGTGACAAACACACCCTTCCAACACCCTACACCTTAGAACTCACTATAGATTTACAGTCTAGATAATAAGTTATAACCTATGAAATCCTGATTATTATAATTTCAGAAACTGATCATTGCTGTGGAAAACATAAACAGAGCAAGTACAGAGCTGATAGACCTAAGTGGCCTGGAGTCTTGTCTGACACTTGTGCCATTTTTTTTCCTCCTTGACATACAAAAGCTTATTCAAACTAAAGGAACAATAACCCATATACTCAAGGTCAAATGCATGTCATCTTACCCTGGACTGGGAGGCCTGGAGTCATAACTGATGGAGGGAAGGAAGTGAAGGATTAAGCTCCTGCAATGGTTCAAGACCATCAGCTTTGCCCATGAAGGTTTTTCAGCAGTATCACCTAAAGTGGTTCCCAGCACATGACCTTTATGTAAACATTTAGCACTAAACTAATACTAAGCTGAACCTGAGCAATGAATATTATAACCTGAGCATTATAAATCCAGATGTTTACATTTCATAAGCCAATTTAAACCACAGAAGCTAACCAGCCAGATGATAACTTTGTCTTTTTAAAATTGAACTCACACATTTAAACACCAAGGATTTCACTACCACATTTTATTTTTACATTCAAGTATGGCTAATTTGACTAACATTTGTTTTAAGTATTCTGTGATGATGTAGTCATTTTGTATAAATAATCATAGTACCTAACACGTATTGAAGCTTTTGTGTTTCAATACATTTGTGTGTGTTGACTGATTAAATCTCCAAGAAAAATTCAGAGACAATGTTCATTGATAATCACACTAGCTAATAACTCTGTAAGTGACTGTTTTATCCTTGAGGCTCTTTGATTGAGCAAATCACTCATAAGCCATGAATGACATGCTGTATAACCAGAGCTTGCACCCTCTCCTGACCCCAGGACTGCGAGGCCTGATGCTGTCAGTCATGTTGGCTTCTCTTATGAGCACCCTGACCTCCATCTTCAATAGTGCCAGCACCCTCTTCACCATGGACCTCTACACCAAGATGAGGAAGAAGGCATCAGAGAGAGAGCTCATGATAGCTGGACGGTGAGGGAATCTGGTCTCTGCATAAAACTACTCTGAGGACGGTAGATATAGACAGGAAATACAGATCCCTGCTCTTTGGATTCAGCAAAACTAAAAATATGGTCCTAGAAGGGGGAAGAATCATTAGGGAATATTCAGCCTTTCTCTTTACATGCACTAAATTATAGCCATACTTACTTATTCTTTCCCCCTCTTCATTATCCCTGCACCATATGTATATTTTTAAAAACTGAATACTCCTGTAACCAAACTTTTGTCAAGAAATAGAAATTACCAGGACACCAAACCTCTTCTTGGGTCCCACATTTCCAGAGCTAACAACCGCAACTAGTAACGTCACAAACTGTTCAATCTTTCCAGGTTTGGCTATTTAACTGGTTTAGCTATTTAACTAGAATAATACAGTGGGTTTTCTAATTCACTCATGATTTCAGTCATGTAGCATTGTGCATGAATAGTTTATTCATTTAATCACTGTATAGGCTTCCAATATAGTAATATATTAGAATTCACTGTTCCTGGCCATCTGACTGCGGTATTTCTGTGTATGTCTATTAATGTATGTAAACATGTACTTCTATCAGGGAGATTGGTGTGTGAGTGTGTGGGTGTGTGTGTGTGTGTGTCTTTAATTCTCAACCTACTAATGTTTCTTTTAAATATTCAGTAGTCTTAATTAAGAAGAATTGTAGAAAGTGATCTTAAAAAATAGATATAAATTTTGCAAAAGTGAATGGTAAGAACAACTCTAAATGAAATTTAAGTGATAAAATAACAGACACATCATTTTTCCTTTACACTATCCAGTTTGAGCAATATACCCATGTGTGTTTCCTATGGTGAAAAAGGATTGTGCATCTGTGTGGCTTGGCAACTGAAGTTTATCCATTAGGAAACTGACATTGCTCGTTCTCCGTAGATTGCACACTGAGGAAACCTGGGGGTTGGTGCCCCAGTTCTTCCAGGGTAGAGTTGTGACTTATTTCCGATGATAATAATACATTTTTACCTCATAACAGTATTTTAACAAATTCATTTTAATTTGTTGAAATACTCAAGTTAGGAAGTGTGTGTTACCAGTTCTTGCCACGCCACACAACAAATCAGTACAGCATCTACAGAAAGCTACGGTAGAAGAGCTTTAACAAGTTTACAGTCACGTTGTCTGTAAGGATAGACTACACATTCAAAATATTGAGCTTTTGTGGCACTAGCAGCAATAATGTTAACACATTAACCACTTGGGGTGCAAACGCAAAGAGTTCACCAGACCTGGATCTTGACTCTTTACCAATGAAGTGAGAGTCAGAGAGAGAGACAGAGACAGAGGCAGAGAGAGAGAAACAGAGACAGAGAAGGCCTCTGAATTTCTTGATGGAGAAGGTGCTGGCCTGGATTTCATGGGGCTCAAGCTGGAGTAGTTCCAGTAAAAAATCATAGGCACAAATCCTGTTAACATTTCAAAGATAAATTACTGAGTTTTCGCTAAAATGGAAATTATATCTAAAGCCTACAATTTCACATAACAAAAATATGAGAAAAGCATAGATATTTTTAAAATTTCTTAAGGAGACTTATGACTTGTGAAAAAATAAATAATTAACCACATTCTCTACCATACAGCCATAGTTCTGGGAATAAATTCAGAGATGGATTTTAAAAAGTAACAATGTCTATAGATATCTGAAGTATACTAAAGAAGATTCAGCATGGAGACCCATGGCTCTCTGGGAAAGAAACGATAAGGAATCCATTCTTCTGATAGTCTTAGCCTTCATGAATCCATGTTTTTATTTAGTATTCAAATCGTTTTTGTACGATTGTACTTGTCATCTTGCTACTTGTCCCGGCATTTTCATTACCTAGGATCAATTTCTAGATACTGTGAGGCCCCTGTTTGCATCTATCTTCGACTTGACACCTGTTGTACAGGAGTAAGTGAACAGGACATGATGCCTTAGTCAACAACATAGTCGTGTTAGCACAGAGGAGCACATGAGAGTAACGCAACACAAGTTTACCCAGACGCCGAGAGAAGTGCACCAGGTTCGCTTAACTACAGCAAAGAATTTGATTTTATTCAACGTGAGAGAGAAGGCCCTGGAGCAAAGGGGCAGAGTGTGTGACTTATTTCCAATGGTAATAATACATTTTTACCTCTTAACAGTATTTTAACGAATTCATTTTAGTTGTTGAAAAACTCAAGTTATGAGTATACGTTACCATTTCTTGCCACGCCACACAACATCTGAGATGTTTGATATTTGAATGCTAATCTGTGTAAATTGACTCAGTTTTCCTCAACCTACAGAAAAGGAAAAAGATGAATCTGTTTTATTTATCATGTAAAGTATTAGTGGTGGATAGAAATAATCTAGTGTTATTTCTAATGGAGCTATACATTGAAAAGTATTAGTGAATTGCTGAAATTTTATTTGATTTCATGAATAAATATATAATCGCACAAATAAACATTATAGCTAATTATTGAGTTTACTCGTTCACATTTTACTACAAGGTAATTTTTAGGCATGATATGGGTTAGTGCAAGGTCAAACAGCTTGACTTTCCTTGGAAAACCAATGAAAGAGCAGAAGATTAACTTCAGGAATGGCAGACGCCTACACAATGCTTTTGCTTCATCTTTGAATCACTGTGTTTTCCTGATAGGGTATTTGGCATTGTTCTAATCGTCATCAGCATCCTGTGGGTCCCTTTTATACAGGCATCACAAAATGGACAGCTATTTCATTACATAGGATCATTTGCTAGCTACATTGGGCCTCCAATTAGTGCTGTCTTCATGCTTGCCATCTTCTGCAAAAGAGTCAATGAACAGGTAAGTGAAAATGAAGAAATACATTTGCAAGAATGGGATAAAAAAATTAGAATTTCTTTTGGAATAGAAAAAGATTCTTTTTTGTTTGCTTGTTTGTTGTTGTTGTTGTTGTTTGTTTTGGGGGGTTTTGTGGGTTTTTTGTATTTTTCAGACAGGGTTTCTCTATGAAGCCTTGGCTGTCCTGGAACTCATGCTGGCCTCAAACTCACAGAGATCCACTTGCCTCTACCACCTTGAGTGTTCCACACCAATCTGGAAAAGAAATGCTTTTACTCAAGCACTGTGGTCCATGCCTATGGATCCAGAATTTAATTTAGAAACTTGTGCCAGGAAGACATCTTGAATTTGTAAGTTCAAGACCAACCTGGACAATACGGTGACACCCCATCTCAAAAGTAATGCATTCAGTCCAACCCGGGTCTATCACTTCAGGCCCATTGCAACCTCAATTGTGGTAAGCCACAATGTATAGTGCTCACAAAAGTGTATGTCTAGGCAGTGTACATTCATATTAAACTCTTAGCATTTTTCACAAACTGTGTGCATTCATTGTAAAGTTTTTAAACACACACACACACAATTTTTCAAGACAGGTTTCCAAGGTCCAGTCATAGTTTTACCATATAACAATACTGACAGCAAACAAATCAGTCAACTATGTAATACAAAAAGAGCTGCAGTGCCTACCTTATTTGAATGCTGAGATGGTACAAAAAGATATGTAAAATGTTTACCAAAAAAAATCAACCATGCTAGTACTAACTTGAATATATTAAATGCTATTATTCTATAAGTGATTGATTCGTATAGACCGTTATCTTAA
Source organism: Meriones unguiculatus (assembly GCF_030254825.1). Classification (NCBI taxonomy): domain Eukaryota; kingdom Metazoa; phylum Chordata; class Mammalia; order Rodentia; family Muridae; genus Meriones; species Meriones unguiculatus. Next base: position 10,367,177 of record NC_083363.1, read on the forward strand.
TCCATTACCTCTTCTGAAGAGTTGTCTATTAACAGGGTCTTTGGGTGAGAAACAAGTATGGAGAAGCTGATGCCTGCTTTTCCTGCCCTGTCTAACTAACTAAAGTGCTGGGATTCAGATGCAGTCTCCCCAAGTCTCCTGCAGTCTAAAGCTCACATCCCTGACCCCCATGCCTTGCTATTTCCTGAGAGCAGAACTGAGAGCTTGTGTTTCCATTACCATCTATCACTGAGAGAAAAGAAAAGATTTGACTTGTCAAACATACCTATTTTCAGCCCTGAAAGTCATGTAAGCCATAGATCTGCTTATTTGGTGAAATAAATAGCAAGTGTTTAAATCTATAGATTGGAAAACTAAAGTGAAGAAAATCTCATCTTTGGTGAGAGAGGACAGAGTTCTGGAGTTGAGACAAATTAAAATGTGATGTCTAGGATTTAGAAATTAAGAGCAGTCATTCCAAAATATGTACATCATAATGTAAGCCAGTTGCACCTGTAGGTGTATACAAATGGCACTTGTCAATAATGAATAGAATGGAATAGTAATAAATGCACAACAGAGATCAGGAGTTAAGAGCACTCGCTGCTCCTGCAGAGGACCCAGGTAGGTTTCCAGCACCCACACTTGGCAGCTCTCATCCACCTGTAACTCCAGGTTCAGGGAATCGAACTCCCTCTTCTGGCCTCTGCAGGTACTTCACACACGTTACACATACAAATAAGCAGACATACGCACATATATGTAAATAAAAATCAGTAAATGTTGACAGGTTATTAATATTTAATATTGATTTACATTTATAGTAAAGCAGCAGTTACTCCCTAACCAGCTATATACACAACTAACCACACAGAGAGACTAGGGTTTATTTAGTTAGCCTAGAACACAATGCTGCACAATAATTACTCCAGCCTAAATCCCGAAGCTATTATAGTTTCTTCCCATTAAGATTTCCTATGTTATACTTGCTTTCTAATCATATCCTAGGCCCTATTAATTTTTCCATATGTTTCCTAGTATTCTTGTCACCTATCCTTGTCCTTTCTTCACCCTTCACTGGCCTACGATGTCTCACCCTCCTCTGTATTGCTCAGCATTGGCTGGTTGGCTTTTGTTGACAATGCAGAGAATAAATGGTGCCATGTTTACACACACTAGAGACAGGAGTTGCTTAGAATAAGCATCAAAATGCAATGTTTACATTGAAACCAGATAGTGGGGCAGGGAATCAACATTTGAATAAACAAAGGTAAACTGTACCCAGTCCACAAGAACATTATGCCAACAAATAAATTTTAAATTGTTCTGGTATTGAGACACAAAGACAGCAATAGCTTATTGCTAAAGACATATTTTGAGCTTTCCTTACTCTGAAAAACTTCTTGACTTTTTCTTAAGGGAGCCAGCAAGCAGAATGGTAACTTTTTTCTTTCTTTCTTTCTTTCAGGGAGCATTCTGGGGGCTAATGGTTGGACTTGTGATAGGCCTTGCCCGTATGATTCCTGAGTTTATATATGGAACAGGCAGCTGCTTGGCTCCCAGTAACTGTCCCAAGATTATCTGTGGAGTGCACTATACATACTTTGCCATCATTCTGTTTTTTGTGTCCATAGTAGTAATCCTGGGAGTCTCCTTCCTAACGAAGCCAATTCCTGATGTTCACGTGAGTAATGAATGATGACTTCATGCTCATTTAAAAATAACCTTTCTTCCTAACACTGTTGGTTATGATACAGGCTAAGGCAATGGAACCATTATAATACTAGAGCTAGAATCCAAATAAGCAACAGCTTCACAGCTAGCATATGCAAAGCACCAGAGAATGAAGATGTAAGAGATTAGGAAATGAACTGGAAATTAAAAATCTTCCTGACAGAGCTGGGGCATAACTCTATGCCACTGTTTCTGTATACCAGAATGACAGCACTTGGTGTTGCCTAAGAGACCAGGAAACACCACAGAGCAGAAGAGGCACCTGGGCAGGGTCAACTTAGGAGAAACAACAAAAAACATCCACAATATGATCAGAGATAAAATGCACACAGCAACAGGGATGAGAACATAGAACATGTGATATTCATTTTTTTGTCATTCAAATTGCCCATAAAAAAGACAAATAATATTCTGTGTTGGTAAGAAAGTAGTAAATTCCCACAATCCACAGTTTTTAGTAAATACATGAAGCTTGCTAAGAGGGAAATTTGCAGTTGCCAATTTTTAAATTCTTCTATGTATGGGTAAAATATTACACTTTTAGTAGTTTATTTAAAATATATACAAAAGTAGAAAAATACGATTATTTTCTACATGAAAGTTTCTAATAGAAAAAAGGACAATCCAGATTTTTTTTTTTCAATGCAGTTTATTCAGGAACCTTGAACAATCCTCGGACCCTGGGGAAAGAAGATTTTTTATCATTAAGAGAATAAGTATGTAAATGAGGAAGCACTAATACATATTTAATCATGTTCATAGCGTGACTGAATCAGGAAAAGACACGCAGACTATTACAGCATGTTGTACTATCATTTTTTGATATATAGAGAGACACAAATACATATAAAAAGGAAAAATTTGAACATGAATCTGAGCTGAGCATGGTAGTACATACCTTTAATACCAGCACTCAGGAGGCAGAGGCATTTTGATCTTTGTGAGTTCCAGGACAGACAGAACTGCATAATAAAAAACTGTCTCAGAAATAAATAAATATATATATGAACCTGTAATTCTCAACAAAATTACCTGTAGAACGGAGCAAACTGTAGGAATCTGGAAAATGTTAATCTTTTGAAAATATGTATACTCATTATTTAGTGACATTGTTTCAGTTTATTTCCAGCTCGTAATAATACTTCTATGTAGTTTGTGTTTATCATTCACATTCTTTAATATCATTCTTACATGCATCTATACTGAAGGAGTAGCCAGTACAAAATGTCCACTTTGGAAACTTGAAACATTTGGCTGCTAAAATAAAAAAAAAAAAGGAAAAATTAAAAAAAAATTATTAATGACATGTTACCAGAATCTGTTACTAAATACTTACATTTGATAGTGGAATTGAATAAAAATAACATAAGAAAGCATGTAATTACAAAGAATAATGTAATGTGAAATTATATGGCAGTAGGAATAATAACATTACTAATTTTTAAGAACTTGTCTCAAGGATCAATGAGATCATCATTGTGTTTAAATATATTATGAGTTTTTAGCTTCTGATGTAGACTAATTAGCATCAAGAGCTATTTCACAGATAACCATGAAAACTGTTGCAAACTCATGTAGAAAAGGAGTAATGAAACACCCCTCATGCTCTAGCGGGGCTGTGATTTTGCCAGATCCAGATAGTTTCTGCAAGTGTGTAACATCTGGCATTCTGGGGACTCTTCCAAGGGTATATAAATGCCAGTGCCTCCAGAAGGCTATTGGTTGTAGTTGTTCAAGTAGTCACGTGCAAAGAAGAAACGAGAAGAAATTAGATATTTTGACAGCAAAGCTCAAACTCGCCCCAAGGAATTCAACACACCCAATCAGCAGGAAGTAGTCTAAGGATAACAATGCCCTCTTTCCCCTCTATCCTTTTTTCTCTCCTATATATGTTAGAGGGCTGAAAGGGTGGCATAAGGGTAGAAGAAAGAAAAACCCACAATGCAGCCAAAAGTCTGGCTACAAACAACAAAAAGATTTAGTATGAGAAATGCTATTTTTAAGAGTTTATTACGGTATAACATAGAAGCACATAATTTTTATGTCAATAGCAATAAAGCAAGTAAATCTTCACCAACTAATGCAAGAAAGCCATAGATAAAATTGACATGGCTGAAAATATGATTACAAATTTAAAGCCTATTGATCCTTAAAACAATTTTCTTAGAATGGCCCAAGACTGGTAAGCATACAATTTAAATCTGTGGCAAAAAAAAAATTATAAGAATGTCATATATGTTATTTACTTTTTGTTGTTGTTGTTCTTTTGGTTTTTGAGACAGGGCTTCTCAGTGTAACCTTGCTAGCTGTCCTGGACTCACTTTGTAGATCAGAAAGTCCTTGAACTCAGAGAGATCCACCTACCTCTGCCTCCCCAGTGCTGGGATTAAAGGTGTATGCCACCATGCCCAGCTTACTTTCAATTTTTAAAATATTTTTTGAGACAGAGTGTCACTGTATAGTCCTTGTGGCCTGGACTTTGCTATTAAAGATAGGTTGATTTGGAATTGACAGATCTCTGCCTGCCTCTGCCTCCCAAGTGCTGGGATTAATTAACAAACATGAAGATCAAGCATGAACAAATAAATTATACCACAGATAGCCAACAAAATGATATCAAACAGTTAAAATAATTGTTGATAGAAGTTTGTAGGTGAGTGAGGAAAGGCACATGAAAAGGTGAAATTCAAAAACAATTCACAGATACTATCTAAGAATGATGGATCCTGAGAACGAACTTAATACAAACATTTTATAGTAACTATTAGACCAAATCAAAGTCATCAGGATGCAGCACTGACAAAGGCAAGACAGGACAGAACAGCAATTGCAGCTGAGGTTCTGTGTAGGATCGCTGCATCTGTGCCTTTCCTGACATCACAAACCCAGAAGTAGGAGTCTAAGAATACTGTTTGGAGTTGTGAACAAATGCTAGAGTTAAAAACAAGCAATTCAAAATAGTTGATGTGTTTTGCTGAGAGAGTTTGTAAGAGACCTTTCCTTCTAACCTATACTGTTCTGGCACAGTTATGTTTTTAAAACCATACATTAAGCAAGGTATTGTTGGAACATGTTTGTAAATGTCTTCATCACTAATAAACTTGTGTGTTGTCTATGGCTAGCTATACCGCCTGTGCTGGAGTCTTTGGAACAACACAGAAGAACGCATTGACTTAGATGCAGAAGAGAAACCTCTAGAAGATGACAGTGCTCCTGAAGAACGTAATATTTGGCTTACATCTCTTACTGTGTATAGTTTGGCTATATGGGCTTTTATGGGTTATGTTTGTTTTTAAACCCACTAAATTCAGCTTCTGAGATTTACATGTGTAGGTGTTTAAAAACTAAAAATTTTAAAACATATGCTCAATATCTAGGTCTACTGATCATTAAATATGAAATCCATTTATTCATCTTCAGTCTCTCTGCCTGTCTATCCATCATGTGATTATGAAACTGAGTGCCAGCTGCCAAAATAACAATTAATTACAGACTGCCTGTCTCTAATTACATATTGTACTCAACAAATCAGTCTCAATTGGTTATGCCTGAGTGTCTGACATCATCTCCTCTCCACCCTTGTTCTTCAGTATTCTCCCTAACACATATTCTACTCAGGGAAGGCAGATTCCTTCATAGTCCTGATAAAGACTAAGCTAGCCTGTTTTATCAATGAGCTAACTTTCAGGTTTGTTTCTCTTCATTGTTATCCTACTACCTTCTTTCATGACCTTTTCTCATTGGTATATCCTTCCACTAACAGTATTTGGGATTACTCTATTAAATACAATTTTATATTAGGTTAGATTACAATTGGGTATTTCATTAATTTTCAGCCTCTTTTAGATACAAAGGTCATATACTTCTAACACCCCCCCAATAGTTTTGACACATTTCACAGATTTCTGCTTTGTCTTTAATGATTTATTCATAGATCATACCATTTAGAAACATGTCTTAATTTTTCCAGAGCCACAATGAACAGCTTTGCACAAAATGTTTTTGTATATGATCCCCTGTACCACTGGTACATATTTTTAAAAGTCTGACTGAAGGCTGAGAGTATTCTCCATACATGAACCATCTGCCACTGTTCTTTTAACTGTTTCCTTCTTCTAGCATGTTTACATGAGGTTGTTGGTGGCCTTATCTTCTATTTTTAAAACCTTATTGTGACATGTCAGTTCCCCATCCTCAGTTTCCACTTATTTTTCTTCTGTTTATTGGATTCTTAGCATGCAGAGTTTTCTATTTTATATAATCAGATTTAACCATACTTTCCCATATAGTCCCCTGACGTTTGCTCACAGCCATTTGTAGGGCAGCAACAGCGTTTTCCATATCCTGTCTTTGGTGATGACTTATTGATTCTTCTTGTTACAGATGAATCTGAGCAATCCAGTGGATGTCTTAAGAGAGCATGTAGCGTATTCTGTGGTTTGCAGAACAAAGGGCCTAAGCTAACCAAAGAAGAGGAAGAAGCCCTGAGGAAAAAATTCTCAGACACATCTGAGAAGCCCTTTTGGAGAAATGTAGTGAATATCAATGCCATCATCCTCTTGGCTGTGGCTGTCTTTGTCCATGCCTATTTTGCCTGAACCCTGAACGAAGCAAAGGACTGAGTTTTCTTTTATAAAGTCTGTCATGTGACAAAGTAGATGACCAATTGGAAATGTTGTGCAATTAGATTGCTACACATATGATTTCTTGCTTTTATCATGCCTTTGTGTTAATCAGTTGAAAGATTCTTTTTTCCAGGTCTATTTAGATGGAAATAAAAACGTATATATTTAAGATACATACCATGGTGATTTGATATGTACACACTTTGAAATGATAATCATGACCAAATTAATATACCTATCATCTGCTTTGGTCATCTTTTGTGTTCTTAAGGATGACAATATTTAAGATGTGCTCACTTAGTAAACTTCAGTTTACAATAGCATTTTTTTAAGTATAGTCACTATAATTTGCATAAATTCCCAGAATTCTTTTTGTGTCCAAAATTGTATGCCCTTTGATCAACATCTAACTATTTCAAACTTTATAACTATGAAAACTCACTATTGACTGGATATGATGTGAAGTCTTAATGAATTAATTAATATCCCATGGTTGCAAAGCAAGCTTGCCTTCTTCTAGGCATATCTTCTAGAACAATTTATCCTTAGCAATTGTTTCTGTGGGGCAGACTTCCTTATGTGCCCATACACACATTTGTAATGCATGTGTATATTCTACTTCCCTGAAAAGGAAATTTAAATGTCGTAACAGTGAATGAATTAAAAAGCTTGACCTTGTCTTTAATGGAAATCTGTACCATCATATTCATTATTTTTTCCCCTCTTTCTCCCTCTCACTCCCATTCCCTCTCTCTCTTGCCTCAGTCCTAGAAAGGTTATGTGGCTCATTTATATTCACACAACCTGTTACCGGGCAGAGTATGGTCATCAATCCACATTTTCCAATTCTACATGCCTTTATGCAAAACCTCATGGTTCATTTTTAGTGTGCGTTTCAATATTTAATGCTAATAGAAACAAATGGATTTGGCTACATATATTACAGTTTGGTTGAAAACAAAAAAACTGTCTGTAGCTAGGCATGGTGGCACACACCTTTGATCCCAGTACTCAGGAAGGTAGAGGCAGTTGGATTGATGTGAGTTCCAGGCCAGCCTGGTCTACAGATCAACTCCAGAACAGCCAAGGCTGTTACACAGAGAAACCCTGTCATGAAAAACAAAAACAAAGCAACAACAACAAAAAAGACAGTCTGTACCATTACCATGTAATTGATGTATACTAGAACATAACAACTTTTTCAAAACATTATGGATGCTTGAAACACACATAGGAGCCTCTCTCCCATCCCTCACCCATCAACACACAGACTGGCCTAACTCAGGACCCACAGCTCACAAACTGGCCTTGTCTATTAAGTTCAACTTCCCCTCTCCCATCTGAGTGACATCCAAGAAAATACAAATGTATGGCTGAGTGAACCAAGAAAGACAATCACAGAGATTCGCCTGCCTCTTCCTCTGAGAGTGCTGGGATTAAAGGCGTGTGCCACCACATCCCCACCTTAGGTCTACTCTTGTTGCATCTTGTTAGGCCACTTTCAGGTGATACCACTGGGAGACCTGCTCTTTTTTAAAGGGAAACTGAGGAGCAGTGGATCTGGGGAAAAGGAAAGGAAGGGACTTCTGGGTAGGGGAGGTTGTAGTGGGGTTGAATTCTACAAAAAGGAGGGGGTGGGGACCTAGCAGTGATAGCACATGCTTTTAATCCAAGCATTCAGTAAGTAGAGGCAGGCAGATCTCTGTGAGTTAGAAGGTAGCCTGATCTACAGAGTGAGTTCTAGGACAGCCAGGGCTACACAGCAAAAGCAAAACCCTGTCTTGAAAAAAAAAAAAGAGAAAAAGATATTATATCCAGAAAACTAGTCTCAAACAGAACACAGAAAACAGTACTCCAGAGTAAAGAAAGAAATGAACATAGCCCAGAGCATGTAAGAAGGAAATAAATGGGGAAAGCAAAGTATAATGAAGAACTCAAAAAATGAAAAACAAGCAACAACAAAATGACTGCAATCAACAGACAGTTTTAAAAAATAACTATAAATATCAGTGGCCTCCATTCACCAAGAAAAAAAAAAACATAGACTAGCTGAATGAATTAAGAAACAAAATGAATCTTTATGTTTTCTACGAGATACTCAGGTTTTTTAAAAAAAGAAAAAAAGGCACCACCTTGAAATGAAAACATGAAAAAAATTGTTCCAATCAAAGCAATCAGATGCTGCTATTCTAGTGTCTGATAGAACAGACTTCCAACTAAAACCAATCAAAAAAGATAAAAGCGTTATACTTGATTCTAATCAAGAGAATAATTAATCAAGATGACATTCAAATCCTAGCCATATATGCACCAAGCTTCATCAGAACTGTACTACTGAATTTAAAGACACAAAATTACATCAATCCATTAGGAGTATGGGATTTCAGTTCTCTACTTCTTCCAAAAGACAGATCATGTATCTAGACTGAAACATTAGAAATGAATGGTCTTCCACATCAAATGTATATAAGACACTACAGAACAGAGATAGCTACAGAATATTCCACCCAAATGCCAAAGGATACACAGTCTACTCAGCAGCTCCTGGAGTGGTAGCCCACAAATATCCACCCTTAATTACTGGGCCAAGGTTCCTGATATGGCTGGTGGAGGAATTAAACCAGGATCAGTGGGGAGGGCCAACAGCAAGACCTCAGCTGTGACAATTTTATTGAGAGCAATCCCATTTTATACCCTGATCAGAAACAGAATACAGTGGCAATTGTCAGGATGAAGGTGGTTGCAGTTGCCAAGGTACAATGACATTTGCAAGCTATACAGGATACACAGGATTAATGTCTAAGAGCAATTGTCCTGTCAAGTTTCTAAATGCTTCATTGACGTCTAAGGGACATTAAGAAACACAGAGGCAGCCTGAACGCTTCATTGCCTGAGGGAGTGCCTCTGTTTCTCAGGAACTGAAAAATTGAGTATCCCAGATGCCATGAACTCTGACATGACAGACCTATGATGCATGCTTCTCAAAGCAGCTAGACCAGGTTGACCCCTTGATTCCCTGCAGTAGCCTCCTCTAAAATAGACCATATCTTGGCACACAAAACAAATCATAGCACATTCAGGAAGACTTAAATAACTCCATGTTTTCTATCTGACTGTAATAAAACTTAAAATCAACAGCAAACAAATATCATGGGGATTGAACGCCTCATTTTTAAATGATACATGGATCAAAGAAAAATTCAAATAGAAAATTTAAACTTCCTGAAACTAAATTACAATGAAAACACAAGACAAAAAAAGAAAAAAAAAAAAAGCCTCTCGGACACATTGAAAGCAGTCCTTTGAGAGAAATTTATAGATGTAAAATGCCTACTTGGGGCTCTACACTTGAGAACTGCTACATCTATGACAGTGTGGGCCTGAGCTGGAGCTTGTAATAAAGACCCTACTGCATTTGCATCAGAATCGGCTCCTTTGGTCTTTGGGGTCTGTGAGACTTGGGCATAACATCTTGGGGGCTCATCAGGAATTCCCACGATCCACCCCAAACCCCCAAATCAAAGGGTAGAGGACCAACCAGTAAGCGTCTTACCTGTCCCAGTGTTCCTCTAGTTTCTGTTTGGGGCCTCGAGGCAAAATCTGTAATCTTGTGTGGTCAGACAGGCTAGGGCGGATGCACTAGACAACTGTGGCCACAGGGGCCTGGAAGACATTCCAGACCTCGTTGGAGGGGATGGAGGACCCCTAATTTCTGTAATCTCTGGAGAAGGACAAAGAGGGTCACTCCCACCACTGTCCTACTTTTGGTTTTTCTGCTCACGAGCTGTGGGATCTGTTGTCTGGCTCTGTGTGTCTTTCTGGTTGACTGTCTTGTCTGTCACTGCCTAATTTTTTTGTGACTGAGACTGATGAAATGAGACAGACTCCTTCTAACCCCCTAGACTTAATTCTTGCCCATTTCAGGGAAGCTCAAACCATGCTGCACAGACTGGTGGTGGCAGTGTTGAGGAGGTGCCAAGGGATGGTTACTGTATCTGGAGCCCCAGGCTTGACACCTCTGCCACTGCGCTGGCCTCTGGTCTGGTGGAGCTTGACAGAGCCCATGTGGGGTATGCTGCTGCTCCCTCACTCTGCTCTGCTCCTGTCTCTCTCGTGCTCATGTCCAGTCTGCTGGTCATGTTGAGTCTACTTCTCTCTCTCTTTGCTTTGGACTCTTCCAGATTGTTTGAAGGCAGATTCCTGAGTCCAGCCATCTCAGGGACAAGTTCCATCTTGCTGGTGAGAGAAACAAAGGATTAAGAACCAGTGGGTATTGTTTTAAAGTTTAAAGCACAAGCCTGAACCAAGGCCAGCCAAGTACAGATATGTCCAGCCACCTTTAGGGAAGAACTGGCCTTAATGCACTGAGGGGAAGAACTAGCTTTCCTGCACTCTTTTCCGCCCAATAGTTATACAGTTGCTAGGAAACAGGCCCATATGACCAGGCCAGAACTGTTTGTAGTCTTGGCGCCTAAAATGGACCAATCATTTCAAAAGTCAATCTCCCTTACCCGATCAAGTAACGCCAAAGCATGTAAGTCCCTGCTTGCGGTTTTGCCACATAAAAACCTTGCTCCCAAAAAAAAAAAAAAAAAAAAAAACAAAACAAAAACAAAAAAAAAAAACTTCCTCCCCTAGATTTCGCGGCCACATTCCTCTCCTGTTTCCACAGGAACTTTGCTTCCCATGTTTGAAGGCATATGCAATTTTTAAAAAACCTCATGTATTTACAGCAGAGTCTACTCCTGGTCTTTCGGGGTTCATGAACTCGGTACAGCAATGGCAAGGCCAAAACTGAGTTCATATTCTCAGGCCCCAGTAGCCAATGCCTATCCTGCTTCTTCAGGTGTTTCCATGTTTGCCTGAAAACCAGTAAAGAATGTGAAGGAGGAAGTTGCCATTATCTATTAACTGAGCTAAGGTGTGCAAGTCATAACTATGTTGCCTGTCTTGACTTAAGTAACAAAGTGGAACTGGCCCACTCCTTTGTTCCTTTATCACTCTGAGCTCAGGACCAAAGGTCTAGGCTTTTCCTGCAATTAGAGAGAATCTAAAGACAAGCATAGTTCTCCCTGCTCAGCAGTCAGCTGGCGGTGGACTCTGCCTCAAGCACTGACCTCTCTGCTTGGCTAAGGCAGTGAATGCCCCAAGCACAAGCCTCTGAGCTGTGTATCTGAAACAGGACAGGTGGGCCTGCTGGGGCTGCACCTGTGCCTGGGTAGGGGTAGCCCAAGCAGGTGCCTGACTGAGGCTGCAGAGGTAGCTACCCCAAGTACAGGCATCCCTGCCCAGCAGCCAAACAGTAGACATCACTGAGCTGATGGATCTCCTACATCTCATTGCCCCTGAGGGCCCAAATCTGAGAGTAGAGAACAGGGGGAACCCCTGTGCTTTCTGGTTAGGTCTGCAAGCAAGTGACTGTGCCTTTAAGTTAGTGCTTGCAGAGCCCCAGATACAGGGCCCCTCTACAACAGTAGCCAGACAACAGATCCCTCCTACCCACATCCCCACTGTGGACAACATAGGGATCCTTGGGACAGCATTCTCAACATTGAAGCCCCTGTTCTGTGGGTCCACCAGTGGATTCTAGGCAAACAATACCAGGAGCCCAGAGAGATCTGAATACCAGGACTACAGTACAACATGCCTGTAGGCCACTGAGGTATTCAGGGCACCTGCACATGTGTGTTGCACCCACAAACAGCAACAGTACCCACAACCTCTCCCGAACTTAAGCACCTTCCAGGCGTCTACATAGTCTAGGCACAATGCCACACACATGCCCATGCTTGTACATACATGCCTGCAACCTTCCTCCCTTAGCTACAGATGAAATACCAACATCCACTCTCAAACTAGTGGACCTTCCTCTTCTTCCTGAAGAACACTCCAGACACCAGAGATAGACGGACATAGTCTGAAGTACAGACGCCAGGAACAAACAGCAAAGTTTATATAGATAAGCAGATGACAAGAAGGCGGCTTAAGAACAATCCAGCAAAAATCAGGACATCACAGTCCACTAACAAACCCAAAACTCAATGGATATGCTAATTCATCGAATCACAGGAAAATTATTTTAAAGCTATGCTTATTCAGTTATTAGAGGTACATAAATAGGAAAAGAACAAAGCTCTCAAAGAAACACAGGCAAATGCAGCCAAACAAACAGAGGCACAAGGAAACGAACAATTAAAAATACAGACAATCATAGAAAGACAGGAATCCACATTCAAACAGATAAAGGAAATGGTGCAAGACATGAAAACAGAATTAGAATCAATAAAGAAAACACAAACAGAGAAAACTCTGGATCTGGAGAACTTAGAGAAAAAAATCAGAAACCACAAAGGTAAGCATCACCAACAGAATACAAGAGATGGAAGAGAGAATCTCAGGTGCTGAAGATACAGTTGCAGAAAATGATACAACTCTCAAAGAAAAAGTAAAATTGGAAACGTTCCAAACAAAAACATCCAAGAAATCAAGGACACCATGAAAATTAAATTAAGAATAATAAGAATAGATGAAAAAGAAGATTCCAGGCTCCAAGGTTCAGAAAATATTTTCAAGAAAATCATAAAAGAAGATTTTCCCAACTTAAAAAGAGAAATGTCCATAAACATACAAGAAGCCTACAGAACACCAAATAGACTAGACCAGAAAAGAAACTCCTCAAGTCACATCATAGTCAAAACACTAATCCTACAGAACAAAGAAAAATATGAAAAGGAGCAAGGGAAAAAGGCCAAGCAACATATAAATGTAGACCTATCAGAATCATACCAGACTTCTCAAGAGAAACTATGAAAGCCAGAAGGGCCTGGGCAGATATCATGCAGACTTTAAGAAACCACAGATGCCAACACAGACTACTATACCCAGCAAAGCTTTCAATCAACATAGGTGGAGAGAACAAAATATTCCGTGCCAAAACTAAACTTAAACAATATCTACACAGCAATCCAGCCCTACAGAAGATACTGGAAGGAAAACTCCTATCCAAAAAAACAGCTACACCCAAGAAAACATAGGATGTAGATAACTATACAACAAAAAACTAAAAGAAAACAAGCAATGAAACACAGTAACACCACCAACTCCACAATAAAAGAAACTAACATTCATTAGTCACTATTATCTATCAACATCAATGGACTTAACTCGCCAATGAAAAGACAGACTAACAGAACAGTTGCAGAAACAGGATCCAACATTCTGCTGCATCCAAGAAACATAGCTCTGCAACAAGGATAAACACTACGGCAGAGTAAAGGGCTGGAAAAAATGTTCTTCAAGAAAACGTACCAAAAAAACAAGCTGGGGTACCTATCCTAATATCAAACAAAATAGACTTTCAACCAAAACTAATCAAAAAAAAAACAAAAAAGGAGAAGGGTGCACTTCATTCTCATCAAAGGAAAAATCCACCAGGAAGACATCAAAATCCTGAACATTTATGCCCCCAATACAAGATCATCTGCATTTGTAAATGAAACATTATTAAAGCTTAAATCACACATCAATCCCAAAACCTTAATAGTGGGAGACTTCAACATTCCACTCTCACCAAGGGACAGATCATATAGACAGAAGCTAAATTGGGAATACATACAGAGGCCCTAAATCAAATGGACCTAATAGATGTCTACAGAACTTTTCACCCAAACTCAAGAGTATACCTTCTTTTCAGCACTTTAAGGAACCTTCTCAAAAATTGACCATATAGTCAGGCAAAACGCAAGGCTCAACAGCTACAAGAAGATTGAAATAATCCCTTGTATCCTATCAGACCACCATGGCCTAAAACTAGACCTCAACAACAATAGAAATAATAAAAATCCTACATAAACATGGAGACTAAACAAGGCTCAATGATCAATGGCAGCATGATCAAGGAAGAAATAAAAAAAGAAATTAGAGACTTCCTAAAATTTAATGTAAATGAAGACACAACTAACCCAAACTTATGGGACACAATGAAAGCAGTGCAAAGAATAAAGTTCATAGCACTAAGGGCCTCCAGAAAGAAGTTTGAGACATCTCATGAAAGCAACTTACCATCACACCTAAAAAAAAGAAGCAGACACATCCAAGAGAAGTAGAGTATTGGAAATAATCAAACTCAGAGCTGAAATGAATTTGAAACAAAGAAAACAATACAAAGAATCAATGAAACCAAGAGCTGGTTCTTTGAGAAAATCAACAAGATAGACAAACCCTTAGTCAAACTAACAAAAAGTCAGAGAGAAACTATCCAAATCAGCAAAATCAGAAATAAAAAGGGGGACATAATGATACACTAAGGAAACAGACTGACATAATGATATATTGAGGAAATCCAATCATTAGGCCTTACTGCAAAAGCCTATATGCCACAAAATTTGAAAATCTAAATGAAATGGACAATTTTCTTGATAGATTCCATTTACCAAAATTAAATCAAGATCAGGTAAACAAACAGTCCTACATCCATCAAGGAAACAGAAGCAGTCATCAAAAGTCTCCCTGCCAAAAAAAGCCCAGGGCCAGATGGTTTCAGCACAGAATTCTACAAGACCTTCAAAGAAGAGCTAACTCCAATTCTCTTCAAACTATTCCACAAAATAGAAACAGAAGGAACAGTACCAAATTCATTCTATAAAGCCCCAGTCACCTTGATACCTAAAGCACACAAAGGCCCAAACAAAAAAAGAGAACTTCAGACCTATCTCTCTTATGAACATTGATGCAAAAATACTCAAAAAAAAAAAAAAAGCACTTGAAAACCGAATCTAAGAACCCATAAAAGATATCCACCATCACCCCAGGCATGCAGGGGTGGTTCAATATACAAAAATCCATCAATGTAATCCACCATATAAACAAACTGAAGGAGGAAAACCAATGACCATCTCCTTAGATGCCAAAAAAACATTTAACAAAATCCAACACCCGTTCATGTTTAAAGTCTTGGAGAGATCAGGGATTCAATGCACATACTTAAACGTAGTAAAGACAATATACAGCAAGCCTATAGACAACATCAAACTAAACAGAGAGAAACTTAAATCAATCCCACTGAAATCAGGGACAAGGCTGCCCACTCACTATGTCTCTCTTCAACTTAGTACTTGAAGTCCTAGCTAGAGCAACAAGACAACTAAAGGAGATCAAGGGGGATAAAAATTGGAAAGCAAGAAGTCAAAGTATCACTACTTGCATATAGAGCCCCCTATCAGGATTTCTGTGTCCAAAATGTCAGCCAAAAGAACAACGTCCAATTTTCCTTAAGGGGGTTTGGATAGGTTTTTGGTTGTTTTCTGTGGCTATGAATATTTATTGTCATTGGGAGATGGTTATAAATTATTAATGGTCTTATTCAGAGAGAAAACAAGGTTAGACTCTGGGATTTCTCTCTTGCCACCGGCCTGCAGTGACACCTGAATACCACCTGAGTGAAGGCTGGGGAAAAGGGGTAGGGCGACACAAAGAAGGACACCAAGTCTAGGTTCTGATCAAGGTGTCATTTATGAATGTCAGGTTAACACTTAAACAGCAGGAAAGTACAAGCAGTTTCTCACGGAGGCAACTTTACTTGGCCAAAACATACGAGGGCTCACTCAAGGTTACACAGAACCCGATGTCTGGTTACCATGTTTGCACAGAATTTATTGTCTAGTTCTCAGGGTCAGAGCCCTCTGCTGTGGAACTGCTGGGGTCAATCTCTGAGACACCAAGCTTTAGATTAGAGCCAGAGCCAAGAGGCCGAATTCCACTGTTCAGGCACTCCAATTTTGCCATTAACTCCAAACAGGCTGCAACACTCTCTTTTCCTTTTTCTTTTCTCTATCTTTCTTTTTTAGATAAGGAGAAAAGGGGTTGAAAAGAAAGGGGAATACAGGGATATTTTATAGGAATAAAAAAAAGTAGATTATTGAATCTACTCAATTTAAGTTTTATTTGTTATTCTCAAATAAGGTTATTTTTAACTCTGGGATAGGATTTTGTATATTTGCTCAAAAATAAGTCTATTTTAATACATTGGTAAATTTTAGTATATTGAAATTCAAGCTTACTTCTAATATTTTTAAACTACTATTACCAACTGTTTAGGGTATTAGGTAATGCAAGTTAATTGTTAGTTAATCAACTCATAGCCATGTCAGACACTAGTCTAATTCATCATAGGAGTATACATCCTAGGTGTAACAGATTTTGTAGATTAACAGATAGATTTTGTAGACAGATTGATTACATAAAGACAGGTAGTCTTCAAAAACTTCAGAGACCTACAAAATATGGCATTTATAAATGTATTATTTTAAAGATTCTTTGACAATGAGACAGGACATCTCCTGGTAGCACCCTGCCTACCTCAAAGATTATTAGCATCGAAGAACCTCCATATGGAGATGACTTCAAAAGGAGCCAAGCAGGCAAAAAGAAAATGACCTCGTTTCATGACAGACAGAATTCTGCCCAAAATGGGAAAGCTTAAATTCAGGATAAGTCGATTGCTGAATTCTGACACGACAGGGTAAGCAAGTCCTAAATGGTTCCTGCTTCACATATATGTCTGTCAAATATACTGAGCCAGAAGGCTAAAGACAGCTCCAAAGTTATAGAGTTCTGGGTGATTATTCAGGCAGCAAAATGTCTCTGCCAATTTTTTATTTTTATTTTTTTGGAAGCTGTTAACATGCACTTCCTATTAATTCCAGTAATTAATTTTATTCCTTCTCAAGTCTCTGGTGGGGTTAAAGACCATATAGTTACAGTTCCACAATTAAGCTTAAGTTGTTTAGAATTTAAGAAAATGTTTTCATATAGGTAATACCAATAAGGCTAAAAATTAATTTAGGTGTAAACTTATCAAGATAAGATAATCAATCACTTTCTCCTAAGCTGCCAAATACACATGGACTGGATATTCCATATGTAAATCTTACCTAATAGTTTTCATAACTTTTATATTATTATTGTATCAAAAGAAAAGGAGCCTTTTCTTTTAGGGGGGAAATGTTGCTATAATGCTTTTGTGGAATGTATACAATTTACCCTTGTTCATTCAAATGCTGACTTGTCTACCTCACTATCTGGTTTCAATCTGGACATTGCATTGTGATGTTTATTCTAAGGGTCACCTGTCTCAAGTTTGTGTAAACATGCCACCATTTGTTTTCTGTATTTTCAATTAAATGACCAACCAATACTGAGCAATGGAGAGAATAGGATGGGACATCCTGGTCTGGAAGGGAGAAGGAAGCAAGTGGGAGGAATAAGAGAGCAGGGATTTGCAGAGAGGACTCTGAACCATGAGGAGAAATGAACCAGACCTAAGATATGACTAAAAGCAAAAATAATGGGTGTAATCTGAATGGTAGGAATCTATGCAGGCTTGAAGGTTTGGGATGGAATAACTATTGATTAGCATTATGTTCTAGGTTAATTAAATAAATCCTAATCTCTGTGTGGTGGTTTGGGTAGGCAGCTGGTTTAGGAACAACTGCTGCTTAACTAAAAGATAAATCAATAATAAATATTAATAAATATTAAGACACAACACTTGTCTGTTAGAATACACACCAGAATGGAGTTTTGAGAGGGAACTTCCAGGTGCTTGTGAGAAAATTTCAAGAAAAAATGAGTTCCATTATTTGTTGAAAAACATGAAATTTTTCTTGGAATGTGCTTTCATGCCCAGTTGTAGTGGGTAGGAGTGAGTTCACTTAGTTATTTGTTTATATGCCTCTATGGAAAATCATTGTTCAGTGTACTTGTATTTTTCTTAACTCTCAGAGTATAAATTGTCTGATGCTCTGAATAAAATCAGCTATTGTATTGCGACTTTAGTCCAACTCGTTTATTGGCTCCACTCTCCCAGGTCCCACTCCCTGTAGAGTGACAAATTCTGTCTTTAATAAAGCAAAGAATAAGGCTTTTAAGTTAGCACAGAAAAAGAATAATCCCAAAGTAAGTAGAAGTATAACTGAATGAGACAAGAAATAAACTATTTGGGGAATAAAACAAAAATAAAAGGTAAAGTAAACCAGAAATCCTGATAAAACTGTGATAATATTTAAAATAAGACAGTGTCTTGAGGTTATGAAGCAGTCTCACTAATTAAGTAGCCCAGGCTGACACAGAACTCAAAATCCTGAGTCAGCCTCCAGAGTGCTATTACAGGCAAGCCTCAAGACAGCTGACTGAAGGTTTGTAAAATTAAAGTTGTGAACACAACCAAGCAAAACCTTATTTTAGTTCGGTTGTTTGTTGATTTGTTTAGATAGGATCTCACCTGTAGCCCTTCCTGGCTAGGAACTCACAGGTATCTATCAGCTTCTGCCTCCCAAGAACTGGGATTAACACTGTATACCCAGCAAATCTTTGGTTTAGTAAAGAAAAAAAAAAAAATACATGACTTTTATAAACTATCCAATAAAATACAACCACTCTCTTTGAAATTCTTTAACATGGTCATGGACCTTTGGTAGCAAGTCTCATTAAAGCCAAGAACAAGGCCAGGCAGTGGTGGCCACTTGCCTTCAATCCCAGCGCTCAGCAGGCAGATCTTTGAGTTCAACATCAGCCTGGTCCACGGAGTGAGTTCCAGGCCAGCCAGAGCAACCTCAAAAAAAAAAAAAAAGCCATACTTATCTCAAAAAACAAAACAGAAAACTTTGAACAACGGGTCAATGAGATGACTCAGTAGATAAAAGCTTAATGGCCCAAGAGGCCCAACCACCCACAGAGCAGGGACCATGAACAAGTATGTGGTGGAGAGAAGCTGAATGGTTTGTGTACTATGAAGAGGCAGGTGAGGAACAGCGGATGAGTAGCCTGAGCTGCCACCTGAGGCCGTGGTGATGTCCTGATCCCTGAAGCAGCAAGTCTCTTCCATGTCCAGGACCCATGTGACCACCAAAGGCCACACAGATGTCCCGGTTCAGGAACCATGGTGATGTTTGAGGAGTCCCAGTGAGGATCCAGTATTGATGGTGTAGCAGAGGCCAGAGGCCTCAAACCAGACCAATGACTCAGTGCAACGAACATTTGTAAGTAAAGCTGTTTGGACAAAAGGGTAAACTGTGTGACACACCACAGCTTTCACAGAAAGATGTTTTATTTTTTGGTGGGGGAGGGGGATGTTCGCTGTTTACTTTTGGGGGTAGGTTGAAAGGGCAGAGAGTGGATATGGAGGGAAGGGAGATGAGGGGGACTGGAATACCCTGTGTGAAATTCACAAAGAACCAATAAAAAGATGATTTTAAAAAAAGATTAACAGCCCAGAGTTCAATCTCTGGATAAGAGACAACCCCAAAAGTTGCCCTCTGACATCCACACATGTGGACCGGCACACATTTCCACATCCCAAACACAAATCATACACACAATAAGTAAAATAAAAAATTTAAAACTCAAGACTACTAGCTCCCCTGAACACATCATCTAGAAGTTCTAACCAATGAGAGTAAAAATAAACTTAATGCAGAAAATACAAAACAAAAATTAAGCTAAAATACAGTTAAAAAAAAAACAATAAAGCCAAAGGTTTTCACAAAATGTTTTATTTCCTTAGTTGCTATTTCTTATAAATAACTTTGGCAACATTAACAAAATAATGACTTTTATTTGAAAGAACAAGCAACAAACTTCTGAGTAACAAAATAGTAATCTTGACAGATAAATTTAATACACGTACAAACAAAACAAAGTGACATTGCTTTAAAAATAGAGCTATCAATATAAAACAGAAAGCTTCTGAAAGACTCAGCTCACTATACTTCTTTGTGTAATAGGCACAGAAATGGACTTAAGCTAGCTCACTTCTACGACAGAACCGAAGTGATTTCTTCCTCAAGTTCTGTGACTAGGAAACTCAGCTAGACAGCAGAAGGAAGAAAGGTGCAACACGAGGTAAACTGCCTTCAGAGAGAAGGAATAAGCAGGACTTCACAAGCAGGGGAGTTTCCAGTCCCTCTCGAAATCCTGACGAGCGTAATCTAACAGAGCACATGTGAGGTAGCAAGCCATGCAGGCTTAGGGGAAAGCACTGTGACGAGAGAGCAGCTGTGCAGCCTTTGCATCAGGAAGAAGAAACGGGAGTTTACTAGAGGAATGACAAGGCCAAGAGATCAGAACAGCGAAGCAGCGAGGAGAGCGGCAGGAGCATGGCAGCCCAGGGAGACAGGTGGGCAGGAGACCGAGCGCTGGGCCTCCCTTAGCAGTAAACAACGGCCTGTGCTCCTCAGGAGCATGATTTACTGAAACAGCAACTACAGCAACAGTGCTGGCGACACTAAGCACAGGTCTAAGGTGGCTTATTTTTACCAAAGACAGTACAGAAGTCTGCAGATTCCTTTCAGAAACAGCGCGGTTCTCCACCTGAACAAATGGGACAAACACACTTTCTACACCTAAAGGAAAGGTACAAGATGAAAAGTTAGTGTGCCTTGTCCCAAAAAGACACTCACTGAAGAGGCCAGAGCTGACTCTGAACTCCAGATCCACCTGCCCCAGCCTCCCAAGAGCTGTTATTACCAGTGTGTGCTACCACAACCAGCAAGATAAGGTACCTTTAAAGAAAGGAACAGGAAACTCAAGAGATTTTCCCAGACAGTGACTATAACCAGCAGGCGTCCAGACTCCTTCCTTGAGGGATGGACAGAAGCCACTGGTCGTCCGGGCTGGAGATGGAGGAGCAGAACAGTAGGCGGCACTGGGCCCGACTCAAGGAGACAGCCCTGGAAATTTACAGAAATGGCCAATGCTACTGAAGCTGCTGAAGGCCAGTCTCCAGGGGGTGTCTACAGTTCTATGAAGGGCTGTTCCTCCATAGACAGTGGCCGTCTAAGCAGTACGACATACTACATGGGAGAAGACAAGTCTTCATTTAGGACATGTCATGCACACTGAAGTGCTTCAAGTAAGACCCAAGCAGTTTTAGTGTGGTCAATTGGGAAATTACACATACAACAAAGGGAACACTGCTCTGTGGTCACTTAAATACGAAGCAAGGTTCAAATTGTGACTAGGGATCTAGTTAAGTGGCAGAGCCCTTACCTGGTACCTGTAAGGCTCTGGGCTTAATCCCTAGCACCAAGGGGGAAAAAGCACCACGGCACCAAACCGCAAGCTTCACATGTTCAATTACCACAAAACACACGTACTGAAAATGTACTGAAAACACTACGTAGAGGGCTTAATTTCTAGTCACCCTGGGTTTTTTGTTTTTGCTGTGTGTGTGTGTGTGTGTGTGTGTGTGTGTGTGTGTGTGTGGCGCGCTATGTCCAGTACTATTGGGCAAGTTCCTATTACAGCTTGAAAGTAGAACTAAGTTCAGCCCAAGCCACTTACCCATGCTACACCACTTAAGAAAATGTTTCTCAAAACAGGGGGGAAAAGTCTCTCTCCTTCCTATAGCAACCACTGCTACTGGAATCAATACACTTCAAGCTATAAAAGCCAACGCTTCTTTCCCCAGGAAAGGAAGAATATGGCCAGTTCATTCTTCAAACACAGCTAGCCAAGATGGGACAAAGAGTGAATGGATCCAACTACCCTAGGCATCAAGCAATAGAAGTCGGTGGACAACAGTTCCCACCTTACTAATTACTGTTGCTGCTTCAGCGCTGAGGACACACAGCTGTGCTCTTAATGTCTGTAGAGGTCTTTCACAAAATGCCGGCACTTTACAGGAATGGCTTGGCCTCCTTGGATATTCGCATGGCCAGGATTCCTTCTTTGGCTTCAAGGCTGGAATCAATGTGTGCCCGTCCACTTACCCATGTTATACCACTTATGAAGATGTCTCTCAAACCAGAAAAGAAAAAAGTCTCTCTCCTTCCCGTAGCGAACATTAACTGCCTATAGATCTTCAGGGAGAGGCGGGGCCTTGTTAGCCCCATCAAACTCCAAACTCTGATGTGGAAGAGCTCTCGATCTTAGACATTACATGAAATACTAATAATTAAGTTTAATCTGTTTTCCACTCACGTGGATACAGATACACACACCTTCCTTGTGTTAAACCAAACACTTAACAAGAAAAGCAGATGGATTTTAAGTAATGCTCACAGTTCATTCAAATATGCTGTCGACTGGGGAATGGGGTGGCAGAGCACTTGCTTATTGTGAGGTTTAGATGCAGCCCCAGCACTAAAAGAGAACAAAACAAACCCTCACAACATGAAAACAAGAACTCCCCATTACCACCGAATTGAAGAAAAACCGATTATTCATCAGTTCATCATTTTTTGCACTAAGGAACAACAATGTATGGTGTGTTCTCGTCTCTACGAAGGGCTCTGGGTTCCGGCATAGGACCAATGGGATGGTTTCGCAGGTCTGCCTTGAGATCTGGGGGAAGCTGGTTCTCAGTCAGTTATGCTCACAACAACTGATGCAGCCTTCACAGACTCTGACTGGACAGGCTCCAGGGACACCCGAATCACGACCTCCGTCTCGGGAGGCAGCCCTTCCAGCTGCTTAGGCTTCTTAAACATCTGGTGACACTGGGTCTTGTGCTCCATCTTCTCCTTGAAGGTCAAGAACCGCAGCCGACACTTGGAGCACGGGTGACCAGTCCTTTGCCAGTGGCCCCTGTAATGGCTTAGGTATGGCATCCCAGTTTTGAAAACTTTAAGACAAAATGGACAGAGTAAGTTCTTAGTGTTTACATGGCACTTCCTGAAGTGTGTCTCCACATCCGCAAAGACAGACGATCTGTACTTACAGACCTGGCACACATAGGGCATCTCCCCGGGCTTATGAGTGTCCTTCATGTGCTGTAGAAGAACTTGATCGGTCTCAAACGACAACTCACAGATCCTGCAGACCCTGGAAGGGTCTGGAGCCGTGTGGACACAGGCCACGTGACACTCCAGCTGCACAGGGGAGGTGAACTGCCGGTGGCAGTGCTGGCAGGCAGTGTGGCTCCCCCAGCCGCCACTCCCCTGCCCCTCCAGTTCCAAATGATGTTTGGTGTGGCTCATAAATTTAATATTTTTTAGAGAGTTCAAGCAGCTGGGGCATTTAAAGGTTGTGTGAGTCTTCTTCTGGTCTGGCTGCCCATCTCCTTGATACTGTCCATAATAGAAGTCACTAAGTAAGAGGGTCAGACTTCCTTTCTTGGGGTCAAAGGCCTCTTGACTTGCTAGACTTGGAGAGTCTGCTTCAGCCAATCCATTTTCCTGGTGAGGCTGAGCACGGACAGAGTCCTCTGAGAGACGGGCTCCATTCACAAAATGGTTTGATGAGTGGGGAACATCAAAGGTGGTTCTCTTCTGCTGAGGATTTGAGGTATGGTGCACAGTACCTGAAGGGGACAAAGCTGAAGAAGGTTCTACAATGTCAACATTCCGTCCAGGGCTTACGACATTTCCTTTAGAAGTAGAATGGCACGGCGATACGTACAAACTTTCATTCAGCTCTCCTCCTGAAAGGGCCGCCCTCGCTGGGCTACGCTTCGAACCTGAGAGTGTAGCCAAAGGCGAACTACACTTTGAAGAGCTACTAGGCACAACTTGTGGCAAATCGCTTTTATAATCAGGTTCGGACAAAGGCTCAATAATAATAGGACTATCTGATGATCTTGATTCAGCCGGAGACGCCGGCAGCACGACCACCGTCTCCGATATGGGTACAGCAGGACTTGAGGGCCGCAATCTTTGAGTAGTGCATTTTCTAAGCCCATCATGCTTTCTTTTTAACCATGAATCTGGGGTGACTCTGTTCAGAATGTTTGATTTGGCTGGTTTTGAATTTGAAGTCATTCCTACAAATATCAGTTCAGCATCTTCATTTACATGCTCCGCCCCTACAAAGATGAGCTCCGCATCCTCATCGTGGGCTTGACTGGGTGCTTGTAAACTCCGCTGTGGTTCTGGATCTTGTTCTTCACTGCACAACATGAATGACCGCTCCATTTCTGCTGTGGTTCCTGGCAGGTGTGGCCACAATTGCAGCGCTTCCTCTATACACTCTGCCACCTGAGTGCAAACACAGCACACATCAGTGAGCACAGAAAAGGACTTCTCGCCAAAGACTTTGAGGTGGTTACACACATCATGGACACTCAGCCAGTGCCACCACCATCCTACCCCAACCTTCCAGGCCCAGACCTGGGCAGATGGCACATCCATGGTCTCTCCCGCCTAGTGTGACCCGGGACTCTCACTCAGCACCACCTAGCCAAGCAGCCCTCCAGACCCTGGCAGAAGCCGCATCAGCAAGCTCTTGTAGATGGATCCTCTCACCCCCAGTTGCCTCCTCTCACAGTCCCCAGTCCCCAGACTCAGGCCCAGCTAAGAGCCAAATATTCCTTCTGTGTTAGTGAGTCTGAGCAGGTCCAGGTGCGGCTCCATCTCCAAGCTATCTCACCAAGGCCCACTGTGTGCTCTTCACCTGAGTCTGACCATGTCCCTGAACCTGACTGCCCTCCAAGCTCAGCCCCAGCCAGGAGCCACTCTAGGGGACTTTCTTGGCCTTCACCCAAGCAATCTCACCCTACTCTTCAGACCTCTGCACATTAGTTACCAGCAAACTGGAGCTAGCCCAGTCTCTCCAGTCCATAATCAACACTCAGTAGCTCAATGACTAACCTGCTCATTCCTGTCTTGAAATCAACCAGGCTCAGACAACAGCACAAACAAACAAACAAACAAAAACAAAAACCAAAAACAAAACCATCAAACTTCTATTCAACATCAGACAATCTAGAAAACAAACAGTATAGAAGACTAAGACAGTATGTGTCCCTTGAAGACCACCAGTCCTAGAGAAATGCCGAGACTAAATACACAACTTAAAAGAACAATTATAAGCAATCAAAGAATTCGATGAAGCCAAAGAGGCTACAGGCAAACACGTCAAGAAACGTAAAGAGGGCAGAGTAAGGAAGGGATAGAGAGAACTTATCCTCCAGGAGAAGGCTTCCAGGTCAGTTCTGGCTCAATTTCTCCAAGTCCTCCTCACAAGTACATGGTGGCATTCTACTTTGCTCTGTGGCTGAGACAGACACCATGACCACAGTCAGCTTAGAGAAAGCAGGAGTTCCCTTCATCTCACAACTTCCAGGTCACAATTGACCACTTCGGGAATCCAAGACAAGGACATAGGACAGGAGTTGAAGCACAGACCATGAAGGATGTTGCTTACCAGCTTGCTTCTCTAGAACATCTCCCTTCAAGCCATCTCAGTCTCCTTTTCATGTGGCAAGCAGAGTGAAACCAAATCAGCTTCTACCACTGCTCAACTCAAAACCCTCCACTGACTCTGACTCATTCAGATGAAGGTCATGAAAAAGTAACCTTTATTTGCCAGAGGTAACTGTCTCAGAGGCTCACTGCCTCTGGCTGCTAACCTAGGCCTAGTCCTGGAAGCTTCTGGCCTCCATACAATTCAATCTAGGCCTAGAATGTTTTCAGCCTCTGAGACTTACTGCTGAATACGCTCACCCTTTCTTGTAAGACTGAGCTCATACCTGGCTGGTTCAACTCAGCTGTTCTGGCTCAAACTCTTCCCCCAGCTGACTTATTCAATCTGGCTTCTCTCTCGGCCCCTGAATTGCTCTTTTGACTCAAACTAACTCCAGCAATCTTTTCTAATCTTCTGGTTCCTTCCCATTCTCTGGCTCATTCTGTTTTCACCTGTGTCTAGCCTTTTCTCTTATTCAACCTCTCTCTGCCAAACTCTCCTAGTTAAACTGGCTCCTCTCTCCTTCAGTAGCTTTTTTTCCTCTCTT
The DNA here is from genome assembly GCF_030254825.1 of Meriones unguiculatus. Taxonomy (NCBI): domain Eukaryota; kingdom Metazoa; phylum Chordata; class Mammalia; order Rodentia; family Muridae; genus Meriones; species Meriones unguiculatus. The sequence continues at coordinate 10,393,241 of NC_083363.1, forward strand.
CTCAGGAGAGTGAGGCATATCCTATTCTGTCAAATCTTCTCTGATTCATCACTTTTTCTGCAACTCAATTAGACACCACTTTCAAACATGGGTGTTTCCTTCTACAAACTAACTTTACCTTCATTGTTTCGAATTAAAGGTATGTACCACCACACTTGAACCTAAGCTTTTCACTACCTGAAATTTGCTCTATACCAGGCTGGCCTTGAACTCAGATCTACTTGCTTGTCTCCTGGATTAAAGGCAAATGTGTATTCCATCTGGATCACAAAGATCTAGAAGGTCTTTGGGTGTGATCTCTTGCCAGAGCAGCCATGTTCTGAATTAAAATTCCTCTACAAGGTTGAGTCCTTCCAACACCTACCAGACTGTATTTCCAACCCCCTGAAACAACCTACAGTTTCCCTCATACTTTTCTTCCCCACCTACTTCCTACCTCATCACCCAAATTGATACTAACTTCCTTATACAAACCCACACTCAGAGGTAGATAATTTAAAAAGTGAAAATACTAAAAAATAAAATGAACACACATGCAAAAAACCGGGGTTACATGTATGTAGATGTGTGTGTGTGTGTGTGTGTGTGTGTAGGGTTTTGTTTATTTTTTTTAAGATGGGCACTCACTACATAACTCTGGCTAGCCCAACCTTAGAATCATCTTGTCTCTTTGTCCCAAGCACAGAGATTACAGACAGACTATCATACTGGCCCTCTCCTTGCAACTTCCTGAATGTGATAAACATTGTGGCTTGCTTAGGATCCTTTTATGTGCTCTTCCTTTATGAACTCTCTTCATCCAGACACCTGCATTTTGGATCCTCACCACATTTCTCAGTGAGGTCCTCAAATACTTCAACCCACCTAACTCACATTCCCTTCCTTGGTCACCTCCAATTTCTATCACCATTTACCATGTTATAAAATTTACTTATTTATCTTGATTTGTTCCCCTTGTCCATCCAGTTGGAGGGGAGAAAAAAAAAAAAACTCAAAAGTCAGGGATTGTGACTTTTTGATGGTGACAGTGGCATCACCAAAGCAAATGGCAGTGCCTAAAGCACAGATGCAGCAAATACAGAATTTGTTAAACAAGCCAATGAGAGTTAGGTAGTAACTCTCACTACTAACAACATCTGATTACTGAAACAGATTACGGTCCAGTAATTCCACGTTTTCTACAGACTTAACTTGAAGAACTTTGTCCAAATCAGAAATTCTGGAGGCTAATAAAGGATTTGCAGCAGCTGGAATTTTATAATGTTTTAACCAAAATCCTGTTAAAGTAAATTCTACACATAAGCACACATAAATGATTGGGCACAGCATGTAATTTCATGAGGTCAAGTATAGGTTGCCGTATACAGTGACTTCCAAGCTAGCAAGATCCAAGATCCTGCCACAATATTTTAATCTGTTCAATGGCTAGGCTTAGCAGTACACACCTTAATCCTAGCAGTTGGGAGGCAGACGCAGGTGGATTGCTTGTGAGTTTGAGGCCATGGTGAATTCCAGAACAGCCATAGCTACATGAAGAGACTCTGTCTCGGAGAGTTTATAAAAAAAAAAAAAAACAACAACAGGCTGTTCAAGAAATTACTACTGGTACTCTGAAACACTGCTACAGAACTGCTACAAAAATTAGCAAATTCTGAAGATCTCTTAAAAAAAAACATTTTAATGCAATATATGGCCTTCAAACCAACATTATCTTCTAGTCAATTACATTTTTCTTTGCTTATTTTTGTGGGTGTATGTGTAGGCACATGAGGTCGTCCCAGGACAACTTATGGGAAACTCCTTCCACTGTACAGGCTCTGGAGATTGAACTCCAGGTGTCACACATGGCAGCACTGTGCGCCTTTACCTGCTGAGTCATCTCAATAGGCCCAACACAACCTTATCTATAATAATTAAACTAGCACCTAATACAGACCATGCATGACACAGTATCTGAACATTAGTATCTAACTTTGTAGCATTTATTCCTGTAAATATATATATAAACATATATATGTGTATGTATATACACACGTATACCCACACACACTAATGAAAGAATTTGAAAGCACTTTTTTTTGCAGTCAACTAGGCTTATTCATTTTGTATACAGCTGGGCAGTTTGTCTCAACCTAAGCACTACTGACATCTGGAACCAGGCAGTTCTTACATGGGGAGTTTTTAGATGGTGCCTGACAGCATCCTTGACTTCTGCCCATCAAATACAAGCTGCAACTCCCAAGCTGTGAAAACCAAAAATAGCTCTCAGCATTAGCAACCGTTCAGTGGGAGAGACCAGCCCAAATCCAACACTGTTCCCAGTACCCACATGGCAGCTCACAACTGTCTGTAACTCCAGTTCCAGGAGATCCAACTCCCTCACACAGACTTACACGAAGGCCAAATACCAACACACATAAACAAATAGTTGGTGGTCATAGTCTCATCACAGCAGAAACAAACAAAAATCTAAATCAAATGACTGATATTCTTTCCAATGTAACAAATATCAGATGATAATTTCAGAACTAATATGGGTATCAGGCTTATGTAAGAACAAATTTTATAGCCCTAAAATTTTTATTATTTTGAAGGTTTACACAGACCCTAAACAACATGTTTCCTGGGATTAGATAATAAGATTCTATCACAGAAGAGGTTCTAACGACTCCACCAGAAAACTTTTGGAACTAACAAGCACTTTTAGCAAAAAGGCAGAGCATAAAATTAACATAAAAAAATCTCTGTAAGCTAATTTAGAAATATAGGGTTTCTTGTTTTAAGTTTAAACAGGAGCATCCTGATACATGGGTGAACAAAAATTCCTATAGAAGACAGGGTTTATTAAATGAAAAACATCAGTCCTTGGAGTAGGAACACCCATCCATGGGTTACTGGTGTAGAAAACTTTAGAGGCTCCCCAAACAACACAGGCTACTGTTATTGCCTCACTGTTTACCTTAGCCAGATGTTAAGACCTACTGCTGAAGACACCCCACAGTTTGGCAGCAGTATACAAAAAAAATCACGCTTGAACTGACTGACCTGGAAGCTTCCCCCTCTGATGGCTTTCAGCGCTGCAAGGTGTTACCTGGCCACCAGAAGAGAAAAGCCGTTCCTGCATTTGTCTACTGGAGGGCTCTGCATGCTACAGTGCTAATCTGCCAGAAGAGTTGTGCCTACTGCTTCAATAATGATGGCTGTGTAATGAGGCCTGTTCCACAAGATGTAATTCATGCCTGAATTGTGAACCTGGTCAAAAGACCATGGTTGGGAAGGTCACAGGCCCTAGGAAGGAAACTTCCTGTTGTTTTACTGAATAGATATGTTGCTCCACCTTCCAAATATTGGTATTTATACTTGTAGATCAATGTTATTCAGTGTTGGTCCACGGAGCTTCTTCTTGTAGGAGGTAGTCGATGCAGAGACTCATAACTGCACACTCAAACCATAAGCCTAAACAAACCTTAAGGTGCTTTGCCAGGTAGTACGTCATAGCAGCAACAAAAACTATATAGCAACGAATTAAAACTTGGGCAAAATATTTTAATAAGCATTTCCCCAACAATGATGGAAGGTAGTCAAGAAATATATGAAAGTATGCTCAACATCACAAATAAAGAAATGAAAATTAAAATTATTAGATATCGCCTCACATCAATTAGAATGGCTATTAAAAACAGCTATTTTAAAAAGCAAATTTAAAAACAGGAAGTAACTGTTGGCAAGGACATAGACAAACTAGAATACTCATGCTGTAGAACTGTAAAGTGATACAACTGTTATAGAAAACAGCAAAGACATTCCTGAGAGGAAAATGTTTTAAAGAACCATCACATAAACCAGCAGTCTAACTTCTAGTTATACACTTAAAAGAAATGAAAAAGTCTTAAAATGGCTGCAAAATTAACTACTTCCCTGTCAGTGTTTACAATGTGACCAGAGGCTTCTCTTCTGCCACCATGACTTCCTTGACAGGTCAGACTGTAAGCAGCATGCCTGCATGATAAAAGTCCTAGGCAAAGTAGGACTAGAGGGGACATAACATAATAAAAGCCATATATGAGAGACCCACAGACAGCATTGTCCTAAATGGAGAAAAAGCTGAAGCAATTCCATTCAAGTTGGGAATGAGACAGGGATGACCACTTTCCCATCCTTCTCAATACTTTGCTTGAAGCACTAGCTGAAGCAATATAGGAAATGAAAGCAGCAGAAAGGACACAGATAGGAAAAGAGGAAATCAAACAATTGCTCTTAGTAGATGACAGATTATAATACAACAGGTCCCAAAAATTCTACAAGAAAACTTCTTGACACAATAAACAATTTCAGCACTGTGAAAAGACACAGAATCAACTGGCAAAAATCAATAGCTTTTTTTTAATAACAAACAACATATACAGGAGACTGTTAGAGGGGCCCACCACACAGGACCTCAGACACAGTTTACACACAACTGAAAGTCTTCATTTCTTTCAGCCAATTGGAACTATACTCATGTATTTGGGACCCAAGTGAAGGGCTGAGCATTTAAACTAAGGGGATTTTAAAGGCAAAAAAACACAGGTCTGTTATCTCTTAGCAGCTGCAGGGAGAGGTTTGTGCAAGCAAACAGCTTAACAGATGCTAAGATAAGCAGTTAGCTGAAAGGAGAGGTTTTACACAAGCAGACTGTTTAACAGAAGCCAAGATAAGTTAGCTGGTACATCTTGACTTTGGGCTCCCAAAATAGATTTGGATAATTTTATACAGAGCTCTCCATCAAGATTAATTCTAGTCGAATCTAAAATGGCCTCAGCAAAAATACAAGATGAAGGAACCTCTGTTCTGTCTTGTCATCACATCATCATGAACACACTACCATCAAAAAAATAAAATATCCAGGAATAAACCTAAATAAGAAAATTAAAGACATCTACAATGAAAATTTTAAGGCTCTAAAAAGAAGAAATAAAGACACTTAAAAAAAATGGGTTGGAAAGACATTTCATGCTCACAGATTATTCAGGATTAATATCCTGTTCTATAGGATATTAAAAGTCATCTACAGATTCAATGCAATCCCAAAATTCCTCTCATTCTTCACATAGAGAAAAAAAATATATTCTAAAATTAAATAAAACCACAAAAGACACGAGATAGGCAAAATAATGCTGAACAAAATGAACAGTGCTGGAGAAATTATTATACCAGATTTGCTTTGTTTTAAAGTTTCTCTGTGTGGTCTTGGCTGTCCTGGACTTGCTATGTGGATCAGGTAGGCCTGAAACTCACAGAGATCCACCTGCCTCTGCCTCCCTTTTATTGCACACTAAAAGGTGTGCACGACCATGCCTGGAAACTGTAAGTGATCTTAGGGTATATTTACATCAGCACACACCTTTAATCCCAACATGTGGGAGGCAGAGGGTCTGTGAACCCATTCTAGTCTATGAGGTGACTTCCAAGAGAAGCAAGAATAGATAGAGACCTTGTCTCAAAACAAAACAAAACAAAAAACTTAAAAAAGTAAAACAAAAAGCCATCGTAATGAAAACAAAACAGTACTGGCACAAAAACAGACACAGACCATTGAAACAAAATCAAAGATCCAAACATGAGGACATGTAACTTCAGCCACTTAGTATTTGACAAAAATGCCAACAAAAACGGAAGAAAAAAAGGGTTTTCAACACATGGTGCTGGGAAAACTGGATGTCCATAAGCATAAAATGAAATTAGACCAATATCTAAACCTTTCATAAAAACTAACACCAGTTTACTCCCAATGTACAAAGATCTAACTGTGAAACACTGCAACCACAAGAAAACAGGCAGTACCCTGCATGGTCTAGGTGTAGGAAAATACCTTCTGAGTAGGACTCATTTTCCCAAGAATGAAGCCAACAACTGACAAGTGGGACTTAAAACTGATAAAGAAACCATTAAGAAGAGAAAGCCCACACAATGATCTATGCCAGCTATTCATCTGACAGAAGATTCATTTCTAGAATATATGCAGAACTCAAGGAAACATCAAATCCAAAATTAAAATTAAAATTAAAATTAAAAAATAAAAACGCCATTCAAGAAAAGGACTTCAGACCTGAACAGAGAATTTTGAAGAAAATAAAAATGGCTAAGAACGAGAAACTAAAAGTCTCCCAACCAAAAAAGTCCAGGCCCAGATGGATTCAGCACAGAATTCTTCCAGACTTTCAAAGAATTAACACTAGTATTACTCAAACACCCATGAAGCCTCACCAGTATGGATCCCTCACCAACTCAACATGATCTCAACCAGGACAACACCAACAGTATGCTAATGTGGAAGAGGAAAAGCTCCTCAGTCCTTAACCCTACCCCAGGAAGAACACCAACTGGTCAGACCTGAAAACATACACAAGCAAGATTACACAGAATTAGCAGGTCCGATTTATGTAAGAGAGCAGGGGAGGACGAGGAAAAGAGGAAACCACACAATTATATTGTAATTAAAAACAAACAAACCAACAAAAAAAAAACCTTTAAAACACTGCACAAAAGTTAAAGGTGAACACTGCTCCCTACTGTTGTTTCCTGATGTATCAAGCTGACCCTAAGGTACTATTAATAACGCCTTAGAATTCTTGGGGTCAAAAAGCCAGAAATCCGGCTTGTGCAATCAGGCTGAAACCAAAGCACCTGGGAGGGAATGTTGTCCAATCAGGAGTTCAAGGTCACTCTCAGCTACATGAACTACCCGGGGCTATTCAAGACCCTTCCTCAACAAATGGGGTGAGGACTTCTCCAACTTAACATTTTACTGCAGTAGCTGGTTCTCAGGCTGTATGCATCAACTCATCTGTGCCTCCTACTGATAAAAGAAAACAGAGAAGTACCTTTACAGAGCAGCCATACTGTTTCCTCTCTCTTTCCATGATTTCAGGTGAAGGGTTTAACCACCACTTGAGGAAGCAACTTGGAAGGTTCCAGAATTACAGCAATACTTGGCCTGAATTGATCAGAGCCATTCAGAAAAGAAATGCCAAACAGAAGTTTTGTTTGTCTTTTTCTTTTTTTTTTTTTTTTTTTTTTTTTGTTTGTTTGTTTGTTTTGCTTTTGGAGACAGGGTTTCTCTGTGTAGCCTTGGCTGTCTGGAACTTACTCTGTAGACCAGACTGGCCTCGAACTCACAAAAATCCGCGGTAAACAGAGAGAGAGAGAGAGAGAGAGAGAGAGAGAGAGAGAGAGAGAGAGAGAGAGAGAGAAGCCCTAAGATTTCGTTACACTGTTCATGTTATTTTACTTCGCTCCCTACCAGTTATTTACCGACTTCTTTTGTTTCCTTTGCTTTGATGCAAAACCTGTTTGCTCCTCCTGTCTCCACGGACAGGAACTGGGTATGAGGCCATCACATCCGGTGTGAAGTCCTGGGAAAGAGTCGGGGGCGAGCACTCCTCCAACCAGGTTATTCCCACAACTCTGAGGGTTATTCCCACCGTCTGACTTGCTCCCGTCCAACATACCTCGGCCAACAAAACCACAAAACTCACCCGAGCGCTGCTCGAACCAGAACCAGCCAGCGAGGAGACTGTCTCAGGAGCCCGGAGAGCTGCACGGGTGATCGAGGAAGCACACAGTCGCCCGAACACACCAACACGACGCTGCTGTGCGGGAAAGAGGCAAATAAACGGCTTTTAAATGCTTTAAAGGCCTCCAAGGGCCTGCGGACTCCCAGCTTACACACGGGCTCGCAGCGCGTTGACCGAGCTGGTTCCCGAGCCTCACCGGGTGCCGGGCGCCTCCTCCCCAGGGGCAGGGATCGCAGGCCCGCGCCACCGAGCGCCGCCAGGGGCCTCCGCGAAGGGGACGGCATCGCGGGGAGCAGGCCCGGGCCAGGACGGGGCCCGCGCTCGCCCGCCCACGCCCACGGCCCTCCCCGCCCGGCCGCCCGCGCCCACGGCCCTCCCCGCCCGGCCGCCCGCTCAGAGGTCCCCGGCGCCACGCCCCAGCCCTCACCTCCCGCCGCTACCTGCGACTCCCCGGCCTCCGCGGCCCGCGAGGCGCTGCGCGGGAAGCCCCGCACCACGGCCTCCCGGGCCCCGCCGCCCCAACGGCAAAGCCCCGGCCGCCACGCGCCGGCCCACGGCCACCTGTGATTGGCTGCCGCGGCGGACGCGGTCAGCTGCTCGGCCCCGGGCGCAGCGCCGACCCGATTGGTCGCCAGGCCCCGGGGAGCGTCCTCCCGCTCTGGCTCCCCTAGCGGCTGCGGCGGGCGGAGGGGCCAAGCGGGGATGGACAGGGCGGCGGGTGATGCACCCTGAGGTCTGGGCCCTGAAGGTTTGGAGACCCAGCCCGGGCCTTTCTTTCCTTGCGGCACTCAGGGGGCTGAGGCAGGAGGATTGCGACTTAGACGCGGCTGCCCAGTGAGAGCCTGTCCTAAAATAGAAAGGGGGGTGGGGAGGATGGATGAAGACATCAAGACTGTAGCTCCGCTCGCTAGGTCCAGAGCTGGGGCTCTTTGGGAAATAGTTTGGCCACCTGCAGCTCCTCAGCTGGGTGCCTTCTGCTCAAACACGCCAGCCGGCTCGCACACTTAGAGTGACCAAGCTGCCCACCTTGAAAGGCATCCGCCTACAGCTGCCTCGGGGGACCAATCCGCCCACTGTTTTTATCCAACTGGAAGCAAACTCAGAACAAACGTCCCGGCTTTTTTGGTTTTGGTTCTGTTTTGTTTTTGTTTTAAACTGATCTGGAAAAAAAATCAAAAGATGAATGTCTTTTTGTAGCATGCAAAAGTTGTATGAAATTCATATTTCATTATTCAATTTTGGAACATAACTTGTCCATTCTTTTCTTGCCTAGGCTTGTTTTCTTACTACAACAGAAAAATTATTAATTACCAGAGACCTTTTTACTGTGTGGCCCTTTGAAAGGTTGGGCCGGAGATGGCTCAGTAGGTAAAAGCACATTGTCCTAGGACCTGAGTTCTATCCCTCGATCTTACAGCAGAAACAGAAACCAGCTCTGAAAACTTGTCCTCCGCCAGGTGTGCTGGTGCACTCAGGAGGCTACAGCAGGCAGATCTCTAGGTTCAAGGGCAGCCTGCTCTTCATAGAGAGCTCCAGGCCAGCCAAGGCTACACAGTGAGACATCAGGCTGGCCTCAAACTTACAGAAATCTATCTGCCTCTGCCTCCCAAGTGCTGGGATCAAAGGCATGCATCATCATGCCTGGCCAAAAAAAAAAAATTGTTTTAATAAAAGAGAAAAAATTTTTCTCTCACCTCCACACATGCATGCATTCATGAACACACGCACACAATACATACCATAATATGTAAAGTTTTTTTTTTTTTACAAAAAAAAAAGTTTGCTATGCTGATTTGAATAGAAATGACCCCCATAGACCCGTGAGTTGAAATGCTTGCCTTATTAGGAGGTGTGGCCTTTTTGTGTCCCGGGGGAGACCTTTAAGGTCTTACAAGCTCAGGTATGGCCAGGGTCTCAGTCTTCACTTCTGCCTGTGAATTTAGATGTGGAACTCTCAGCTCCTCCTCTAGCACCTTGTCTGTTTGCGTGCTGCCGGGCTTACTGCCATGATGATGATGGGCTAAACCTCTCAACCTGTAACCCAGCCCCAATTAAATGGTTTCCTTTATAAGAGTTGCCATGTTCATGGTGTGTCCGCACAACAATAGAAACCCTAAGACATTTGCCCACTCTCAGTTTATTTGCAGCTTTTAATGTGTGTGTGTTGTGTATGGAATGCATGTGAATCCATGTTTGTACCTGTGTGCACAGATGCATGTATGTGCAGACCTGAGAGAGATGAACCAGACCTAAGATGTTGAAAGGATCAGACTAACTTTGTAACCTATATGTCTTCTAAAATCTATAGGCCCAGGTTAAGCTAAAGCCTCTTAGTACTTCTCCAGAGAACAGAGGAATGTGACCCTGGCCATCTGTGAGGACAGAGATAAGAAAGCAAGTAAGCAACGACCTTCGCCCAGCAAAAAGAATGACCAGACTTGTCTGGGAGATAGTGTTTCTTAGCAACCAACCCAGATGGCCTCACACCTTCTTCTGAGTAGCCCCTGACCTCTGGTCAAAAGCTCGAAGCCCCGATCTTCAAGGATGAGCTAATCATCCCCCACCCCCATCTTTACTTGCCGCCCGCCACATTCACTCTTAGCTGGACTGAAATTTGAGCACCTAATACTAACCAGTTATCTTAGAAGTCAGGTACCTTATAGCTTCTTCATCCAATCCCAAGTTGCCAAGACTAAAACCCATGAGCTTCCCAGCATTTTTTCCTATGAAAACCCAAGGCTTTTGTTTCTTTGGGCCACTCTTTGCTGATTTATAGGGTGGCCCCATCGCGCGGTGGCCAAAAAATAAACCTCTTGCTGTTGCAACAGTTCACCTCTGGGTTTTCTTCAACTGCCTCTCCAGTATCAGACTCATGATTTAAGCCTAACAATATGACTAAAAAGCAAGTATAATTGTTGGTATAGTATTCTTGTGGAATGTATACAATTTACCCTTGTTCATTCAAATGCTGATTACCCACACTGTCTGGTTTCAATCCGGACATTGCGTTGTGATGTTTATTCTAAGCATCACCTCTATCGAGTTTGTGTAAACATGCCACCATTTGTTCTCTGTATTTTCAGTAAAACAACCAGCCATTGCTGAGGATATTGTGGTCCCCAGGGGAGGAGAAGGAAGCAAGCGGGGAAGTTGGAGAAAAGAGATTGGCAGGAGAGGACTTGAAACCACAAGGAGAGATGAACTGGACCTAAGATATTATTAAAAGCAAGTGTAAAGTGTGAAATCTGAATGGTAAGAAGCTATGCGGGCTTGGAGGTTTAGGATGGAGTAATCATTGCCCAGCATCGGGCTCTAGATTAGCTAAATACATCCTAGTCTCTATGTATATTTGGTATACAGATTTGGGTATACAGCTGGTTTAGGAATAACCGCAGTTTAAATAAAAGATAAATCAATACTAAACTTTAACCTTCAACAAAAAATGGCGTACCAATGTGTGGCAGATTTTACAGTAATCTAGCAAGAACTTACTTAGAAAGTAAAACTAGAGAGCAGTTTTTAGTTCTGTTCCTTAAAAACAAAACAATGGCAGTTCCTAAACTAGGAATTCACAGATTCCTGATTAGGCAGAGCCCTTGCAGAGCATCAAGGCCTCCAACAGGCTGCAGAAAAACAAAAATTGATACATACAAACCCTAGAGAGGCAATGTCTTAAGGTAGAGGACAAAAGGTGGCTCTTTAACGAGGAAGTTTCTCAAAAGGCAGGAAGCAAAATCCCTTTGAGAAGGGGTTCTTGCCGGTCTGAGGAAGAAACATTTGTGGACCCAATAACTTTCCAGAGTGAGGCAGGAGTTAGAATTCAGTGATAGAGGCAGAAAAAACACCTCTCCCTGGAAGCAGGAGACAGAAACAGAGAAGCCTTAAGCATCTGAATCCTTAAGGTCTAGAAGAAAAGCTGGGAGGCTATTTAAACTGCTTTCTCAGGACAAAAACTTAACATAAAGGAAAAAGGCCAGTTTAATAGGTCCAAACTAAGTGTTTTTCCAAGTCAAACAGGCACTCAACCAATTGGGGGAGGAGCAGGGATCCGGTAATTCTAAGTTACAGGTGGGAGGCAAAACCACGCCTCTTTTCTGTGAGCTGATAAACAGTGTTATGAAACACATCACAGCACAAAAGAGCACAGAACTTATGATCAGGTAAATTGTTTAATAATTACACTTTTATGTTATACACAAATTTTAAGTAAACAAAGCAGACAGGATGAGAGAGACCATAAAAACAGACTTCTTGGAGCTTGGCTAATAATCTCTTCTAGGGTTTTAAGACAGAAATAAAGAAAAATTTAGAAATTATGACTATGGTTACATTCATAGTCCTCAATTATTATTATTATTGGATAAGCCGTTTATGTCTTCTCAAAGGCAGAGGGTTTAGAAAAGATACTGGAAAAACACAAAGAACAAGTAGAACAATATAAAGGAAAAAATGAAGGTTGGAAACAGTAAATAAAACAAGAGATACAAAAACTTACAGAACAGGATAAACAACAGGAAGATACAGCAGAGGTTTTAGAAAAGATTCTAGAACAGCACAAAGAACAACTAGAACAATATAAAGGAAAAATTAAAAGTTGGAAGTGAGGCATAAAACAAGAGATTCAAGAGAGTATTGAACAAAACAAACAACAGAGAGATAGGTGTCAAATGTGGGGTACAGCCCTTAAGAGAGAGTTTAGAATACTAAGTAAAGAAAATACTCAGGCAGAGGTGAAAGATAAAAATACAGAAAACCAACCAAAGGTGATTAGAAAACAAACGTTGGCTTATCTAGTCAGTATACAGCAGAGACCAGCAGATGATCCTCCACAGGATTATCACGAAGCTGAATGGAGCCCTATGGAAGTGCTAGATCTGAGGAGATTTAAGGAAAGTGTCACTAATTTTGGAACACATCTGTTTGTAAAACAGATGCTGACTTCCTGGCCAATCAGAAGTGGAGTAATCCCAAAAGACTGGGAGGATATGCAAAGGCAATATTATAATATTATAATCTGGGCCATATTTACAATGGCTTTCATAGTGGAGAGAAGAGGTTAGAGAGATAGCACCAAAAAATAGAGCCAAAGATGTTGGTGTTTCTAAGGAACAGCTGCTTGGTGATGGCCAATATTCTGACACAGATTTACAAGCTGTATATGATGAAGAAACCTTTGCATTATATTGCCTAGCAGTCTTAAATGCCTGCAACAAGGTTGAGGAATCAGGAAAAAGGCTAGAGCCATTCTCTCAGGTCATACAAGGTCCAAGTGAAACATTCACTAACTTTTTGCAAAGATTGACCTCAGCTGTGGAGAGAAGTATATCAGATCCTCTAGCAAGAAAGCACTAATAGAATCTTTAGCTTTTGATAATGCTAATACTGAATACAAAGGGGCAATAAGGCCATTAAGAGGAAGATCTGCACCAATAGATGAATGGATTAGAAATATGATTGATGGGGTGGACATTGGAAGAAGGAGGAAACAGGACAGGAACCTACCACAGAGGGCCTCTAAAAGACTTTACCCAACAGTGTATCAAAGCAGATGCTGAGAGTCATAACCAAAATTTGGGCAGAGTGCAGGGAGTCTTATGAAAGAAGGGGAAGATAGTAAGACCTGGAGAGAACAGGAGCTCTACAAGGAGAGGAACAGAACCAAAATATCTGGGCACAGGGGTCTTTCCTGAGATTGATAGTCCAACCTAGTAAGGGGAACAGGGGCTGTCTCTGACATGAACTCAGTGGTGGCTCTTTGATCACCTCCCTCTGAGCAGGGGAGCAGCCCTTGCCAGGCCACAGAGGAGGACAATGCAGCCAGTCCTGATGAGACCTGATAATCTAGGGTCAAATGGAAGGGGAGAAGGACCTCCCCTATAAGTGGACTTGGAGAGGGGCTGGGAGGAGATGAGGGAGGGAGGGTGGTATTGGGAGGGAATGAGGAAGGGGGATACAGATGGGATACAAAGTGAATAAACTGTAATTAATTAATATAAATAAAAATTTAACAAAAAAGAAATATTGACATCAGACCTCATTTACCCAGTATGACCTTGATAAGAGACACTACCCCTAAAGACCTTGAAAAATGTCTTAATTGTGATGGACAAGGTTGCTACAAAGGGAGTTACAAGGAAAACCAAAATAATTTTTAAAAGGGAGCCTATGCTTTGTTCAACATTGGCCTAGTGAAGGTAGAACAGTCACAGATAAATGGGGTAATCCTTTATCAAAAAAACACCCAAGGGGGTCTCTCACAGACCCCAATACAGGACAGGGATACTCCTTTACAAGAAAATTAAACACCACTGCCTGGGAATGAACATTAAAAAAATTAGACAGTAAGGCCAGAGCACATTCTATAAATAAATAAAAATTTTTTAAAAGGGGAACAAAAAACAAACACATTGGCAAACCTCTATAAGTAATCAAGGGCCAAAGTTAAAGATAATTTTAAATAATATTGAAATTAAAGGCATGGTAGATACGGGGGCTGATGTCACAATTATCCTCCTAAATCCTGGCCCACAGATTGGCCACTTCTAGAGGTGGATATCCAATTTCAAGGAGTCGGAACTTTTTATCTAAAGTAACACAAACTGTCAGGTGGCTTAAATGTACAAGACCAGAAGGTCAAATAGGAAAATCAAGGCCATCCGTGGCTAAGATAGCCATAAACTTATGGGGAAGAGATCTGCTACCACAGATCTTACCACAAAGGTTTTACCACAGGTCTTAACATCCTTTGTGCCAATATTTTGTACAATGGAAAACCCAGATTAACATCCCCCCATTTTCAGAGGCAAGCAAAAAAACAGGTAATACTCCTGATAAAGAAGTTAAAATTGCTTTAAAATTCCATCAAAAACAGTTACAGATTGTCCAGGCCGTCCATAAACAAAATACAGCAGAGCCTGTCTTTTCAACTTCATGTTGGGAAGCCACTGCTAATAAAACCCCCACAGCCTTACTACTAAGGTGGTTGGCTGACCAACCTATTTGGATTGAACAATAGTCTATGAGTAAAGAAAAATTACTGGCACTAGAACAGCTAGTGCTGGAACTTCTGGAGGCTCAACATATAGAAGAGTCCAACAGCCCTTGGAATTCTCCTGTATTTGTCATCAAAAGAAATCTGGCAAATGGAGGATGCTAGTAGATCTCAGAGCAATTAACAAAATTATTCAGTCAATGGGATCATTACAATCCAGAATCCCATTGCCTTCCTTGTTACCTAAAGAATGGCCTATTTTGTGATTAATTTAAAGGATTGCTTTTTCATAATTCTTTACACGAACACGATAGGGAAAGGTTTGCTTTCTCAGTACCCACCTTGAAGAGAAGCTGTCCAATAAAGAGATATCACTGGAGGGTCTTAACACAGGATGTTAAACAGTCCTACTTTGTGCCAATATTTTGTACAACAGCCATTGGAGACAATTTGTAAGCAATTTCCTCAATTAATAATTTACCTCTATATGGGTGATTTCATATTGGCTGACTCAGATACTAAAACATTAAAAAAAATTTTGATAAAATAAATAGAACATTGCCCTGTTGGGGATTACAAATTGCTCCCAAAAAAATACAAAGAGGACATTCTATTAATGACCTAGGACACAAAATAGGTCTACAGAAAATTCGACCACAAAAGGTACAAATTAGAAGAAACCAATTAAGAACTCTTAATGATTTTCAAAATTTGCCAGGAGATAATTAAGTGGCTACGGCCTACCATTGGTTTAGATAACCAAAGAGCTAAGTAATTTATTTCAAACCTTACAAGGTGATAAGGACTTAAAATAGTCCAAGAATGTTATCAACTGAAGCTGAAAAGGAATTGGCTATGGTAGAAAGGAAATTACAAGATGCATATATAGATTGTATTGATCCAAAGATGGCCTGTATTTTGGTTATCTTGCCTTCCACTCCTAATCCCATAGGAATTCTTATGCAGAGGGGAGATTATGTCTTAGAATGGATGTTTTTGGCACACAAAATTAAAAACTGAAAACCTATATAGAAAAGCTTTCTGAATTGACCCTAAAAGGAAAAATGAAACTTCATAAATTAGCTGAAATTATGGTGTCTTTTACCAATACTGAGATTGCATCATTATGGGCAGGCAAGGAATACTTGCCTGTAAATTTTTGGGAGAAAAAGAGCTTGCTGTAAAATTTTGGGAGAAATCAACAACAGATATCCAAAAAGCAAGCAACTTCAGTTTATGAAAAGAACCAACTGAGGAAACAAGTTAGGAGCCTGACACAGAGGGCCTCTGAAAGGCTCTGCCCTGTAGACTATCAAAGCAGATGCTGAGACTTATGGCCAACTGTTGGGCAGAGCGCATGGAATCTTATGTAAGAAGTGGGAAATAGTACGATCAGGAAAGGACAGGAGCTCCACAAGGAGAGCAACAGAACCAAAAAAATCTGAGCACAGGGGTCTTTCCTGAGACTCATACTCCAACCAAGTACCATGCATGGAGATAACCTAGAACCCCTGCACATATGTAGCCCATGGCAGTTCAGTGTCTAAGTGAGTTCCATAGTAATGGGAACAGGGACTGCCTCTGACATGAACTGATTGGCCTGCTCTTTGATCACCTCCCCCTGATGGGGGAGCAGCCTTACCAGGCCACAGAGGAAGACAATGCAGCAACTCCTGATGAGACCTGATAGACTAGGATCAGAAGGAAGGAGAGGAAGACCTCCCCTATCGGTGGACTTGGGAAGGGGCATGCGTAGAGAAGGAAGAGGGAAGGTGGGATTGGGACGGGATGAGGGAGGGGCTTATGGGGGGATACAAAGTGAATAAAGTGTAATTACTAAAAATTAAAATAAAAAATATGTTAAAAAAAACAATAAAAAAAAGAAACAACTGGATTCTCCCTCGTATAATAAAAGAAACTCCAACTTCTGGAGCTCCCACATTTTATACAGATACCAATAAATCAAAAAGGGTGGATATAAGTCAGAAAATGTGAGTAAAGTGGTGAAGAGTCCTTATAATTCAGTTCAAAAATCAGAATTATATGCAATTCTCGTGGTGTTATCAGATTTTCAAGAGTCTCTTCATATAGTCACTGGCTCTCAATATGCAGAAAGAGTTGTGCATATAGAAACTGCTCATCTAATTCAGGATAATTTAGACTTAACTTCACTGTTTCTTCAATTACAAGTAATCAGAAATAGAAATAATCCATTGTATATAACACATATCAGATCTCGTTTGGGTCTACCAGGCCCTCTAGCACAAGGCAGTGATGAAATTGATCAACTATTAATAGGAAGTGTGTTAGAGGCCTCAGAATTTCCTTAAAAACACTATGTTAACAGCAAAGGTTTAAAAAGAGAGTTTTCTATCACTTGGCAACAAGCCAAAGAAATTGTGAGAAAATGTCCCACTTGTTCTTTATATAACCAAACCCCACTCACTACCTGTAGGAAGTAACCCTAAAGGTAACCAAAGAAATGAAATTTGGCAAATGGACTTGTTTTATTTCACAGAGTTTGGTAAACTGAAATATGTGCACCATACTATAGACAATGGGACAATGTTTCAATGGGAAACAGCCTTTAAGTTCTGAAAAGGTTGATTCAGTTCTCACGCACTTATTAGAAGTGATGGCAGTTATGGGTGTATCTAAAGAAATTAAGGCTGATAACACTACAGAGTATGTCTCTAATAAAATGGAATGATTTTTTTACATATTATAAGATAAAACATATCACAGGTATATTGCACAATCCTACTGGTCAAGCAGTCATTGAAAGATCCAATTATACAATAAGGGACATGCTTAACAAACAGAGAAAGATATCAAAGACCCCCAGAGATAGATTACATAATGTTTTATTGACCTTAAGTTTCTTAAATATTAATGAACAAATAACAACAGCTGTGGAGAAACACTGCTAAAAAAACTGCTGAATTATTCTGCCTATATATTTCAAAGATTCCCTAACTTCACAGTGGAAAGCAGGGAATGTGTTAGACTGGGGAAGAAGTTTTGCATATGTTCATACAAGAGAAGAGAGATTATGGGTTCCATCAAAACTAATAAAAATCAGATATGACAGAGGAAGACCACCTGAAGACCTTGGCCACACACAAAAAGAGAAACATCAAGAAGACGAAACAAAACAGGTAACATAAATTGATGATCCCTTCACATGGGAACAACTCTGAAACTGACTGAGACATAAAATATGTCTCCAGCCAGAACTTCAACAATACAGGGCTAATAAATCCTTGGCTATAATAACTTCACATTTTTAATTGGCACTGATAAAATTGGTTTACAGTTTAGTTTCATCCTGCACATCTCATACATTTATAATTTTAGAACTGTATAATACTTGTGAAAAATTATATGTTTGCAGAACAAAAGGACTGGACACTAGAGACACTGGCTCAAACCTGACAGAATTCATCCTTTCAGCATGCTCAGACATTGACACATCTGTTCCAGCATCTTGCATGTTCCAGAATTCTGCTTGTTCCTGCCTCAGCTGCTTCAATTGCTGTTTCTCATCAAAGCCTGCTCCCAAAAGAGCTTTGAAGAAAGCTACTAATCTCAACTGGTCCAGCATTTTAGACTGTTCCAAACAGGACTTTGATTTAGCCTCAAAGTTCTCAACATTCAAATACTGGACCACAAATATTAATGCTTGCTTAATTAACCATTTTCTCCCTATTTCTTTTGGCCCCCTATCAGGATTTCTGCATGTCCAAAAAAAAAAATCAGCTAAAAATAAAAAAATTCATGAGAATGACATCCAATTTCTTTTAAAGGGGATTGGGTAGGTTTTTGATTGTTTTCTGGGACTATGAATGTTTATTGTCATTGAGAGATGGTTATAAGTTGTTAATAATCTCATTCAGAAAGAAAATAAGATTAGGATATTAAGTAATGAAAGTTAATTGTTAGTTAATCAACTCATAATCATGTCAGACACTAGTCTAATTTTTCACAGGACTATACATCGTAGGTTTAACAAATAGACATGATTCTGTAGACTGGTTGATTATATAAAGATAGGTAAGTTTTCAAAAACCTAAGAGACCTACAGAATATGGCATTTTAAAATAATGTCTTCATTATTTTAAAGATTCTTTGACAATGAGACAGGTCATCTGGCAGCACCCAGCCTACCTCAAAGAAGATGATGAGCATCAAAGAAACTCCATATGGAGATGGTTTCAAATATAGCAAACGAGCCACCTGGGCAAAAAGGAAAAGTCCTCATTGCCTAAAATTGGCAAGCTTACATGCAGGCCAAGTTGACTGCTGAACTCTGCCAAGACAGGGTAAGCAAATTCTAAATGGTTCCTGCTTCACATTTATGTCTGTCAAATATACTGAGCCAGAAGACTGAAGATGATGCTCCAACATTATACAGTTTCGGGTGATTGTTCAGGCAGCAAACTGTCTCTTGTCAATTTTATTTTTTGGAAGCTGCTAGCATGCACTTCCTATTTACTCCAGTAACTAAATTTATTCCTTCTCAAGTCTCTAATGGGATTGATGACCAAATAGTTATAGTTCCACAATCAAGCTTAAGTTGTTTAGAATTTAAGAAAATGTTTTCAAATAGGTAATACCATAAGGATAAAAGTTAATTTAGGTAGAGAACTCTAAACTTGTCAAGATAGGATGATCAAATACTTTCTCCTAAGTTGCCAAATGCACATGAACTGTTTTATAATTAGTATTGTATTGAAAGAAAAGGAGCCTTTTATTGGACTTAAAGGGGGAAATGTTGCTATAATGTTCTTGTAGAATGTATACAATTTACCCTTGTTCATTCAAATGATACCTCTATGCCACTATCTGGTTTCAATCCAGACTTTGCATTGTGGTGTTTATTCCAAGCATCACCTGTCTCAAGTTTGTGTAAACGTGCCACCATTTGTTCTCTGTATTTTCAGTAAAACAACCAGCCAATGCTGAGCAATGGAGAGACTAGGGTGGGACATCCTGTTCCAGAGAGGAGGAGAAAGAAGTGAGTAGGTGAGGGTTGAGAGGAGAGATCAGGGAGAAGACCTGGAAACACCAGGAGAGATGAACTGGACCTAAGATATGACCAAAAAGCAAGTATAATGTGAGAAATCTGAATAGGAGGAAGTTATGTGGGCTTGGAAGTTTAGGATGGAGTAATTATTGCCCAGCATTGTGCTCTAGGTTCATTAAATAAATCCTAGTCTATGTTTGGTAATTTGGGTATATAGCTGGTTTAGGAATAACCACTGTTTCATTAAAAGATAAATCAATAATAAATTTGATTTATCATCAACAGCCCTCTTTATTTTTTTGTTTTTTTCTTTTATTTTATTTTTGAGATTATAATATAATTAAAACATTTCCCTCTCCCTTTCCTCCTCTAAACTTTTCCACACACCTCCTTGCTGTTTTTCTAATTCATGGCTTTTCCCCCATTAACTCTTCTTACCTATTTCACACACACACATATTCCTAAATATAACTAGCTCAGTCTGTATATGTGTGTTGTCAGAGCTAACCATTTGCTATTGGATAACCAGCTTCTTGTTGCAGGATTTTTTATCACATTATGAACCCTGAGATTGTGAAATGGAAAAACCTGTTTTTTGTGGTGGTGTGGCTCAGCCGTAGCATATACTTCTAACCCAAGAGCTTTCTGTAAACAAGAGCTAAATAACGTTAAGCATAAGTCAAGAATCAGAGCAAGCAACCAGTTGACAGGGAGTGAACAATAGGGAGTGAGAGGAAGTCCAGAAGACAGACAGGCACTCAGGAAGTAGAAAGGAGGAACATTTGGTTTGAAGGGTTTTTAAGACAGCAAGGAGAAGAATGTTACAATGTCGGCTGAGGAGGAAGGTCAGCTGGGTGCTTTCTCTGCCTCTTTGAGCTGGCAGGCTTTCAACCCTGTATCTGGCTCCTGAGTCTGTATTGGTAAAATGGAATGTTTGGGATTTTGTTTAAAAGCAACAATTCCTCAACCTTACTTTTTGAGACAAGGCCTATCACCAGCTAGTGAGACTACCTCGCTGACCAGTAAGCTTCTCAGGTTCCTCTGTCTACAGTACTCAATGCAACGAAAATGCTGTAGTTGTTGTGATGCACTGTTTAGAGAATAAAGGCAGTGAAGAAGACATCTCTGCACATTCAATACGTGCATTTGCAACTAGAAATCTAAATGAGGGGGCTGGAAAGACGGCTTAGTCATTTCAAGACGCTTGTTTGTCTTAAAGAGTACCCAGGATGGAGGCTTATAAAACATCTGTAACTCTAGTTCAAGGATGGCTGACACCTTCTTTGGGCTTCCTCGGGCACCAGGCATGTACAAAATAAGAGGAAATATTTTCAAAGAAATATAAATTAGACATAAGTAATCTAGCGAAACCCGAGACATATTAAAGAATTATGTGGGTTGAATTGAATTCAAATACTGTGTAACTTTATAGAAGATACTTAAGCATCAACAGATTCTGAGGTCCTCAAGGAACACCTAAAGCTGATTCCCTGCAGTTCCAGCAAAGATAACTGCTTGTGATTTTTGTAGAATGTATTTGGAAAACCTCTAATATAACAGGTTTTAGACTGTGGCTCTGGTCCTGCTGTACTTTAAAATTACCCTGGGAGTTTCAGAGACACCAGTAGCCAGTTCACTCCATCTTTACACATTCTAAATGACAGTATGTCTTCCACCTAATAATGGTCTAGTGGTTAAGGTGATGGTTCCTGTAGGACCCTGCTATTAAGGATCAATCCAGATAGCCTCTGAGCTCGGTATATGATGACAGACTCCCTTTCTCAGCCGCTTCCCTCTCTGCCTGATCTGGGGAAACCCCAGATCCTCTAAGAAGAGTCACATGACCCTCAGGGAAGAGTACAGGCCTGATCTTTTCCTGAGATGAAATCTATTCAAGCAAGCACCTGGGGATTCCAGTAAAACCCACCCTGTGCTAATGAGATGTCTTAGTGTCTTAGCGCTCAGTGACCTTTAACCTTACCTGGAGTTCTTCCTTGACCCATAGGATAACTAACTACTGTGTTCCCCCTCTTACAGTTGGACTGTTTTGCTGTATGTGGATGAAGTATCCCTGGTGCCTCTAGCCTCTAGCAAATCAAACACATTCACCCTCAAAACCCCTCCCACTGCCCAAGGTTTATAAATCTCTGTTTCACAGGAAATAAAGAGGGCCAGCATCAGCTATTTCACCACGGCTGGCTGAGATTCATCACTTACTCTGGGGAAGGAAGGGCTCCCAGGTTCCCCCAAAGAACTCATTGCTGGATCCCTGGGGCTTGGCTGCTGGCTGCTGAGAGTTTCCAAATTTCCGCCATTCACTGGCACGTCTCTAGTAGCGCTCTGCCCATCACACTGGCCATCTGCAGCAGCAGGGGGATGACTGTTCTCAAAGCAGCCATTTTGGACAAAACCGGGCTCCCACCTCTGCCTCTCTCAGTCTCAGAGCTCCAAGCGAACCTCCATTACCCAATGGTCATGAAGCAGCCACTGATGAGCTCAAGTCAAGCTGGGCCGTTGGTGCCCCGTGGCTTGTGTTCTGGACCCCTGACCTCCTTTGACTCCGGAACTTCATCCTCTCCCCCCTCTGCACCTCCTCCCCGGTCATTCACTTTCATTTCTCACCCGGCAACTGCCAATCACATCCTGGAACAGCCCAGGCTCCCACCAGCCTTTGACAGGAGAAACTCTTTCCTTTTATTGTTTTCAGGATCTTTGTACAGTGTGTGGCACAGATTAAACCATATTCCAGGGGCACTAAGCAATGCGACGATTTGAAAAGGGTACTGGAATCAGGAATCCACCTCATTTTGGGCATCTGTCTCAGAGGAATTCAAAAGAGTGAGCCGCATTGCCGCCGTGGGTCTGCTTTTCCCTTTGGCGAATCCAAAGCACTGTTGTGCCCTGGGCTGGACTGGAGGGAACAAAACTTAGCTGGTAGTGGGTTAGGCAGGATCTCAGTAGGTATTGAGTGCAGGAGAAACAGCCTTTTCCAGAGGCAGGTTTCAGTGAAACAGCTCTTTATTGGGGGTTGGGGGGAGAGTGTGCATCCCTGGCTGGGACTGAGGTGCTGGGAATGCTTGACTTGCAGGAGAGGAATTCCAGATGCCGGCTGAACATGCCCTTATAAGGAGAGAGGAAATTTAACCTGAAGTCTGGCCAGCAGGCTGTGTGACTACCCCAAGGGCGGCAGGGGTGGGGTTTGTAAAGCCTATGTGCACTGGGACATGCAGGCCCAGAGCGCGAAGGAGGCAGTTCTACTCCTGCTGGAGTCAGGACAAGATTTTTGGGGTTTGGACACATCTCCACCTTACTCTTGCCTCAGATCCACTACTCCTGTCGCATGGCTTACTGGACTCAAACCGCATTAAGCTAACAAAACTCTGCTCTCAGGGACTTTTATGTTTCTCAGCATTTTCATTCAGAACAAATGAGACCATGAATGGGACTGAGTCTGAAATTTGTCTTATTGGTCTCAATTTTGCCCTCCCAAGAGGAGGGGAGGTGCGGTCAGGGAGACATTAGAAATGTCTGGAGGCAATTTTGATTATCTTGTCGTTTGCCACACTAGTCAACCAGTGGGCAGAAGGCAAGAAATTCTGTAAAACACCCTTAAAAACACAAGCTGCTCAGGAGGTTGAGGTAAGAGGATTAAAAATTCAGGCCTGTTGAAGTGAAAAATTAAATGCCCACCACAGGCAATTTGGTGGGTCTTAACTCACAATTTTAAACAAACAAACTATTAGAGATTGGCCTGGTGGTGCTGTGTATTCAAATGCTAAATATTGGCCCCCAAAATCTGGTAGCTACTCAGATTGTTGTAACCTGCTTAACTTACTTTGGTTCTTAGCGTAACTGTGGCTCCTCCGTTAACACTTGCCGTAGCCTTTAACATATAAGACTCCATTTTGCCTCCAAATCTCCATTTTGATTATGCCTCTATGGTTTCATTTCTCAAACAATATATACTTTGTTATGAAAGGGTTAAATTAACAGAACTAACTCTGTGTTGTTTCTCAGACTCCATCTCAGGTTAGCTTGTCCCTGGAGTACCTTAAGTTCTGAGAAAACAAAACAAAACAAAACACAGAATGTTCTCAGCAGCTTGCAGCTAGACAAGCAACTGAGGCAGACCAATAAAGATGAGGTCAGTTAAGAAAACATAAGTTGTTCCCAGGGTCATAGTGGTCCTCTTGGCAAGCTGTTTCCTCTCTCTGGTATGGCCAGGTGCTGTTAACCAACTAGGTCCAAGTGTATTTCATTCCTTTACCCTTTGTCCAATCACGTAACGCTAAGGTTTGGAAGCCCCTGCTTGCAGTTTTTCCCTTTAAAAATCCTGTTCCCTTAGAGCTGGCTGTCATTCTCCCAACCTGCTGTGTCAGAAAGGATTGCAACACAAGCTCGAGCTTGAATAAAGACCCTTTTGTGTTTTGCATTGGACTCGTGTTCCTGGTGGCTTCTTGGGGGGGGGTCTCATGATCTAGGCATAACTTTTGGGGGCTCGTCTGGGATCCCCCAGACCTCCAAGACTCCAATCGGTCTTGTGCTGGCCAGTAAGTATGTAAGTGTCTCTGTGCAATGTCTGTGTTTCTGTTTAGTCTTGGTTCTGAAAAGCCTTGAGGTGTCTGTATAAGCAGCAAGACATGGCTAAGAGATGACACAATGGACAGTCACAGCAGTGAGGGCCAGGGAGATCTCCCTGGCCCTGAGGTAGATGAGGAATCCCACCAGTCAGTTTTGGTGGACAAGGAATCCCATCATTGGTTGGAGAGATTTTTGGTGAATGTGGAATCCCACTGTTAATTACTCTCCTCTCTGTGCTGCTTTTGGTTTCCTCTGAAGGAGTCTGAAAGACTGAGTTTTTGGATTCACTTCTGTTTTCAGTCATGGAGTGACTACTTTGTTCGTGTTACCTTTCTGTTTTGTTCCTTGTGTTTATGTGTCTTTGTTTGTATTGGACTATGACAATCACTATGGGACAGACTGCTTCTGACTCCCTAGTCTTAACTCCCTAGACTTAACTCAGACCAGGGAGACTCTAGTCTGGCAGGTCTCTGGTGGAGTTGGGTTGCTTGGGAATGCAGCCCACCCATGGAGAGGCTTTTGTGCTGGCAGGCAGTTCTTAAAGGGGCAACAGAAGCTTCTCAGGTCGCAAAGCTACAGGCCTCTATGGTCATGAGAATTGGATGTTCCTCCCTTGAAATTACAGCTAAAAGAAGTAAAAATAAGTTTTGTCTGTATGTTTTGAATATATAAGTTTACTGTGTTTTGTATGTCTTGGTTACAGATTATTGGTTATTAGGTATGTTAAGATTTTACATAATTTCTGTCCTGTCTTAAAAACCAAGTTTATAAAAAAATAAGGTTTGAAACTCTGTTTATATGAGATATTAAAGCTGCACCTCCATGTGTTTGTATACAAGAACTTTTCCAGCTGGCAGCCAAAGTTTATAACATTAAAATAATACACTTGGTATTGATTTTAGAGGCACTGAATTGTTTAGACTGATAAAATTTGGTTTTCACTTCTAAAAATTATGGTTATGCTCTATGATTTCACTCTGAGCATTTTAATACTGCAAAAACAGGTTTTGGAGAATGTTTAAATGTTTAAGGCTATAAAACATTTTAAAATTTATCAGATATTTTAAAATAATGACTTTGGGCAGTCTAACAAAGAACTTGGAACAGTTTCTCAACCCTTTGGGGGAGGTCAAAAGCCCCTGGTATTTATTTTATTAATTTTACCAAATGAAACCAAGCCAGACTTTTGAGCCAATTAAGAAAACTGCAGTTCTTGCAGTGTATCATATGAAGATGGTAAAAACCCATGGAATGATTTAGTAAAGAAATTTAGTAAATGATTTAGTAAAGAAAAGAATTTTGATGGAAATTTTCATGTTGTCTGAAAAGCAACAAGAGAGAAAGCAAGAGACTGAGATAGTAAAGAAAAGAAGAGAGTAATTTGTCTAAAGTAAAAATGGCTAGTTAAACCAGAAGAACGGAGCTAGGAAAAACCTAACCTGAAGGTATATAGAATGTTATGGAAGGTCAGAGAAAGCCTGAGGGCATATAAACTGTATTTGCTTTGGTTTCTCATACATCAAATGATTTGAGAAAGAACTGTAAAATACGTTGTTCTTCATTTAAAAGGCTGGTGATTCTTCAATGCAAAATGTTTGCTTATGCTCCTTAAAGGGGGAAGAGGACTGCAGGCTAACCATGTTAGCCCAGGGTTATACAGGGTTATGTTCAAGTCATTGTTAACCATTATATGAAATATGTGCCTGGTTGCCAGTTCCTATATAAATGATGTGATGCTGTTTCTTTCTGGCCTATAGATTTGGTATGGCCAGAATAGTCCATCTTTGCTGAGGGCTGCCAGTTGTGTTTTGTTCTCCTTTTAGCGCTAAGTGAAACTTTGTCCTTTAAGCTTTTTTCTGTTCAGTCTTAATGCAATGTGGTAGGATCAGCAAGATTTGCTAGCCCTTCTATGAACTGTATAATTAAACGTTTTGCTTCGACTTTAGTTCAGAAATATATTTCAAGACATGCTAATGACTGCAGTTGGTTACAAGATTGAGCTTTACGAAGTCTCTTGTTTATGTTTTCAAGATTAAGCCTAGGATGGATAACTACAAAGTTTGCCTATGTAAGAATTACTTAAAATAGATATGGTTCTAAAATACTTATCTAAGGAATGTGCCAGAATTAGAGATTATAGCCTTCTGTTTTACAGGATGCAGTTTAGGGCAGATAGCTAAGGACAGACAAAGAGTAACTCATATGCTGGCCTTCAAGCTTGTTTGAGATCTGTAGAATACAGCATCTTAACATGTGAAGCTTATTTTGACAGAGAGTCCCAAAATCCTGGCAATAACTCCCTCAAGGTCTCCAAGAAGATTTGGGCACAATGACAGATGACTTCAACTCTGGATTGTGGTATGCTAACCACTGGGCAAGACTGCCCCAAATAGCCCATCGCTAGGGCCCAGCTGAAACTGTGGACAGAGCTGTGGACACCTGGAGAGTCATTGTTTCACACTGCTGAAGGTGAGGTGAGGCCAATCTCTCATGTTCATTTTTCCACAGAAACAGTCTCTAATTTTCTGTGCCTGATGGCCGGACTGCCTCTGCTCATGATGCCAGGAGACTACAGGAGCCAGGGACAGCTGCCTAGCTGGTGGATTGACTAGTCCGTCTGTCATTTTGATTGATACATAAATTTATTTGGCTTGTAATTTATCCTTCTCCAGTCTCTGATCACATTGATGGCTAAGCTAAGCTAATGGTAGCTATGCAGCTAAAGAGCAGACAATTAGATCCACTGTTAGTTCATTGGTAAATTTATTAGCTAGTTAAAATTACTAGGTACTAGATCTCTTATTTAGAAAGGCAAAGAGGCTTCATGTTAATTGCCTGTGTCTTACGGCAAGTAACTGGATAGAAAGATGTAAAGTTTATATAAGGTCTGAGGATATAAAAGTTTAAGTTATAAAGATCTAAAAGATAGGAGGGTCTAAATCTAAATAGATGTTTTAAGAGATATGAAATATAAATTATGATATAAAAATAATTTAAGGCATATTAAAAATGGGAGATATCTCCAGTTTCTCCCCCTTCCATGCAATTGTTATGCTTATATTGTTATAAGATTTCAGAAGTTCAGAGTTTTTACATTGATCAGTGGAGTCCTGATAAGCTGATAAAGCACTGGCTGCTTATTATCCAGCCACAAGCTTCAGATTTTAATTTTCCTTTGGTTGTCTTCTGGAGATAGACTTAAAGGTGCTTCTCAATAAGGTAAAAACATCTGCCTACTGTGTGTATCTGACCCAAAAGCCATAGCTTTTACTAGATCTTAATGGCATGAGTCTATTCCTGCTGTCTTGCAGACACCTGTTACCTGCTTTTTCTAAAGTGTGGATCTCAATACAATGGTGATACTAATATACTTCCTTTCGTAAACTAAAATCCATATGAGTTTTAGGAAATTCATATGAACTTTAGGAAATCAAAAAGTCAGAAGACCTGGATCTGCCATAGATCAAATGGACCCCAGATGGATTTTTTCCTTGGTCTTGGGATTCCTCACTTTCCCCATTTACTAGACAAGTTTTAACTTCTGTCTCTAGTTTGAATTTGTCTCAGCAGATTTTTCACCTGGCTGACAGACCACATTCAGGGATCAGCTATGGACTGCAAGCTGAAATCTGGACTTGCTGAAAGCTGAAATAAACCAGTCTAGCCAATGTGATGGCTCCCTGTCTCTTCAACTGGATCACTAACTAGATGGTGCCCTGTTGCTTAGCCTTTGACTAGCTTTTCAGCCTTCCTGGGTCCTCAATATCTCTGCCCCAATGTCAGCCTGAAGAAATTACAGAAGAGAGATTCACCGTCCTTTATCCTACCTTACAGGCTGAGATGCTAAGTTAAAAGGGGGCTCCCTGACCATTAGCTATTAATAAGAAGCTCAAAAACTGTTCAGTGAATTTGAGAAAAAGGAATGAAATTGTAAAAGGGGGTTATGGAGAAGGAAAACTAACCCTAAGACCTTTAGGAAAAGTCATATGGAAACCTACTAATGTTGAAGCTTCCTAAAATACATACATACAGGTTTATAGGCAGAGTTTAAATGGAGTTACCCTCTAATGGGGTAACAATGTTCTTATTAGACATCATGTCCAGGGATGGGTTACCACTTTGGGAGTTGTCTGGTGAGGTCTCACAGACCCTCAATATAACAGGCAGTTGCCAATGCTTTTGATTATCCTCCAGACCTTGACAGTAAGACTCTAGTGCTGAAGCTGTCATACACTTGAGTCAGAGAACACAGAGAAATCACCATGTGTTGATCTGGAAACTCTATCCCTACTGGCTATCTCTCACAGTGCTCTAAGGTGCTACACAAGCTGGAAGAGGGGAAAACATAACCATCTGTCCTGTCCATTTGTGAACACTGAGAGCTACAATACTAACTGGTCTGACAAGGTAAGTTCACTGTTGCAATAGTGGCACAAGCATTATGAGAGTAACCAGCCACTTTCTGACTGAGTTTAAATCCTGCTTAACAAGATGAAACTCATACCTAGCGCCATTATCTGGCCAAGAAACTATACAAAGGCAGAACATTGGCACTAGGGGAAAACCTGCCACTATTATGGTGTTAAATGAACCTAGTATTAAACTGTCCCCTACATGCCCCTATGTTGGAATATGGTCCAAGAATAAAGTAATGTGAGGAGAATTCTGAGTGCTTGGAAGAAAACTCCAAGAAAATAAGAAAGCTTGTAATCTCAGTTTCTTCAAAAGCATGCAATTGTTCTTGGAATGTGCTTCCTGCCTCTTCCAGGTGTGGCAGATAAGAGTGAGTTTGCACTAGGTAATTCATTAAGACTGGCTATTGTTATCTGTTTATACACCTCTATGGAAAAACTTTTTTTTCTTTGTGCAGGTTGTGATTTTATACCTCACTGAAGTGATGCTTCTTAACCCTCAAGTTATAAATTGTCTGATGTTCTAAGTAAAGTCGGCTGTTGCATGAGACTACAGTCTGCCTCCTTTTTAGGCTCCATTCTCCCAGATCACACCACCTTTAGAGCAGTAAACACCCATATATATTTATCTCTCAACCCTCATCAGAGAAGCTTCTTTTTGCAATAGATGGTGATCAACACAGAGACAGACAACTGATCAAGGTGCAGAGAATGAGAGACTACAAGATGTTCAGCCCTGAGACAGCCACATCATACTCCAAGGCTCAGGGATCATTGTAGAAGATGGGGCGTGGGGGGAGGGGAGAAAATGGAAAGATTCTAAGAGCTGGAACAGTAGATGACCACAAAAACAAACAAAAAACTGTTCTCAGGACAGTTGAACATGTGACCTCATGGAAGTTGTGACAGTATGCACAAGAACTGCACAGCCTCAAGCCAGACAAAAGCCTTTAATGAAGGGAGGAAATGGGCACAAAGTCCTGTTCCTATCTGAGGAGCTCTCATAGTTGCTAGGAGAAGGACAAATTTTTTATGGGTATGTCTCCTAGTAAGTTGGTCACCCACATGCAAGACTATGTAGGCAGTACAAATTGGACTTGCTGGGTTTTAATAAAAACTAAGCTGAGGACACAATGTTGGGTGAGTAAGGAAGATGTAGTGAGTCTGGAAGGAGTTGGAGAATGGGTGAATATGCTAAAAATAGGAAATATTTCTAAAAATACAAAATAAATTCTAAAAATAATTGAATTTTGCTGTAAAGGGGGCATTATGGAAAATGTTAATAGGATCTATCTTTTCTATCAAAGGGGGTTAAATGTAAACAAACAAACAAAAAAACCGTTCCATATTTAAAGAAGTTTGTAAAGATAGCAGCCAGCAAAAATCACAGTTTACATTTTTTTCTTAAATCAAGTCATGTGCTCAGAGGTGAATCGTATTCTCAAAAGTTACATTTTGCTAATCAGCTCTGCTGTTTTGAATTAGTCAAACACACAAACAATTTGAGTCCAGGTTCTGACCACTCTTAGTGGGGCCCAGGACCCCTGCTCAGCAGGCTGGCTGGCTTGCTGAACTACATCTGTTCATCCTTCTACAAAATTAAACCTCTGCTTTGTGGAAACACTTCAGATTGTGTGATCATTTTCTTGGGACCCATTTCTAACAGGGCACAACATAATTTTGGGGACACAACCAACACTCAGGACTATCATCTGGAGAATTAAGGAATGAGGGACAGGTGTAGTGACATGTAAAGTGAAGCCTTTGTGTTGGCTTTGAATGCTATGTTTGGGTTATTCAGGAGAGGCAGAGACATTGTTTTGAGACTGTCTGAAACTTGAAGAAGTGTCTCCCTGGAAAGTCTGTGCTTGGTGCTACATGAGGCCTTGCAGCTGCACAAACTTTGGTCCTAAGACACTCCTGACAAGCCTGGAGCTCTTACTTTTGATTATGGCGCCATGGTCAAAAGGGACTGAGATTTGTGTCGTCTGCTCTCTCAGGCAGTGAGGGCAAGATAACTTTGGTATTTGGGAACTTTCCCAGCTTCAATTAATTTTGTGTAATTAATGAATAAAAGTAACTGGAAGAGCTAGTCAGGGTCAGTTTTGGGTTTTTATTTTTTTATTTTTTCCAAGAAGGCTGAACCCCTCTCTGCTCCTTCAGAAAATGAAGGCTTAGCATCTTGGTGAGTTTCTCTCTCTACTGCAGCACCTACGACCAACATCAGCCAATACACAGAGTATATAAGCATATCTTGAGAGTATGCTCTCACAGTCCTGAGTGAGCCTTCCCCAAGTCACTTCAAGAGACACCTGTAAGTTTTGCTAAAGGCACAGATCCTTTATTATGGTCTAAGGAAAAGGAAGAGGAAAGAGAGGCTTAGGAAATCTTCAAAGAGACATAGCCCAGGAGTGTCTGGACCTGTTGGCTAAAAAGAATCTTACCCATTGGCCATACTCTTACTGTCAGGCACGGGGTCTGGTTAGGCAGAGCTCCTAGGAAAGGAGTTTACCCTCCCTCTACCCTCTAGGGATCAGCAGAAGCCAGTTGGTGGTAAATGGTTTGAGACCAATTCCTTCAGAGCAGCTCTTGATCAGCTGCAGTTTCCACCAAGGAGGCAGCTGTTCGTCCCTGGCCTGAGTGGTCATCAGTACTGGCCTGTGGCAAGAATGGGACCGGCATCATTTCAGCAGGGCTGTGTCTTCAAGATGAATAGATAGCAAAGCAAGACTGAGTGGGGAGAGGAAAGTGGGCTGACAGATGGTGATTTTAAAATGAAAGCCAGCACTTGGGCGGTACAGGCATGGAGAGAAAATGGTTTGCAACAGAGAGGAGATGTTCTCACTGGCACAGTCTGTGAACACAGGGGTGTCCTTTGTCTCTTGTACGTGAATGCACTGCAGCTGTTGGTGACTGGTTCGTACACTGAGAGAGTGTTTTCATTGTTGTCGTCTTTGGCCACATATTGTTGGGTCTTCCTAAAAGAAACCCTTCACCCCTTCATGATGAAGTGGTCTGGGAAAGGAGGTAGTGCCTGGGTCCTCAGGCAAAAAAGACGTGTGCAGTAATCAGAAGGGCAATCAAAACAATCCCACTAGCCTGCATGACCCTCTTCCAGAAGAGGCTCTCCGGTAGGTCATTCCAGTCTTTCATCTTTTGTTCCTGTTCCTCTCTCCTTCTGCCTGCCGATTTCCTGGTCAGAATCTCTAAGCCTGCTGATATGCTAATAGAGGCCATCCGCTCCCAGGTTGCCTCTATTGCCTCCTTGGAGGGGTTCTCTGGGCCTATGTTGGAGTTTGGCTGTGAGTCAAGACCACAGAACAAGTCCCACATCTTCCAGAAGCAGGTATGGGACTCCCCAAACATACCTGGAAGAGAGGGAACAGGTCAAGGGACAAGCAGGCTTTAATTCACAAGGTAGGACTTCAAAGAGAGGTTCAAGTAGCATGAAGTTCTTCAGACTCCTTATACCAGAGCCCGTATCAGCCTATACAAGGAAAGTTCTTAGAGAAAACAACTAAAACGGGGTGAGAAAAGGGGCTTGGGAAGTGTTGTGAGGGGGCTAAAAGCTCAGAGTTGTGTCCAGATCCTCTTGATTAGACAGCCCAAGTGTTATGGAGGGAAATTAAGGCAGCGACTCGGGGCAAGAGCATCAATCAGGAACCACGGAGAAATGCTGCTTACTTGTTTGTTCACAGGCTCACATTCAGCTACCTTATACACCCCAGGACCACCTACCTAGGGGTGAGGCTGTGAAACAGTGACCTGAACCCTCCCATATCAACAACAACAATAATAATAAACTGCCCCAGAGACATGCACATAGGCCAATCTGACCTAGGAAATTCTTCGGTTGAGGGTCTCTCTTTCCAGGTGGCTCTGGGTTATCAGGTTAATAGCTAGAACTGGTTACAACAGGGCTGATAAGTATGCCTGCCCCCAGATAAGTGTATTTTGACAAAATCTGACCAAGAGGCCAGTATCAGCCCCTTAGGGAAAAAAGAAGCCATCAGCAGGTGGAGGAGAATCTTGGAACACGGGGTCCTGTGCCCGGGACAATTGACTGCCACACCACTGAGGTCCACAGGCCATCCCGACCAGGAACACATCTTTCAAGAAGTGAAAGGACACACCAGACCTCTTAGGACTCTGAACTTCCCCCCCCAGGAATGTACAGGGAACCCCAGAACTCTACCATCTCCTGGCCAGGCCTACTTTCTACCTCTTCACTCCCCCAATCTCAGAGCCTATAAACTCTCTGCCCCAAACTCAAGATTAATCTCGTCTCATCTTTATCCCTAGTTGTGGCAGAGGCTTTAAGAAGTTCATATCACACTCACTCTCTGGATCCCATGATCTGCTGCTATTTGCTGGAACTCTCTCTCTCCCAGACCTTGACCCCTCCTAGGGTCATTCTGTCCCTTCCTCCTTGGACTTTAAACTTCGTTCTCTCTGAGATCTACTTCCAGGTGGAAGAAGTGCTCCCTCCCTCCTTGCCCTGACCCTTCTCAGGAGAGTCTGGTTTGGAATTCTGCACAATTGCCTCTCTTTTGCATACTAGTACTCCCCTCTTCTCACTGCCCTCCAGGCTTGCTCAATTGGGGGTACTGTTGTTCCAATAGCCTGCTTCTGGGTTGCCTAGCAACCTCTGATGTCATCACCTGCCACTTGCCAGGTGCATGCCAGGTATGTGCCAGGTAAAAAGAACCCACCCACCATGCTCCTTTCTCTCCCTATCTCTGTCTATTTCTCTCTATCATAGGCACCCTCCTCTCTCTCTCTCTCTCTCCACTTCCCCTTTCTCACAATAAAGCTCCTTGGATCTATTGCCTCTTAATCGTCATTATAACAGGTACACCATGTGTCTGTGGAACTAAACCCAAGGGCTGGTTCTGGAGACTTTACCTTCACCCACCATCCCTTGGTGGGAACTGTTTCTAGAACACTAGACATTTCTGGATTCCTCCTTTGCTGGTGCCTCCTCATCACCTGGCTTTCCCATCACTTCAGCCTAACTTCTTCTTCTCTGCTTTCCCATCACTTCAGCCTAATCTCTTCTTCTCTTCTTTCTCCTCTAGGATCCACCTGGCCTCATAGACTCTAGGTGTGCGAACAACCCCAGGAAGCATTATAAGGGGAAGCTAGCCCAGCGCTTCTATGGAAAAGAATGTTCCCAGGGGTGAGAACGGTGGGGTGGGGTAGGAGGTGTTTGGGGCAGCTGCCCCTGCTTTGATTGCTTCCCAAGGCTGCGGATGTTCTTCATTACCTGGCTGGAATGTGAAGTTGGGAAAAGTCTTCCACCTCAATTCTTTGTCTAAGGACACCCTCCTCTGTTGGCTGTTACGTAGACTCCAGCAGAGACCATGAAGCTGGATGTGGAGAGAGCAAGGTGAGAGGGTGTCAACATAGAACTTTGGTCTGCAGCCATATAGCACCATAGCCTGCAGGTAGGAGCCATGTCCCAGAAGATGGACGAGGAAGATGGCTTGTCAGGCATTAACCGAAGGTGAAGGCTAAGTCAGGGGGGATAACAGGAACCGGGTCGTATGTGATTGTTTGGCCTTAGCACTGTTGCACAAGCTGTCAGTGATCTGCAGCCTACAGAAAAAGGCTGGAGACCATGTGCTCAGGGCTCTTTCTATTGGGGGAAGGGGTGCATTCCTCACACCCCCTGCAGGACAGGAAACACTGCCCGCCACTTCTGGTCTACTTCTAACAGCCTGGGGGAGCACTGACATCTTACTGAGCAGAGCATCATGGGAGATCAGAGGTGCCATCATTCCAGAGCCCCCTATGGGACTACACAACCTAGGATAGGTGGATCCCCTCTTCCTGGAAAGCAGGAAAGGGCTTACCTGCTCAAGTTCAATAGAGCATCTTCACATGCCCAAGGGGCACTCCCTTCCCTTTTCTAACCATTTTTTTTTCCTTCGAAGAACATTTTTGGTGGGCTGGGGGCAGGGGGAAGCTCAGGTGTTAAGAGTGCTAGCTTAGCATGCATGAAGCCATGGGTTTGGTCCCCAAAACCACATAAAGTCAGGAACGACAACCCAGTGACAACTGTCTGCTGTCTGTGTACATTTTACCAAAAGGATCAGACTAACTTTGTAACCTATATGTCTTCTAAAGCCTATAATTTTGAGTTGTAGGTTCAGGTTAAGCTAAAGCCTCTTAGTGCATTGCCAGAGAATAGAGAAATGTGACCCTATCTGTGAGGACAGATAGAAAAAAGCGAGCAAGCAATGACCTTCACTCAGCAAAAAGAACGACCAGACCCTTTGTCTTCGAGATAATGTTTCTTAGCAACCAACCCAGACGACCCCAATTCTTCTTCTGAGTATCTCCTGACCTCCAGCCAAGAGCCCGCAGCCCTAATCTTCAAGCATGAGCTAACCACCCCCACCTTCAATTGCAGCTGCATCCACACTTGGCAGGACTGGCCAAGCTTGAGCACCTAAGACTAACCAGTTATCTTACTTTATAGCTTCCTCATTCAATCCTAAATTGCCAAAACTGCAATTTCAAATTTCCTAAGGCCTTTGTCTCCTGGTGCCACTCTTTGCTGACCGGCAGGGGTGACCCCATTGCACAATGGTTAAATTAAACCTCTTGCTTTTGCAACGAGTCCTGGTTTGTGGGAGTTTCTGGGAAGGGCGCGATCTTGAACTCCTGAGCTGTGAGACCCCAAGTCTTACATTACCTCTACAGACTCTCATGAATGAGAATCTGGATGTGTGGATGGACTTGCACCCAATACCATGCAGTATCTTTGGGTTCCTGAGCTTGTCTGAGTTGGGGGCACAGAGCCAGCTCTCCAGGTTGTATGACTAGAGGCATTGGGAGGGCTCAGACCAATGTAGAGCCCATTCTCACTGGTCCCTCTCAGATCCCTCCCTGCTGAACAGCTCCCCTATCTTTAGCAGAGTTCAGCAAGCCTGTGAGGCAGACGGGACGCAGGAACAAACTGAGGGATGGATACAGGATGAGAGAAAGAGGGCAGAGGAGAACGCAAACAAGATAAAGGACAAAGAGCCTGGGCCATAGGAAACGGCCCCCCAAGGCACTAGGAGCAGGGGCCTGCCATGCTGAGTTACTGATGATCAGGGACATTTTGTGGTAGGATGTGAACATCCTAACCCTCCCACGTGGGCTGTGTGTAGAAGAGAGAAATGAGTGACGTGAAAAACACTGAGGAGAAAGAGTGGCAGGACAGACTGAGGATGCTTGAGGCTTGCAGGCGTACAAATTGGCTGAAGTTAATTTTAATAGGTTTTCCCCAAGGAGGCCGCCAAGGAATTTGCTGCTTACCCAGCTGACCCCAACTTGCAACACCTCTGCCCCTGTAATCTCTGACTCAACGTTTGATAATAGAATTTGCCCGTTGGTCCAGACTAGGTAAAGCAAGGTACTTGGTCTTGCATCCTCTTCCCTGCTTGTGATGTGCCCTCTTTATTTCCAGGTGGATGCCAGAGACCCTCACTCCTGCCAACACACCTGCTCGTTGTGCTTAGGGTAACAAACAAAGTATGTGACGTAGTGGAGCCAGTTCAGGCTTTGGAGCCTAATAAGGTCACTAATAAGGACAAGGTAATAGGCTCATTGCCTTGGATAAGTTATTTAACTCCTCTGAACCTAAGCTTTCTACAAAATATATAAATTGGATGACTGCCATTTGCCTCCTGGGAAGTAGGAGATGGTTTGTGAAAAGGTTGAGAGGTGTTTCTGGGGCCTGTAATCCTGCTGCCTGGCCCTTCTGTGTGCATTGCCCTGATGGCATTGATCTGTATTGAAATTAGTGAACTCCATGATTCAAGGGAAATAAGCCCCTTTGAAGTCTAACCCTCAAGCTAAATGGGGTTGTAGCTGATGGATTATTGAACAGTTTTTGTTTACTACTATTATTGTGGTGATGCTAGGGATTGTCACCAGCCCCACCTCTCATGTTTTCAGAAAGGCTGACTCCCTTCTGTGGCACTTGCCTACTTCTGACCTACTCTACCCACAGTCTTCCTGTTTCAAAGAATCTAGCCATTCCTCCCTCATCGGTGGTTTACCATTCTCCAGGACTCTTCCTGGAGCATCCTAACAGTGGCACTTACGTTTTCATCCGGAATCGGCTTTGTGGCTAAGGAGATGGCTAGTATGATGAGAAGAGTGACTAGGAAGAGGAAAAAGCCAAAATAGAGGTAATGAAGGCCACAGATGAAGAGGGGACAGTTTCGGTCTCCCTCACAGGTCGAGAGTCCATAGAAAAACTCGGCCAACAGTCGAACGATACCGATCGTACTTCCCAAAATCAGTCCCCAGAAGGCGCCCTGCCAAAGAAAACAGAAAGGAGTCACTCGGGCAGAAGACAGAGGACAAGGCAAAGTGGCTTCTATCTCATTTTGTTGTAAAGTTAAGTTTGTTACAACGGGGGCATTGATACCGTGCCAAAGAGAGTCTGAGCAAGGGAGGAGATTCGAGACATTGGCACTGTCTCCTTCATCAAGCTGGGGACTTAGGAAGAACTGGAGACACCAATAGGCACATCAAACTGTCCAAAAACACCTTCATCTTCCCCATTTCCCTAAGTGCGCAAGCCAAAGCCAGGAGCCAACTCCAGCCCTTTCCTTTTCCATGCTGGTCTACCATCATCCCTAAGCAAATCTTCTTGTCCTCTCCTTCCAAAACGTGTCCCTTCCCATGACCCTCACCCCCGTCTTTTCTCATTGGGGTGGGGGAGCATCCTGTGCCTGTCTTCTGGCTCTGCAGAAGCTTCTACTGGAAAATGCCAAGCCTCTTCCTGGATCCTCCAGTGACTTCTTAGCACCAGCCATCAGGATCAATCCGAACCCATGGACCGTGGCTGACCTCACCTAGCTCCACTACTCCCCACTTGGTCACTGGGCTCCTGCCGGCTCAGCCTGCTTATGCATCCAGGAGCTGCCTACTTTGCTTCAGGCTCGACTTCTTGCCCTTGCCGTTCATTCTGCTTAGAATTCTCCCACGTCTTAGCATTTCTGGCTTTGATTCCAGGTTCCTTCCTAAGCCAAGGTCTTCTCTTGGCAAGCTGTGTCTTTGTTTGTCCCACTCTTACAGCCCACCTAGCAACCCCCATAATCCTTTGTAGTTTTTGAAAAATATTTCTTTCCATTACTTTTAATTATGTTTCTGTGCCTTTCTTAGGGTTAGCATTGCTATGATAAAACACCATGATCCCCTGGGGGCAATGGTCTCCTGAACCTACTCAGACCTCGGACACCACTACTGCTAGTTCTAGAACTGATGCAGGATGTTCCAACGAGGGGGTTAAGGCTTCTCATAATATTTCCTATAAGCCCACATCTGTTTGCTTATATCCCCCATTTTTATTCATTATTAGCCAGATAGAGCCAAGTAATTGTGGTAATGATACTTGCTTTTTTGCCCAATGCTGGAATGCTAGTGAATTTAGGTATGCCCTGGTTACATGCCTCGCTGGGTGCCTGTGCCCGTTGATGCCCCTCACACTATGACTCTCTTCAGACAGAAAAGGGATCTTGGAATTACAGCCGCCATTGTTACTACCATCTCATTGGCAGCTGTTGGAGCTACCACCACGGCATTAGCCATGAGTCATACTGTGCAGACTGCTCAGACCCTGAATAATCTTTTAGCCAATGTAGCTCATGCCTTAGATGTACAAAAAGGAATTAATGCTCAACTAAAAGGAGGCTTGATGGTGTTCAATCAGAGGATTGACCTTGTACAGGAGCAAATTGATACCCTATGGCAAATCGCTCAACTTGGCTGTCAATGGAAGTATGCTGGACTTTGTGTCACTAGCATACAATATGAGAATTTTTCCTGTGCTGCAAATCTGTCTAAACAATTGTCTAGCTATATTTTAGGTAATTGGACTGGAGAATTCGATACTACGATGGAGCAGCTGAGAGTGGCCATTGTCATGGTAAATTCTACCAGAGTGGACGCAGGACTAGCCACAGGATTATCATCATGGATTGCTGCAGCCATGAATCATCTGAAGGAATGGGCAGGCATGGGAGCGTTAGCAGGCCTTCTGGTGTTGGTCTCCTTGGTTTGCCTTCTGGTGTTGTGAGTGCCCACAGAGGCCAGAGGCCTCATACACTCCTAAAGCTAGAGTTACAGACAGGTGTGAGATACCTGATGTGGGTTCTGGAGACTGAACTTAGGTCCTCTGCAAGAGTAGCAAACACTCTTAACAAGTGTATATGCAAGATTAGAGTCCCACAACAGCATAATGCAGCCATGACCATTCAGGCCTTTACAGCCATTGAAGCAGAACAGCATGGGAGCTAAAATGTTACGCTCAGGATGCGAGGCTAAGCACTGCACTCAGGGTCAGCCACTTTCGACCCAGAGAAGAGCATGTCTGATTGCATGCGGGTTGATGCCCCAGGTCCCACCTCTGAGAAAAAGGTATTGAATGGATCTGATGCTCTTTGGGTGGATGACACCTAAATGAACATCGGTACAAAGTCCCAATTTATTTCTAATATCAGAGATCAGACCTCTACTCTTGCCTGATGCGTCTAAAACAAAAAGGGGGAACTGTAGAGAGCTGCGTAATGCCGCGCCTTAAAGATGGAGCTGGTTTCCACCTTCCACCTTCCCGATGGTGAGTGCTCTCTGTCACAAACAACTCCATATTTGGCTAAGGCTGAGGATCTGGCTTGCTTCCATGTATGTGGACCTATCTGCATTGCCCATGAGGCTATTTAAGCTGTGGGCTGGCTTTCCCCAGGGTCAGATGATTGTTCAAGGTTCCTGAATAAACTGCATTGAAAAAAAAAAAAACCACCATGATCAAATGCCAGCTGGGAAGGAAAGGGTTTATTTGGCTTATGTACCCACATCATATTCTATCACTGAAGGAATTTAGGACAGGAACTCAAGCAGGGCAGGAACCTGGAAGCAGGAGCTGATACAGAGGCCATGGAGGGGTGCTGCTTACTGCTTTGCTCCTCATGGCGTGCTTAGCCTGCTTTCTTATAGAACCCAGGACCACCAGCTCAGAGATGGCCCCACCCACAATAAGATGGGCTCACACCCATCAATCACTAATTAAGAAAATGCCCTGCAGGCTTGCCCTCAGCCTGATCTTATGAAAACATTTTTTCAGTTGAGGCTCCCTCCTCTCTGATGACTCTAGCTCCTGTCAAGCTGACAGAATACTAGCCATGTCAGTGCCTGTGTATAGGTACACACACATGCATGTGAGTGCCCACAGAGGCCAGAGGCCTCATATACTCCTAAAGCTAGAGTTACAGACAGGTGTGAGATACCTGATGTGGGTTCTGGAGACTGAACTTAGGTCCTCTGCAAGAGTAGCAAACACTCTTAACAAGTGAAGCTTTCTCTCCCACCCTACCTCACCCTTCCTTACATCCTTTCAAATACTCTGTTACTATCACAGAGATTTATCTGTTCATTTTGTGCCATCCATCTCCCCCAATTAGACTGTTCACTCTGTAACAGTACGGGGTAGATACTGGCTCAGGAGTCACGTCTAGAGACTCTTTCAGGCTGGGGTAGATGTGAGACAGGATCCTCCCGAGGGGGGCGGAACTCAACATTTGGCCAGGCAGAGGACCTACAGCAGTCACTTCCTGAAGGAGATATACAGATTGTAGATGATTATACCATCCAAAACCAGATGGGAGAGAGGGCCTGGAAAAGTTTTTTGGTTAATAGAGGCAACGGAAGTATGTGTAATATGCCTGCTGAGAGACTGGAGAATTAAAAACTAGGTTTTTGGGGTACTGAGCTGAAAAGTTAACATATCAGGCCAGTTGACCTTGCTACTTCTAGGCAGACCCAGCCAACTGCAGGGAAGAGCTGACCTTGCTGCTTGTTAGAGGTACTGTTGCCAGGAAACCAGCCTGGATGGCCTTGCTCCTGGAGATAGCACTGACAGAGATAATCACCCTATCTCCCCTAGTAGCAGTCTATCAATCCAGGACAGGACTGAACCCCAAGGCCAGCTGTTTCTCCCTCCCCCTGACCCCCCCCACACACCTGAAAAAGAGAACAAAGAAAGCTAGAGTCAGTCATGGTCCTGGCACTTTCCCATAGCAAACAGTTTTGAAATGTAGCATCCCCATCGTTGGGGCTAGGGAATATAGCCCCAAAAAAGACTAGAATCCGCCCCCCCCCCCAAGGGAGGAGCAGCCCTGCTAGGCCACAGAGGAGGACTTTGCGGCCAGCCCTGAAGATACCTGATAAAACAGGGTCAGATAAGGGGAGGAGGTTCCCCCCATTCAGTGGACTTGGAAAGGGGCAGGGAGGAGATGAGGGAGGGAGCCTGGGGTTGGGAAGGAATGAGGGAGTGAGATACATCTGGGATACAGAGTTAATAAGATGTAAATAATAATAATAATAATAATAATAATAATAATAATAATAATAATAATAATAATAATAAAGGCTAGAATCCCCTGCTTTGAGAACGCTGGGAGGGACTAGGACCTATAAATCACCCACAACCCGGAGCTGGGGATCTCTGCTGGATACCAGTGCTTTGGTGTCTGTGAGAGTACAGCTTGAGCAGCAACTAAAGATCCTCATGTGTTTTGCAACAGACTTGACTCCCTGGTGGTCCTCTGGGGGGTCTCATGAATTGGGTATAACACTGCAACCTGGAGCCAGCGACAGTGAGAGAGGTTTGGGGGCGTCTCAATAGCCTAAGTTTGTTGTCATCAGAGAGAAGTGGACTCCCATGGCTGCCTCCCATTCCAGCCACTCCTTTCCAAGGAGAGTAAAGGAAGCAACTCTAGGGCAAGGATTACTCCTCTGACATTGCTGCTGCTAAATTAAGTCTCTGTGAGCTGAGTGGAGTGACAGGGTGGGCAGGTGGTCTAAGGAACTGTGAGCAGCTGAGATGAGCCTTGGAGAAACCTCAGCCAGGTGGAGCAGCCAAAATATATTCCTGGCAGTCCATGAAAGAAGGCTTGAGGGAGAGTAAATTCAGCAATCATCAGTTTGGGGCAGCCTGGATCTGTGGGCTGTTCATGGAGAAGGAAGGGTCTGGCGAGTGTGCAGGGCCAGATCATAAATGGCCTAGGATACATGTATTGGAACTTGTGCAAGGCCAGCTCACTCATTTCTGTCCAGGGTAACAAGAAAGTTTAAGACAGGATTCAAAAAAAATTTTTAAGACAATAAGAACCATAAGAACTCATGCCTGCAAAGGAAGCTCCACTTTCCCAAACCCCAAAAGGTAGTCCAAATATCCAGAAATGAGCTCAGTCTGGGCTATAGTAGGATTTCTGGTGGTTAGATAAAAGACAGCATTCCAGGCCGGGTGGTGGTGGTACACACCTTTAATCCCAGCACTCAGGAGGCAGAGGCAGGCAGATTTCTCATGAGTTCAAGGCCAGCCTGCTCCACAGAGCAAGTTCTGGGACAGCCAAGGCTGTACAGTGAAACCCTGTCTGAGGAGTGGGGGAAAGGGGACAAGAGAAAGCATTCCTCCGGCAATTGTGAAACTGGTTCCCCTCCACTCGAAGGAGTAGACTCTCTGGTTGAAGGGACAGGTGGCTGCCTGTGCTGCCTATCAGCATATCAAAGCCTATGGTGGCCTCCAGGCTCCCTCAGTGTCACAAGTACCAGCAACACATTTCAGCATCCATGCTAGCAGCCTAGCCCTTATCTCTCTCCCCTACCCTAAACTCCCCAGCTCATGGGCTTTCCTCACAGATGCTCTTAAAACCCTCATGGATGCTCTCTCACCCTCTCCCTCCATGTTCCACTTTCACGCTGCCCTACTCTGCTCCTGCTTCTCTCAAGCCCCATCTGCTGGCCCTGTTCAGTCTACTTCCTTCCCAACCCTTCCAGATGCCTCTAGCTGTTCTCTCTCAAGTCTACAATAAAAACCTCCTCTTTAACCATACCATGAAGCAGCCAATTTATACACAAAGTGTTGTTGATAAGATAAGCCATTAATTTGGACCTTTTGGTTTGGGGTTTTTTTTGGGGGGGGAGGGGAGGTTATTCTTTCTTTCTTTCTCTCTTTCTTTCTTTCGTTTTTTCTTTTTGTTCTCAGTGCAGAGAGGGTGAGGAATCCGCCACTGGAACTCAGCACAGAATGTGGGCTCCCTCCATGAACAGAGGCGATGGAGGTGGAGCTTCTTAGACGCAGCTGTGCAGGGGAGGGGGGTGGCTTGTCTTTTCAAGCTTTAGGTGGGCAACTTCGTCTGGCAGGAATGAGAGTGGATTGCTTTACTAAGGGAAGAAAACAAAGACGGTGCGTTTCCTTCCCTACACGCCACAGTGGTAAGGGTGTCCCCTAGTGAACTCCTGATACCTAAGAGATGCCCACA
This sequence comes from Meriones unguiculatus, assembly GCF_030254825.1. NCBI lineage: Eukaryota > Metazoa > Chordata > Mammalia > Rodentia > Muridae > Meriones > Meriones unguiculatus. The sequence goes on from NC_083363.1 coordinate 10,436,131, forward strand.
GACAGCCCTTATAAGGACATCTACAGTCTTGGTGAACACCCACCTGCTCGTTCACTCTCTTGCAAAATACGGCCAGCAGAAAGACAGCAGTCATGCTTGGTGTCAAGCAGCTCTTAAGGACCTGCATGTACTCAAACAGTATTTCACTGGGAGCCATTTCTATAATGGGGACCCAGACAATGGTGACAGCAAGTAAGATTATAACAAAAAACCTGTGAATTAAACCAACACTCAGTGATAATTTGAAGATTTTTCTCTTGCAAAAAAAAAAGAAAGAAAGAAAGAAAAAGAAAAAAGAAAGAAAACCCTACAAATCCTAACTAGTAGCTTTTCCTTTGTTGCTTCTGTTTATTATTATGATTACTATTGTTGCAATTATGATCTACTTTAGGGAAAGTTTAGTTGCCTGCTGAGAATATATATTCTTTAGTGTTTGAAAGAAATGTACTACTAGATCTATTTTATCTATCTGATCTGTAATGTCATTCAAATCGGAGTTTTCTCTGCTTATTTTTGTCTCCTGGAGAGGCTGAACTATTGAAGCCACCCACACTATTAAGTCGGGGCTAATCTATTTCTTTGCATCTAGTGGTGTTTATTTTGTAAAGCTGAGCTCACCAGGATTCTTCTCTTGATTATTATGGAATGACCTGCTTTTATCCTTTCAGATTAATTTTAGTTTGAAGTCTGTTTTGATCCAATAGTAATATCTTCGTATTTTCTAGTCTCGATCGCTTGGGGTGCTTTTTTCCATCCTTGTACTGAACATGCTGTCTATTTTGGTGGTAAAATACATGTTCTGAGACAACAAAAAGATGAGTCGTGATGAGTTTTTTGTTTTTTGTTTTTTAACCCAATCTGTTGAGGGCACAATGTCCTTGTGCAAGCACTAGGGAAACCAGGAATGTTAAACATGCTAGGGCTATCTCTTATAAAGGAAGAGATATGTATCCTGTTTTCTGCCCAAAAAGCTGGAATGGAAGTGGTAAACAGCCTGGTGATCTGCACTATCTGTAGGGCCAGGCCACACCTGACTCCGCCCGCCACGTTTATCGAAGTCATTCTCCCTAGACCTTTCAGCGCTGTTTCTCATCTTTACGGGAACCCATCTTTACGGGAGTTATCACTGTATTTTACAAATGGGAGCAGAAGTGGTTGACAGCCTGGTGACCTCTGCATCATCTGTATGACTGAGACCACACCAGATCCTCCCCCAGACCCTTAAAAGGTCAATGTAGTCAATCTGTAGAACCTATCTTTATGAAAGAGGTAACATATACTTTACAAAGAGTTTTGGTGTAGTCGTGCCCGAAGCTTTACTGTGCACACAGAATTGAGCTGTCACTAGGGAGTCTTTTTCCAAAACTGTGTTGTACTTAAATATATCTAAAAGAAACTGGCTGGTGTCTGCACAAGAAGTTTAACACTGGCCACTGAGTTGTGTTGAACACAACTTCCTTCTCGCCTCACACAGACCAACACTCTGCTGGCTGTGGTGTTTGCAGAGAGAGACCACACACCCCCACACCCCACACACACACACACCAATCTGCTAGTCTCTCTCCCTCTCTCTTTATTGTAGGATCAATACCATTAATACTCAGTTATTGTTGAAATATAAGTACTAATTCCTGTCACTTTGCTGAGTCTGCTCTGTATCATATTTTCTTATTTCTCGTTTGTTTACCTGCTGTTCAACTGTGTTTTATTCTTCCCTGTAGTCTTGTGAATGGGTTTTTCTTTCTCTTCAGTCCAAAGAACTCCTTCAAATATATCCTGTAGAGCTGGCTTAGTAGTCATAAATTGCTGTAACCTGTTTTTATCATGGGGAGGTTTTTCTTTCTCCTTCAATTCTAGAAGGTAATTTTGCTGGATATAGTAGTCTGGGTTGCTAGTTTTACCTTTTAGAGTGTGAAATAACTTATTCCAAACTTTCCTTGTTTTTAAAGTTTCTGTCGAGAAGTGTGCAGTTATTCTGATGGGCCTGCCTTTTTGTGTGACTTGGTGTTTCTGTCTTGCAACTTTGAATATATTTTCTTTGTCCTATACATTAAGTGTTGTAATATAACATGTGGAGAATTGGCCTCCTGATTTCATTTCACCTATTTGTGTTCTGTTCATGGAACCATCTTTCCAGCTCGGGATTTCAGTTTTATGTCACTAGAAAATACATGAGAAAATGAGATGAGGCTAAATAAAACTTAAGTGTTCTAAGGCTCTAGATAGAGGTACCAGAGACATAATAAAAAGTTGGAGGCTGGGTTATGGTGGCACACACTTTTAATCCCAGCACTGGGGAGGCAGAGGCAAGTGGACCTCTGTGAATTTGAGGCCAGCCTTGTTTACCGAGCAAGTTCTAAGACAGCCAAGGCTGCATAGACAAACCCTGTCTTGGAAAAACCATTAAATAAATAAAACATCTCACTGCTGCTCTAGTGAGTGCTGAGGAAGTTTTTAACTGCCGAACTATTGTCTTATATTAAAAAGGAAGTCGTTGCAAAGAACATGCAATTAGTTTAAATAAGTATATATAATCATATAATCTTGGCCATGCTTTTAATAAATTTTTATCAAGTTTTACAGCACCATCCTGAGCAGTTTTAATCTGTTCTTAACCCTTTAAGCTAGTCTGGCTTTCTCCCAGCATAAATCCCAGGGATACTTGTACTTCGTGGCTTTCTCTGTTCAGCTGCTCTCTCCTCATGTCTCCTGGACTTCTGCCCAAGGCTAAATCCCCTCCTTTCTATTCTAACTCCTCCTCCCCTAGAAGGCAGGAAGTCCAGCTTTATGCTCTCCCCTACTCATCAATTTGGCTATAAGTAATTTATTTACTTTTTATTTTATGTGTATTGGTGTTTTGTCTGCATGTATGTCTTTGTGAGGGTGCCTGATCCCCTGGAACTGGAATTACAGACAGCTGTAGCTGTCATGTGGGTGCTGGGATGTGAACCCAGGTCCTCTGGAAGAGCAGTCAGTATTCTTAATCTCTGAGCCATCTCTCCAGCCCTCAAGTTTTACTTTTATCATATCTCTAATACCTCTATCTAGAACCTTAGAACACTTAAGTTTCATTTAGCCTCATCTCATTTTCCCATATATATTTTTTAGTGACATAAAACTGAAATCTTGGGCTGGAGAGATAGTTCCATGGCTAAAGCACTGGAGGCTGGAGTCCCCAGAACCCACATGAAAAACTAGGTGAGTATAACCTCCCTCCTATAATCCCAGTGTGTGGAATCTGAAATGGGGAAATCCAAGATCAAACTTGCTAGCCAGACTATCCAAAAGGGTGAGCTCTGTGTTCAGTGAGAGCCCCAGCTTCAACATACACAGTAAAAGAGACTAAGGGCATAACTGACGTCAGCCTCACATGTGTGTGAGCAAACACACGTGCACACTATGCACACAAACATGCAAAACCACCTGATTTTTTCCAAAGAAGCCAGAGATGCCCAGTATGGGAAAGGAAGCATCATCAAATGATTCTGGTCAAACTAGATGGCTACATTCAGAAGACTGCAAATGGATCCATATTTATCACCCAGCATAAAACTCAACTCCAAATGCATCAAGGACCTAAACATGAGATCAGATACCCTGAATCTGATAAGTCAAAAGTGAGACATAAGCTTTAACTCACAGGGACCAATAACTGGACAATATGGAGAGAGTGGGAGATTTTGGAACTCTTGGTCCTAAATGGGATGCCCTCATCAAACCCTCTCCTCAGGGCTCAGGGATCAATGTGGAAGAGGAGACAGACAGATTGCAAGAGCCAGAGGGGGTGGCCTCCAAGGAAACAGTATCCTCCAGACACAAGAGAGCTGGTGGGCAGAAAATTTCACAGAAACTGTGGCAATGTGCACAGGGCCACACAGGTTCACTCCAGATGGGGTTCTAGCACTGAGAGGGAAGCAGATGCTGATTCCCAGTCTTAACCAAGAAGCTATCTGCATTTGACATCTGCTTGCAAAGGAAAACCAGTTTTCTCAATGGAGTCTCACTGGGTATATTGACTATATTTAGAGCCAGCTTCCTGCCCAGCAGCAGATGGCCAACACGAAATGGTGCTTTTTAGACTTTTTGTTTCATTTTTGTTTGGTTTGGTCATTTTTTTTAGGGGGGGTCTTATTTTTCTTTTGCTTATATATTTCAGTTTTCTTTTTGTGTTTTGTGTTATTTGTTTGTTTGCTGTGTGTTGTTGTGGTTTGGTTTTGTTGGGTTAGTTTTTGTTGTTGTGATTTGCTTGTTTATTTTTAAAGAGGAAAAGAAAAACCTCAGAATTGGGTGGGTGGGAAGATCTAGGAAGAGTTGGAAGAGGAAAAAAGTGTGATCATAATATATTGTATGAAAAACTTTTTTTTAATTAAAAAAAGTAAAAGTTGCCTTTAACAGTTTTCATGAGGATTAAGTAAGTTATCGGGTCAGCTTATATAAATATCCCTTGGTGGAGAGATACATTAAACTATGCTTATTTTTATTACCGTAATGATTATTACTTTCTTTCTTTCTTTTTTTTACTACTTGGAAACAGTATTCTTTGTGATAATCAAAGCATTACACTATTATTGCAAAGCTGCAGAAAAGTAGCCCCCACCCACACAGAGTGAGAAAACAGTAATTCTGTGCCAAGCATTACAGCCTATTTTTGAGGCACCCACGGACACCCTGACTAATGTGACTGGAACACTCACCTTCCGGATACCATGAGCTCCTTTTCAGTGGCCATGGGCCGAATCCAGGTGTAAATGTTCATAGTGAACAGGGCACTGGAGCTGTTGAAAATGGAAGTCAGGGACGACATGAGGGAGGCACAGACTGTGGACAGCATAAAGCCTTGCAGGCCTGCAAGAAAGAAAAAACATTTCCTGGACTTCCAGCTCTCAGACCAGGCCAGAGAAGGCCTTGACCTCCTAGGGAACATTTTCAAACACCGGTGTCTCCCTTAATACATGAAGCTTTCACCTACAGTGGAATTCCAAGACACTGTGTTAATTTGTTCCTGATTTGTAACAGGACACTAGTTTCCTGCTGTGTCCAGAATAATGGGAACTATCATTTCTTGGAGGATTAGTCTGTGTCAGGCTACATCACTCTTAATTACAGCCCTGTGAGACGGACGCCATTACTTGTGCCCCAGCTTGGAGAGGTCTGTGCTGTAAGCAAGAAATCTGTGAAGTGGGCAGACACTACCACGAGGCTGTTAAGATGTAGACAAAATAAGTAGAAGAATTCATACAAATAGAGGAAGCATTTACCCAACACTACAGAGACAACTTGGTACCACTGCCTGCTGCCTGGGCCAGGTGTTGGGGACTGCTCTATTTGATTTTTTTTTTCTATCAGGAGAATCTGAAGATAACCAGGACCTCAGCTGGAAACTCTCCATGTCAGTCCCCCAAGTGACTTTAATGGGCCCTTCAGGGCTGGAAGACACAGACTGGGATTCCAGAATTTGCTCTCCTTGGAGCATTACTCCCCAGTGTCAGCCCTAGCTGCTCTAGGACAGGGTGCTTCCCGGGACTCAAGGTCAGAGTCAGACAACTCTTCCTAGATGGCAGCATGGTCAGCATCTCCCCAAGTCTGCGGGAGAGTATGGAAATGGAGTTTATGGAAATGTTGAACTCCGGAGCTGACACATCTTTTTTTTTAAGATTTATTTGCTCATTTCACTGAAATCTGGAGAAGTAGATGAAGAAAATGTGAAGGCTACTGCCATATATTAATGAACCTGACTGCTGGCTAACTGCATGGCTCTTTAACTGACGCCTCTGTATGATAAACAACTTGAGGACAGCACCATTCTTGCTGGTGTGTTATTCTAGGGCCTTACAACAATGCCTTACACTGTAAAAACAATTTCCTGAATAAATGAGCACATGACATCAATAATCAGTGTGCATAGGTTGTGCCTCCATGAGGGTATATTCACTTTCAGTGTGGGCAGGAGAGAGGGCCACGGCAAAGCTTGTTCCACTGCAAACCACTCCCAATACACAGCTTGCCTCTACATGCAGAATTACAGGCTCGTTGGTGAGGAAGTCATTCCTGTATGCTTACTCCTACCTGTCCCTCCTGTTAGTCATAGAGCCCTTGGTGGAAAGGCCCACTTCTTACCAGGCGGCATTATTCCTATCACCAGCACTGGATAAGCCAGGACGCTACAGCCAGTTTGTTTGCCACAGAACTTCTGACATTCTGAAGGTACAACGCATGCCACTTGATCTGCCAAGAGAAGTATGGGTCATATCAACATCCTGGTTATAGAGCTCTCAAATCTGAGCTTGGCAGAAGGGAAACCAATTAGGAATCACAGGTAGGTATTGGATTCCTGGCATGATGGCTCCAATTCACAGTCCTTCTACCCACAGGAACAAAGAGCTGAGACTGAGGATCCTAGAAGTCAAATGACCTGGTCCTTCTACTGGCTCAAGAGTTGGTTTGGTGCTATGCATTCTAATGCTAATTACTGGCCCCCAAGATCTGGTTACCACCCAGACAAGCACATTCTCACCCAAACCTGTCTTTGTTGTGCTCAACTTAATTTAAAATTGATTGGTTAATAAAGTTGCTGAAGCCTGTGACTGGGCAGAAGAAAAATAGGTGGAGCTGAGGTGCTGAGGTTTGGGGTCTGAGAGAGACCACAAGGCCAGGAGAAAGAGGGAGAGGAAGCAGAAATGGAGTATCAGGAGAGGAAGCAGGGAAAAGAAAGTCACCATGGAGCAGGATGGACCATGACCATGTGACCATGAGTGCTGACCTGATAAAACAAACAGCCCAGACAAGAACGATAAAGGCAAGTACCATGGGGTGTGTAGCTAAGAAATAGAAAAATAGCTTAGATACCTGGGTTGATACCTGCCAAGTTACTATTCCTTAAAGCTTTTATAATCTCAAGAGATATCTTTCTCAATTATTTGGGAATGAGCCAGGTTTAGAGAACCCTTTTAGAGTTTAATATTTTTCTACAACACCCAACGGCAAGCCATAGGACCTCCATAAGGCTTTCAAAGATCCCAGTGAAGTGTTAAGGAAGTCTGTGAACCATCCACCATGCACTAACACTGGAACCACTCAGAAACTCATTACCCTTTGCCCCAAGATGGGCACAGTTCAGCATAATAAATTGGATTCCAATCTTAGAGAGCAGGAAGGCTAATTTTCTAATTTATCAAAAAGAAATATTTATGATACCTAATGACACTGCTTGATTACTGAAGAGCGAAAAGTGAAATGTTGAGATTCCTCTCTGCTGAAGCCGGGAAGTGGGGGAATGGGCACAGGAAGAGAAGTATGTCTCAGGGCACACTGAAGGATGGAGTACAGTGAGAGATGACCACCACTCACGTTAGTTAGCACTATAACTTGTTCTCCATTTACTTTGACCACGTCTAAAACACTTAGCAGGATGCAGTCCAAGCCACCCATTCTACCTGGGCTGCTGGTTTGGGGGGGTTTTGTTTTGTTCTGTTTTTGTTTATTTGTTAATGCAAGCTAGGGTCATCTGGGAAGAGAGAACCTCTACTGAGAAAATTTTTCCCATCAGATTGACCCATAGGTAAAGTCTGTGAGTCATTTTCTTAATAATTGATGTGGAGGAGCTGGAGAGATGGCTCAGCGGGTAAGAGCACTGACTGCTCTTTCAGAGGTCCTGAGTTCAATTCCCAGCATCCACATGGTGGCTCACAACCACCTGTAATGGAAACAGTGTTCATATACATAAAATAAATAATTAAATCTTTAAAAAAAAAAAATAATTGATGTGGAAGGTCCCATCTTGCTGTGGGCAGCGCCAGTCCTGGTCATGGAGGCTTCTGGATTGTATAAGAAAGCGGGCTGACAAGACATGAGGAACAAGCCAGTAAGCAGCTTTCCTCCATGTCTGCTGCTTTAGCTCCTGCCTTCAGGTTCCTGCCTTGAGTCCCTGCCCCGATGTCCCTCAGTGATGGACTGTTACCTGGAAACGTAAGATGAAATAAACCCTTTCCTCCCTCAAACTGCTGTTAGTAATGGTGTTTTATCACAGCAATAGAAACGTGACTAGGACACTGCTCTTGTGGATATACTTACCAAGGTAACTGTTTCCTTCCCTAATGAATAAGCAAGACTCGTTGCCTGAGAGATAGGTCAAGCTAGCAAAACTCAGCTGACATGGGAGGAAATACATTATAAAATGCTGACCACTCCTTAGGGGAAGCAGGTGATGTGCTAATGGCATTTAGTAGAAAGAATGTGGGCCTTTCTTCAAGTCTTTCCACAGCAGCCTCTTTCAAATTGTCTCCTGAGTTCAGTGAGTGCTAGGAAAGCTCAGTGTAGGGCTGTGACAAACACTGAGCATATCAAAGAGATCCCGGGACAGCATCTGACACACACAGCATAAAATCTGTGATGTGATGGAGCAACCCAAATTCCTAAAGACTGTGCCCAGCATTGTAGCCGGGCTTCTCTCTGGTGGGGAGGAATATGACTGTACCAGGATGGGAGAGGCGCTTCGGTCTGTTCTTCCCCTTCTTATTTCCCTAAAATTTCTGTAGTGCTGTATACCTCAAGAGCTTCTACTCAGATACATTCTAAAGAGGCACTCTTGGGCAATCCCGATCTCTAAGAGAGCATGTCAGCATCAAGAATTTACCTGTGTACAGAATGCGGCTGATCATCCCTGGCATCACCATGAGGAACATGGGCAGCAGCTTCAGGTACCCACACAAGAGGCAGCCACCTTTCATATGAAGTTTGCTCTTTCCTGCCAGAAGCCTCTGGACAGAAACCTGCCGAGGAAAGACAGATGGAGTCTGTCCATCTGTGAGTGGATGGAGTCCGTGGAGTACAGAGCCTGGGATGCCCAGTACTGATAAGACACTTGTACCTATTACACCAGCAGGATGCGGACTCTGCTGGGTTTTGCTAAGATGCTCAGCCTCCATTTATTCATCTTTGGGCCATCCAGGGTTAGAGACATAGGTAACAAATGAGCACACTTCTTACCCTATACACAGCTAATGGATGGGAGGGGATTGTTTGTATGGTTTTGGCCTCACTGTGAGCATTGTACACCAGCCGTGAAAATGTAAGGCTCACAAGCTATCCCCTGGTATGGGCAAGACTTCCCTACAGGGGCAAAACATATTATTTCTGCCAACTGAAGGAATAGGCCCTTATGACTGATCGGCCATGGAAATAACCGACTGCTCAAGTGAAGCATGAGCTTCATTCATCAAAACTAAAATGAGCTTCTGTGGATTTTTCTTTCAGGTTCTCTCTCTCTCTCTCTCTCTCTCTCTCTCTTTTTTTTTTTCCTTCCTGAGACAGGGTTTCTCTATGTATTCCTGGCTGTCCTGGAACTTATTCTGTAGAGGAGGCTGACCTTGAACTCACAGAGCTGCCTGCTTCTGCCCCACCTACTTCTGCTTCCCTGAGGGCTGGGATCAAAGGTGTGCGCCATCATGTCCAGCTCTATGGCCTTTGAACATGTCAACTTTCTTCTCCAATGTGAAGGTACATGCCCTTAATCCCAGCACTCAGTAGACAGAGGAAAATGGATCTCTGTGAGTTTGAGGACATACTGGTCTATGTAAAGAGTCCTGGGCCAGCCAGGACTACATAGTAAAACCGTGTTTCAAGAAAAAAAAAAAATACTAGACTTTCCCATTGTTTTGTGACCCATTTCATGATGCCAGTGCTATAAAAGGCATCATGATGTCATGCCAAAGGGAATAGTACAGAGGATGGAGAATCACTTAAAAGGAAAGGCAAAAAGGAGAATGGTGTAGAGTGATCAGATTATCCAAGGTGTGTACTAAATGTCATGCTTTTAAGGAGCATTCAGCTGGCCGTGGGGATGCACACCTTTAGTCCCAGCACTCCAGGGGCAGAGGCAGTTGATTCTCTGTGAGTTCGAGGTCAGCCTGGTCTACAGAGTAAGTTCTAGGACAGCCAAGGCTACACAGAGAAGCCCTGTCTTGAAAAACCAAAAAAATAAACAGATAAAGAAAGAAAAGAAAATATTCAAATAGTGGGAAAGTATGCCCATGGAGACTTACAGGCATGGGACATAAAACAGAGTTTACACTGGGATATTACTGGGTCTAGGAAAGAATCTGTAAGAATAAAGCAATTCGACAATGTGATTTAGCGGTAAGAGGATCGGCAGATAGGATTTTCACAACAGTTAACTGTAGTTCCCACCCTCTGTCAAAGAAGCTTTTTGTAGCAGCAGCAGCAGCAGCAGCTTATAGAGACCACCACAGACACTGTCTTAGTCAGTGTTCTACTGCTGTGAAGAAATGCTATGACCACGTCAACTCTTATAAAATAAAGGAAAGCATTTAATTTGGGGCTGGCTTATAGTTTTGGAGGTTTATTCCATTTTCATCATGGTGAGGAGCATGGTAGCATACAGGCACAGATGGTGCTGGAGAAGGAGCTGAGAGGGCTACATCTGGATGCAAAGGCAGGAGGCAGAGAGAGACACTGGGTCTGGTTTCAGCTTTTGAAATCTCGAAGCCAGGAGGGTGTGGTGGTGCACGGCTTTAATCCCAGCACTTGGGGAGGCAGAGGCAGGTGGTGAGTTTGAGAACAGCCTGGTCTTCAAAGCAAGTCCAGGACAGCCAAGGCTACAAGAGAAACCCTGTCTCAAAAAAAAAAAAAAAAAAAAAAAAGTCTCAAAGCCTTCCCTCTCCAAACTTCCTCCAACAAGACCAGGTCTATGCCAACAAGGCTACGGCTCCTAATCCTTCTCAAATAGTATCATTGCCTGATGAGTAAATATTCAAATATATGAGCCTATGGGGGGGAGTCATCCTTACTCAAGCCACCACGGGTGCTCAACCCCAAAGATACATCAGCAATGCAACTTCTGTTCCCAAAGATCAGGGAACACTGAAGAAAAGAGCATAGAAACACTGTGAGAGCCAGAAGATTAGCACATCTGCTTCAAGATAGTCTTCTATAGATGTCAAGAAAGCTGTCAACCCACACACGCACACACACACACATACACACACACATACACATACACACACACACACACATACACACACACACACACACACATACACACACACATACACACACACATATACACACACACACATACACACACACAATCTCAGCAGTATTGTTATTTAAGCAAAGCCTGTAAAATGATACCACCAGATGACACACCATTGGAGATGGGGGAAATTTCATAATGTCCACCCCTAGAGGAAAGGTTATAAGTAATCAATGGCCACTAAGAAAAGGAGAATCACTTTTCTTCAGTCTCGGGCCCCCACGGATTATTTAATCCCACGTGGTCAACCCTGAACACACATACACACATGTGAGGAACATAGGAATCTGCAGGTTATATTTATATACACGTGTGTGTGTGTGCATATATATGTAACTGAGAGGGAGCTGGGGAACATAGGAGAGGTGGGAGGGGTGAGGAGGAGGAGTGGAAATGATGTAAATATAGTACTTATGTGTGAAATTCTCAAAAAAATAAATTTAAGAAGCACAAAAGGTATCAGTGATCTATAAATGAGAAATGCACATGAAAATTTCATATAAAGCTAAAGTCTCCAAATCACAAAAGCCTGTTCGAAAAGGTATTATCACGGCTGAAGTATTATAAACATTTAAGCAAGAATATATTTCACTGTTTATATCAACTGGAAAAGAAAGCATTTCTCAAATGTCATCGAGGCAGCGAATGCTAACTAGCAGGCAAACCATGAAGAAGCAGACAAGCCACAGGGACACTAAGGACAGTCATTTTAGGAACAGTGCTTCTAATTACCTGATCAGCACACCCATGGAACAAAGAGACAGTAGTGGCGCCTAAGATGAGTCCAGGCCACGGGATGTCGCCAGAGGAACAACTTCGGAAGATGTGGAAAGAGTCAGAACGAGGCATGTAGCACTTGGGATTGGCGGTCCAGTTTCCCTGCTCGGTCCTACTAGGGATGGCACGGAAGTACTTAGCCTTCAGCTCCTGATATCCTCCCACTTCGTGGAAGGCTTTGAAAAAAAAGAAACCATGGTATTTATCAGTTCCTTGAAGAGTGCAGTAAACAACACAGCTAAAGTCCCAACGCTGGAAACAAGACCCAGTGTGGCCTTCTGGCTCTCACTATAAAATGCAAGAGTGACATACAGTTAACACCTCCCGTGTGCTCTTCTGGGGAGAAGAAATGCAGTGGACATTGGGCTGTGTGCTCAGAACGCCACCTCCTTTATCTCACTTCAGAACCCTTCTTTCCAATGTGTGTGTGCACTTGCAGGTTAGCTAGAATGAGTCAAAATATCCCTTTTTCCAGTCTTCCGGAGGACCCTGGCTTAGCTGACAATCCCTGTCTCCTGGTCAATGGTGGATAAGTGAGGAATACAGGAGCCCGCTGGACTACAGAGAACACGCTCTAGGGTCCTGCTGAACATGTTGGAAGTATTACTTCCTTCCTCTGGAAAGTTAGTACAACAATGAGGAGGTGTCCTGTCCACCTGGTCCATTCATAACCCAGGATCCAGCCATGCCTAAAAGCAGCATGCTCCTGAAATTTTTTTTCTATAGAAGCTAAAGGTGCTTATTTCATACCAGTTTTTAACTATAATTTCAACATAGATTATCTAAAGAACCTCCATTTTAAGATAGGCTAACATTCTTTTTCCTTAGACGCCAACAAAACGTTATGCATCCTAGTTTAACTTTCCTGCAGAACTTACAGCCTAGGTGGTAAGAAATCTTAACTGAAGGGCTCAAGCAGCTGCGCTGTAGCAGCTGTGCTGCCATGACGGGCTTCCTAAGATGCTGTAGACCTGAGTTTCTGCTTCCTGCTAATGTTCCCACAGCTGTTTAGATCATGTTTCTGTTTCTCAGAACATGAAGCTATAGTCCATGGAAACGAGACACAATAACTCAATAACCTCCATGAAGATCAGAAACAATGATCTAGTAACTGCCCTGAAAAATCCCTAAGCACTTGATCAATCAGACTAAAGGTTAGTTTAAAGCCTTTGCTTAGTCAAAATGCTATTGGTACCTGGCACTTTCTGTTAGCACTCTGTTACCTGGGCACACCTTGTTCCTTGGACACTCCATGAAGTCCCCCCCCCATCCCCTAGATCAGCACCAGCCAATCAGTTTATGACAAGCTTGCTTCTGCTAAATGTGAACCAATCACAGAACTGAAAGCCCTATCACTTCTCAAACCATAATAAAAACCCAGCTTTGCAGCTACTCAGGGCTCCCTTCCCTAACCCACTGTGTTGGATGGTAGAGAGCCAAAGCTTAAACCCCAAATAAAGGCTCTTTGCTCTTGCATACGTGGTCAGCCTCCACCTGGTTTTTGAGATCTGGATATAATATTAACATTAAAGTAGTATTTAAAATCTACTAAAACATCTACTTAACTAGGTTTTATTTTATTTTGGCATGTAAAAGCACCCTTGAAATAGACTCGGTTTTTATTTGAATTCAGATCTCTCTGGGAGTAAGATTAGTCAATGAAAGAGTATAAAATTAATAAAAGATATGTCATTTACAAAAATAGAATTCATGTTCAATAACAACGAAATAAAGTACAAAATTATAACAGGAGATTATCTTCATGAACATTAGATAATTTAAATACATTTTTTGCTTTTTTTTTTTTTAAGACAGGGTTTCTCTGGGTAGCCTTGGCTCTTCTAGATTTGCTTGGTAGACCAGGCTGGGCTCAAATTCACAGAGATCTGCCTATCTCTGCCTGTGCCACCACACCTGGCTTTAAGTACATTTTTAACAAGCGTGAGAAGAAAATGATAAATCTGAACTCAAAATTTGAAATTACAATACAAATTATATTAAAAATGTCTTAGACTGAGGGCTAGGAAGATTGTTCGGTGGGTGAAGGTGCTTCTTGTACTTTCATGAGGATGAGTGCAGGTTTTCAGCGAGCATGTAAGAAGCCAGGTGTGTAGTCCTCTGTATTTTGACCAGATGTAGCTTCCTGTAAGGGTCTCCATCTGCCTTAAAAAGAAGCTTCTTTGGTGAGGGGGAAAGCTGCACTTGTCTGTGGGTATAAGGAAAAGTATAAAGATCGTAGCTAGGGGGCCACTCACGGTGCTAACAGGAAAAACAGAGAAAAATAATACAGTCATCTCTGTGGGCATGAAAACAATCCTTACAGCTCAAAAGTCACTCGTGATAAAAACAGGCTGAGCAAATCAACAACAACGAAGGAACACTTTTGACCACGCCCGTGGGTCCTGAGGAGTTCAGAACCCAAGCAGCCCCTGAGGGCCCCACGTAACCACCCTGCCTACGTACTCACCGTAACTCATTAATATAGTTGAGCCCAAAATCATAATACCAGCTTGAAAGGTCTCAACATAAACCACAGTCGTCAGGCCGCCTGAAGAGAAAGAAGAAAGGAAATTAATGCCGCAAGCACTTCTGCTCGCAGCAGCTCTGCTTGGACCCATGCTGTGCGCCCCGCCCCGCCCCGCCCCGCCCCGCATCCATTTGTATGAGCTTAATCTAAAGCAGCCTCTTTTCTGTCTTCATGGGCTTTGATGGGGTTCTTTTTTGTTGTTGTTGTTGTTGAACCAATAAAACTCCTAGTAAAAGCAATGAACTAAATTCTCGTGGCACGTTCAGACAACCACGGAAGATGCGCCGAAGCAGCGGAGTATTTTGACTTCCTATGTCCCATTTTCCGTTACTCTCCATGCCTCTCCAGACAATTACAATCTAGCCGCTCTCCTAATCAGATGTGTACATCTTTCATCCCAGAAACCCAGTTTGGAAGCAACCATCATCATCGTCCCGGGTCTCGATCAACCATACAGGGGCCTTCCCTCAGTCCCCGCCCAGTTTTAACAACCAGCACCAGCAAATACCACCAGAAAAAGAAATCCAGTTTAGACCCCTCACCACTATGGGCAACTCTGATTATCTTTACTTGACCTCTGGTCACATCGCGAGTAGAAGAAAATGAGTGATGAGAGCAGAGGCTGCATACATGAGACCTGCCTTTCTTTCTTTCTTTCTTTCTTTTTTTTTCTTGTAACATAGTGTTTTTATTGATCATTTGGGAATTTCACATAATGCATTCCAATCACCCTTACTTCCCAGTCCTCCCAGATCTGCCACCCCAAGTCCTGTGGCCTTCCACCCCTACCCCAACATACATACATACACACACACACACACACACACACACACACACGGATTTTTTTTTTTTAATCCAAGTTATGTTGGAGCTGGCCAAACTTCCAGTGGTCTGGCCCCCTAAAGAGAAGTGAGTCCCCACCCCCACCCCCAACCCTGCCAGTAGACATTAACTGGGGGAAGCTATACTTCAGCGGATGTCCATGTTCTATGTGGCTGCCTGAGACCATGTTGATGTCTGTGGGTTGTGATGCTGGGTTGGGGGGGAGGGGTGGGCACAGATGTGAGTAGCCTGGGCTGCCACCAGAGGCATGTTGATGTCCGTGGCCCAGGCTGCCTCCAAGGGCCTATTGTCTTAACTGTCTTGAGAAATGCCTTTCTAAAAGATTCCATCTGAATCTTTTTGAGGCTAGGTGGCCTCCTCCAGGCCCCACCTCAGTTTGCCCTCATTCACCTTGTGGGTGCTGACCTAGCTATCAATCCACTCTTTGAAGAAAGCCTTCCAAGCCAATGATTCCTAGAGGTACGTACCTCCGCCTCCATTACGCTTCCTGAGCTCTAAAGACTTGGGGGAAACGCCACTAGTTCCTAGTTCTTGGCTGACTGTTTGGATCCATCTGAATTCACGTGTGGTTAGAGCAGCCTCACCTGTGATGGTGTAAATGCCAATGACAGTCAGCACAACCAGCATTGTCTGGTAAATATCTGTGTCCCAAACCGATTTCAAGAACATGACGCCGAAGCCGATCTCCATCTGAAATAGGCTCCAGGTTAGCAGCCGCACCTTCATCCCCAGCAGAAACAACAGCCCCACAGATAGAGAGGTGGCCTCTGAGCAGCACCCCATCACCGGTGGGCACCGGGAGAGGTCTGCCCAAGTTGTGTGCCCTTGCCAGAGTTAATCCCTTCAAGGGCATGCATTAACCCAAGTCGCTCATTAACACACCTTAGCTTCACAATCGGGGTTGTGCTCACAGAAGTTGCTTTGTGTGGTTCTGCAGCTAGGTAAAGAGCAAAGACTTTTTTCTTTTCTTTTTCTTTTTCCTGTGAGCATTTGTTCCAGAGAACACCTTCTGCATTATCTTTCCAATGACTAGAGAGAGCCGGGCACAGTGGCACGTGCCTGTAATCCTAGCACAAGGGGAGGCAGAGGCAGGCAGATCGTTGTGAGTTCGAGGCCAGCCTGGTTTACAAAAAGCAAGTCCAGGACAGCCAAGGCTACACAGAAAAATCCTGTCTCGAAAAAAATAAAAAATTCCAATTACTGGAGAATTTTAGTTCTGTGTACCTTTAGAGCACTACCAAATCCTCTTAAACCCATATATTTAACAAGGCCTGGGGTTGGCAAAATTTTCTGAACAAATATGATAAATATTGTAGGGTTCAGGGGCTGTGCACCACACTGCCTCTAGTTTTTACGACCCTTTAAATTAGTGTGAGAATCAGCCTCAGGACAAGGGCTTTTCATTCGTTGGCTTGGCCTCCTAACCAGGCTTGTCGCAGACCAGCTGAGCTGACACTGACTTTGAAACACCAGTATGTAATTTACCTGGCTGACCTTTTCCTTTATTATTCTGCCCTCCAAATATCAGGTATAAAATGGGCAGAGATACTCTCAATCATTTATTCCTCCAAATGATGCCTGAGACTCCACAATGCTGCAGACCCTCTGCAGGATTCGGAAGACAAGCACTGCCAAAGCTCTGCTCCTGTCCTTGTTGAGCTCATGGCGGGCGTTTTTCATACACTGTGGCAAATGCCGTTCATTTGCCTAGTGAAAACCATCTATTCGGTGCCATATGCTCAAAACACACTGTAGGCTCAGGGCAGGGTGCAGTAAACACACCAGGGAAGGCCCATGGTCTCAGCTCACGTGAATGGAGAAGACACAAAATAAGCAAATACACCAATGAATCACTTTCACACAGCAGCACCGATGATGAAGAAAATATCAAAGAGGCACAGAGTGGAGAAGACACCGGGCACATCCTTGGGACGTCCCCTCACAGTTTTGCTCAGGTGACACTCCCTCCCCGTCCCTCCTAGCAGGGGGAAGGCAGTCCCCTCGGCCTTCAGAGAGGCAGTCCTAGGACTTGCCCAGGCACTCTCTATTCCATGTGCAAGAACTCACTGAGATCCTGCTGAAGATGTAGACGATTATGAAAATGAAGGAGAAGAAGAGCTGGATCCGGAGGCTGCCAAACCGTTTCCTCAGATATTCCGGCAGCGTCACCACCTGCAGAAGCAACAGAGCAAGTCACCGTCAAATTGTGAGCGGTAAGAGGCAGGTCATGGGATGACTCTCCCTCCGTGTTTGTGTCACAGAGATGCTGCCAACTGGTGGAAAGAGCTCCGGAATACAAGATATGGGCTCGCTCCTTTTGGCGCCAGTTAAGATGGGAACAGTAAGGAAGGAGAGACAGCATAGCTGTCGCACTGGCTGGTTTTGTGCCAATTTGACACAAGCTTAGAGTCATCAGAGAGGAAGGAGCCTCAGTTGAGGAAATACCTCCATGAGATCCAGCTGTAAGGCATTTTCTCAATTAGTGATCACACTGGGAGGGCCCAGCCCATTGTGGGTGGAGCCATCCCTGAGCTGGTGGTCCTGGGTTCTATAAGAAAGCAGGCTGAGCAAGCTAGGGGAAGCAAGCCAGGAAGTAGCACCCTTCCATGGCCTCTGCATCAGCTCCTGCCTCCGGGTTCCTGCCCTGTTTGAGGGCCCGTCCTGACTTCCTTCAATAATGAACAGCAATGTGGAACTGTAAGCCGAATAAACCCTTTTCTCCCCAGCTTGCTTTTTGGTCATGTGTTACAGCTGTCTTCCAGCAGCTTCGGTTCCAGGCTCTGCCCAGTCTTGGGAATGCAGAAAGAAACCCAGCTAATTAAAAACACACAACAATGATAAATTGCCCGTTATGGAACAAACGGCAGTGCTTTGTCAAACATGGCTGGTAGGAGGTAGAAGCTGCTGGTACCGGCAGTTCTCGGCCACCTCTGCAGCCTGGTGATGATGTTCCAAAGGTTCCCCTTTTCTACATCATCTTGGGCAGTGTGTGCCATGAGCACAAGGACTGTGCCCTCCGTGCTCACGATACCCCTTGACCCCACCAGGCCCCGGCTCAAGGGAAGTGGCTCAGTAACAGGGTTTTGCCTCACTTGGTCCTGGCTATTTTATGTGCTCTTGTCTACCTACCTGCATATGGCTATTGTGAGCTCTGACTCAAACTCCACCTGCTCCACAAAGACACCTGAGGTCTTCACAGGGACCAGAGACCCTTGGCTAAGCACCCACAGGCTTCATTCTCCTAGCTTCTGTTTGACTGGAAGTCATACTCTGCCATATGTCAATCTCCCAGCAAGGTTCTTTTTGTTTATTTGTGTTTGTTTGTTTCTCTCTGTGTGTAGCCTTGGCTGTCCTGGACTCGCTTTGTGGCTCAAGCTCACCTCGAACTCACAGAGATCCGCCCAGCCTCTGCCTCCCGGAGTGCTAGGATTATAGGCGTGTGCTCTGGTGGCTGGCTTCCCAGCAAGCTTCTAACATTCCCATGCCGTTTCTAAGTTTGACTCCCATAACAAGTGAGGGCGCTCAAGTTGGTGGTTTCTCAACCTTCCTACTGCGACAATCCTTTAATACAGATCCTCATGCTGTGGTGACCCCTAACCATACAATTACCTTCATTGCTACTTCACAACTGCAGTTTTGCTACTGTTATGAATCGTAATATAAATACCTGCTTTTGGTTTGGTTTGGTTTGGTTTGGTTTGGTTTGGTTTCGATTTTGGTTTCAGTTTTTTGAGACATGGTTTTTCTGTGTAGCCTGGGCTTTCCTGGACTTGCTTTGTTCATGCGGTTTCCTGAACTCAAGACCTCTGGAAGAGCAGACAGTGCTCTTAACCACTGAGCCACCTCTCCAGCCCTTAAATACCTGTTTTCTGATAAGTCTTAGGCAACCCCTAAGAAAGGGTCATTTCACACATACCCCGAGGGTGGGAACCTCTGGTTTAGGTGGCTCAAACAACAGGTTACCTATTGTCTCTCAGCTGTAGAGGCTACAAGTTGATGGTTTCACAGGGTCTGCCTCCTTCTTGGGGCAGCGAGGGAAGTGTTTGTCCAGGTCATGCTCCTGGACTTGTCAGAGACTTCCTGCCTGGAGCTGCAGTCACCCGGTATGGCTACAGGCAAAGTATGTCACAGCACATACTTGCAGGTGCCTCTTAGCCATCCTCATGTATGCTGAAGATATTTCTTAATTCTCTGTTTTGTGACATCTTGGCATCTTTAAAAGTAATATTTCCAGGACCCGGAGAGATGGCTCAGCGGTTGAGAGCACTTGTTGCTCTTACAGAGGACTTGGGTTCAGTTCCCACCACCAATGTGGTAGCCCACAGCCATCTGTAAATCAAGTTCCAGGGAGTCCAATGCCTTCTTCTGGCCTCTTTGGGCACCAGGCACACACGTGGTGCACATATATACAGGTAAAACACTCAAACACATAAAAACAAACAAAAAAATCTAAATAAAAATTGTTTTTTAAATCTTTCTGGTTAAGAAGAGGCTGGCATCCTCAAGACTAGCCAATTCCTAAGGACCCAGGCCAGAGCATACATTTGACAGTAAGTTAACCAGTCCCAAGCCTGGCCTCCTCCACCCAGCCTGTGCACCCCAGTGACAACAGTTCTCTGCTGCAATCCTCTCAGGTACTAAACAACTAGAAACGTAAGCCTGATGAAGTTGCTCAAACCGGGGAGTCCAAAGCCATTTACTCTGCTCTGCCTTTTCCTTCTCAACAAAGGCCTAACCTGCACCTCATTCTGCCCGCCCCCCCATGAGTCTGATGTCTTTTCCACACGGTTCTGTGTGGCAGATTGTGTCTGGGCACCTCCTATCTCTGGGACCTGCGGGTATATACAGGACACCCCCCCCAGGCCTCTCCTGTTTCTAGTCATGTGACTGAAACTCACTGTCCAGCTCATGAGAGAATAGAAGAAGGGGCCTGAAGCTGTACTTGATTTTAAGCTAGTATTTGTTCTTAGTAAAGGATAAAAATCCTTTTCCATGACCATTTGTATTTGTGTTTATTTTTCTGAAACATTAATTGTAACCTGCTTGTCGTGGAGTTTTGGGAGTCTTCCAGAAAGCATACTTTCTCTTCCTGTGGACCTTCTCACACCATCCCCTCCAGCCCATTCCCATTTCTGTGTGTCAATGGCCAGTACCTAGAAACACCTGCTATCTAGGATCCATGTGGTCTGTCTGAAGTGAGGCTCAGGTAGATGATTCCCACTGTCCTTCCTGTCCTTCGTTAAAATCTTCCCACTCTCCTCCCCAACCCTGTAGCAGACAGCTTGAGGGGCTTCTACTCCCTGTGACCTCCATTCCCCCCGTGACTCCTTGTGGAGAGCTGCTTGTTTGTCAGGCCGCTTTGTTACTGAGTTTTCAGAGAGAAACTTGTTTTCACCTGAAGACAGAGATAAGCAGGATGTTTTGCCAAGTTCCTTCTTTTGGTTTGTGTGAGGATCACACAGACAGGTGGTGGAGGTAAACAATTTTGACTTCTCAGTGAACCCCTTCATTGTGTTGAGGTGCTTTGCTCTGACTATAAAAAGGAATTGTGGAATAAACCGGTGACAGTTTCCACTGGCAGCCCTCTGGAACTGATCTGTGTGTAGAGTGTTTGTTTTTTTTTTTCCTTTTAGTCCTCTCTGCTGGCGAGCCCTAGCATCCCCTAAAGCTTTTCTTGCTCCCATGGGCACAGCACACACATGGTGCATGTACATACATACAGCCAAAACACCCATACACATAAAATAAAATAATTAAAAAGGAAAGACAGGAAAATGAATACATGGCAGGCAGTAGTAGTGCGTGCATTTAGTTCCAGCACTTGCTACATCTTATTTTTTTTATAAAAAGCCTTAAAAGGTAAATTCCTCAGTACACAGTTGTGTCTGTCTACCCAGGACAGATGGCACATTTTAGGTATCTTCAGATTTAGGGAAGCCAGTACCAGGGTCAAAAGTCTGACAAGTTTAATTTATCCTTCATGATGTTTTACTACACATGCAACATTGATTTTTTGAAAATATCACAAACTACAGAGTAACTGATAACGGACTTACCTCAGCCTTGCTATAGATAGGAACAAATATCCAACCAAGAACAAAAAGCATAAATATTGTCTGAAACCAAGAAAAAGCAGAAGGTCCATGTGAGTCAAGCTCTTAAAAGAGATGCAGGTTCTGTAACTGCCTGTTTCAGACCTGATGGTGTTTAGCACCACTAAACACTTCCAAACAAACACCCAACCACAGACCTGTCGACACTAAAAACTTAGCTTTCAGGCACCTTATCTATGAAAGTTTATTAACTTAGGGAGTTCATTTCTACATGACTAATTTTTAACATATTGTTTGTCTACTAGATACAAATTAAGATGCCTTATAAATCAATTTAAGAGACAGTTTAAACAGAAAAAAGAAGCTACCCATGGTGAAACACAGACATACTTCAAGCACTCACTAGATGAAAGCGGGACGATAGCCACAGGTTTGAGTAGCAAATTAATGTCTCTTATTAACCAGATGATCTATTGGTTCCAGACCAGCTGGGACTACATAGTGAGGTCCTCTCTCCAAGTAACAGAAGAAAGGAAAGGAGAGCAGAAGAAGGGGAAAGAAAAAGAGAAGAAAGAGGGCAGGGGAGGAGAAGGGAGGAAAGAAAAATGAAAAGAGTGGGAGAGAAGTAAAGGAGAGACAGAGACATTTTATTAAAAATGACATTTTATTAAGTTTGAACTCTGTAGAAGTATTCCTTACTTTTTGTAGTTCATAAGAAGGAAAATGAACATAAAGCATAGTAACCTTCTCATTGATCGAAAGAGACAAACGGTTTATACATAAATAATACAAGATTAATATAAGATTATACAAGATTAATAAATTAATGTATACTTTTGAGGAATAAATTCTATTTCCTATGACAAATCTACTCCATGAACTAAGTAAATAAT